>NW_025421987.1:135922330-136535412 GCF_011764305.1 Mustela putorius furo
TATGGCAAATAGCCAGCTGGAATTTTAATAGGGAGTGTACTGGATCTGTTGGTCAGTTTGGGGAGTGTGTTCAGCTTAACCATATTAAGTCTTCTTATCTGTGAACATGAAATGTCTTTCCATTTATTTAGGTCTTTTTTCTTTTATGATGTTTTGGCATTTTCAGTGTATAAATCTACTTCTTTTGTTAAGGTTATTCTTATATATCATTTTTGGTGCTTTTGGAAATAGACTGGTTTTCTTAATTTTATTTTATGAATATTCATTGCTACTTTATAGAAATAAAAATATTTTTGTTCATTGATCTTGTATCATGCAACCTTGCTGAATTCATTATTATTTCTAATAGTTCTCTAAGTAGAAGATTGTGTCATCCATGTATAGAGATAATTTTACTTCTTCTTGTCCAATCTGGATGTTTTTTATTTCTTTTTTCTGCTTAATGGACCTAATACTCCAGTACAGTGTTGAATAAAAGATGCAGAAGTAGATATTCTTGTCTTGTTCTCCATCTTAAAAAGAAAGCACTCAATCTTTCACTGTTAATGATGTTAGCTCTTGGCTTTTTGTAGATGTCCTTTATCAGGTTGAGGAAGTTCCCTCCTATGCCTAGTTCGTTGATTGTTTTTCTCATTGAAAGAATGTTAGATTTCCTTGAAGGTTTTTTTCAGCATTTATTGAAATGTTCATGTCCTTTTTGTCCTTTTCGTCCTTGGTGTGCATTGGGCATGGTGTTTTACATTGACTTTTGGATGTTAAAACCAACCTTGCATTCTTTTAAAAAATCCTTTTTGGGGGGCGCCTGGGTGGCTCAGTGGGCTAAGCCTCTGCCTTCAGCTCAGGTCATGATCCCAGGGTCCTGGGATCGAGCCCCGCATCGGGCTCTCTGCTCCGTGGGGAGCCTGCTTCCTCCTTTCTCTCTGCCTGCCTCTCTGCCTACTTGTGATTTCTGTCTGCCAAATAAATAAATAAAATCTTTAAAAAAAAAAATCCCGTTTGGTCAGTGTATGATCCTTTTTATATGTTGCTGGATTGGGGTTCCTGGTATTTTATTGAGGATTTTTGTATCTGTAGCCATAAGAGATATTGGTCGGTGGTATTCTGTGATGTCTTTGTCTGGTTTTGTTACAAGAGTAATACATTTTGGAATGAGTCTGGAAGTATTCACTCCCCTTCTCTGTCATTTAAGAGTTTGTGAAGGATTGGAGTGGATGTATGTCTAGATTTTCTATATTGTTCTGTTGGTCTGTGTGTGTATCTCATCACCAACGGTTCACTAACTTGATTACTGTAGCCATAAAGTCTCAACACCTAATACAGCAATTTCTTATTTTATTCTTCTTTTTAAAAATTTCTTTAGTTATTCTATGTCCTTTGTCTTTCCATATAAATTTTATAATGAGCTTGTCTATATTTACAAAAATCCTTTCTGGGATTTTTCCTAAGAATTATGTTAAACCTATAGATTAATTTGTGGAGAATTGACATCTCTACTATGTTGAGTCTTCTAATCCATGAATATAGTTCATCTCTCCTTTTATTAAATCTTTGATTAATTTCACCTGCATTTTGTAATTGTCAGCATATAAATCTTGTATAGGTTTTATTGATTTACATCTAAGTATTTCAGTGTTTCTGAGCAATTATAAATAACATTGTATTTTTAATTCCTATGTCCACACGTTCATGGTTAGCATACAAAAAATGTGAATTTGAACCTCATTGCTTTCCTGACTCAATAATTGTGGGAGGTTGTTATAGCTGTTGTTGTTTTTGTTTTTTAAGAAGTTTTTAAAATACAATCATCTCGGGATTTTCCACATGGACCATCATGTCATCTGCAAATAGGGATGGTTTTGTTTCTTCTCCTCTAATCAGTATACTTCTTACTTCCTTGTGTTCCAGTTATCTTCCTGTGTATGCTGAAGTACAGGAGCCCCACGTGTACCTGCAAAGCAGCCACATGGAAGTCACGAACCTCTACCTGGGCGTGCCTACCAAGACAACCATCACACTCATCAATGGCACCCTCCTGCCTACCCAGTTCCACTGGGGCAAGGTGAGTGAACTTGCGCTGTTGAGCACCAGATCTGCAGTCCTCAGCACCAGAGGCCCATGTGGAGCGGGTCTTGCCTGCAGTTGCCCCCCAAGGTGCTCCCCAGAACAGAGTCTCACTTCTCTCCTGCAGCCTGCCCCTTGCCCCAGGGTGATCTGACATGCTGGGTTCCTTGAAGGAGCAGCACATCTGGTCTGGTTTTTCCTTGCCCTGCCTCCGGGGAATTCCATTTCCCCCCTACCTGAGAAGGAGTCTCTGGAGCACACAGCCAGGGCTCCCGGCCAGCATAGCCCATGACTGGTCCCCACGCTGTTGGGAGCCCCACTAGTTGGGGCTCACTGTGGAGTTTCCTTTGCATGTTGTGGGAGGTGGGGCCGTGTCCTGTGCCTCCAAGGCAGCTGTCTTCTGCTCACCATCACTCTAGGCCTCCCAGGGCAGCTAGCTTAGTCCAGGCAACTCCTGACAGGTGGGAAGTTGCCCAGGGTTGGGGAGGGGAGGCGAAGGGAAGAGTGGTTTATCCCCACCAGTGAGCGCACAGCCCTTTCTGGCCCTGCTGTGGGCCCCCAGACTGCCAGCCTCCACCAGAGTGTGCCCCAGGACTAAGCACTGTCTGGACACCAGGTCAATGCTGGGAATCTAGCATGTGACAAGAGGCCCTTTGTCTGCCAGCTGCTAGGGCGCCAAGCAAGCGTCTGCACAGCAAAGATCTCCCCTAGACGGGGCACCCTGGGTCCCAGTGAGGAGCGCCAGCTCAACCTGGAGTTGACTGCACATACCCAGGTGAGTAAGGTGGGGAGGAGGCCTGAGGTACTACGAAGGTTCCCCGGAACTATGTGCCGGCAGGGAGGTCCGCCCCAAACCCCACTCCTCTAAGAGGGCAAGAGATTTCTTGCCTTTGCGCCTGGGGTCCCCATTCCTGTTAGGCCTGCTCTCTAGGGATACAAAGTCCCGAAGCCTAGAGCAGGCCTGAATGTGCCCTCAAACCCACTGGCCACGTCCAGCCTTTGGTACTAGCTTTACCCTTCCCTTCTTCTGCTGCCGTACGTGGGCCCGCCTTTCCAATTTGCCCAGAGATGCAGAGCAGAGCTGCTGCTCACAGCAGGCCCTGTGCTGGGTGCTACTGGGAGAGGTTAGCCGGTGGCCGCCTTCCCAGAAGAAAGGCACAGCTGCTCCCTGGCATGGCCCACAGGAAGTCCCTCGGGGCAGAATATGCTCAGGACTTGGTTGGGGGTTGCTGGCCGTTTGTGGTTCTGGTGAGAAGAGAGACTTCTTCCTTGCAGAGGCTTGCAGACCCAGTCCCATTTCTCCCTGGCAAACCTGGAGATGGTGGACTTTCTCAGCTGAATCTGAGCACTAGAGTGATAGGCAGAGAGACACAGACATGGAACAGACCTCACTTGGGTTGGGCTTGATTTCTGTGGGAACAGCTTCATCAGAATAAGTGTGTGGCTTCTCCAGAGGCCCACCTGGAGGGTCTCCCTTCATGGGGCTATGCACAGATATTTGGAGCAGACTCAGCCAGGAGCCCTGAGGAAGGTGTGGAATGTCAGGCTGGACCTGTGAATGGTGGCTCACTGGAGGGACTGGAGAGACCTTTCACAGAGTGGAGACTAGACAGAGGTCAAGGCCTTTGTGCTGAGGGCCCCATAGCAACCACCTCTTCTAGGCAAGATCATCTGGGGCCCAGTCCAGGCACTTATGGGTAGTGATGTGCCCTTGGTGCGCTTTCTTATAGGAAGAGCTGATTGATCTGGCCTTCCCTTGTACCGTGTCAGGCATGAAGGAGCCACTGGTTCTGGGCATTTCTGGGAAGCCCCAGGGACTGCAGGTGGCTATTGCCATCTCTATGGAGGACTCTGGCAGCAGGTGAACCCAGGGCTGGGGCCAGGGCCTGAGGGTTGAAGCGACCACACAGAGGACTAGCACCTACTCCCAGCTGACTCCTGTGGCCAGGAAAGGGCCACAGTATTATTGTGCCACCCCCCCACCCACACCTCTCTGGAGCAGGTCTCTCTACCCAAACCCTGCCCTCCGTGTGGTCTTTCCCCACACACCTGGAGACATGGCGTCCAGGCTGGTGGGAGGTGCAGGGGACAGGGCTGTAGGCAGCTTGGGCTCTCCCACACAAGGCCAGTCACCCCTGGTCAGAGAGGGTTTGTGGTTGAGGCCCCTCCTGGTCTCACGAGCTGACAAGAAGGATGTGCCTGTGGGCCAGCAGCTTCACGGGAGGCAGTCCAAGGGCAAAGCCTAGTGCGTAGGTGGCTCTCACACTCCCATCCCAGCGGGCTCTCTGGGCAGGCCTGAGGGCGGCATGTAACCAGTGCCCTGGGCCCGGGCCAGTGTGCCCAGCATGGAGCTGTGTCCAGACCGCCTGGAGGAGCTCCGCCTTGACTTCGGCTCGACGGTGCCTCTGAGGACCCGCGTGAGCTGCCGGCTCACCCTGACCAACCACTCCCCGATCCAGACACCTTTCACCCTCCAGTTTGAGTACTTCGGGAGTCCCCAGAACAGCCTGACCCAGAAGGCCAGCCTGTAAGTCTGGTTTCTCTCAGGGGCAGTCCCCAGGGAGCATGGGGCCTGGCGGGGTTGCCGTTAAGCATCTGTGTAGCTAAGGAGGCCCGAGGCTGTGTGGTGTGAGGAGTGAGAAAGGTGTGTTTTCACAAGGATACGTGGAGAAATGTAGAGAAACATCTCGCAGCACCCATCTCCCAGACTCTGCGGGGACCTTCGGGAGATGCTGGGGCTGTGCTGGGGGACTGGAGGGGGCTCCTGGTAGATGAGGCGGCTCAGGCCAGTAGGTGAGGGAGAAGTTCCTGGCAGCCAATGGAGCTGTGAAGTCAGAGATATCACAGTGAGGCATCTGCAAATCTGTAGCTGGACGTCAGCCTGGGGAAGGTTTTACGCCACAGAAATTGGCAATTTACCAGCACACCAGAGCAAACCCCTCACCACTCCGTCCCCTAAGGCAGGAGGGCCCAACTTCAAAACCACTGCCACGGGTGGTGGGGAGCCACTCATGGTTTGTAAGCCATTAACTTTCCCAGTCCAGTAAAGCTAGTGGATACTTGATGCTGGACAGATGTCATCAGGAAAGACTAGAAACAGGGTCTTTTGTAGAAGGCTGGGCAAGAGATGAGTCTGCACTGGGTTGGTATCCAGGGTCGGCAGGACAGATCCTGGGGGTAAGAGGTCTCTACCCTAGCGCCCTTCTGTGTTTCTTGGAAGGCAGTCCCTGGGCTGGCAGGTGGCCTACCCACAGGGCTTTGGGTGGTGGGGGTATAGCAGGTGCCAAGACCAGAGAGGGAGGTGTACAGACCTGACCTCTTCCCTGGGAGGAGCAGGCCGAGCTGCCTTCCTCCACTGGGCTCCTGGTAGGATGCTAGTTGCCGGGAGCATGGCTCAGCTCTGGGGAACAGCCCTGATGACTTACTGCTCTTTCTGTGTCCTGTCTGGTGAAGCCCCAACATGCCCCCTGCCCTGCTGAAGACATCTCGGATTCGAGAACACTTGGCCAAGCGAGAGCAGCTGAGTAAGAGCCCCATGATGGGCCAGAGCAGTGTTTCCTGGGGCTTTTTCAGGGGCTGGGCCACCTGCTGCAGGGAGGGGACCCTGGTCACAGACCCCATGTCAGTGTCTTTTCTAGCAAGATCTCTAAGATAGCCATGGCCCCCTGCCTGACAGTATACCCTTTTTGAATGGGGCCATCTCATGGCTAAGACATACAGCCCATGGACAGGGTCTGGTTTGGATTTGGGATGCGTGTTGACTCAGAAGGGTGGGCTCTCCTGGGGGCCTGGCCCCTGAGAGGTGAAGGAGGCTGCCTGCTGCATTCTGGCCTCTTGGGAGGAGCGTCTGGGCTATGGACTGGCTTATCTGGTATAGTGCTTGGCTAACTCCTGAGGGTTTGGACCTCCTTCTTGCCCTGCCGTCCTGAATCCCATTCCTGGTTATCACCCAGATTTTATGGAAAGCATGTTGTCTCACGGGAAAGGAGCTGCCTTCTTTCCCCACATTTCTCAGGGCATGCTGGGGGCCCACCAGCAGCTAAGCATCGACATCGCAGGCTATGCGAACATGTGGGGCGAGTACTGGGACAACCTCATCTGCACGGTAAGCCTGAGCCCGGCCTCACCTTCAGCCTCTCCCTCCCCCAGCTCCAGCCCCTTAGCCTCTTGGATCTCTCCTGGTTGGAGGACAATGCCCGTGAGCTTGGGATGGGCATTCGCATCCCCAGCAACTACAGGGATTCAGGAGGGAATGGTTCTCGGGAGCAGACCATTTCATAACTTTTCCCACGGGGTCCCCTGAGGCTGGGCACACTGAGGAGGGCAGAGGAATCTGACAGGCTGCCTACTTGGGCCAGGACTCGAGACCTGAAGGAGCGTGAGTGTGGCGCAGCAGTAACAGCCTCCCAGAGCCACATGTCACCTAGCCCTTGGTGCAGCCACTCATTCTCCCATTTGCCCGTCTCTCACTCATTCCGCCTGAAAGGGGCGCCTGCTGTGCATGGGTTCCTGTGGGGTCCTTCTGCACAAGGACAAATAACAGATGATCCAACAAGGAGTTCCTAGCTCAGTGCAGAAGGGCAAACTTTGTCTGTTGTTCAGTTGGAGGGATGGCTTTGAACGGGGCGGGGGCGCATGGGGAGCCAGGGACTGCCAGGGCAGGGGACAAGAGGGACCCAGAACTGGTGTGCATTTGCAGGTGGGGGACTTGCCACCAGCAGTCATCCCAGTGCACATGGCAGTGGTGGGCTGCCCCATCAGCTCCCAGAGGACCACCTACTATACCACTGACCAGCTACAGAAGGAACCAGTCATCAGGTGACCCCACCGGCCTCATCCCCCCAACCTTTGAGACCCTCTGGCCATCACCCTGGCTCCACATGCTGACCTTGTTGCTCTTCAAGAGGCCCAAGGCTTCGTGGCACCACCCAGCAAGAAAGCCCCAGGACAGGACTGCCTGGGAAGGGAGAGGCCTCTGAGGCCATGGCTTCTGTCTGCACAGGGCTTGGGGGAGTTGGGGAGAGGAGTAGCCAGTAGTCAGGGTGGTCTGAGGGCCGTGCCAGACCCTGGGCCCCACACACCACGAGTGGGGATCTGTCGGGAGATGTGGGGCAGGGAGGGGGTGCTACCAAGGCACTGAGCAGCCCTGGGTCGTGCTTGCTGGGCGCTGCAAGGGAAGGCCTCCAGCCCTAGCTAGGTCTCCGTGACTTCAGGATCCACCACCGCTGCGGGCCTCCTCTGTGCCTAGGCCCCAGTTCCAGCCCTGCCTGCGCTGTGTGTGCCTGCTGTGGTGGCGCTGAGCCTGGTCTCTTGCCTCCAGGTTCGGCACCCAGGTCTCCGGAGGGGACACAGTCACCCGGATCCTTCGCTTGAATAATTCCAGCCCCTGTGGTGAGAGGCTTTCGGGAGAAAACTGGGACTCTCCTGACAAGTCCTGCCATGTGGTGGGCGAGGCTGGAGGACAATGGCACTGGAGGGAGGCTGATGACCCTCTAACCCAGGAGTCCAGGTGGCCTGTGGTTACTGAGGGAGGCCCCTGAGGGCCAAGGTGGGGAGTGACCTGCTGGTTGGGGGTTGTCAGAGATAGCCGCTTCCATGCGCTAGGACAGGACGTGCCCTTGCTCACCCCTGGGCGCCCCAAGTGTCTGTGGGGCACAGGTGCCCTGCTCTCATCAGGTTCGCTTTGCACAAGGACAGACACTGGTGGGGGACACCTTTCCAATCCCTTCAGCCCGCACTACCTGAGCCATAGCCAGGTGCTGTACAAGTTGCTGGGGACCCAGAGGGAATAGGACAGCACAGCACTGTGCTGGTGGGGTGCCGTGGTCAGGTTGAGTGCGTTGAGGGGGACTGCTGGAGTATCGAATGGGGGCATCCAGGCTGCATCCAGGAGGCAGGACGAACCAGCTGGGCCTGGGGAAGCGTATGGGAATGGAGGGTATCCGGGCTGCAGGAAAAGCTTTGGCCGTCTGGAGGTGGACCAGGGTTCCAGGCATCCCAAGGCTGGGCCACGAGGGGGCTTAGCCAGTCTTCAGGGGCCGGGCCCGAGCAGCTCTGACTTTAAGCTCCTTGGTGCCTGTAAAGAATGTGCAGCAGGGCAATACCAGCCCTCCTGCTCCATCTGTCCATGGTGTCCCTGCTTCGTCTGTCCATGGGGTCTGGCCAGTTAGGAAAGGGGCACTGAATTCGCTGCTCAAATTGGCTTTTTCAAGATCCCCTGGCATTTCCAGGGGTACCTGGTTGGCTCAGTCGGTAGAGCCTGTGCCTCTTGATCTTGGGGTTGTAAGTTTGAGGCCCATACTGGGTGAAGTTACTTAAAAATACAGGCTTAAAAAGAAAGATCTGGTGTTTGCAGCAGTTTTACTTCTTAGCTGTTAGATGCATTTGAGAACTGAATCACATCTTTGCCTTTGCCGTTTTTACCCTTTATCATTTTGATATGTTTCTTTGTAAACAATGGAGAGCTGAGCTTTTAAAAAGCCCAACCTGACATTAGCTTTTAATAGGAATAGTCTACATACTTATTTTATGATTTTACATTTTCTACTTTCTTTTGTTTGTTGTGACTTTGTGCCATTTTCCTTTTGTCTAATTTTGAATTTCTCTTCTACCTTCCTTTGTTTTGGTGGTTCCCTTCTTGTCCTTGGGACTCATCATCACACTCCATTTCTCTGTCTTTACTGAACTTCGGTGGGAGGGGGGAGGTCACTGGTGGCCTTGGTGAGGGGGATTTGGTGGGTATAAGAGGCAGGTGCCAAGGTAATAACTTGAAGAAATACGAGCTCAGGAGCATAAGCCTGTTCGCCAGGTCTCCCGCAGGGCTAGCCATGAGTCAGATGTTAGCTTGGGAGTAGCTGAGAGCAGAGTGGGGGAGGCGATGGTGGACAGGGTCCTACAAGCGTGCTGTGGAGGGACAGAGGTGGTTTGGAAAGGTTGTCTGGTAGTGGGAAACTGTTCAAGGTGGGGAGACTGGGCATGCCTGGCCCGAGAGGGGGTGGAGGCAGACGGAGGTGGAAGGGAAAGGGGGATAGCTGAGATACCTGCCGAGCAATGGGGGTGTTGCGATGGGACTTCAGGGCCTTCTTGATGTGGGGGCTTTGGGGAGGAGAGCTGTAGGCAGTAGCCCAGTGCCCAGCAGCCCTGTGCCCAGCAGGCAGCTCAGGTGTCAGAGAACAGGGAAGGCGTGACAGTGGGGCCAAGGGTCAGTTCAGTTCTCCAGGGTCAGGCTTTGCCAGGTGGGTAGAAGGCTGGGGGTAGGGAGGGATAAGAATCCTGGCAAGATGGAGGTTGACATGGTGGCGTCTAGACGAGCCCAGCTGGGGAAGTAAGTGAGTGCAGTGGGAGCTGATGGAGGGGAGAAAGCAGGGAGAAGGGCTGGAGCGCCGTGGGAGGCTGTGGGGAGAGCCCCAAGGACCTGGAGCAGCACATTTGGATGCGAGGGCCTGCTTGCTGCGATCCTTAGGGTAGGGCTGACAGAGCCAGCTGACGCAGCCTGTGGTCTATTCTATTCGCAAAACAAGAATTGCCTGAAGTGGCATTAGGGAGAAGGCGAGACCCCTCTCCACCCTGCGTATGGGAGAATAGGCACCAGTAGGGGTAGCGGGGCAGGGGTCCAGGGAAGATTCGCCTGCCCCTTCCTCAGCCCTCCCCCTCCCTCCTGCAGACATCCGCCTAGACTGGGAGACCTACATGCCGGAAGACAGGGAGGACCGGCTGGTGGAGCTGCTGGTGTTTTATGGGCCACCTTTTCCACTGCGGGACCAAGCTGGGAATGACCTCTTGTGCCCAGAGACCCCTGAGAGCAGCAGCTCCTTCTCGTCCCCAAGCCCCTCCAACACTTCGGACTCCAGCCACGAAGCCGTCCAGACTGTGAGCAGGGGTGGAGGGGTGGGGTGGGATAGCAGCTGAGCTGGGGCCAGTGAGCCTCGAGCCTGTGTGAGCCCCAACAACTCCCTGATGACAGGCCAAGGACAGCTCCTGTGTCAGCAACAAGGTCTCACAGAAGTTCATCTCAGTCATTCTGCGGGAGCATGATGGGGTGCCCGCTGACCACCTGTACTGCATCAGCCCCAAGCAGGTGGTGAGTCGGGGAGGAGGGCGGGCTGCTGCACTGGGGGGCAGCAGCACCAGCGCCATGGGCAGGAGCAGCACTGAGGCTACTGTCCGTGTCAGGTGGTCCCTGCAGGGGGCAGCAGCACCATCTCCATCTCCTTCACACCCATGGTCCTGGGCCCTGATGTCCTGCACAAGGTGGAATGTGTTGGCTACGCCCTGGGCTTCATGAGCTTGGACGATGAGGTGAGCCCTCCATGCCCAGGATGGGGCCACGGCCACCCCCTCTTCCAGCTGGCATGGTGCCCCTCAGCTCAGGGACAGCCCATAATCAGGCTTGGCCTCACAGGTGGAAAGAGAGCTTCTGGGGAGGAGGCGTCGCCTGCAGGACTTTGCAGCAGGACCGCGGAAGCTGGACCTGTGTAGCTATGTGAGGCCCGCACAGTGAGTGGCCATGGCCTCCCGTGATCCCCTTGTGGGGAGCACCTGCACTCTGGGAGCAAGAGGACAGGCATGGAAGGGAGAAGCTAGCGGGAGAGCCCAGGCAAAGGCTGGCTGGGGCCCAGTGAGCACAGTGGGACAGCCAGGAGGCGCCCAGGGCCCAGCCGTGCTCCTTGTTGGCAGGCTAAGCATGGAGCTGGACTACGGGGGCGGTGTGGAGTTCTGGCACCAGGCCAGTGATCTCATCCCGGAGCAGCCCTGTACTGGGGTGAGTGTGCTGTCCTCCCTGGCCCTGCCAGTCCACTTGGGCCTCAGAGGTCCCTGTGAGCCCTCTGACAGTCCGGGTCCTCCTCCCCCAGGAGTGCTTCCACTCCAGAGCTGCAGGCTCTTGGAGGGTAGAAGTGCAGCCCGGCCTCCCCACCTCTGTGGCTCCCCAGGTGCTGAGTGAGCTGGTGACCACCCACCATGTGAAGCTGAGTAATACCACTGAAATCCCGCAGTACTTCCGGCTCCTGGTCTCCAGGCCCTTCTCCGTTTCTCAGGAAGGGGCCAGCCGCAGCCGCAGAGCTCCTGGCCAGGCGAGGGGCGGTGAGGAAGAGCAAGCCACAGCCAGCAAGCAGCTGGTGCTCTACCCGCAGGAGAACATGCTGGTCAGTGGGGGCTCTGCAGGCCGTCACCTGGGCCGGAGGTCACCTTCCTCACACACACATGCACATGTGTAGACAGACGTGTGCACACCGCCATCCCGCACTAGTCCACATCAGTGTCCAAACACCTCACATTCTCATGGCATCCGCCTCCAGAGCTTTCGTGAGCGGTCATATCCGCTCTTCCAAACCATGTACTTCCGTGCACGTGTGCTGAGTGCCTGCCACGTGCCAGGTGCTGTGCTAGGTGACAGACCCCCCCAACCCTCCGCCCCAGACCTCATCACGGAGGGGGCAGCTGCTACAGAAGAGAGGAGGAAGGGCACCCTTGGCTCCCTTCTTCAAAGGTATGACTGAGGCAGCCCCAAATCACAGCCAGAGGTCCTGTCCCAACAGGGCACCCATGAAACCACAGGCTGTCATCGAGTAAAGGTCCCTCTAAAATGCCTCTGGGAGCCCCTGGTCTCTCAGAGAGAGGACATTTTGTAACGGTAGGACTTCTGACCCTCCATGTGCTGACCCAGGCATCTGGTCCTGATCAGAGTTCTAGCCCAAATTCATTTCTCCACTGTCCTCTTCACCCAGTCCTGCCCATGCCTGAGCCACTACTCTTGGCAGGAGCATTTGATCTCGTCAAATACCACTGCGCCTGACCCTGTGCCCAAGCAGAGCCCTGGCATTCTGCTCTACAGCCCCTCCCTGACCAGCCAGCCCCCCACACCCTGTTGCTGCCCCTCCTCAGTTTCCATGTCTCCCCACTCTTCATCCCACACCCACAGCCCTGGTCATGCTCAGTCTGGGCCAACCCTGTGGGCTGGGTGTGGGCAGATGCTGAAATGGGGCCTTGCTGGGCAGTGGGGGCCATGGAGGGAGAGGCTGGAGCTCCCGGGGGAGGGGAAGCTGCCGCCTGCCTCCGGCAGCCTCGGGTGACCGGCTGGCTCACGTGGCTCAGGTGAACGTGTCCTTCTCGCTGTCCCTGGAGCTGCTCTCCTATCAGAAGCTGCCGGCTGACCAGATGCTGCCTGGGGTGGACATTCAGCAGCGTGCCAGCGGGGAGAAGGAGATGGTGTTCACTCAGAACCTGCTCCTGGAGTACGCCAACCAGACCACTCAGGTCAGTCCCAGGCACCCCATGTCCGAGAGGACAGAAATGGGCCCGACTCCACTCTCCTGGGTCAGAGGGGGAAAGACCCCTCCAGGTCTTCAGAAGTGAGGAGCCCCATCCCTCGCCTCCAGGGCCTGGTCTGCCCCAGAAGAGGCCTTTCCCTGGAGAGAGGAGGGTCATCCTTCCTTACCGGTCTCAGCACAGAACCAGGTGAGGTGCTGGAGGGTGGGAAATAAGGAAGGCTTCCTGGAGGAGGCATGTCGCCTATGAAGCCTCCCAGCGGGAAGGTCCAGGCGGGAAATAGAAAGGAATAGCCTAAGGGGTGGATTCTAGGGAGGCCGGAGCGGAGGAAGAAACCGGAGGAAGAAACCGTTTGTGACCAGGGAGGCCCTCCAGCCCGGTCCTTGGGTGGCTGCTGGGCCTTGGGGGTTGGGGGTGGGGAAGGCTGAGGTGATGAGGTGTGTATGGCAGTGCCTGAGGCAGATGTGGGGGGACCCCCAGCAGCTTGGGCAGGTGAGCACACAGGTGGGGCCCAAGGCCAAGGGAAGAGGTTAGATGGCCCAGAGCCCAGGAGGAGCAGAGGGCTGGCCCTTGGGCCCCCAGGGGATGGGGGCAGAGCGGGAGGGCGGCCTAACCAGGGAGCAGAAACCACAGGGCTTGATCAGGGCAGGGGACGGGAGGTAGAGGGAGAGCAGATAGCGTCTTCGGGACCCCTTATCGGCACAGACCCCCAACAGCCCTGGTTTTAGATGCTGGTGCCAGTGTGCTCCTTCGAAGCGTCAGGACTTGGGGTCAACAGGGCCTGGCATCCCTGAGTCCCTGGCCTGGAGCCCAGACGGAGGGGATGAGGGCCCTACATTCCAGGCTCTGTCCCCCAGGTGGTGCCCCTGAGGGCCACAGTGGCCGTGCCTGAGCTGCAGCTTTCCACCAGCTGGGTGGACTTCGGGACCTGCTTTGTTAACCAGGGACAGGTCCAGGAGGTCTACCTCATGAACCTGAGTGGCTGTCGGAGCTACTGGGCTGTGCTTATGGGTAGGCTGTACCTGCCCTCCATGTCCCCTGCAGGCTGGCACCATCCAGGGTGCCCCATGGCCACCCATGGCCGGTTCCCAGATCCCAAGTGATTCCAGGGTAGCCTTACCCCGTGGCACTGAGCTGGACCAGAAGGGCACACCTGAGCTGCGGGGAGGGGGGGGCTCTCTGGGGCAGCACATGGAGCTGCCTATGTTCTTGTGTGCTCCCTTCCTTTGGGGCAGGCCAGCAGGAGCCAGACAAGGATGCTGCAGCATTCAGGGTATCTCCAAATAGCGGGCTACTGGAGGCACGACTGGTCAACGGGCCCCCAAATACCATCACCCTCCAAGTTTTCTTCACTGCCAGGTACCAGCCTCTCCCAGCCTTCCCAAAGGCCAGGGCCCCCTTTCTAACCTCAGCGAGTGACCCTCACCCACACAGGAGCAGCATGCTGTATGAATCCACGCTGGTGGTGGAAGGCATGCTCGGTGAGAAGGCCTGCACCCTGCGGCTCCGTGGCCAAGGCTCTTACGACGAGAAATACATGTCACCCCACCAGCTCTGAGGTTCTATCCTCAGCCCCCCAGCTTCAGAAATAAAACATGACCTCGAGCTAAGGAACAGGTTTGCTAGGCTGGAGTACACACGGGAGGACCTCCAAGAGGCTCTGGGGAGGGGAGGGACTCCCTTGGAGGGCAGTGCTCCCAGCCCAGGCCCTGCCTTATCTGCTCTCAGCATGCAGCTGGGGCCAGAGGCAAGGCCCGAGACAGCCAGAACTGGCCTTTGGGAAAAACCACAGCCACCAATATAAGAATACGTATTTATTGTCCGCTGCACTCCTCATCCCCAGGACCCACATGGTGACCTGGGTGGCCTGGCAGAAGGCAGCCCTGAACCTCAACCACACATGTATTGTGTCACCAGTGCTCATGTTCGTCCCAGTGCTGCCACCGCCACTGGAGCGGAACTCAGTGGGGCCCTGCTCTGTTTCCGGGGTACTCAAAGACAGCAGCGGCTCCCATCCCGGTCCCGATGCACATGGACACCACCCCGTAGGCCCTAGGGAAGCAAGACTATGTTGGCTGGGTGAAGGCACCAAGGGCAAGGTCCTCCCCACTGAGCTCTCCACAGACCTCTGGGCCTGTGGGGCTCCCAGACTGCCCGCTGAAGGCCACACCCAGGATGGCAAGTACTCGCTGGCCCCTAGGGAGAACAGGGGTCAAGGCCCTGTGTCCTCCGTTCAGAGCACACATGCATATGTGCCTCCCGCTCAGCGACCCCAGCTTACCTCTTCCCACGGCGCTTCAGCTCATTAAGGAGCGTGATGACCTGTCGAGCTCCAGTGCAGCCCAGCGGGTGGCCCAGGGCCACTGCACCCCCGAGAGGGTTCACCTTCTCGGGGGGGAGTCCTAGCTTCTCCACACAGTAGACAGCCTGGGAGGGGGCAAAGCATCAGTTACAGTTCCCTCCCCAACCCCTGCATCCCCTGCCCATGGGCTCCTCCTTGGCCATCCTGGGCCCAGGCAACATGGAGAAAGGAAAGCTCACCTGGCTTGCAAAGGCCTCATTAATCTCAAAGATGTCCACGTCATCCACCGTCAGCCCTGCGGGCACAGGGAAAAGACCTGAGCTGACCCAGTGTCCCCGTGGCAGGACTCTGTCCCCCAGGGCCCCATCTCAGCCATGGCCTAAAGACTGCTTGCTGTGCCTAATCCACATGGGCAGATGGGTCCCGGCTGTGAGGTCAGGAAGGGCTGGGGGTCAGGAGGCTAGCCTGGCCCACCTTCACTCCGCAGCACTCACATGACCTCCCCCCACAGCGGCAACAGCATGAGAGGCAGGAGTGGGAAACAGATAGAGATCTCGAAGAAACCACCTTACCTGCTTTCTGCAAAGCTACGGGGATGGCATAGGCAGGTCCAATGCCCATGATGTCAGGCGGGACCCCAACCACCGCATAGGACCTTAGGACCCCAAGGATGGGAAGGCCCAACTCTTCTGCCTTGGACCTCCGAGCCAGGAGGAGGGCAGCTGCCCCATCACTCACCTGACTGGAGTTTCCTAGAGGCAAATCGTAGGGGTTAGGACGCGTCAGGGCAGGTGGAGGAGCTCCACCTGCACACCTTGCCTGGAGGTTCCAGGCTCCCAGAGAACACCCCACAGGGACATGGCCCCTCCTGGCCCTCCCCCAGCCCAGTCTCACCAGCCGTGGTAGAGCCGCCCTTCTTGAAGGCAGGCTTCAGTTTGGCCAGGCCCTCCATGGTGGTGTTGGGGCGGATACCCTCATCCTGGGCCACGGTGATGCTCCTCTCGGTACCCTTGTCATCATGGACCGTGGTGGTCACAGGCACAATCTCAGCTTGGAAACAGCCCTTGCTCTGGGCTCTGGCTGCCCTGCCAGCACCATGGACAGCCAGGCTCAGGCTCCCTTGGGGTGCCTTCCTCTCAGGGGTCCCTTCCTTCCAGGGGTCCCTCCCACTGCCTCTACCGCTCCTGCCCACTGGGGCAGACACACTAATTCAGACTCCTAAACATGGGGACACGCTTGCCTCAGGAGAGCTCTAAGCGACTCCGAGGGCCCCTCTTTCCCAGCCTGGGAGTGGGAGACCTGAAACCTTATGGGGCCTTCTTGGCCTTCAGCTGCCTATCTTCAGATCTTGGCCAATCCCAACCTTGAAGGGCAAGGGGGAGTTTAGACGTGATACCTCCCCCTTTAGCCCTTCACTCACGAGGGACTGAGCCAAATTGAAGATGGAGCCCCAGGAATATCTGTGCTGGGTTCTACCAACTTGTCTGCTCCATCCCAATGGCTCAGTTTCATTTATTCCCCAGTTTCCAAACATTTAAAATGACATACACTAAATTACTTAATGAATCTTATTATTTAAAGAGTACAAAAGCACAAGGTGTTTTTAGGGTGATCCTTGCAATCACAGGCAACATGTCAGTGCCCAGGGTTTCCCCCTGGAGAAGATTCCAGTTTTCAAATGCTTCCTTGACCCCAGGTGCCTAAGAACCACTTCCTCAGAGAAGCCCCCTCCCTTCTTTTGCTGTCCTCTCTGGGCATCTGGGGCTTGTCAACCTCAGCCTGCCCCTGAACAGAGGCCTGAGCCCCCGGGGGTATTCTAATGCTCCCCAGACACAGGGGTGGTCCAGGAGCTGGGATGCCAGGGTCCCCAGCAGTGCAGGCCCCACAACCAGGCTATCTAGAGAAGCCTGTGGCTGCCATGTTGAATCACCAAACCACAGACAATCAAGAGTCCTGGTCCTCATCACACTGATGAATAGACAGGGAAACTGAAGCCCAGTTAGGGAGAGACTCGGGGTGAACAGACAGTAAAAGGACATGAAAGAGCTGTCAGTGTACTTCCAGCACATCCCTGGTCCCTGCCCACCTCTCCCTCTCGATAGGCACTAGGCTTGGAAACCACTCACTGACCAGCTGTAGCTGGTCAGGCCTCCACCTGAGGCCACTTAATCCAGCCTCAAAACCTCTCTCTCTCTAGCCCCTTACACACCCCATCCCAAAAGGCACTCACTTTTGCTGGGAAGCTAGGGCAAAGGTATCCTGCTTCTCCCGCGAAATGCCAAACCGCTCAGCTACATTCTCTGAAGTTATCCTGAAATAAAAGCAGCGCGCACTGTGGGTATATGTCCAGCAGCCTGGGGGCCTGGGCCAGGCTGCAGAGCTCTGCTTGCAACTCAGAGTCCCTGCGGCTGTAGGCAGAGGAGGACAGGAGGGCCAGTCCACGCCATGGAGACAGATGACGACTTAGGGTGGAGTGTGGGGGCACAGAGAGGGAGGCAGCAGTGCTGGCCGGACTCTGAGAAGCTTGTACACTGGAAAGACCAGCCCAGTAGCCGGGCAGATGAGGAATGGGTGGGAATACTAACCAGTTACTCTTAGCCAGCTTCCCCTATGCCTTGAGAAAAGCTGCTCTCAGGTGGGGAGAGGAAGGCCCTCATGGCTCTCTGGGAAGGCTACCCCCAGGCTTTCTGCTCACCCAGCCCTCACTCTCAAAGCCCAGAGCCATAGCCAGGCCTTCCAACCTGGCCGCCTGGCTTTAGACACTTCCCTGGGAGATAGGGTCACTGGATGTGGGGGCAGCCAGGGTACTGCCCCTCTCTTAGCCTCAAATCTCACATTCAGGGGAGCTATGACGCCCTGCTTATGAACCTGGGGGATGGCCCAGAGGCTCAGTGATGCTGGCTGCACAGCTAAGGTGCCGAGGAAATGCAAGGCACTGTGACGTTGCCTCTGACAGGGCCCAGGCCCCCGCGCCAGCATGTTCCAAATCAAAGCCCTTCCACATCAAGTTTGTAGGCCTCCAAACCTCTGGCATGCAGTTGCCATCGTTCCTTGTGCTACTGGCCCCTCAGGGTGGGAATGACAGGCTGGGCCATGACTAGAAACCTAGAGGCACAGACGACCTGGAGGCCTCAAGAAAGGGAAGTCAGGGGCTGCAAGTCCCATCCCCATGTCCCAGCAAAGCAGAACAAGCCCAGGAAGTCACAAGATGATCCAAGACTCTGTGTGCCTGCTCCAGGCCAGGAAGGGAGCTGAGGGGGCAAACTCACCCCATAGGAATCAGGCAATCTCTGGCCTTCTCCTTCTCCACCAAGCGCGAAGTAATATTTCCAGGGTTTCCTCTGTCAGCCAGGGACATGGACTCCACCCTGAGGAGGCAGCGTAGGAGGGCGGTCACTCCCAGGACTCCCCCAGGGAGAGCTATGCCTCTGGCGAGTGCTAGGAAAAAGGCTGCAGGCCCTGAGAAATCCAGCAGGCTGTCTCGGAACCCTGGGCAGGACACTGGCCAGGAAGGCAGAGCTGGCCATGCAGGGCTGCTGGGTCCCCTCCACCCCCACGCGAGGATGGAGTGTTGCACAGTCCACACTTCCGGGCAGGGCTATGCTTCTCTAGCGCAAATGCTCCTGCAGCTGGCCAGTCCGTGGTTCCCTGGCAAAGCCACCTAGTGCGGGCCACATCCAGGAAACCTAGGCCCTGCCCTCAGGCAGCAAAGGTTCAGAGGGTAAAAGAAAAGTATTTTAAAAGCCACAGATCAAAGGGCATCTGATCTGCACAGACCACGAGGTGCTAGGAGCTCTGGAAGGCAAGATCTCAGTTTGGAGCTGTCAAACAGGCTTTCAAGGGGCTGTGGTGGGGGTGGGGGGACACCTGGGGGGTGTCCCCAACTCTGGGATTTGGCTCAGGTCTGATCTCAGGGTCATGAGATTGAGCCCCAAGTCCAGCACCATGCTCAGTGCAGAGTCAGCTTGGTTTTCTCTCCCTCACTCTGCCCACCCTTCCCCCTGGCTCGGGCGCATGTGCTTTCTCTCAAAAAAAGGTTAAAAAAAAGGCCCTCAAGGCCCTCAAGGCCCTCAAGGAACATAGGGCCTCAAGGGATAACCTGTAACTCTGAATGCTTTTCACATGCCCTGTGCTATTTGAAAATCTGTTCAGATATTAGAAAGCTTTCAACAGCATCAGTCACATGCCATACATCCCAGAGTGGTAGCTGCTGTTACTACTCCCTTTAATATTATCAACTTCAACAGGACTGAGGTCTTTTCCCCCCATTTTATACATGAGGACACTGAGGCCCAAAGAACTGAGTAACTTGTCCATAGTCACTCAGCAGGGATCCAGACTTAGATGTCTGGCCCCAGAGCCCGTTCCCAGCCAGGATGCCCTGGGGCTTCTCTTCATGATCAAAGTCTATGGGGGACAGTCTTGGCCCAGACCTTCAATACTCTAGAAACATAGTCTTTAATCTGCCTGGGGACTCAGATGCCCTCTCAAGAACTCATGAAGACTCCACCCTTTTGAAGTTATCCATACCTGTCCCACCCCTAGGAAGATAAGAGGACCATGAGAGAAATCCAAGGGCAGACTGGCAGTGGCCCTTGCCTCGCCCAAGGCTCTGCAGTGTGGTCTCTGGCTTTGTTTACAAGAGCAGACAACCAGTGCCAGGAAGCACAGCCCTGAGGCAACCCAACAATAGTCCAAGAAATGCTCCAAAGTAGAAATGAAAGACAGAACGTGTCGAAATCCTGGGGCTGCTTGCCTCCCAGAGCCGGCCAGAGTCTTGGCTTTGCCTGCCCTCTGATACCAGATGCCCACCCCAGACGGGGTCCCAGGGCCCTTCCCCTCCCTGGAGGCACTGCCCTGTATGCCTTCTGAGACTCCAGGTGCTTCCACTGAAGACAGAGCCACAGCTGACAGTGACCAAACCACCCCAGATCTGACCATGCCCCTCAGAGCCCAGCAGGCAACTGCAAGTTTCCACCATGGTACCAAGGAAGGGGTCAAGGGGACCCACAGCCTCATAAAATGAACAGACTAGTTACATAGCAGACAACTGTCCCTGGCTTCAGGCAACCCAAACTGCAATGTCTCAATAGCATCATAGGGCCACAGAAGGAAATCCAAGGTCTCTATTTTCTCAAAATACTTGCGTTTTCCAGCCTGACAAATTCCCAAGAAAGCAAGCTTTTAAAAGCCAATTCCCTTTCCCCACTAGTGCTGAGAGGTGTGAGCAGTTCCTGAGCATGCAGAGCTGGGGGCTACTTCTAAGCTGAATTTCTAAGAACCTACTCCCAGCCATCTGCCTAAAAGGGCTAAGGGAGAATCCTGTCATTACGGCCCCTGAGAACTCAGGACATGAAAAGTAGTGTTATTGTTAGACGTTGATTAGTAAGCTCTGGCAGAAAGAAATTCTTACCCACAAGCCATGCCAATGTCATAAGACCCATTTCTGATGCCACCTGCAACAAAAGCATTTCATAAACATTCTTTATCAGAGTCCATCTGCTCTAAAACAGAGGAGCCTCTTCCCCACCTGGTCTCTAAATGGGACTTGGCCCCAGCCTCAGAGATGGTAAGACCCAGGTAAGGTAGACCTTAGGTAAGACCTAAACCCATGGAGCCAGGACCAAGGCCAGGCTGGAGCAGTGGGTACCCACCCCGTCATAACTTACCAGCTATGTTGGCCACTGCCTGGAGCCCAGATGAACATTGTCTATTGACGGTGGACAAAGGCACGGTCTCTGGGATGTCACTGAAACAGAAAGCGAAACCACAGTCAGCCCCCTCTCCTCTGCCAGGCTCTCATGGAAAGCAGGCCTATGCTCCTGGTCAATAAGACTGCCCCAGCAAGGGATACAAAAACGAAGGGAACAAACCCAACAGCCCTGTCGCCACTCTAGGCCAGATCCTTTCTGGGCAGACCCCATCTCTGCAGGAACCTGTACCCCAGGGCCCCACAACACATGCTCTTTCCTCCTCTGAGTCTCCTTAACCAAGGTCAAGAACAGCCCAAAGGCAAGGAAAACTGGTTGGACCACAAGGATCCTTCTTTCTCTCCCTTTGAAGATTAAAAAAAAGGAAAACTATACACCCGTTTCCTCAAAAAAATAATAATAAAAGAACGGATCTGTTGCTGGGGCAGAAAACCAGGGCAAAAATAATAGTAAAATAAAAAATGAATGAATGAATGAATGGATGAATGAACATCTCAAGCATGAGGCCAGAAACCACCAACCTTACCACTATTTAGCTAACCCTTTTTTTAAAAAGATTTTATTTATTTGATAGAGATCACAAGTAGGCAGAGAGGCAGGCAGAAAGAGAAGGGGGAAGCAGACTCCCTGCTAAGCAAAGAGTCCAATGTGGGGCTTGATCCCAGGACCCTGAGATCATGACCTGAGCTGAAGGCAGAGGCTTAACCCACTGAGCCACCCAGGCGCCCCTTTAGCTAACCCTTTATGTTCCCACTCTCTGGAAGGTCTGTTCCCAGCTGGACAAAGAACCCTTGATGGGTACCAAGTATTCTAACATCCCTTTTTTGGGTGTGTTCCCCTGGGTTTCCACACTGGTACCAGTCCGAGAAGCTGGAGGGGCTGTCCCTCCTAATGTAACCCTCCCGGTCCAAGGGTACGAACCCCTGGGAAAATCCCCAGCCCTTCCTCAGACCCTTGGATTCAGAACTTCAGGGGGTGAACGTGCTATGGAGATGATCTGGTGTGTAGCCAGGGTCAGCAACCTGTGAGCTAGTGCCCAGGCCAGGCCCTGCTGAGAGCCTCTCAGGTGGGTAGCCTCCTAGGCTCATGCAGCCTGTATAATCCCTCCCAGGTCTCCTAACTCCTTACTAGCTAGTTACTACTTAGTTACCACTTCTTCACCCAATCCACCAGCAGTTCACCAAAAACTTGCTCTATACAAAGCGCCATGTGAGGGATGCTGACATCCCTAGAGGCAGGCTGACCAGCACAGAGACAATGGATCAGCTGGCAGAGACTGCAATAATAGCACATAGAGAGGAGGGAGGGACAGCACTCCAAGGGGACAGAGTGACCAGCACAGGGAAGACAGTGGGCAGACAGGTGGGCTGAAAGAGTAAAAGTCAAGGCAAATAAATAGCTGGGAGATAAGGCTGGATGCTACGTCTGGAGCTAGATAGAGGGAATCCTCGAACTCCACGCTAAGCAGTCCGAACCTATCCTAGTCCCTAAAGGTTTGTCAGTTTTCCTGTTCCTTCACTAGCTTACGTTCCTATTATTTCTTCTCCAGGTAGTAGAAGTGCAAAGTGGTTCTTAAATCTACACATGACGATAATTTAAGCACTCCTCCCTTGTTTTGGGACAGCAAGTGGTGAAGGGCAAGTTTCCCAGGGCCCCTCCAGGGCTACCCCTCACCCCAGGGTTCTGCCGCATCCCCAGGTCTCTGCTGATGAACTATGTCTTGAAGGTCTTGGCTTGCTCAACTAGGTTTTAAAAGCTCAAAGTCAGGGCACCTGGGTGGCTCAGTGCCACCTCAGCCTTCGGCTCAGGTCATGATCTCAGGGTCCTGGAATTGGGCTCTCTGCTCAGCGGGGAGCTTGCTTCCCCCTCTCTGTCTGCCTGCCTTACTGCGTAATTGTGATCTCTGTCTCTGTTAAATAAATAAAATCTTAAAAAAATAAAAGCTCAAAGTCACCCTTCAGTGTGTCTTCCTGGTTAGTTGCCTGGCAAAAGAGGACAGAGTCCACGATTAGGCAAGCAACAGCTGACTTTGGCTAAATCATCAGGCCCCAGAGAGCTTTTGCTCTAGTCCCAAAGGCCCTGTTTGTCTTGGCTCAGCACCGATAATGCAAACTTCCTTCAAAGTAGGGGAGGGGCACCCAGCTGGCTCATTCAGAAGAGCCCACACTCTTGATCTCGAGGTCCGGAGTTCAAGCCCCACACTAGGCACAGAGGTTAAAAAACACAGAACAAAACAAACAAAAAACCTACAAAAAAACAAAAACAAAAACACAAGGATATGCCAAAGTAGAGAAAAGGTAGTGTCCACAAAAGCAGGGTGTCAAGGACCCTGGCTGCATCTGGATCTGGTACCCAACCACTCATAGGCTGAGGTCCCTGGGGCCTCACTGAGCCTACTCAAGAATCAAAATGGCCAACCCACAGCTAGAACTAGAAAAGTTTACCTCAGAAACTGAGCAATTCGGGCCATGATTGCTCCGGCCCCCGGCTGAAGCACATTTCCTGTGGACAACAAACCTTTATTCAGTGCCAGATAGTGTTCCAGACACTCAGGTACAGTTGTGAATACTAGAGAGAGGACATTCCAGATCTTCCTTCCACAACACAAGCCCCCAGCAGGCTCCACTGGGGCTCTGGAATTTCAAGGAGCTGGTCATACAGCAGCTTGCCCTGGTCATACAATTAAACCCAGTCCGCAGGAGTCACAGACTCCCTTGACCTGGACTGTGCTTTTCCAAATCAATGCACAGCGGGAAGGCTGGGTGCCTGCCTTTAAAGGAAACATGGAAGGGAGACTGCAACGCAAAGCTCGCAAACAAACTGGTCTTGTCAGGGAAATGAATTTCTGAAAATGTACACCTCTCTGAAGTGTCAGCCAAACCTGCTGGCATTTCAGAGGCAGAACAGCGATGCTCCACCTAAGGATGGCACCCATTGATAGGAGTCTAGCCATATTCTATTGTTTCCAGGCCAGAGGAGTAGGGTTGGAGGTAAAAGGTTGGAGAATGTCAAGAGGCTCTGGATTTCAGGTCCAATTTCTGCTGCTAATTTCCCAGGACTGAATGTCTCCATCTGTGAGGGGCTGAACTACACGGTTTTGATGGTCCTGTTCTGTGATGGCACAGGCAGGATGGGTTAGAGAACCCTGTCTCCTACGGGTGTCTGCAAACTCCTGTGCCAACAGCTTGGGTGTTAGAATGGCATGAAGATCGCTGCTCTCCATCATACTTAACAGGCAGAACGTGCTTGGGTAGAGGTGGAGAGGCAGAGAGTGCCTGGAAGTGGGAGGGAAGGATAGGCTCTGAAGAAACGATTAAATTCACTGCATGGGGTCCCCTGACATTCCCCTCAGTGAAAGCACCTACAAGATGCCTGGAGGGTGAAGAGGTGTTTGCGGAGGGCTTTGGCCGGATGGAGGGCGAGGAGGACCAAGCCCAGAGCTCGGGGAATGTACTCACCCACGCAGATATCCCCCAGTTGCGCCGGGCTCAGCTTCATGTCCCGGAGAACCGCGGTCATGACGGCCGAGAGAAGCTCGTCGGGGGTGGTGTCCTGCAGCGAGAGGCACCGCCGCGGTGATCCCCCGCCACCAGTGCACGGCGTTCGCGGGACCCCCGCTCCCCCACCCCACCCGAGAGACACAAAGCGGTCACAGCTCGGGCGCGGAGCCCCCTCCGGCGCAGAGGGGCCAGCCCCCAGCCTCCTCAGGCCCCCAGTCTTCCACCGGGCGCCCGGACCCTGGGGCCTCACCTTGAAGCCGCCGCGGCCCCCTCGGCCAATGGCCGTGCGCCGCCCGTGCACCACCACCACGTCCTCGGCCGACACCTGCGGAGCGCCGCTCAAGCACGGCGCGGCCTCCGGTGCCGGCTCCCCCCGACACTGGGGGTGGCCGGTCAGGTGGCCCAGCACCACCTGCAGCCTCCGCATGGCAACTCTCCGCCCAGTTAAGCCCCGGCTCCGCCGGGAACAACGTAGAAGCTAACAGACCGCCTTCCGCGCAGGCGCAGAACCCACTCTACCAGGAGGCTTTAACTCTGCCCAGAGCCCCGCCCTAAAGTCTCGCCCGCCTCCCACCTCAGCCAACCAGAAGGGGTGTCTACCTCAGGTCCCGCCCCCTTCTTCTAATCAGACCACCTAAAGCAGAGCTCTTCTTTTGGTGGAGACTGTTTCCCCTCAAAGTCCCGAAGCCCCGCCTGCTGTAGCCGAAGGCTGCCAACCAGGAGTGGGGCCCTTTCCAAGCCCCGCCCAGAAATGCCGGCCGGAAACCCTTCCCGTTGCAGTCCTGCCTACTGAAGAGTCCTTTCGGTGGCTTGTGTGTGTCTTTATTTTTTTAAGATAATATTTATTGGGACGCTTGGGTGGCTCAGCCTGTTAAGCGTCTGCCTTCGGCTCGGGTCATGATCCCCAGGTCCTGGGATCGAGACCCGCATGGCACTTCCTGCTCAGTGGAGAGTCTGCTCTCCCTCGGTTCCCCCCCCCCCCCCCCGCCGACCCCGTTTGTTCTTTCTCTGGGGCTGTCTTCCTCTCTCTCTCAAATAAATAAATAAGCTTTAAACAATTCTTACTTATTTATTTGAGAGAGAGAGAGCCCAAAATCACGAGCTAGGGGAGAGGCAGAGGGAGAGGAGAGAATCTTAAGACTCCACTATGAGCAGCATCTTCACTTGGGGCTTAGATCTGTAAGCCCTGAGATCCTGACCTGAGCTGCAACCACCAGTCAGACGCTCTACCGACTGAGCCACCCAGGAGCTGCATAGCCCTTTCAGTATCTTGAAACAAAGTCCGCCATTGCCGGGGCGGTTTCCCCTATAACCCTGCCTGCTGCAGGCTACCAAACCCAAGAAGAGGGAGACCGCCAGCACCACTCCCCAACCCGCCCATCGGCGGCTTCCTGCTTGGAAAAGAGGCAGGGACTCTTAATTCCTCTTTCCACTCGTCAGTTTTCTTTGCTGTCTCCTGGATCTCTGCACTGGAGCGGAGAGTCTTAAATAATCCCCAGAGGCCCCAGACCTCTACCCTGACGTGCTGGCGCTGTCCTGGGAAATCTTTCGAGAACACAGGGACTCTTTTCTGTAGGAGAACAGATTGTATGAAGTTGCCGAGATGTGATAAACTCCCTATACAAGGAGAGTGGCACATACCTACCCATTTTACAGTGGTTTGGGTTTATTTAGTCGGTGCCCACCCCCAACACTAAGCTGGGGTCTCCACCGAGTGTATCCGGGGTGCCCTGCAACATGCTTGACACTTACTAGGTGATCAGTAAATACCTATGGAATGAAAGCCCAGAGCTTCCTAGGTCAGGACTGTGTTTCTCAACCTCTCGCCCCTGAACAACTCTAAAGAACAAGGCCAGGTGCCCCCCTTGAATCCAATGGTAAAGTGTTCCCTCGACCTGAGAGAGTAGTAGGGGGTCTCTCCTAGACACCAAAGGCCAGGGTGCCCTGTTACCCCCAACCCAGAGGGGCTCCCACCTTTCAAAGGCAGGGCCGTGGCATGCCTCAGACTTCAGAAGGGAGTACACCCTTTTCCACCTCACCTCTGGAATGTGCCTTCCCAAGAGATCTAGGGACCGGTGTAGTGGGGGAATGTCTCCCCCTTTGCCCCCTCCCCGCCATCCTGGAGGGCAGTACCATAAGAACCCCTCAGATCCCCCACAGAAAGGACGTGATTCTACCAGATCCCAAAGAGCAAGGCACCTATTTCCTACAACCCCCAAAGGAGGGTCCCCGGTTCACATATAACCTGTTGCCCCAGACCCTGAGAACCGAGGGGGGCGTCCCCACCTCCACACAGCTGCTAGGGCTCCAGATTCAAGTGCAGGGCGGTGCTTCTCGGAAACAGAAACCGGCGGGGCGGGGCCGGCGGCGGGGGTGACGGTAAAGGAAGGAGGAAGCTCAGACAGGCTACGCGACTCAACAGCGCTGAGGCTCCGGGGTATCCCGCTATGGCCGCAGAAGTCTCCCCCGCGGAGTCCGCGTCCCGGGTCTGCTCTGTGTCCTCCCTGCCCCTGGCTGCTCTCAACGTGCGAGTGCGGCGCCGCCTATCGCTGTTCCTGAATGTGCGGACGCAGGTTGCGGCGGATTGGACCGCGCTGGCGGAGGAGATGGGCTTCGAGTACTTGGAGATCCGGCATCTGGAGATGCACGCTGACCCCATGGGCAAGCTGCTGGACGACTGGCAGGGACGCCCTGGGGCCTCGGTGGGCCGTCTGCTTGAGCTGCTCACCAAGCTGGGCCGCGAAGATGTGTTGGTGGAACTGGGGCCCAGCATTGGTGAGGAGGCGCGCGCTTCCGGTCTCCTACCTGCGGTGGTGGGGGCGGTGGGCTGACCTTCCCAGCCTCAGCATCTAACCTCCCCTGGAGAAGCCCTCCTTTTCTGCCTGGGGTGGGGTGGGGACGCTGGAGGTAGCCTTGCAGGGGTGGTACCACCGTGAGAGACCAGTTCCTTCTTTCAGTGGGGTGATAGGAACTGGAGTAAGGGGGTGAAGGCTGGAGAGAAGTAAAGGCGTTCACGTAGGGCCAGGAGTCAGAATTGGGGTCCTTTGTGGGGGAGGCAGGACTGCTTCAGGTAGAGCAACAGGGCAGGTGAAGGACTGAAAGCTGACAGTCATTTAAATCTCAGGTCCCTGGGAAATGCAGCCCTCCTGCCCCTCGGTGACACATAACATGTATGCACAGGTGTAGGAACAGTGGCCTATAGATGACACATCTTGCTTGGCTGGGGCCTCTGCCCTCGCTGCACATAACCACTGGGTCTAGCGAACTGTTCTTGCACACCAGTGCCCCGCTGCCATCAGCGGTGGGTGCTAGAACAAGCAGACCTTGGGTTCTATTCTCAGGAGTTCTAGGAGGGAGCACCAGGAAAAAGGGACAGAAAGACACAAGCCTGACCATGATGACTTTCCAAATGACCAGAACACCAATGACATCTTTTTGGAATGGTCAGAACCAGATGGGAACTCAACTTTTCATAGCTGTTGAACTGTGGATGGCACCAGTGTGCTGGAAAAGGCCTGGATCACAACATAGTTAAGGGAGTGGGAAAAGAGCTGGATCCTAACTGGGGTAGAGGCATGGGACAAACAGGGGGAGTCTGCCACACCCTGTCTCTTCTCTGCAGAGGAGGATTGCCAAAAGTATATTCTGAAACAGCAGCAAGAGGAGTCTGAGAAACCCTTACAGGTGCCTGCTGTAGACAGCAGCGACCCACGGACACCAGAGCGGGGGGGCATCACCATGCTTGATGACCCCCTAGGTAAGGATCCAATATTGCTCCCCAGTTGTGACAAATGGATCAAAGGATATTGGGTTAAAAGTATAGGAGATGGGCTGTGGCCCCTTGGGCAAGTCACCTGATCTCTCTGATCTCCCAAATTCCTTACCTAAGAAATGGGAATAATAATAATCCTCTCTCTGAGTTGGTATGAGATTCATGAAATTATGTGTCTGTTTCATGGTCAACCCAGGGCTTGGCCCCTGCAGGGGGAGGTGGGGAAGAGATACTCATCTTCCCTCTCCTAGAAAGGGCACTTTCTCTTAGAGTCATCTCAGGATTGGTGTAGGGTTCAGGACCAGGGTCACCTAGATTGGGGGTTCCTGGCTGGGCTCTTCCTCTGTAGAGCTTTGACATCACCCTTGTGCTCTGCACCCAGGGCAAATGCCCGAGCGTTTTGATGCCTTCATCTGCTACTGCCCCAGCGATATCCAGTTTGTTCAGGAGATGATCCGGCAGCTGGAACAGACAAACTATCGGCTGAAGTTGTGTGTGTCCGATCGTGATGTCCTGCCTGGCACCTGTGTCTGGTCCATTGCCAGTGAGCTTATTGAGAAGAGGTTGGCTAAGTAGCCGGGGTGCAAGCCGGGGGGTACATAAAGCCCTGCCCAAGAGATCCAGATGCTGGAATTCTCCTAGTCGGGCTCTGTCTAGCCTGGGCACAGTGGACTTCTCCTGAGTCTTTTCCCGGGGGTGGGGGGTATGCCGAACTAGGTTGCCACAGTGCCTGCAGCCTGACCACTCTCCCCTAGGTGCCGGCGGATGGTGGTGGTTGTCTCTGATGATTACTTACAAAGCAAGGAATGTGACTTCCAGACTAAGTTTGCGCTCAGCCTCTCCCCGGGTAAGTACTGCCTTTGCCACGGAGGTGTCCCACCTTTGTCCAAGGTTAGACCCCCTCAGTAGTGATTGAAACACAGCTACTGCCAGTTCTTCCCACCCTACTTAGTTCTCAGGTGGAGAAACTGAGGCCCTCCACTGAGGGGTGGGTGGGTGGGACCTCAGGATGCCAAGGCCATCGATGTAGCACCAAGGACCCCTGAGTGTGTGTGCACACGAGTGCCCTGTGTGTGAGTGAATGTGCCAGGGGTGCTTCGTTGAGGGGAGGGCTGTTAACCCCGGGGCCGGGGACCGATCACACCACTACTGTGGGGGGAGGGCCTGATGTCAGCTTGGAACTCCTTGGCTTGCAGGTGCCCATCAGAAGCGATTGATCCCCATCAAGTACAAGGCAATGAAGAAAGAGTTCCCCAGCATCCTGCGGTTCATCACTGTCTGCGACTACACCAACCCCTGCACCAAGTCCTGGTTCTGGACTCGCCTCGCTAAGGCCCTGTCCCTGCCCTGAAGTGCCATGGGACCCTGGATGTGTGTACATATGTCTGTCTGCCCGTTCATGTACTTCTGCCCCTGCTTCCTCCTGCAGTTGTAGGGGTAATCTGTGCTCCACTTGCCTCTCAGTTTCTCGAGATGCCGACTCCACAGACACATCCATAGCCACTGTGCAGTGTGGACATTGCATCTCATGTCCTGCATGGAACCAACGGCTGCAAGAGGCACATCCACATGCGGGGTTATCTGCCAACACAGTGAAATCCAGAGCCAGCTGACACTAAGAGGACCAATGGAAGCAGCCCTGACGTGTCCACACATCTTGGGCCTCAGTTTCTCCACCTGAGAACTAAGTAGGGTGGGAAGAACTGGCAGTAGCTGTGTTTCAATCACTACTGAGGGGGCCTAACCTTGGACAAAGGTGGGACACGCTTTTCTCTTTTTTTCTCTCTTCATTGAAACCTAACTCTGGAAAGAACCCAATATGCCAGCATTTATGCCCACTGTGAAGCACAGAGCAAGAAAGAGCTGCTTAAACCCACAGAGCAAGTAAGCTGCAGACTTCCCTCCCAGGGGATTTGTGTGCTAGTTATCTTCAAGCTCTCCCTGGCGGAGAAAATGTTATGGTCTCAGGTTTCTGTCCCATGGCAGACCCTAGGACCCTAAATCTAATAGGAAATGTATCTTTCCTGCTTCACACCCAGCCAGGGCTAAGGCAAGGTACCTTTCCTCAAGGTCTTGGGAGGGACTGGAGGCCCCTCTACATGATCTTGATGAAGCACTTCGCTAACCGTGCACTTATCCTCACTTTGATCTTGGGGATTATTTTTAAACAATTTCAAAAAAGTACCTTTCATACCTGTTTTGTATGCACTGTGAGAATTTCAGAGAGCTGAAATATGCCTATGTTTGTCCTTTCTCTTCTTTATCCTGGGTTTATAATAAAGAGTTCTATACTTTTGGAATAGCAGGTGTCATTTGTGTCTGGGAGTTTGGAAGTAGTAACCTGGGATAAAGCTCTCCTGGGTAAGAGAAATTGGCCCATGGGGTAGGCTCCAGGGGGTTTGGCAGGGGCTTCCTGAAGGCTGGGCATCCTCCTCACAGGTCCCAAGCCTCACCAGGGCTGCAGGCAGAACCAGGAATAGGGGCCTCAGTTCCAGACTCTGGGGAGATTGCTCCCCTCTACCAAGCTTGGTCTTCTCTGGATTGTGCCACGTTTCTGGGTCCTTGCTTGGCCCTTCTAGGCTCCAAGGAAAGTCAGGAGAATTTCTGGCCCACAGATCTCTAGAGAATTCAGTTATGAATAATAGTTATCCTGAAGCATATCTGTGCTAATCCTGAAGATTTTGATCTATTTTTGCTTTTTTTTTTTCCCTAAGACTTTTTTTTTTTTTTTTTTTGAGAGGGGCATCTGGGTGGCTCAGTCAGTTAATTGTCTGCCTTCAGCTTGGGTCATGATCCCAAGGTCTGGTCATTATCCCAGAGTCCTGTCATAATCCCAGGGTACTGGGATTGAGCCTCACATCAGGCTCCCTGTTCTGTGGGGAGCCTGCTTCTCCCTCTCTCTCTGCCTGCTGCTCCCCCTGCTTGTGCTCTCTCTGTCAAAAGAATAAATCTTTTTTTTTTTTATTTTTTTTTGTTGTTAAGAGAGCAAGCAAGCGGGGCGCCTGGGTGGCTCAGTGGGTTAAGCCGCTGCCTTCGGCTCAGGTCATGATCTCAGGGTCCTGGGATCGAGTCCCGCATCGGGCTCCCTGCTGAGCAGAGAGCCCGCTTCCCTCTCTCTCTCTCTCTGCCTGCCTCTCCATCTACTTGTGATTTCTCTCTGTCAAATAAATAAATAAAATATTTAAAAAAAAAAAAAAAGAGAGCAAGCAAGCATACCCATGTGGGGGAGTGGGGAGAGGGAGAGGGTTAAGAGAGAATCTCAAGCAGATTCCATGTCCAGCATGAAGCCTGACATGCAGCTGGATCTCACAACCCTGAGATCATGACCTGAGCCAAAATCAAGAGTCAGACACTTAACCAGCTGAGCCACTAGTACCCCTAAAGATTTGATTTTTAAGTAATCTATACACCGAATGGGGGCTGGAACTTACAATCCTGACCAAGATCAAGAGTTGCGTTCTGTACTGACTGAGCCAGCCAGGTGCCCTGGTTTTGATCTATTTTTTAAATTGAATACCACTTTTTTTACTGTTCACTCAAAAAAATTTTGAAAATATACTATTATTAAAAATTCAGTGATAATTCTAATCCAAGAGATAACTCTAGTGATCTTTTAGAGTACCCAGACTTTATCAGTGACCATAGCTTTTCACTCAGTGGTCTGTTACCATGTCCTGGCTCCTGAGCCTCCTGGATACTGGAGGCTTGCCAGCCTTGCCCATGCCCTCAGGGACTACTAGAAGTGCCCCCATGTATTCAGGGCAGCCCCGAGATAGGACTTCCCTCTTCAGTGTGCCCTGGGAAGCAGAGCCTCAGTGTGGTCCTGGAATAGTGCCCCCCCACACCGCCCAGGGTCTGCCCTGTGCCACCTATGACTGGGGAGATAGCCTGTGGGTCACCTCCTGGTCTTGGGGTTGGGCGGGGGGCAGGGGAGGGTGGTCCTCTGGATAATACCAGTAGAGTCACAGAAAACACTTCCATTCTTTCAGACCAGGCTGGTGATCTGAATGTGCTCACTCACTCCCTTCTAATCCTCATACCTCTCCCACATTCCTTCCACCAATGCCCACTTCCCCACAGGTTCCCTGATACCAGGAAAGGTTCCCTGATACCAAGAAAACTTCCTCTCCTCATTTTGGGCGTAGTCTTCTAGGAACCTTTTATTAAGAATCCCTCATTTTTCAGTAGGGGAGTTTCACTGCTGAAATTATCAAAGGCAAAAGCAGAAGGGCAAAGTTAAAATACAAAACTGTATGACTTCATGACTATGAAGGGCAAAGTTAAAATACAAAACTGTATGACTTCATGACTATGAACCTGAACTCTGCCACGAGTCAGTGACGGGGGGAAAACAATAGGGAGAGGGATTTCCTTCAGATTAGATAATAAAATATATATAATATAGGGTGACTATGTTGGATCCTGGTTTAAACAGATCAATTGTAAAAAGACATTCTTGGGTCATATAACTGATAGAGGTTAATATCCAGAACTCCCACAATTCAACAAAAAAGAAATATTAACAATTTAAAAATGAGCAAGGGACTTGAACAGACATTTCTCCAAATTAAAACCACAAGGGGCACCTGGGTAGCTCAGTAGGTTAAGTGGCCGACTCTTGATTTCTCAACTTGGGTCGTGATCTCAGGGTCGTGAGATTGAGCCCCACATTGGGTTCTGCACTGGTCATGGAGCCTGCTTAAGATTTTCTCTCCCTCTCCCCCTGCCCCCCCCACCAAACACACACAATCACACACACAAGACATGATATCACACCCATTAGGATGCCTACGGTCAATAAAACAATGCAAGAACATAAAAAGTGTTGGCAAGGATGTAGAAAAGTTGGAGCCCTGTGCATTGGTGGGAAGGTATCATGGTGCAGTTGCTGTGGTAAATGGTTATGGCAATTTCTCAAAAAATTAAACACAGAAATACCATAGGATCCAGCAATTCCACTTCCGAATATATAACCAAAAGAACTGAAAGCCAGGTCTTGAAGAGATAGTTGTACACCCATATTCATAGCAGTGTTAGTCCCAACAGCCAAACCATGGAAGAAACCCAAATAACCCTTGACAGATGCATGGGTTAGCAGAATCTAGTATACACATAAATGGGATACTATTCATCCTCAGAAAGGAGTGAAATTCTAATACATGCTGCAATATGAATGAATATTGAGGACATTACACTAAGTGAAATAAGCCGGTTGTATAATTCCATTTTTATGCGGTATCTAAAATAGCCAAATTTATAGAAAATCAAGTAGTGCTTCCAGACTGTGAGGGGAGGAGATAATGGAGAGTTACTGTTTAATGGGTACAAGATTTCAGTTTTGTACAAGGAAAAAAATTCTGGAGATTGGCTGTATGACAATGTGAATGTACTTAACACTACTGAACTGGATACTTAAAAAATAGTTAAGGTGGTATGTTTCATGTCATGTGTATTTTGCTTCTTAAAAAAAGACATTCTTGGTGCACCTGGGTGGCTCAGTGGATTAAAGCCTCTGCCTTCGGCTCAGGTCATGATCTCAGGGTCCTGGGATCGAGTCCCACATTGGTCTCTCTGCTCGGCAGAGAGCCTGCTTTCTCACCCCCTGCCTGCCTCTCTGTCTACTTGTGAATCACTGTCTGGCAAATAAATAAAAATCTTTTTAAAAATTTAAAAAATAGAATAACCTCATTAAAAAAAAAAAGACATTCTTAGGACAATTGGGGAAATTTGAGTATTAGATGATGCCAAAGAATGATCACTATCTTTTTAAGATGTGATAATAGCACTGCAGCTACACAATATCCACTTTAAAAAAAATAGATTTTATTTATTTATTTGACAGATAGAGAGCACAAGTAAGCAGAACAGCAGGCAGAGGGAGAGAGAGAAGCAGGATCTCCGCTGAGCAGGGAGCTCAATCCCAGGACCCCATAATCAAACCCCAGCTGACGGCAGCTGCCCAATCAACCAAGCTACCCAGGAGCCCCAAAATCCAAATTTGTTAAAAGAGTCCAAATCTGAAATATATTGGTATGAAATAAAAGGTATCTGGGATTTGTTTTTATTTTTTTATTTTTTTTTATATTTATTTGTCAGAGAGAGAGTGAGGGAGAGAGTGCACATGAGACATGCAAGTGCCCCTGGAGGGGAAATTTGATAATATATTTCAGACATTTGAAAATCTCATCTCTGACAATTGGCTCTAAAAATTACTCATTCATTTTGAAGCTTAAAAATAGTATATCAAAAATATTTTAACTCAAAATATTTTTAACTTTATCTTCAAAGGGACTTTCATGAATGGCATGACATTTGAGTTAGAAGGACCAGACCCAGGGGTGCTTGGGTGGCTCAGTCATTAAGTGTCTGCCTTTGGCTCAGGTCATGATCCTAAGGTCCTGAGATTGAGCCTCATGTTGGGCTCCCTGCTCATTGGAGAGCCTGCTTCTCCCTCTCTCACTCCCCCTACTTGTGTTCCCTTTCTTGCTGTCTCTCTGTCAAATAAATGAAATTAAAAAAAAAAAAAAAAAAGGTAGAAGAAGGACCAGACCCACGGATACTGGACAAAGGGAGAAGGGCCATGGTTCTGTTTCGGCCACACTGAAAGCCTTGCTTCATAGCAAAGAGGGACCATGGCTCTTCAGCCAAGCCAGGAAGATACGGATACACTTCTTTCCCGCAGCAATGCAGAGCAGCCTCTCTGAGGCCTCTGGCAGACAGAGAAATCTGAGTTGTGGGGCTGAGAAGTGGCAAGTGGTGGAAAACTGGTGTATGCCTGTTCAAACCAGGCCGGAATGATTTCAAATTCTAGAAGGTGAACTCAGAATCCCAGAGCAGAACACATTGGGCCATTGTGCAGGTAGGTGGGTGGGTGAGGAGGGAATGCATCATCAATTCAGGGGAGCTTTTTCCCTGCTGGCTGCTGTATGCCAGATGATGCAGAATAAATGGTTTAAGAGGCCCCGGGGACTTCTGGTCCTGGGAAAATATGGAGTAAACACATCTCTCCCTATTCCCTCTATTAAGTATAGTTAAAAGAACAACATAAGGAAACTCTGAAAGGTGGAGAAAAGGAGACATACTGGCTAGGGACCTAGGGACCCACATAATGACATGGTAGTGATTCCCAGGGTTGTCTTTTTGCCTTATATAGCTCACACTGAGTACTGGAGAAGCCAGCAACCCAGAAACTAATTGTACAGACCCAAAAAAAGGGGGGTAGGGGAGAAAAAAAACGGGGTTTGCTCTCTCTAGCCAAAGGACTAGCAAGGGACAGCCTAGAAAGAAAACTTTTAGGGGCCCCTGGGTGGCTCAAGTCAGTTAAGCATCTGCCTTTGGCTCAGGTCATGATCTCAGGGTCCTGGGATCGAGCCCCGTGTTGGGCTCCCTTGCTCAGCCTGAGTCTGCTTCTCCCTCTGCCTTGCCCTTCTTCTTATGCTCTCTCTCTCTCTCTCTCTCAAATAAATCTTTAAAAAGAAAGAAAAAAACTTTTAGATAATAACCACTCTACTCCAGCCATAAAAACTGTAGAGAAAACTGCAATACACCCATGCCCTGCCAAGCACGGACACTTTTATTCCTACCTGCTGGGTAGTGTCAGAAGAGGCCTAGTGGGGAGTAAGGATTTTCGCCTCTGCCGGCTGCAGTGTTGCTCCTCCACTATGCCTGTGGAGGCCACACGGGGGCAGTACTGACGCTTCCTGCCCCCTCCAGCCAGGGTGGTATCAGCAGAGGCTCAGTGGGCAATCTGAATTTCCACCCTGGCCCCACAGTTACTACATAGCCCCATCCCCGCTTTCCAGGATGTTAACAGAGGCTGAGTAGGGAACCTGAACTTGGGACAGCACTGAGAAGGGTTTCTAAAGCAGAAGGTTTAAATAAGATCCAGAGTCTCATAATACTAAAAATTTCCAAGGCTGAAAGTCACTCTTCACACCAAGAACCAGGCAAATCTGGAGCAGGAAAAGACAATCCAATCCCACTGATGCTAATACCAAGGTGACCCTGATGTTGAAATTACCTGACAAGGATTTTAAAACAGCCAGTGTTAAAATGTTTCAGTGAGCAATTATAAACTCACTTCATTTTCTATTTGCTTTTTATTAACAAGCAAAATAATGATTACAAAACAACAACGCAAGGAGTGCCGGGGTGGCTCAGTCAGCTGAGTGTCCAACTCATGATTTAGGCTCAGGGTTGTCGTCTCAGGACCACGAGATCAAGCCCCCGTCAGGCTCCACGCTGAGCATGCAGCCTACGTAAGATTTTCTCTCTCCTTCTCCTCTGCAACTTGCACGTGCTCCCATGAATGCATTTACTCTCTCTAAAAACACCACCACCACCAACAACAAGAACAACAAGATTAAAGTTGGAACAGCAATGGGTCAGATTGCTGCTGGAGTTCCTGAAGGTACCCAGGGTCCATGCTCTCTCACTGCAAGGCAGGACCCAAGCACAGCTGTGCATTTAGGTATATTTATGACCAAGAAAAGTTGGAGAGAGGAAAACCACTGGAGAACAGAAAGAATTAAGAGCTTTTCATCAGGCAATCCCAAAGCACTCTGCCCTTTTCCTCATCTTGGCCTCTGTATCCTCTGTGGTTCTTGTTCCACTGGAACTTGTAACAATTTCAAATCACTCCTTCCCATTTCTGCTTCTCATCATCTTCAGACTTTCTGGAGATTGACGAGACATTCAAATCAAATCTTTGAGCTCTTTCCTTTAGTTTATCCAGGTTAACCATTGGTTTGACATCAGACGGCAGGCCTTTTAACCCACTGAGTCACCCAGGCACCCTAGATGACAGGCCTTTTGATGGAACTGAAGAAATCCCAAATCTCACTGCCCAGGCAGTGGTCTTACTTTCCAAGCTCACAGGTACATTGAATCATTCAGCTCTCTTTTGCATTCCCTGGGTCCATGGTATCTCTGATGTAATTTTTACCACTTTCTTCTCTGCTGCCGCTTCTTAGGAGTTCTTCCTCTTTGACAGAGAGTTCTATGGGCTTTGTTTCTTCCTCTGTTTCATCTCCCAGTACTTCTTAATTTGTCTCCTCTTCAGCATGCTTCCAAGACATGCCTGGGTGGCTCAGTCGGTTAAACATCTGCCCTTGGCTCAGGTCATGATGCCAAGGTCCTGTGATTGAGTCCCACATCGGTCTCTCTGCTCATTGGGGATCCTGCTTCTCCCTCTCCCTCTGCCTGCTACTCCACCTGCTTGTGTTCTCTCTCTCTTATCTAATAAATAAATAAAATCTTTTTAAAAAAGCATTTGCCTGGAGCCTGTAGTAAGATTTTATTTTATTCCCTTAGTCTCCAAACCATGAGCAACACATTGCTGCTTTAGTTCAGCAAGCTTCGGATTATGGAGCTCCACCTTCTGCTGCCATCTTGTTACCCTTCTAAGTCCACTCATAATTGCACTTCAAACAAACAAAAAAATTGTTTTGGAAAAGACATAAAAGAAATGAAGAACTACATTGAAAATTTGGAACTGAAAAGGTGAAAAAAAAACCCTCAGTGGATGAGTTCTATGGTAAAATGGAGAGGACAAAGGAAAGAATCAATGAACTTGAAGATAGAATAATAGAAATCACCTAACCTGAGCAGAAAGAGAATAGATTGAAAAAACAAAACAAAACAAAATCTCAGGAATTTGTAGAACTTTAAGAAGACATCTAATATTTGTGTCATTGTGATGTGAAATGGTGAGTATTGGAACTGTAGTCCAGAATAATTCTTGAGAGGTCCTTCAGCACAGTGGTTTTATTAAAGCATGGGGATAGGACCCGTGGGGGGAAAGAGGTGCACTGGCGTTGTGACGAATTATACTTTGGAGTTAAGAGAAGTAAAACAAAGGAAGTTTCCAAAAGGATTTTCATATTTAAAGAAGATTGGATCTTAGAGGTCAGGTTAGTATTAAGATAAGGTTGCCTTTTGTGTTTAGCATATTATCACTGAGGCAGCTAAGCTCCTTGAAGGTTACTCTGCCTGTCCGAAGCACTTGTCAACGAGCTATAAGTCATAAGATTTAATTTTATGTACATTTCCTTAGCCTTTGTTCTCCACATCAACTGGAATCCCAAAATTAGAGGAGAAAGAAGGTGGGGCTTTAAAAGTATTCAAGTAAGTATGGCTCAGTATTTTCCAAATATGGCAAAAGACCTAAGCCTACAGATTCAAGAAACTCATCAAATCCCAAACAAGATACTCACCCCCCCCCCGCCCTGCCAAAAAATCCACTCCAAGATACATCATAGTCAAACTTCTGAAAACTAAGGACAAAGAAAAAATCTTGAAAGCAGCCAGGGAGAAATGATACCTTCCCTATAATGGAAAAAGATTTTGAATGACATCAAATTTCTCATTGGAAGCTTTAGAGAGCAGAAAAAGTGACACAATATTTCCTTTCCTTTTCTTTTCTTTTTGGCACAACATTTCCAAGTGCTGAAAGGAAAGTGTCAACTCAAAATCCTATATCCAGTGAGAATTGGGAATAAAAAGAACATGGACATTCTCAGATGAAGAAAAACAATGAGAATTTGTCAACAGCAGAACTACCCTTAAAAAGTCGGTACTGGAGGGCGCCTGGATGGCTCAGTGGGTTAAGCCGCTGCCTTCAGCTCAGGTCATGATCTGAGAGTCCTGGGATTGAGTCCCGCATCGGGCTCTCTGCTCAGCAGAGAGCCTGCTTCCCTCTCTCTCTGCCTGCCTCTCCATCTACTTATGATTTCTCTCTGTCAAATAAATAAATAAAGTATTTTTTTAAAAAAGTCGCTACTGGAAGTTTTAGAAAGAGAAATTAAGTGATTAAAAAAATGATTGAAAAAAGAATCTTGAATCAAGAAGGAAGAACTAAAGTGTAAAAAAGTCTTTAAAAAGTTAATATGCTTTCCTTCCTTATTTGAGTTTTCTAAATGACATCTGATGGTTTAAGCGAAGAATTAGTGGTTGTGTGCACGATAAATTAGGGAAGTTGGTAAGTGTAGTTATAATTTCTCCTTCAAGTAACTGCATAATGAAAAGAAGAAATGAAGTGACAGCTGGCCAGGAGGAGGGGCTCTGTGGTCACCATGATTTCCTTTTTCCTCAAAAGATTAAAGCCCATCAGGCCCAGTCTAGTGTCCCCTCCCAGTCTAGTGTACCCTGTCCCACAACACTCATTCATTGTCTGATGTGATTCTCAATTTATGTTGAAGAAATATTTAAGACCGTTATAAACAGGGGAAAGTAAAGGGACTTAAAGGAAAGAGACTTTTTGTTTTGTTTTGTTTTAAATTTTTTATTTTTTATAAACATATATTTTTATCCCCAGGGGTACAGGTCTGTGAATCTCCAGGTTTACACACTTCACAGCACTCACCAAAACACATACCCTCCCCAATGTCCATAACCCCACCCCCCTTCTCCCAACCCCCCTCCCCCCAGCAACCCTCAGTTTGTTTTGTGAGATTAAGAGTCACTTATGGTTTGTCTCCCTCCCAATCCCATCTGGTTTCATTGATTCTTCTCCTACCCACTTAAGCCCCCATGTTGCATCACCACTTCCTCATATCAGGGAGATCATATGGTAGTTGTCTTTCTCTGCTTGACTTATTTCGCTAAGCATGATTCGCTCTAGTTCCATCCATGTTGTCGCAAATGGCAAGATTTCATTTCTTTTGATGGCTGCATAGTATTCCTTTTTTTTTTTTTTTTAAGATTTTATTCATCTAAGAGCATCTGGGTGGATCAGTGGGTTAAAGCCTCTGCCTTCGGCTCAAGTCATGATCCCAGGGTCCCGGGATTGAGCCCCTCATCAGGCTCTCTGCTCAGCGGGGAGCCTGCTTCCCCTTCCCTCTCTGCCTGCCTCTCTGCCTACTTGTGATCTCTGTCTGTCAAATAGATGAATAAAGCCCTTTTTTTAAAGATTTTTTTCTGTCTGTCGTATTTAAAAAAAATATTTAAAAAAAGGGCTTTATTCATCTATTTGACAGACAGAGATCACAAGTAGGCAGAGAGAGAGAGAGAGATAGCGGGGAAGTAGGCTCCCTGCTGAGCAGAGAGCTGGACATGGGGCTCGATCCCAGAACCCTGGAATCTGACCTGAGCCAAAGTCAGAGGCTTTAACCCACTGAGCCACCCAGGCGCCCCGGGAAGAAATTTTTGATATCTCATTGAAACTGGTAATGTCAACACAAGTAGAACTGAGATAAATTATACACAGATAATATTATACTGAGTGCCTACTAAGTATCTATACAAAGGAATACTCTCCAAACACTGTCAATAACTCAAAATAAAATTCTACTCAAAATAACCAAAATTATTTGGAGTGCCTGGGTAGTTCAGTCAGTTAAGCATCTGCCTTCAGCTGGGGTCATGATTCCAGGGTCCTAGGATGGAGCCCCGCATCAGGCTCCCTGCTTGGTGAAGAGCCTGCTTCTCCCTCTCCTTTTGTCTGCTGCTCCCCCTGCTTGTGTTCTCTCTTGGTCAAATAAATAAATCTTTGGGGGAAAAAATAACCAAAATTACAGAAATGGAGAATAGATTAGTCAGCTGTTAGGGCTGCTGGGGAAAAGGGTCAGTCTATAAAGAGGTAGCCAATAGAGATCTTGTAGGTAAGAGTTTTGTATCCTGATTGTAGTGATGGTAACACAGATCTCTACATGTGATAAAGAGGCAAGGAATTGTACACACACACTGTACCAGTGTCAAGTTCCTGCTTTGATATTGTATCACAGTTACTTAAGAGGTATCCATTGGGGGAAATTGTATGAGAGGTTCAGAAACTACTCTGTACTATTACTGCAACTTCCTGTGAATCTATAATTATCTCCAAAGATTTTTAAAAAATTTTAACATAAAAATGAAGTAAAAAAATTATGCAATGATCAAAGCTTACTTTTCTATTGTGCCTCCTTCTGCCCCATTTCACCGAGATGTAACTAGCATATAGTACTACATAAGTTTAAGGTATACAGAATAGTGACTTGACTTACATACATTGTGAATGATTACCACAGTAAGTTAACATCCATCATCTCATATAACATCCATCATCAAAAAATATAGATTTTTAAAAAGACTTTTTTCCCTCTTAGGATCCACTCTAACAAGTTTCATTATACTATACAGCGTGTTTACTATAGTCATCATGTTGTACACTGTATCCCCAGTGCTTGCTTATTTTATAACTGGAAGCTTGTACCTTATGACCACCTTCACCCATTTCCTCCTCCCCCAACCTCCCACCTCTGGTCACTGCACATCTGATTTCTAAGAATTTGGTTCTTTGTTTAGATTCCACCTTTAAGTGAGATAACATAGTGTTTTTCTCTGTCTGATTTCACTTAGCATAAAGCCCTCTAAGTCCATCCATGTTGTCTCAAATGGCAGGCTTTCTTTTTCAAAATGGCTATTTCATTGTGTACACACACACACACACACACACACACACACACACATACCACTTCTTTACCCATTCATCTATCAGTGGGCACTTAGGTTCTTTCCATGTATTGGCTATTATAAATAATGCTGCTATGAACATGTTAGCGCAGATATCTCTTTGACACAGTGTTTTCATTTCCTCTGGATATATACTCAGAAGTGGAATTGCTGCATCATAGGGTAGTTTTATTTTTTGAGAAATTTCCATACTGCTTTCCATAATGGCTCGGCTATGGCCAACAGTCCACGAGGATTTCCTTTTCTTCACATCTCTGCCAGCATTTATCTTCTATCTTGTTTTTTAAAAAATGCCCTTCATTATAAAAATGATCCCTGACAATATATGCTTATGTGTAAATAAAAGTCTTTGTATTTCCAACTAGCAATTTATGTTGGGAAAATGAACCAAACTATATTTTTTGAGGATCTACTTATTATATTGATCGTGATAAAAAGCAGAATTCAAACATAAACAAAACAGGGCTCTGTCCTCAAGGAACTTAAAGCCCAAGGAATCAATGCACAAATGCAGGAAAACGTTCATAACTCAGGAGTTAGACAACACAGCCCCTCCATAACAGATACTCTGGCTTGTGCCAGAGACAGTTCTAAAGGCAGGCTTCTGTGGGCCAGTCCTTAAAAACCCCCCACGGAGGAAGATAACCTTGAAGTGGGTTTTGAAAAGTGAAGATGGTGAAGCCAGAGATTCAAGCAGTAAGGGAATAACTTAGACAGATGGTGAAAGTGAGAGATACATTGGGGGCTGGTGGACTGGAAGACAAGACCCTCTGGGTTCAGTGGGGAGCCCCTGCTATGCAGGCTGCAATTGGGTGCATGTATCTGAGCAGGAAAGGGCTAAACAGAGTGTGGAGATTATTTTAGTGATTGCCGTGCAGGACAGATCAGGGAATTGGATAAGCACAGTGGTTAATTACTGCTTCAGACCACTGCATAAATAAGAATAAGAAATGAAGTGACTGCTGGTTGGGAGGGGCACCTCTGGGACCCCCAGAATCTCCTCAAACCTCAGCAGGCTTATTCCAGTGTCCCCTATCCTAAGCACTCATACATTAATTCAACCTGCAACTACCTAACCCTGAGGTCCTGAGGTTTGAGGAGTGGGCCAAGTTCAAGGACCCAGGAGGCAAATCTCACATGGTCCTTGTTGTATTAGGTTCTTCTGAGTATCCATAACTGAAAATGAATGTGTTGAAAGACTACCACTCTTATCTACTTCATTACCTCCTTCTCGAGTAGCACTATCCAACAGAAACAGATAAGCCACATATGTATTTTTAAATTCTCTAGTAACAATGTTAAAAAAGGTATAAAGAAGTAGGTGAAATTAACTTTAAAATATATTTTATTTAACCCAATATATCTAAAATACCTTTTTAACATACAATCTATATGAAAACTATTGATGAGATTTTAACTAGTTTTCATATTAAGTCTTCAAAATCCAGTGTATATATACACTTACAACACATCTCAAGTTAGACTAGCCATATTTCAAATGCTCAATAGCTACACAGGTGGCTAGTGGTTACCATACTGGACTTTGTAGCTATAAAACCTTGCTACTCAAAGTCTGGTCCCTGGACCAGTAGCATTGACATCAATGTTAGAAATAAAGAATCTTGGGGCGCCTGGGTGGTACAGTGGGTTAAAGCCTCTGCCTTCAGCTCAGATAATGATCCCAGGGTCTTGGGATTGAGGCCCGAGTCCCGCATCAGGCTCTCTGCTCAGTGGGGAGCTTGCTTCCTCCCATTCCCCCACCTGCCTCTCTGTCTACTTGTGATTTCTGTATGTAAAACAAACAAATAAAATCTTTTTTTAAAAAAGGGGTGCACCTGGGTGGTTCAGTGGGTTAAAGCCTCTGCCTTTGGCTCAGGTCATGATCTCAGGGTCCTGGGATGGAGACTGGTGTCAGGCTCTTTGCTTGGCAGGGAGCCTGCTTCCCTCCCCCTCCCACCCTCTGCCTGCCTTTCTGCCTACTTGTGATCTGTCAAATAAATAAATAAAATCTTTAAAAAAAAAAAAGAAAGAAAGAAAGAAAGAAGGAATCTTAGGCCCCACTCCAGAAGTAATTCATTAGATTCTTTACTTTAATAGGATCCCTGAGTAATCCACAAGTACAAAAATGGAACAGTTCTGCCCCACACATTAGAGAAGAGAGATATATGGTGCTTTGGCTATTCAACATCAACACTTCTCCTAGTCATTGAAGTTGCATGCCATGATTTAACTCAGTCCTGGCTCCAGATAGAGATCTAAGCCAAGCAGCACTTCTCCTTGGTGCTGAGCACTATGGTTGGTTCAGGCATTTCATATGACCCAACAAGAGTCAATGAGACCCAGTGAATCCTTTGATAGATTCATTTGATAGAATCCTTTGGTAGATTGAATGAAAAAGGCCGTGCATTCTGGAGCCATTTTTGAGCATGATGGGAGAGCCTGCCTGCATATATATGAAGCCTGTGAATGGAGGAAAAACCAGATACTGATGATCTCATTTGGGTTCCTGCTTCAGGGCTTACAGCTTGACTTTTCAGACTTGTGAGCCAGTAAATTATCTGTTTGTTTAAACTTGTTTGGGTTATGTGCTAGTTAGGTATCTGTCTCCTCCTCCACTTCTCCTCTCCTGGTTCTCTACCAGGCTCTGTGCCTCAGGGTATTGACCTTCAAGGATTACATCAATAGGCTCCCTTTGCCCTCTGGTTTTCTACGGAGCTTGGCCAATGGGAGGTACCAGCAGCAGCTCAGAGAGTAGGAAGAGACTGAAGCCGGGATATTTATTTGCTTGCCTCCCTCCTTGTGAGCTTGCTGAGGGCTAAATTAAGGCCTTTCTATCAAAGCTACTCTCAGGTAGCTTTCTCCTTCACTTACTTTCTCTGGTTCTAGTAGTCCTCTGTCTCCCTACTCCTTTATGGCCTACAGTTGTCTGCTCCCCAAGGTTGTCAGTCCTGCACTACTGCACATTCCTTCTGGTTTCCCTTTTCCCTGACCATGACTCTGCAATAAGTTCCTTTATCAAACTCTCCTTGAGGCATCCATTTAGAGTGTGCCTTTTGGGATCTGACTGGTACAGTAATTAGTATCAGGAGTGGTCTTAAAATAGGATTCCGGTCAACTAATCTTTGACAAAAGAGGAAAGAATGTCCAATGGAAAAAGGACAGCCTCTTTCAATAAATGGTGTTGGGAAAATCGGACAGCCACATGCAGAAAAATGAAATTGGACCATTTCCACATGAAAATAGACTCAAAATGGATGAAGGACCTCAATGTGAGAAAGGAATCCATCAAAAATCCATCAAAATCCTTGAGGAGAACACAGGCAGCAACCTCTTCAACCTCAGCCGCAGCAACATCTTCCTAGGAACATCGCCAAAGACAAGGGAAGCAAGGGCAAAAATGAACTATTGGGCTTTCATCAAGATCAAAAGCTTTTGCACAGAAAAGGAAACAGTTAACAAAACCAAAAGACATCTGACAGAATGGGAGAAGATATTTGCAAACGACATATCAGATAAAGGGCTAGTGTCCAAAATCTATAAGGAACTTAGCAAACTCAACAACCAAAGAACAAATAATCCAATCAAGAAATGGGCAGAAGACATGAACAGACATTTTTGCAAAGAAGACATCCAGATGGCCAACAGACACATGAAAAAGTACTCCACATCACTCGGCATCAGGGAAATACAAATCAAAACCACAATGAGATATCACCTCACACCAGTCAGAATGGCTAAAATTAACGAGTCAGGAAATGACAGATGCTGGTGAGGATGCGGAGAAAGGGGAACCCTCCTACACTGCTGGTGGGAATGCAAGCTGGTGCAACCACTCTGGAAAACAGCATGGAGGTTCCTCAAAATGTTGAAAATAGAACTACCCTATGACCCAGCAATTGCACTACTGGGTATTTACCCTAAAGATACAAATGTAGTGATCCGAAGGGGCACATGCACCTGAATGTTTATAGCAGCAATGTCTACAATAGCCAAACTATGGAAAGAACCTAAATGTCCATCAACAGATGAATGGATAAAGAAGAGGTGGTATATATACACAATGGAATACTATGCAGCCATCAAAAGAAATGAAATCTTGCCATTTGCAACAATGTGGATGGAGCTAAAGGGTATTATGCTTAGCGAAATAAGTAAATCGGAGAAAGACAACTATCATATGATCTCCCTGATATGAGGAAGTGGAGATGCAACATGGGGGGTTAAGGGGGTAGGAGAAGAATAAATGAAACAAGATGGGATTGGGAGGGAGACAATCCATAAGTGACTCAATCACACAAAACAAACTGAGGGTTGCTGAGGGGGAGGGGTGTTGGGAGGAGGGGTGGGGTTATGGACATTGGGGAGGCTATGTGCTATGGTGAGTGCTGTGAAGTGTGTAAATCTAGTGATTCACACACCTGTACCCCTGGGAATAAAAATATATGTTTATGTTTATAAAAAATTAAAAATTAAAAATTTTAAATTTTAAAAAAAGGATTCCATGGATAAAAAATGGTACACACACACACACACACATATACACACACAATGGACTATTATCCAGACCTAAAAAAGAATGAGGTCTTGCCATTTGTGGCAACATGTTTGGACCTAGAGGGTACTATGTTAAATGAAATAAGTCCGAGAAAGACAAATACCATATAATTTCACTTACATGTGGGATCTAAAAAACAAAACATATAAACAAGCAAACAACAAATAAACAAAAGAAACAGACTCATAAATGCAGAGGACAAATGGGGGGTTGCCAGAGAGGGGTGGGTAGGAGGATGGGTGAAACAGATGAAGAGGATTAAAAGTACAAACATCCAGTTATAAAATAAGTAAGTCATGGAGCTAAAAAGTACAGTATAGGGAATATAGTAAATGATACTATAATAACACTATACAGTGACTGATGGTAACTTCACTTACTATGGTGAGTACTGCATAATACATAGAATTATTGAAAAAAAAAAAAAGAAGATTCCAGAATTGAGTTGCCCATATATTTGAGGAAGACATGGATAACCTCCTTGTTGTGGTGAAATGGGACCATGGCAATCCATAACATGCAGTGTCATCACTGCATCACTGTGCATGGCACGGGATAAAGCACAGGTAGAGGAGAATAAAGACAAGAGGAGATTCAAGATTTAACCAACTTGAAAAACCTATCACAAACTGTGTATTATCTAGTCCAGTGAGCCACAAAATTGGAGAGGCATATCAGCCTGCCATTATAAAACAAAAATGTGTATACACTGGGCAGATCCAAAGGCACAGAGAACTACTTGATTTCTCAGGCACCCAACACCTCTGCCCGATTTTATCTCCTTCAACATTCTACCAATGCTCTCAAGAGAAACAAATAAGGTCAGTTAGTGGCAGAAAAGAAAGTACAGCCTTCTCTTCCAGAAGCAGCCAGAGTGTTGCACCACAGCCCACTCTGGAGTGGCTCCAAAAGCCTGGAGTGAAGAGATGTTGTACAGTGAGCAGTACTCTGCTACAGATCTAGCTAAGGCTTAGATCTACCCTGATGTGTGGGGAGTAACTAATAGGCTGGCCAGCTGGTCAGGAATTTACAAAGAATAAGATCAGAAGACCAGAGACAAGGCAGTCAAAAGAAAGGTGGACTTCTTGCCATCCACAAAGGATAAAGATACTCATGTTACACAAAAATGCTCATCCAAAGGAAAAAAAAAAAAAGAAAAAAAAGAAATGCTCACCCACGAGCTTCTGTTGTAGATGAGGCTTTCAATAATCAGGAGGATAAGATGACCCAACCCGTGGAGATCAGATGGCCTCTTCCTCAGATACTCTGATGCTTGGTCAATGGACCCGCTTAGAAAGTGGCCATGATGACAGGAAAGGAGGCAATGATGGGCTTAACAATATAGATTTGCCCTCACCAAGCTCATCTGGCTACTGCCAACGTCTTCTGTGTGTGTGTGTTGGGGGGGGAGGATTTTAACTACAAATTCAAAAATTTTGATAGCTATAACTTTATGCAGCTTATCTATTTCTTCATAAATGAGATTTGAGAGTTTTTCAAGAAAATGCATCCATTTTGGGTCCCCGGGATGGCTCAGTCAGTTAAACACCTGCCTTCAGCTTAGGTTATAATCTCAGGGTCTTGGAATCAAGTCTCACATTGGGCTCCCTGCTTAGCAGGGGAGTCAGCTTCTCCCTCTCCCTCTCCACACTCATGTTCTCTCTCTCAAATAAAATCTTTAAAGATGCATTAAAAAAAAAAAAAAAGCATCCAGGGACACCTGGATGTGGCTCAGTGGGTTAAGCTGCTGCCTTTGGCTCAGGTCATGATCCTAGGGTCCTGGGATTGAGTCCTGCATCAGGCTCCTTGCTCAGTGGGGAGCCTGCTTCTCTCTCCGTCTCTGCCTGCCACTCTGCCTGCTTGTGCACGCTCTCTCTCTCTGACAAAATCTTTTTTAAAAAAGTATCCATTTCATTTAAATTGTTAAATTTATTGTTATTAAGTTGTTTATGAAATTTCTAAATTATCTTTTCAATATCTGTAAAAACTGTGATGATGATGTCAATTCAGTCATCCCAGATATTGGCAATTTGTGTTTTCTACACATTTTCTTAATCAAAACTACAGGTTTAATAACTGTAGGGATCTTTTTTTTTTTCTCAAAGAATCAGTTTTTGGTTTCATTGATTTTCCTCTACTTTTTCTTTAGTATTTCACTGAATTTCTCTCTGGTTATTATTTCTTTTCTTCTGTTTATTTTGAGTTCAAATTACTCTTTTCCCCCAATTTATTAAGATGGAGGCGGAGGTCATTGACTTTTGACTGATCTTCTGTAAATAGAACGTTTAGTGCTACACATTTCCCCTAATACTGCTGCTGGGTGCCCAGCATGTTTATTCAGAAGCTGTGTTGAGCCCAGAAATGGTACCGCTGCCACAGGGACCAGCCAGCCACCCAGGTACTGAACCCCTTTCAACATGTTGGGGAAAGTTATTTGTCTTTATAGGAGTAGACACATAGCACGGGTATAGATTTGCCTCCCCTGCCTAAAGCATTTCTGCCAGAACCACCAGTTTATGGGATTGCAAAATGCCTTACCTCTTGCCACATTTATCTCACACGATGTTGTTTCCATCAAAGGGACACATTTTATTGCAAACCAAGAGGGAAAGTGGTCTCACTTAGAATTCTTAGAATTCCTGGTCTTACTACATGGTCTATCACCCAGAAAGAGCTAGTTTGGTAGAACAGTGGGTTGGCCTGTTTAGATCTCAGTTTATAGCCTTAAGAATCAGCAGTCAGTCTACGGAGCCATCTCCCCATAGCCAGAATGCATGGCTTTGGGAAATAGGGGTAAAGGGGGGGGGTGACCCTCCTCACTGTTACACCCAGAGCACTACAAAGAAATCTTTGTGCTTCTCATCTCTGCAAACTTGGGCTTTGTGGGTTTGGAAATTCTAGTGTTAAAGAGGATGGTTCTTCCAGAGAACATATCCATAGTTCCATTAAACTATTAGGAGAAACTGCCTCCTGAGTGATAACACTGTGGCAGACAGTGTCCTCAAACTCTAGCTTCCTTTTCTTTCTTTGGGAATAGAACTCCAGAGTTTTAACTGGAGTTAATATGGCCACCCTGCTGAAGACCACAGACTAGATTATCATTTATAAGACATTTATTCCTTCTCTTCTCTCTTCCCTTCGTGAGCGTATACTTTCTGTCCTACTGATGTTGAGCTTGGGTATGTCACTTATGTGGGCCAATGGTATGTTAGCAGACATGATCCAAGCAAAGGCTTTAAATGTGCTTGTGAAATTGGTGGGCTCAGGCCTTCATCTTGCCATTCTGATTCTGGACGGGGAAGCGCAGAAGTAAAAGGATTCATACCTTTGCCAGGTCACCGATCTTGCTCTAAGGCAACCTTCTCCACATAGCTTCTAACCTATGTACATGACTTACCAAGGTGTATGTATGCTGCTATTACCATGAAAGTCATTACTGTGAGGAACGCATGGCCAGGGAGCTTGCTGGTGGCAGGAGGATGACAGATACATCCCAGAGGATGAGATCTGAACCAAAGGTGCAGCGAGCCATGTCCAGTTGAATCCAACATAGACTAGCCAAACACCAGTTCATCCGTAGACTCGTGAATGAGAAGTTAATGCTTACTATGGGCTGCTACTGGTATTTGTGGTTGTTTGTTACACAGCATTTTTGCGGCACAGCCAACTGAGACCCTAAGTGTGGCCATGTGACTGTATTTTGGGCATCAGGATGGAAGAGAAAGTTATATGTGCAACTTTTAGTTCATGACCTTCACAGAAAAGTGTGTGCCCTCTACTTTTCCTCTTCTTCATGCTGCAGAAATGTGTGATGGGAGCTAAGAGCTGCATGCCGAGTGTGAGAGACACAAGGTAGGAAGGGCCTGGGACCTCCACACTATGGCAATGAACTATCAGCATAGGACTGCTTATACTCAGACTTTTATATCAGAAAGAAACAAATTGTAATTTTGGCTACTGTTGCAGCAGGAATGCTAGCACCCTAATGCAGCATTAGGTTTTCAACCAGTAGCAACCAGGAGGTCCTGAGAAAATGGGTTGTTGCAAGCCCCCTGCAGTATTCATCCAACCACAGTCCCACCATGCCTGCTGCTGGTCTCCTCCTTGCTCTACTGTGGTTCCTGCTCATTTTGCTGTTGACCACTGTACCCAAGGTCTGCCTCGAATCACTGCTGCCCCTGTCACAAAGGCCCCCATTTCCTGCAGCACTGCTAGTGGTAAGGGTCTATCTGGCTTGACTGAAGGGCTAACTGTAACTGGACACTTTATGTGCTTGCCCTATAGTCTAAAGCACAAAAAAAGTTAAAGCAGGGATGCATGTCTAAAGCACAAAAAAAGTTAAAGCAGGGATGCATGTTTATCCGATAAATTGGAGGTGCAAAGACAATGGAGCATCTTTGTTTTCTATAATCTAATCTTTCTCATAAGCACCTGCCCTGCTGGGTGCAAAGGGGAGATTTAGATTTGCCAGTAAATAGTAGGTGGGATTAGTTTGGTTCAAGCAGTGTCTTTGGGGGTAACTTGGTTTCTCTTAAGTAAATGCTGCTTCTCTTTCCCCTTCCCCTTCATCTTTTCCAGATGGTTATCTAGGAGTATGGAAAAGGAAAGGCACAAACATAACTGTGTGATAGAAGGAAAGAACTGCCTTGGATCCCTTTGAGTAGGTCCTTGTACTATCCTCTGGTTCTGCCATGAAATACTGGGTCTGATTCCTGAGTTCCTATAATTATCTGCTGAGATGCAGTGGGCCTAATCTGGTCTTTGGAGTGTGATGCCAGCACCCAGAATTGGTGTCCATGGTCCCAACATTTGCCTTCTGCCAGAAAGTCCTCCCTCTAAAGGCTTTTCATACTAGGTCTCAGTGCAAGCCTCTACAACACTTCCTTGTGTCTTCATGGGGCACAGTGAAGCTTTTGATCTCCTGCAGAACAAGTATAGGTTGTCAGAGACTGGGTATGGTATCCTGGTTTTCACTGGCCTAGATTCTGCCCTCCATTGCTGCTAAATTATTGTTCCTACAGTTTTTTTGGTCATGATGCAAAGCCAAGTGCAAGGCTTCTCCTAGCAGCCTACAGCCTCCCTCATGCCTTACCTGGGGAAGTGGTCCACAAGCCTTGGATGTTCTTGGATTCTTCATAGTCTCTGTATCTGTCTCCTATAGTTTCCTCTGGTCAAGATCTGGATGGACTGGGGAGGATGGACAGGGGAAAATAAGAACCCTGGAGCCTGCCTGCCCTCCTTCCTTTCCCTCCTCTGTTTCTCCTGTCCACATGCTTGCAGATTAAAAAACACAAGTGTTAATTTTATTTCCTCTTCCTTTTTTCCAGGGCAGTGACCCTTACGGTCTGGACACCATAGGTAGGTGGAGTTTCATCCCTGCAGTATGGAACAGGCACCATGCTCTGAGTGAATTAGGCATGACTTTTGATATAAGGGCTGCAGGGCAACTGTGAACTAGGGCTCTCTGAGAACTATTATATTGATAGTCGATCCCCTGAATGTTACCTGTTAAAAGGTTAAGACGCTCTGCTGGGGTGTTTGGTGCAAGCACCGAGCCTGGTTGCTGGCTTTTGTTTTGTGGGGTACCAGAAACATCAGTTCTTCTCTTTGTCAAATATTCACAGTGCAAATTCCTTTCTATCCTTTCTACATCCAGGGGTATGGCACAAAGATCTGCTCCCTTACCCCCAGGCAATCTGTGGGCACATTCATGTACCTTTCCTACAGCCTGGCTTACTTAGCCTAGAAGAATGCCATATTTGTATGTGCCCTTGCATATGCACCTGCTTCCCCAGCACCCTCCAGGGGGTTCTCGGCATTCCAACTTTGTTTTTCAAGGTCTCCCTGCCAGGTGAAATGTAACACCCCATGAGCACATTTACAGATGAAGTTACCCAACTCCTTACTGAGAAAGGCTTATTCCTAGCTGTGACAGTCTCTACAGCTTTACTTTCTGAAGACCGGGGGGGGGGGGGGGTACACGCTCTTGCAACATGTGCAGTTAGTTCCTCTTTGTTTCCCTGCTCACAGGCTGTTCCCCAAGCCTTACCTGCCACACAGGAAGGCCTATGGGAGTGCCAACTGTTTTATAGTAGTGACCACTATGCTACCGAATCTTTAACTAATGTTCTCTCTGGGATTTGGGTGGGTTAAAAACTTTAGCAGAGCATACTGTAGTATACTTTTATGGAATTCTATGTAAGAAGTCAAGGTGGGCTTTATTATCTTCATGTCCAACTAGATGCTCTATGGGAGGATGGCATGGGGACAGGGCTAATGGGGTTAGCACTTACAGAAGAGAGATCAACTTTCCCCCCTAAGACTGAACCAGAAGAGTCTGTTAAGAGTAGGATAACACCTTCTCTGTCTGCTGGATGAGGTGCTCAGACTCTGCTCTAAGATCATGGGGAGCCCTCCCTCTGTCATGGTTTGCTGCCATTCACTGGTGAAATAACACCAGTTCTGGGAGCCAGGTCCCTTTGGATGATGGAAGGCAATTTTCTCCTTAGGCAGACTGCTGACGGAGAACAGTTCATAAATGTCTGGGCACTCCATTTGATAGGGCATTTTTGTCCCCATTTCTTGGGTCCTAAATATTCCAACTCAATGTCCAGGCAGTCGGTAGCCTAAGTTTGGTAGACCTGAAATCTGCATTGACTTTTTCTATTTGGGTAGTAATGGCAAACAAGCCTTCAAAATTCCCTGAGAATCAAAGAGAAAGACTTTATTTCCTCCATCAGATTTTGCAATCAGAAATGAGACAGAGCCCGGGGCAGCAGGGGGGCAGCAGCGGTATGCTGTGAATGACATCACACACACGGTGGCGGAAACCTGTTTGTCCTGAGTAAGCAGACCTGGGTCAGACATACAACAGGCACTGCTGCTCAGCTTCCATCTCTGGAAAGCTTTCTTGCTTTATTCCCAACAGCTAGTAAAGGACATCCATTACTTATTCAGCACTTACAACAAGGCAGGTACTGTGCTAGGCATTTCCAAGAATTTCTGGAGGCAAGTTCCCCAAACTTGCTGAGTTTGTTTCCTCATCAGTAAAACTGGCTTAAAAACCTCACAAGGCTATTTTACTGGCTACCTGAGGTATTTACTTCCCTTAGCATGTTGTCTGGCACATTATGAGCATTTAAGTCTAGTTGTTGCTATAAAGATTTTATTGGGCTTTGTATCGGAATTTATATTAGGAAACTAGGCATTAAGTTCCAGGCTGTCTGAATCCATTCAGTTCCTGAGTTCAGAGAGGGAAGGATACTAACTTATCAGAAGATAAATGAGTATTAGGTTTCTGAGTTTAATAAGAGATACCTATATTTTTAAATGTTTTTTTAATAAACTACAGCTACCCTCAGAGATTCTGAAACCCCTACCTGAGGTTGAGAAGTAAAATGGCATACACCTTTGTGCAAACTTTCCCAGAGAGAAATGTGGTTCTTCGTACATTTCTAAACCATCATCATGCTGGCAGAGCTTAAGGTGGGCAAAAAAGCAAAACAAAATACCAAACCCAAAACTCCACAAAAATCCTTTACTTCCTTTCTAGTGAGAGGGTATTCCATACTCCTAATGTGTGACCCACAACCTAATCTGAAATACAGAATAATCATAAAAAGAGAAGACTATGGGTCCATGGCAGCACAGGCTCAATGCCCAGAAATGATTTGGGTGAGGCGGAGAGTGTACATGACTTTGCTCAGGCCTGGAACAATCTCAAAGCATTCAAAGTGGAGGTGGACCATCAGCCGAAGCTGATAGAGCCAGCAAGACTTGGACACGTGGACAAGAAAGGTGGCGTCCCTGAAAAGAGGACCAGTCTGAACAGAGGGGCCAAGGGAGGCACAGTGAAACCAGGTTGAAGAGCGTGTTGGAAGTCCCCTCAGTTTTCAAGAAAAAAGCAGATCGTGGGGTACCAGAAACATCAGTACTTCCTGATATGAGAAACCAAACTTCAAACTACAAAATATACTTTATTTTTTTTTTAAAGATTTTATTTATCTGACAGACAGAGATCACAAGTAGGCAGAGAGGCAGGCAGAGAGAGGGGGAAGCAGGCTCCTCACCGAGCAGAGAGCCCAATGTGGGGCGTAATCCAGACCTTGGGATCATGACTTGAGCCAAAGGCAGAAGCTTTAACCCACTGAGCCACCCAGGTGCCCCATATGAAATATACTTTTAAAAGAGCACATATACAGATACAAATTTGTAACCCAAATTTTGAAAGTCTTCTGCGTACCCGCCCCTGGTAGCATCCCTCCCCTTTCCCTACAGCCAATCACCAAACTGGATTTTTTTGGTTTCCTTGCTTTCTATAAGTATCGAATACAGAAAAACTTATTCATTTGGGCTTACTTTTGACCTTTTTGTGAGTGCAGTCATAAGATATTTGTTCTTCTGTTACTGTGTTTCTACTGTTTTGGAGATTCCTCTGAGTTTTTTAATATCGTTGTATTAAGTACCTTTACACTGTATAGTACCCATTCTATAGAAGCTTTTACATCCCATTTGAGTGACTTCCTTTGCTTAGCTAATTATTATAAAGCATACTGATATAATTATTTATATATATATTACTTGGGATATATGCACAGGAGTTTATTGAGGATATAGACCATGGAGTGGAACTGCTGGGCTATGGGGGAAGCATAGGTTCTACTTTTCTAGGTAATACCAACCTGCTTTCCAAAGAGTTGTCTCAAGTGACATTCCAACCAGCAAAGTCATAGTCTCTGCTGCTCTTCATTTTGGCCAATACTTGCTGTTCTCTGGCTTTTGAATTTTGCACAGCTGGTGAGGGTGAAATGGCACCTCACTTTAGATTTAATTTGCCTTTCCTTGATTATTACTGTGGCTGGGGTTTCTATTTCTGGGCCTCCAAAATACTGTTGTGGAACCAATCTTAATGAACTACTTCAATAATTTATATTAGTGCTATAAATTATTGGAATGTTTTGTTCTTACAGTTATAACAATACACATAAAGCAAATGTGTATTGCGCCCCCAAACATCTCCCAGACCTTATTCTCACATATATGTATGTTATAGACTAAACATTTGTGTCTCCCCCAAATTCATATACTGAAATCCAAAACCTGAATGTGCTACTAGGATTACCTATGGAAGGCAATTAGGTCATAAGGGTGGGGCCCTTAAAAATGGGATTAGAGCTTCCTCCTGCTCTCTGCTCTGTGCCATATGAGGAAACAATGAAAAGACAACCATCTACAAGCCAGGAAGCAGGCTCTCACCAGACACCAGATCTGCCAGCACCTTGATCCTGGACTTCCTAGACTCCAGAACTGTGAGAAAAAGATGTCTGTTGTTTAAACAAGCAGTCTATGGTAATTTGTTGTAGTAGCCCAAACTAAGCAATGCTGAAATCTCATTTATCTACAGCTTGCTTGTTTACATTAATTGTGGACCATCTCATTTCAGTATGCATGGACGTACTTCATTCTTTCTAGCTGCTGTGTAATAGCTCATGGTATGGATGGCCCATAATTTCACAGTCTTCTCTTTATTAGTTTTTTTGAGCATGTACTATTTCGATTTATAAAACCCAGTGTGCACAAAAGCATATTCCTCCTACTCCTCTTCCTCAGGAACTCAGTAGCACTGGCCTGGAGCCAACCAAAGTTAGCGAATGCAGTAGAAACTGACCAGATGCTCATCACTGCCATTTCTTCTTCCTGAGCACACCAGAAGCCATGTCCCAGTTTCCTTGACTTGGGTTGGGGTCAGACAACTCAGTCTGACCAACACCACATGAGAGGAAGTAACAGAATTTCCAGTGTTTGCTACCTTTCATGGTTTTCTCAAAGAGGCCCTAGAAGATGCTGCCACAAGACATTACACGCCAAAATCTCCAATTCTCTGCTTGAAGGAGAGGAACTAGGAACATCTGCATTAAGAAATAAGCTTTTGGGTTAAACCAGTCAACTTTTGGGGCTGTAATTTTAGCTAGCATTAATTAAAACAATACACATATTTCTTATGTATCCTGAAATGTTTGAAGTAATAAGCAGTTGCCAGTCCTCTATCAATGAACACGTAGATTATTTCTAGCTTCTCCCTATTACAATGATGCTATAATAAACATCCTAATGAGGTAGGTTTTTAGACATATTAAACCCTTAAGTGAAATGGAGCAGGCACCTAGGAACCTGCTCTACCTCGATGAGGTATTTCCTATCTCTTGCTTCATTCGGCTGGAGCTCATCAAGTTGGCAGCATGGTGCCAGTCTGGCTGAGCCTCAAGCTACTCCCTGGCTCAGAATCCAGCTGATGCTGAGATTCACCCTTCTGCACAGACTGACTTTTTTTTCCTATAGTAACCTTTGCACCGACCTACTTCTTATATGCTCTGAGGGCCTGTCCCCTTGGACATTCACTTCTTGGGTAAGCCAAGAGATCAGCTTCCCACCAGGCTCCACACTCCTAGTTTGTGCATGTCTCCTGTAATCTCATGCTCCCACCATGCTGGAGTAGATGCTGTCTACACCATTTGGGATTACTCTGGAGTTTGCTTTCAGAACATTCTAGTACATGGGGAAGATTGCTTGTGTCTGTTGCCTGAGTACATTCTCCTGACTTCAGGAGCATGTTTTTTCCCCAGCACTGGGCTGGGTAGAAGTACAGGAGCATTAATCCCCTAAAGAGGGAAAGGAGGTGGTGGGTAAGTACCTCAGCTACCTTGCCTCTGCATGGGACAATTCTGGGATGTGTTTCTGTTTCTCAGACAGTTCAGAGCATGATTGAGCCTACATGGTAACCCCTCATGAATTCATCCTTTAGTGATTTTCCTTCCTGTCTCACTTCTCCACTCTGTCAGAGTGCCTCTTGGGGATACTTCCTAAATAAACTATTTGCATCCAAATCCTGGTTTCAGTGCCTGATTTTGGGAGAAACCAAAACTAACACAGAGTCTTCTTTGAAAATGTGAGGAAAAATATGGTCTCTTCCCCCAGGGAAATATGTCATACTTTCAAAAAATCTAGGTATGATTTGGTGAACTTTTGATATCAGGGCCAGGCTTCCAGAATCACCTAACTTCTCTCCCTCCTCCCACTCCCCATCTTCCAAAACATTACTGAGGGAGCCATATACAAGGACCAGCAGCAGGATACTAACAGGAATGAAAGTATCACTTTAATAGCTTCAAAAGTGCCTAAAACCCCTTTACCTATTTAAAATACTCTCTGTAGGGGCGCCTGGGTAGCTCAGTGGGTTAAAGCCTCTGCCTTCGCCTCAGGTCATGATCCCAGGGTCCTGGGATTGAGCCCTGGGATTGAGCCCAGGCTCTGCTCTGCAGGGAGCCTGCTTCCTCCCCTCCTCTCTCTGCCTGCCTCTGCCTACTTGTGGTCTCTCTCTCTCTGTCAAATAAATAAAAAATCTTTAAAAAAAATACTCTCTGTATGAAAGGCTTCCTCTAGAGTTTTCTCAAAAAGGGTGTTTGCCAAACTCCTTAAGTATTTTCTAGCACGGTATACACATGGTCTCCGACTTACAATGGTTTGACTTACAATTTTTAGACTTCATGATGGTATATTCTACATTTGGTTGAAACTACTTCAAATTTTGAATTTTAATCTTTGCCCAGGCTAGTGCTATGTGGGACAATCCTGTCCCATTAAGCTGGCCAGTGGCAGATGTCACAGCTCCTAGTCAGCCACATGATCACCAGGGTAAACAACCATACACTTACAACTATCCTGTACCCATACAGCCATTCTGTTTTTTTACAGTATTCAATTATATGAGATAGTCAACAATTATAAAACAGGCTTTGTGTTAGATGATTTTGCCCAACTCTAGGTGAATGTAAGTGTTCTGACCATGATTAAAGTAGGCCAGGCTAAGCTATGATGTTCGGCAGGTTAGGGGTAGGAAGCACATCTTCATTAACAGTATTTTCAACTTACGATGGGTTTTTTGGGACATAACCCCATCATAAGTTGGGAATCTGTACTGGCCTTTTCTGCATGATGCTTTGCAATGATTTACATATTTGCTTAGTTATTTACTATTTCTCTACTAGACTATATGCACCATGAAAACAGTGACTAAGTCACTTTGTTTACCACTGTATACCTGGAGTTTATGACAGTGTTCTCACATGGAAGATACGCCATACACTAAGAACGAGGTTGAGGTTTGGGCTCCTGGGCTCAAATGTCACCAATTCCTTGCTCATTAAGAACATGGAATCTTAATCTCTATCAGGCCACATGGAGAAAGCCCTGGAGATAGCCAAAATTAAATGACCAGATCTGCAGAGCAGATTCTGGCTCAACTACACCATCAGTCTATGTGTGGAGGAGGGAGAGAACTTACTGATGAATGTATAGTGAGTGACTCTCTCCCACCCACCAAAAATGTGAGTCAATTCATAAACTATTTTCACTATTAGGTTAGTAGCTCCTTTCCATTGGGGAAGGGGGAGGGAGGAAGGTGGGCAAAATCTCTCCCTCAAGTATATACTATTCTGCATATAATTTCAAGGGAGTAAAACAAAACAACAACAAAAACCTTACACAAACTTCTGAAGTCTGTCCATGGTCCATGCAGGCTAACAATTCCAGGTTAACAATCTCTATGGATTTTTTTTTTACTGGTACAAACCTCGAGATCTTTAATCTTTACCATCAGCTTTAGCTCCTATCTGATATATTTGATCCTCATCCCTCTTCTCCCTGCAAAAAGAAGGGCAACACATGGCAGTAAAGGTGTCAGTGGTGATGGCTGAACCCAATTGCTACAGCAAGGCCTGTGTTCTGCTTTCAAACTTGGGCAATGGCTCTTTGGCTGTCACTGGAATATTCCACCTTGTCAATTTCCACCTGTTGAAATCATGTTACCTTTGCAGGGCCTGGTACGAATGCCACCTTTTCCATGAGACACGTTCTCCAATTCCACCAACCAGGTGGAAACCTAACAGTTCCACTCCTGCGGCTCCTAGTTGAGAACTTTTGTTTTGTGGTCATCGGCCCTTCTATGGCTGAGCTCAGCACAGGGCTTCCGGGCCTGGCAGGTCTCGGAGAAGGCCTCCTTCTCTCAATGACTACTATTGGCCTGAAATATGTTCAAGAGGGAACAGTTTCACACCTGGCCCAATTCATGCCGATACTCTTTCTTCCATTTTACCAAGCGCGCTCAATTTTCACCTCATTTATTTCTCCAATGGACCCAAGTGGTCAACCTGAGAAAACTCAAGTTAGGGGAGGTCACACAAAAGCCGAGGCCCTTGCAACGATGTCAAACCACAGGGACCGAATCTCACTTGTTTAATGGCCCAAGCCGCGGCAGGAGAAAAGGCCCAACTTTTCGAGCCCCGCCTCGAAAAGACAGGTGCTTCTTTGAGCTCTGGACTCAAAGCTGAGACTGGACAAGAACTCCCTCCCTGCCCAATAAAGTGACAAAGAGGGCGGCGATAGACGCTGCAGAGAGCACTTCCGCCTTGAAAAAGGTGTCGTCAAGGGGCAAGCTTCCAGTTCCATTCCTTCCCACTGCTCAAGGCCTTTCTTCGCGGGCTGTGGTCCACACCCCAAGGCTACCACACCCAGCTGCGCCCTCCAGCTTCTCCACACCCTCCGGAGCCGTTTGCACGTCTCGAGGGTGTGACGGTTACGCCGTGACATCACTCCAGGAAAAGGGCAAATCGACCAAGGTACTGGCGATCTTCATGCGGCCCCGGCGCCAGGAAGCGCGCGAAGAGTCTGGAGGCGGGACTAACTTTGACTGATGTCCACACCCACACATTGCCTTTCCGATCCCTTCTCAAACAAACCAATAACTGAGAGGACGGAGAAGGCAACGTGCCCCAGCCGCCAGGAGTGGCTCCGCCCCATCCATTGGGTCGTCTTTTGGTCGCCATGATTAGTGTGGCTGCCACTTTCTAGCTACTTTGGGCTCTCTGGCTATCTCATACTCTCTCTGAATTCCTTCTTGAGCCTTTGTTCCCTCTCACTGTCAACTTCCACTTTCCCGGGATTCTTGTTAGCTCAGTGCCTCTACAGCCACACTTGAGATGGCGGCCGGAGGCGGGGCCAAGGCGGGGCCTGCCCGGCGCGGTGACGTCAGCGCGCTGCGTGTCGGCAGGTGGAGGGAGAAGGGAAAGTTTGGCCCGTGCGTGGGCTAGGGTGGAGGGCGGGACAGAGGGGCTGGGCCCAGGCGAATACCCTGTCGCTGCTGCTGCGGAGGCCGAGGCCGGGACCTGAGCCGGGCAGGGAGTGCCGGTCGCAGAGGAGCAGGAGGCGAGGTCCGCCGGAGCTTCAAGCCCCCGCCGCTCTGCCGCGCGGTGACCCCGCGCCCAGACGCCGTCCGACCCGTGGTTGTTCCCGAGGCGGTTGGTGGGGGCGCGGCGGCGGCGGCGGCGGCGGCGGCGGTTGGGGGTGGGGAGAGGCGCGGCGAGGAGACGAGAGGTCAGCGAGTTTGAGGGAGGATCGCGAGCCGTGCAGCCGTCATGTCCGAGGACTCGAGCGCCCTGCCCTGGTCCATCAACCGGGACGATTACGAGCTGCAGGAGGTGATAGGTGAGCGCTGGCGCCGCTGAGGGGGGAGGCGCCGCGCTGGGCGGCGGGTGACACGCGGGAACGTGGGGACCCGCGGGAGCTCGGGGAGCCCAGGACTCACGGATACTCGTGGGCGCTCGTGGGGCCCGGGATTTGTAGGGCGCGTGGGTGAGGCTCTGGGTTTCTGCAGCGCGTGCGAAGCCGGGAGGGGATTTTGCGGCTAGCCTGTGAGGCCGGCGGGATGGGGTTGGAGCGGCTCGTGAGAGATTTAGATAGTGCCAGATGCTTGAACCTGAGCGATAGATGGGTTTGAGAGGGGAAGAAAAGTGCAGGCACAGGACAGGCCTTTAGCAGGCTGGGTGAGAATTAGGCTGTTGGAATTGTGGGCACAGCCACCTATTTGGGGGATTGTGGGACGGGGGTTTGAGTTCATTCCCGCGCGGGTGTGAGATCACTTGAGTGCTCACGAAGTGCCAAACATTACTGGGGTGGAGCTGGGGATTCTCTCCGGATGAAGCTGAAGGTAGCGGGCACCGAGACAACGTAGGCACAACTTCCCACTGTTTGGGACTGACTTTCTGGTCAAAGAGGTAGACATTGAATAACCAGACAAATGAAAAGAATTTCAAGGTTTGGCAAGTGCTAGAGAGTGACCTGAGGACCTAGTTACTGTGATTTCAAGGAAAATTCGTTTACGGAGGCATTGGCATTTAAGTTGAGCGCTGAAGGATGAGTCGTCTTCGGATTCCAGGGAAGAGTTTTCCCTGTTGAGGGAGGAGGAAGTGCAAAGGTCCTGAGGAGAGAAAGGGCTTGATGTGTTTCAGGACCTGAGGGAATACTGGCACGGATAGAAAGGGGATCTTATCAAGTTTAGTAAGGATTTTGGAATTTTATTCTAAGTGTATTGGAGGGCTTCAGGCAGAGACAGGACGTCATCTGAGGGATCTGGCTGCTGTGTGGAGTGGATTTGAGGTCCAGGAATACCAGTTGGCCGAGACCAAAAATTGCACAAAGGTGGATTGTAATTCTCAGGCACAGTGATGGGGGGAGGGTGGGGATTTGGGATGAGGGGAGTATTTGTTGGACAACAATAATCCAGTGACTTTAGAAATCAAAAGGGGGTGGGTTTAGCTACACAGAAGCTCAATCTCACTGACATGAGCAGACCCCTCTGTATTGGAGGAAGGAGATTGTCTGCTTTGCTAGATCAGCATCCTGTCCTAAAATTAGTTTTATAACAAAGACTGGCTGAAAGATCTTTAGCTGCCTTAGAGGTGTGTTTATTGCAACGTGGCTATATTTCAGAGAAACTTTATCTCATATATATATATATATATTTTTTTTCTTTCTTTCTTTTTTTGCCTCTTGTTTCAAAACAAATCTGGGCTAAGTTTTATCTGAAAGAAATCACATCTCTTTCCTTAAGCCACATCGTGGGTGTCCTTTCTGGATATTTGACATACACTGGTTGTTTTTTTTTTTTTTTTTGTTTTTTTTTTTTTTTTTAAAGATTTTATTTATTTATTTGTCAGAGATAGAGCGTGAGCGAAAGAAAGCGAGCACAGGCAGACAGAGTGGAAGGCAGAGTCAGAGGGAGAAGCAGGCTCCCCGTGGAGCAAGGAGCCCAATGTGGGACTCGATCCCAGGACGCTGGGATCATGACCTGAGCCGAAGGCAGCTGCTTAACCAACTGAGCCACCCAGGCGTCCCACACTGGTTGGTTCTAAAGACAGCTCACAAGGTGTCTGTCTTGATTGATTGCTTCTGGGACCCTCAGTCAGTTTCACACTGAAGAAAGAAATTAAGTGAGAGATTTCAAAATGATGTCTGAAAAGTAAAGAAAGGGGATCCTGATCATTGTTTTAGAAGAGAATTTTGCTTCCTTTCTGGGAAGGTATACATCTTTCTGTGGTCATTTTTTATGCCTAGCCATTAAGGTGGCATAGAGTTCCAGATGCTTAAAGACTTATTAATTTGGGCTTCTCAAGCCAATAGGGTGTCTGTAAGTGGGCAAAAGAGAGTCTTAGTCCTCTGGGATTGGGTTAGTTTTCATCTCATTCTTAAAGTGGGCCATGCTTAAAAGGTTACTCCAGTATGATTTGACCACCTTAGGTTTTTTGTTTCGTTTAAATTTTTAAATTTTTTTATAAACATATAATGTATTTTTATCCCCAGGGGTACAGGTATGTGAATCACCAGGTTTACATACTTCATAGCACTCACCATAGCACATACCCTCCCCAACTGACCATCTTAGTTTTAAAAGGAACTTTACTGAGGTATTATTTACTGCTATAAAATTCACCTATTTTTAAGTACAAAATTCTGTGGTTTTTAGTAGATTTACTGTGGTGTGCACCAGCCAGCATAATCTAGTTTTAGAGTATTTTCATCACCCAGTAAGATCCTTGTGCCTGTTTACAGTTAATCCCTGTTCCCACCCCCCAACCCAAGGCAACCACAAATCCTTCTGTCTCTATAGGTTTGCCTTTTCTGGACATTTTTCTATAAATGAGATCATATAACATATTGTCTTTTGTGTTTGGCTTCTTTCACCTCGCATAATATTTCGTCATTTGTAAAAACAATTTTACTGGGTTACAATTTCTATACCACAGTCCACCTGTATAAGTGTACAATTGTATAATTTTTTAGTAAATTTACAGAGTTGTTCAATCATCCCTACAGTCCAATTTTAGAACATTTCCATCATTCCAAAAAGATGCCTCATGTCCATTTGCAGTAACTCCCTGTTCCCACCCCCTGCTACAGGCAACCACAAAACTACTTTCTGCTGCTATAGATTTGCCTTTTCTGGATATTTCATGTAAATATAATCATATGATATGTGACCCTTTATAGTGGTTTCTTTGACTTGCCATGTTTTCCGAAATTCATCGATATTATAGCCTGTTACCAGTACATTATTCCTTTTTATGGATACCATGTGATGAACATTGGCTTGTTTCTGCTTTTTGGCTATTTGGAATAATGTTGTTATGAGCATTCTCTCAGCAGATCTTCATGTGAACATGTTTCCTTTTCCTTGTGTGGAATCTCTGGGTCAGTGGTAAATTTATGTTTAACTTTTTAAGAAACTGATAAACCTTTTCAAAATGACTCATTTTTCATTCCCACCAGGCATGTATGAGGGTTCCTATTTATCTTTGTCAGCTTTGTTGTCTTTGATTATAGCCATCCTAGTGGGTATGAAGTGGTATCTGGTGGTTCTGTTTTGCATTTCTTTAATGACTAATGATGGTGAGCGTCTTCATGTGCTTATTTACTAGCTTTTCATCTATCTGCTTTGGTGAAAAGTCTATTCAAATGTTCTGCCCACTTGGGTTGCCCCTGGGTTATTTTCTTATTGAGTTATAGGCTGTGTGTGTTTGTGTTCATTTGGTTGTCAGTCCTTCACCTGATACATGATTTCAAGTATTTCTTCCCCTGGTCTGTAGCTTGTGTTTTCATTTTCTTAATAGTGTCTTTTAAAGCAAAGGAGTTTTGAATTTTGACAAGTTTTAATTATCCCTTTTTCTTTATTGATTGTACTTTTGGTGGCGTATCTAAGAAATTTTTACTAATCCAACTTCACAGAGATTTTCTTTCCTGTGCTATCTCCTAAGTCTTAACAGTTTTAGCTCTTACATTTAGACCTTAAAGACATTTTGAGTTAATTTTTTAAGGTATGGTGTGAGGTAAGATGAACCATCTTGTTTCACAGATGAAGACAGTGGGGGCATAAAAAGGTAAAATGACCTTCTAAAGTCATAGAGCTAATTACTGGCACAGCTAATACCTGTGTCCAACTCTCCTGTTGCCTAATTCAGCATCCTCGTTCTATGTAGAAATTTGATTGGTTTTTGTATATAAAATGGAAGATAATAGTCATAGTCTGAAAGTTTAAGTAAAATCAATTAAGGGAAATATTCTTACAATGAAGGATTAAGGGAACTATCCTTACAATGAAAGATCAAATAGGAGCAGATATTTTGAAGGTGACCCTTTTGGATGTAGTAGAATTTTTCTTTTGTGTATCCTATTTTAGTTTTAAGTGTCACCCCCTCATTTGTAAGTTCCTGAAAGTTCCTAATATCCTTCCATTCCGCTCCCAATAGGGAGGGGAAAAATTTTTTTTTCCTTGAACTGTAGCTTATTATTTATTATTATAGATAATGTATTATATCATGATATACAATATATACACTATATAAAATAATATTATATTACATATGTAATGTTATAATAATATAGCCTCAACAAGCAGGTTTTTTTTTTTTAATTAGTAAATTAATTTATTTGACAGAGAGAACAGCAGGCAGAGGGAGAGGGATAAGTAGGCTCTCTGCTGAGAAGGGAGCTGCACATGGGGCTCGATCGCAGGACCCTGGGATCATGACCTGAGTTGAAGGCAGCCGCTTAATCGACTGAGCCGCCCAGTCACCCCAAAGTCGTGTACTTATTCTGTGTTTGCTTCTGTGCTGAAATGTTTGGAATAAATGTTTGGAATAGTATTTTGAAATAAGCTATAATCTTCAAAATGAATCTTTGTGATTTCTTCAGATTACACGTAATTTTTTCAGGAAACACGTGATTGGCATTCAGAAAAAAAACATTTGGGGATCATTTGAATTTTCTCTTTTCAAAGAATTGTATTTTAAGGCAGTGGTTAAATGATGCCTCCTTTCTGATCAAAGCACGTGCATTTATTTGAAATGTAATTTTTTTTTTTTACACTTTCTACTTAGCCTGTAGTATTTGTAGGGTTGGTGCACTTGGGTGGCATAGTCGGTTGGGTGTATGACTTTTGGTTTCTGCTCAGGTCTGATATCAGGGTCATGGGATTGAGCACCTCTTCAGGTTCCATGCTCAGAGCAGAGTCTGCTTGGGTTTCTGACTCCTTCATGTGACACCCCCCACCCCCTACCCTGCTGTCTTTCTCAAATAAATAAGTCTTTTTTTTTTTAAATTTTATTTATTTATTTAAGAGTGAGAGTACTAGTCTGGGGTGAGAGGCAGATGGAGAAGCAGACTCCCTTTAGCAGGGAGCCTGACATGGTATGGTACTTTGTCCCAGGACCCTGGATAATGGGTCATGGGATCATGACCTGAACTGAGGGCAGATGTTTAACTGACTGAGCCATCCAAGCATCCTGAATAATTTTTTTTTTTAAGATTTTTTTTGTTTATTTGAAAGAAAGAGACACAGTGAGAGAGGGAACATAAGCAGGGGTAGTGGGAGAGGGAGAAGCAGGTTTTCTGCTGAGCAGGACAGTGGGGTCATGATCTGAGTCGAACGTAGATGCTTAACAACTGAGCCACCCAGGCATCCCTATCCCTAAATCTTAAAACATATGTATATATTTGTAGGGTTATTTGCTTCTCACATTGTGTTTCGTGTTCTCTCTTTTTGGGAAAATCCTGTAGTGAAAAGAAAAATTCCCTTCCTAGAAAAGCATACAAATTGGGAATTCAAAGGATTTCCTTTTAAAGAATTGTATCATCTTAAGCATACTTTGGCAAGATTTGAAGTTCTTTAGTATGATTACTTGTAAAAGGTGTTAGTAGTATTGTCAGTATCGCTTACTCACCTTTTCAGTGTTTTTGAGCTCCTTCCTAACCATTATTATAGTATTAGAATTTCTGACCAGGTGTTGTACTATATTTGACATATTTTGAAGCAGCTGGAAGAGTATGGTCTTAAGGTTGTGCTGACCTAGATTCAAATCCTGGCTTTACCTTTTTGTTACCTATGTGATCTTGGGCAATTTATATAACTGATTTTAGTGTCAGCTTTTTGTCTATAAAATCGAGATAATGGACTTAAATTATTGAGGCTGTTATGTAGATGAAGCATAATTTTGTACAGAAAATGTTTAGTTTGCATTGAATACTTCTGTTTTAAAAAATTTTATTTATTTATTTGACAGAAAGAGATACCACAAGTAGGTGGAGAGACAGGCAGAGAGAGGAGGAAGCAGGCTTCTCCCTGAGCAGTGAGCCTGATGTGGGGCTCCATCCCAGGACCCTGGGATCATGACCTGAGCTGAAGACAGAGGCTTTAACCCACTGAGCCACCCAGGCGCCCCTCTTTATTTTTTCTTTAAGATTTTATTTATTTATTTGATATATATAGAGAGAGATCCCAAGTAGGCACAGAGGCAGGCAGGAGGGGGAAGCAGGCTCCCTGCTAAGCAGAGAGACTGATGGGGGCTCGATCCCAGGACCCTGAGATTTTGACCTGAGCCGAAGGCAGAGGCTTAACCCACTGAGCCACCCAGGCGCCCCCACACTGAACGTTCCTTAACATAATGGTTTTTGTTATCTCTTTTTTTCTCTTCCTTATGTTTTGTAATTTTTGATATTACCGTGAAATATGAAATACTGTGTGATTTGTTGTAATGCTTATTGGAACATCACTACATCTTTTTTTCCCTAGATCTTTATTAAAGTTTAGATGGATTTCAGGATTTACAGTGGACATGATAGTATAGCTTTATAAGACCCTGCTACCTATGATATTGTCAACAATATTTTATGATGGCAGATAGAGAAAACAGTCTGGCAGTGGCTGTGCCATGTGCCTTTTATTTTTCTACATTTTGAAAAATCTGCTTAAGTATTCACTGTTTACCTTGGATTAGATTTAGAAAATTATTCATTAAGATCTGTTTTTAATAAGGTATGATTTACCTAGCTTTGATATTTGGTGAGGGCAACTCATTAGCTTTATTTTTTTTTTTAAGATTTTAATTTATTTATTCGACAGAGATCACAAGTAGGCAGAGAGGCAGGCATTGAGAGAGGGGGAAGCAGGCTCCCTGCCAAGCAGAGAGCCCAATGTGGGGCTCAATCCCAGGACCCTGGGATCATGACCCGAGCTGAAGGCAGAGGCTTTAACCCACTGAGCCACCCAGGTGCCCCCATTAACTTTATTCTCTGCCTTCCTCTCTCGTTTTTTATTTTCTTTATTCACTAGCCACACATTTTGATGTCCGAAAGTAATGGTTGTCAATTCCAGGTTGTCAGATTCCAGGATCTCACCTCGAGGCTCCATAAATGTAAAAGACATGCTCTATCAATAAAATGATGCTTAATGCTTAGTGTATTTTCTCCCCATGTTGGGAGACTTCACTCTGGTGATATTATCAGTAAAGGCCAGCGTTGGGCCAACAAGTTCATAGGGCTGTATCAGGAAGGGCTTGCATTGGCTGCATGTGATGGATAACATATAATAGTGGCTTAATAAAGTACCTTTTTCCCCTTCTGTAACTGGAGTGGCAGCCTCTGCCCTAATTAAGCACGCAGGCCCCTAGTTTCTACTCCACTGCACTTAGCACGTAACTCTCATTCTCATAGTTGCAGCATAGTTGTACTCCTAGCCTCATTCTTGTGTTCCAGGTTGGAAGAATATGGCAAAAAGACAAAGGCATGTGATGACTGAGTTGGCTCCCTTGCAAAGAACTTTCTTTACTGGAAGCCTTACCCAGTGACTTCCATTTCTAGTTTATTGGCCAGAACCATGTAACTTGGTCATTTGCAAGGGAGGCTATGAAATAAAGCTTGCTGGGCACATTATTACTTCAAACAGAATAGGTTAAGTTTCTCTTATTAAAGAAGGAAAAATTGTATGTTGGATAGGCAACTAAAAATGTTGGCTTTGGTGGTATTTAAAATTAAAATAGTTAAATAATACATTACGAGTAAATAATTTAACCATAGTAAACAGTTAATAAATGTTAGCTTTAATCTAAGCAGGCAGTTGCTTACCGGTTAAGAGCATGGTATTGAGTCATCATGTATTTCTGGTTTCTAGACCCAACTCTGCCTCTTACTAGTTTATGACCTAAGTCTTATTTTTATAATAATTATTATTATTGTATTAGATGAAAAAATTGAAATGCAAGTAAAGAAAGTTTTCAGCATAGTACTTGGCACGCAGAATAAGTGTTTGATCCGTGTTAATGCTCATGATGGTAATAATGAGCTCATGCCCATGAAGACTGGGCCACTTTTGTGTTTGCTCTGCCTTAAATGAGTAATTTTTTCCTTGAAAATCTATGTCACTGCTTGGCCAGTTCATCTAGTCAGCAAGTATTTATTGAACTTCTGTTGTGTGCCAGGTACTGTTCTGGATGCTTGGGATACAGCAGACGTAAATCCCTTTTTTATGGAGTTTAGAATCTAGTGGGGATAAAGGGCAAAAATCAAGCAGGGAAAGGGGTTGGAGACTGCTAGGGGTAGAGGTGAGTTTTTGTTTTGTTTTGTTTTAAAGATTTGTTTATTTTAGAGAGAGAGAGCGGTGGGAGGGGCAAAGTGAGAGAGTCTCCAGCAGACTCCGCACTGAGTGCAAAGCCCAACCAGGGCTTCATCCGCAGGACCCTGAACCCAAATTAAGAGTCAGAAACCCAACCCATGGAGCCACCCAGTTGCCCCTAGAGGTGAGTTTAAAATAAGTCAGGGAAGTCTCACTGAGCAGATGACATTTGAGAAAAGACCTGAAGGAATTGGAGAAGTGAGTATTGTGGTTATCTGCAGGCGGCTTGCTCCAGGCAGAGGGAGCAGCAGAAGTGAATGCCTGAAGTGGAATAGAAGCATGCTCATGGGACTAAGGAATAGGAGGCAAGAGTGGCTGGAGCAGAGTGGAACGAGGTGTGGAGGCAGATGGGAAGAGACCAGAAGAGTAAGGCGGTACGGTTGTGTGGTCCTGACCATAAGATGGGGTGAAGCCATAGAAGTCATTATGGGTACCTGGCTTTTGCTTTGAGTAAGAATGAAAATCATTACAGGGTTTTGAGCAGGGGATTAAAATAACTGTGTTTCAGAAGGATAACTCAGGCTTCTGTGTAGAGAATAGTTTTGTAAGGGTGCAGGGGTGGAAGGAGAATTTATCCAGTGGAGAGGGGTAGTATTGGAGGTGGTGACAAGTAATCAGATGCTGGATATAATATATTTTGGAGTTAGACAGTTGCCATTGGTTTAGATGTGAAAAGATTCTAAGCGTTTTGGCTGGAGCATCTGGAAGGATGGAGTTACCATCAGTTGAGATGGGAGATTACCAGAGTGAACAGGGGACAGAGAGATGATTCATTACAAAACCATCATGCTGTGTGAATAATTACTCAAAGCATATGGCAGTGTGTCTTATTTTCATCTTTGTATGGAGAGAATAGCATGATTTTCATGATGACTATTCTTACAGCTGTTTTACCAGTTCTAGGAGCTTTAATTTTCAACATGATGCTGATAAGAGAAAAGGGTTTTCAAAATTACAATTTCCTTGTATTTTCCTTGAATCAGGTGACAAGGTGACAGTGCCTTAATCATCTTTCAGAATGAAGAGTCTGGCCTGGCCTTTTTTTTTTTTTTTTTTTTTTTAAGATTTATTTATTTATTTGACAGAGATCACAAGTAGGCACAGAGGCAGGCAGAGAGAGAGGAGGAAGCAGGCTCCCCGCTGAGCAGAGAGCCTGATGCGGGCCCGATCCCAGGACCCTGCCACCATGACCTGAGCTGAAGGCAGAGGCTTTAACCCACTGAGCCACCTAGGCGCCCCTGGCCTAGCTTTTTAATTGAATGCAAAACCTTACTAAAGAACACTTTAAAAAAACTAAAAAATAAAATAGAAAAGAACACAAAATCTTTAGAATATGTATCTGTTGTAATGATGGCTGGCCAAAATTTGGAGGAAATTTATTTATTTATTTTTCCTCATGCTTAGGAATAATATCCATTTTTAACTTTCTTTCTTTTTTTTTTTTTTCCAAAGATTTTATTTATTTATTTGACAGAGAGAGATCCCAAGCAGGCAGAGAGGCAGGCAGAGAGAGAGGAGGAAGCAGGCTCCCTGCTGAGCAGAGAGCCCGATGCGGGACTCGATCCCAGGACCCTGAGATCATGACCTGAGCCACAGGCAGCGGCTTAACCCACTGAGCCTCCCAGGCGCCCATTTTTAACTTTCTTTCTTAAATTTCTGGGTCTTCTAAAGTGGCCAGATACTAAAAATTTTTTAGTCCTCGTCATGCCTTTGGGCATCTCCTTTCCTGTCTTGAGGGATGAAGTTACCCAATTTGAAGAGTTTTAGGAGAAAGGTCATTCATATTTTTGTATACTTAGTCCATTCTGTATGTAATGTATGTTAAGACTACAGTTTAAGAGCTCACTAGGCGGGGTGCTTGGGTGGCTCAGTGGATTAAGCATCTGCCTTTGTCTCAGGTCACTTGGTCCCAGGGTGCTGGGATCAAGTCCCACATCCAGTTCCCTGCTCAGTGGGGAGTCTGTTTCTCCCTCTGCCTGTTCCACCCCCAGTCTGCTTGTGCGCGTGCTCTCTCTCTCACTCACTTTCCCTCAAATGAATAAAATCTTAAAAAAAAAAAAAGAGCTCACTAGGAGATGACAGAAGAGTAGAAGAAATGGGGAGGTAGGGAGCGATGCAGGGAGGATACAAAACTGTGTAAAGTATTGAAAGTCTGAATTAGGGTGTATTATTGGAAACTGATTTACATTTTCCATTATATTATTCTTAATATTAGTCCCATGCTTAGTATAGGGCATTAGAGCAGTAGCTTTTACACTTTTAACTAAAACGTTCCTAAGAGATCTCTTTTACAGTTGCATGTGTATTTATACTGAAGTAAAAAGTTAATACAAAATAACATTTACTTTTACTATGTGCTATGCATGCTGGTATTTTCTATTTGACTCTCTTCAACTCTAAGAAAAATGATGGTTGAAACTCTGTAAATTGACTTGTAGTTTTTTGTTTTGTTTTGTTTTCATTTTTTTGTTTGTTTGTTTGTTTTAAGATTTAATTATTTATTTGTCAGAGAGAGCACAAGCAGACAGAGTGGCACGAAGAGTCAGAGGGAGAAGCAGGCTCCCCACTGAGCAAGAAGCCCAATGCAGGACTCAATCCCAGGACTCTAGGATAATGACCTGAGCCAAAGGCAGCTGCTTAACCAATTGAGCCGCCAAGGCCCCCTTGAAATGTAGTTTAAAATTTTCTCATAAAGGAACATGCTTTAAAGAGTCGAGTATTTTAAAAATTTGTATCTCTCTCTTTTTAAAAAATAATTTATTTTATTTTTATTTTAAGTAGGTTCCACAGCTAACTTGGAACTTGAACTCAGGACCCTGAGATTAACAGTTCCGTGCTCTACCAACTGAGCCAGCCAGGGGCCCCAAAATTTGTGTCTCTAATCCTGTGTTTTCAAAGTCTTTTAAAAAATTGGTGAATAGGGGCGCCTTGGTGGCTCAGTGGGTTAAGCCGCTGCCTTCGGCTCAGGTCATGATCTCAGGGTCCTGGGATCTAGTCCCGCATCGGGCTCTCTGCTCAGCAGGGAGCCTGCTTCCCTCTCTCTCTCTCTGCCTGCCTCTCCATCTACTTGTGATTTCTCTCTGTCAAATAAATAAATAAAATCTTTAAAAAAAGAATTGGTGAATAGTTAAAATGATTATAAAGACATTTTAAAGGTATTCTTCCCTAACCTCTTTTATCTACATTATTGATATTTTCTGTGAGTAAATTTTTTTCTAATGAAGATAGAACATCATTAACTGTTCTGAATTAGTGGTATTGAGTTTTTACTGCATTGCCATAAGACTTTATGTTAGAACTTCAGAGTATTTTTCAATTGCTGAATAATGTTTTGGTATTTGGGGAAAATAATACGAAGGTCAATGAAAGTGATTTATTGTTAGCATGGTGGAAGTAGAGCCTGCAAGTCTCTTTTTATCATTAAATGTGGGAAATGCTGATGACTTTGTCTTTTGGCCTTTTATTAAATCACATCTTGCCTCCAGGGAGATTTATTAAATGAGTGATTCTTTGTGTAAAGGAAAGGTATTTTAGCGTGTAGACAATTATGATTGATAATACCTCGGTTTAGTGTTTCATTATTAATGAAATTAATTCTGTGTTTAATAATGACTAGGAATTAATAACAAGTGAACTCCCCAAATTGCTATGTCTGTATTTTTAATGCCAGCATGGTATTTGTTTATGTATCATATGACATTAGTATATTTAAAGCTAGTATTTCAGATTTTGTATAAATACACAGTAAATAATCAATGCTTGATTATCCTGGGGTAGAGTAACTGGTTTGAGAGTTAATGCCAATTTAAAAGAATACCACTAGGTAGCACATTTGCAAAAATTGAAATGAAAAAGCATCAGGGAATACATTTACATATTAGAAGACATCTGTTATTAGGACTGAAGGTACCCTGTAGAGGCCTCATTGTGTCTTCTGTGACTTGAGAATGCCTCTCATCTTAGCCTGACAGATACGTGACCTGCATGATTAGCGTCCCTCCTCTGGGGTTTCCCAGAGTGAGGCAGTAGCCTCTCATTGAAGGCAAGAGAGTTGTTAAATGTTCTAAAGGGATTCCATGCAGAAAGAACTTGAAAAGGAAAGGATGGGAGTGGGAGAATAGTTACTGTACTGCCTAATTCTGTCACATACTCATGTGCAAAACAAAGGGAGTTCAGTGAAGAAGCAGACTGCAAACTATTTCAATAGAAGCCTGTTGGAACCTTCTTATCAAGGAATATGTTAGTAGTTCTAAGCTTTTGTCAAAATAATTCAAGTACACTATTGGATAATGTCATTGAATACACATGTGTTCTTGAATATTGGATTTTATTTGGATTTTGCATGTCATGAACTTTGTGCATAGTTTTGCTTAGTTTGTTATAGATGTAATTTGGGTTTATCTGTTTCAGTGTTGACTATGGATGTGTATAGCTTTGGTCAGGGACTTTCAAATGGATTTTGGTATAACAAATTCTGTTGAATTATACAATTGTATATGTAAGTTGTTTTCAAATTTTAATATCTGTAGCACATTTATATTATTAGAAATCTGATTTTATACTTAAAGAGATTTTTTTAGTAACAGCTTTATTGAGATATAGTGTACATACTATGAAATTTGCCCCTTTGAAGTGTGAAGTTGTGTATTCATAGAGTTACGCAATCATCACCACTGTCTAATTCCAGAAGATTTTCATAGCTCTTGAAACTCCATATCCATTAGCTGTACTCCCTATTTCCCTCTTCCTCTAGTTTCTGGCAACCTCTAATCTCTTTTCTGCAGATATGGATTTGCCTATTCTGGATATTCTACATAAAAAGAATCACACTAATATGAAATGTTGGGGTCTGGGGGCAAACGGTCAAGAAAGAATTCTTGAGACTTCTTCATTGCCAAAAAAGTGTGGTTTTATTAAAGCATGGGGACGGGACCTCTGGGCAGAAAGAGATGCACTGGAATTGTGAGGAGTGACTGATTATATAGTTTCAAGTTGGAAGGGAGTTAGGGATAGCATATCCCTAAAGAATTTGGATCCAAGGTTTCCAAGACCTTGAGGGGCTAGCTTTGTTAGGAAAAGGTCATTTACTACTGTCCAGTGAAACTTTAGTCATAAGACTCTTTAGATGTGTATCAGTGGGCCATATGCTTGAAAGATGATTGCTAACGTATATCTTGGGGGTAGAGATAAAGGTAGTTTCTAAAGGGATTTTTACAGGATCCTAGAGGTCTGGCTAATGTCAAGCTAAGGTTGCCTTTTGCCGTAGCAAAGTATTAATAACATTGAAGCAGCGAATAAGATCCTTGAGGAAGGTCCGTCAGCCTGTCTCAAGTAGGGCTGTAAGTTGTAAGGAACTTTAATTTTTTTTCTTTTGCCTTTTGTGTCTGGCATATTTACTTAGCGTGTTTTCTTGGGTCATCCATGTTGTAGCGTGTATCGGTACTCCGTTCTTTTTATTGCCTAATGGTATCATTGTATGGATATACCATATCTGTTCCTCAGTTGGAAATTTGGGTTGTTTCCATTTTTTGGCTTTTATGAGTAATACTGCAGTAAACAACTGTGTGAAAGTATTTGTTTTTTGTTTTCTTGAGTATATACATAGGAGTTGAAGTGCTAGATTGTGTGGTAATCTATGCGTAACATTTTGAGAACCTGCCAGACTCTTTTCTGAAGCTAGTACATTACTGTACAGCCCTACCAGCAGTATAGGAGGTTTCTCTACATCCTTACCAACACTTGTTATTGTCTTTTTGATTATAGCCATGAAATGTTGTCTTGCTGTGGTTTTGTGAAGAGAGTTTTAAATTGAAAACTTCGTATTACAAAGTGTTAGTTACTGTAGCTTGTGTGTTAATTTTTATTCTGAAATATTTGAGGGAATATATAAGAACAGTAAGTAGTAATTAATGAAATAACTTTTAACACTGAAATAAATGATAATTAGAGAGGGTAAATTTAAATGACTGTGATGTTTGAGACTGACTTTTTTGGATATTTCACTACTGTTAGACCATATAAACAAAGGTAATTCTCAGTTCTTAGTCTTTTTTCATTCCCATAGTCTGGTGTTCATGTAAGTTGACTTGTAACTTGAAAATGATTTCAAAATCATTACCAAACTTTTTTTCTTTCCTAGAAAGAAATTTCTGAAATTTCCTAGAAATCCAGGTATCTCTGGAGGATTTGAATATTTCATTTTAAGATGATGTGGTATCTCTTGGTCTCACTCTGATGGGGCCCCCAAATGTGGTATGACAACCAGGTAGAAGCCAGCAGGGCAGTGAAAGGATTCACCCAAGACAGAATAAAGGAGACAGAAGTTTATCGAATATACCACAAAGGAGAAGCAAGATAGAGAGAGGGACAAGGGAGACGGGCAAGGACGGAGGGGTAGAGATTCACACACACACACATACAGAGACACAGTGAGAGACGGAGAGATGGATATAAGTAGATAATGGTTAGTTAGAGCCTATGGGTATTTTGATGTGGGTCACCCAGGGGCTTGTGGGTCACTGTAGGCCCTTTCTACATTCCATTGCTCAAGCTTGTTTGCCTAAAAGCATCTCTACAGATGATAGAAATGGAAATTATTTCTTCTAGTAATATACATAATAGTATGACTTGTAAATTGGGGAAAATGGATATTTAAGGACAGAATACTGTGTATTTTTGTCTTCTGCTGATGATAAGCTCCTCCTCTCACTCTATCTCTGTTAACTACTCTTAATTGTTCCTGTGGATTTTTTCAGAAAACTTTAACACATATATCCTTTTGTAGAGTGTTTTTCTCTTCGATTTTTTCCACTTAGATATTTAAGTTTTAAAGCCCCAGGTGTTAAATTGCCATGTACTTAACTTAGATGACCGAATTAGCTCTTTTTTTTTTTAAAGATTTTATTTATTTATTTGACAGACAGACTACAAGTGGGCAGAGAGACAAGCAGAGAGAGATGGGGGGGGGGGCGTTAGCAGGCTCCCCGCTGAGCAGAGAACCCAGGACCCTGAGATCATGACCTGAGGCGAAGGCAGAGGCTCAACCCACTGAGCCACCCAGGTGCCCCTAATTAGCTCTTTTACAGACTGTCATATGGTCTTATTAAAGTTAGTACCTCATTCTCCAAACTGAATGCTCTCCCTGAGAATGTTTAAGTAGTATTTCCTCCCAAATATTGAAGTGTTGCATTTTACATGAAGCATTGTGCTCAAAGTTATTTTTCTTAATATACTGTGCAGTACATAGAGCACTTTTTCTTTCCCTGTTTTCCCTTTTGCCTACATTTTATCAAAATGTAGGAAGAGGACGAGAGAAGGGAGGAAGAAATGTAATGATTGGGGCGCTTGGGTGGCTCAGTGGGTTAAAGCCTCTGCTTTCGGCTCAGGTCATGATCCCAGGGTCCTGGGTTCTCTGCTCAGCGGGGAGCCTGCTTCCTCCCCTCTCTCTCTCTGCCTGCCTCTCTGCCTACTTGTGATTTCTTTCTGTCAAATAAATAAAATCTTAAAAAAAAAAAGTAATAATTGCTCATTTTTCCTTTTTTTAGTGTTTACAATTCAGTTTTCTTCAAGGTTGAGTATTTGTACCAGAGAATGTTTAGTCTGTGTTCATACCAATGATTACGATAGTGAGAAACTCAATTTGAATGGAATGGGTATAGATGGGGAGTTGGTGAGGGTAATTTTTCCTCGTGTGTTTTGGTTAAGATTTAAGTACCTTAAAAGCATTATAAACCTGCCTTATGCCAAATATTTGAGACACAGCAATGCCTTTTAACAGTTTAAACATCTAACAAAAAGATAAAGGGTGAGGAAATGAACAATAGTGACATTTATTGAGCATTTATGTGCCCCCGGCACACAGGCAGGACATGAAGACTTAACTCTGCTAAGGGCAGTGGGGCTGAAGTTTGAATCTAAGTGTGTTTTCCATGGAGCTTCCTGAAGTTGGGTGAGTTACCAGTTGGGCTTTCAAAGGAGGGGCCAGTATGGATTAATACATAGAAAGCAGAGTGAATGGCTTCTACAGAGGCATGGAGATGGGGATAAATAAGTTGCATCTGGAGTGTGGAAAACAAGTTAACTTGTTCATTTATCCAGTGGTATAGTGTCAGGTAGCTGCTATGGTTGAGGGATCTGATGAGTGACGTTATGCAAATCGTGTTTGAAGATTATGTTATTAATGGCCAGAATGGGTTGAGGCCTGGGCTTTTTTTTTCCCCCAAAACACAGAACTTAACTAAAATTTTAGTAGTTATATGTATACTGTACCTATTTGTATATGTGTGGTCTGTATAGTTCTATGCAGTTTTATTACACATGTGCTTTTGTGGAACTGCCAGTAAACTCAAGATACTAAACTTTATCCCACCACAGAGTTCCCTCAGGCTACCCCTTGATAGCCATACTTAACCCCTCTTTGTATATCCCTATCCCTTGACAACCACTTATCTGTTCTCCATGGTTTTTGTTATTTCAAGAATGTTATATACAAATGGAGTCCTGAAAAAGTGTAACTTTTTGAGATTGGCTTTTTTTACTCAGCATAATGCCCATGAGGTTCTTTGAAGTAATTGTGCGTATTAGTAGTTTGTTCATTTTTCTTGCTGATAGTATGGATGGTTCTGTTCTGTATGGATGGTTCTGTTCTGCCAATACTGCATTTTCTTGTTTACTCTCTATCATAAGTCTTAAAAAAACTCATCAATCAGCATTTATTCTTTGAGAACCCAATGTGTGTTTTTTTATTGAGATATAATTGTCATGGAGTATCCTCTTAGTTTCAGGTGTACATTATAGTGATTTGGTACTTTATCCTTTTGAAGCAATGATGAGTCCCGTTATCTATTGCCATGTAAAATTATTACAATTTGACTGACTATATTCCCTATGCTGTACTTTATATCCCCATGACTTATTTATTTTATAACTGAAAGTTTGAACCTATAATAAGTCTTGAAATTAGATATTATGAGTCCTTCAACTTTCTTCTTCATAATTGTGTTGGTTATTCTAGGGCCTTCTCTTTTCATATGAACTTTAGAATGAGCTTGTCTGTGTACAAAATATCTTGCTGGTGTTTTGATAGGAATTCATTAAACCTATATATAGTCATTTTGGGGAGTATTGACATCTTTAGTGTGTTGAGTTTTCTAATACACGAACATAATAAGTTTCTCCCAATTTTTATATCTTTGCTTTCTTTCATCAGTATTTTACATTTTTTAGCATACATATCCTCTTCATATTTTGTTGGATTTATACTTTAGTATTTCCTTTTGCGGGAGCAGTTATAAATGATGCTGTGTTTTAAAACTTTGGTTTCCACTTATTTGTGTTTGCATATAGAAATGAAGTTGATTTTCATGTTGATCTTGTATCTTGCAATGTTGCAAAACTGTCTTATAAGTTCTGGGAACTTTTCTTGTGCATTCCTTGGGATTTTCTGTATAGACAACGACACCATCTAAAATAAGGACAGTTTTATTTTTCTTTTCCAATGCGAATGCCTCTTCTTTCTTTTTCTTGCCTTGTAACGAAGGCTAGGATTTCTAGTACTGTGTTGCTTATGAGTGATGAGAATGGACATCCTTACCTTTTTCTCAGTCTTAGAAGGAGGGTATTCAGTCATTCACCATTAAGTATGTTGTTTGCTATAACTTTGCTATAACTTTCCTGTAGGTATTCTTCATGAAGTTGAAGATCCCCTCATTTCCTAGTTTTCCTAGTTTTTATTATGAATGGTGTAGAATTTTTTAAAAATATTTTTCTGTGTCAGTTGATAGGATCATACGATATTTTTCCTTTAGCTTATTGGTATTGTATTGCATTGATTTTTTAAAAATATTATACCAACCTTACATACTTGGAATACATGTTACTTGGTTGTGGTGTACTAACTATTTTGGATTCAATTTGCTAATATTTTTGTAAGGATTTTGCAGCTAAATTCGTGAGATATACTGGTCTGTAGTTTTTTTAAATTCTTGTGATGTCTTTGTCTGGTTTTGGTATTGGTAACAATTGGTTTCATAAAATGAGTTGGGATGTGTTCCTGCTTCTTCCGTTCCGGGACAAGGTGTAAAATGGCAGTTAATTCTTCTTGTCAGTGTTTGGTAAAATTCTCCAGAGAAACCATCTGTGCCTGGAGAGTTTTTCAAGAACTTTTAAATTACAAATTTGATTTCTTTTTCTTTTTCTTTTTTTTAAAAGATTTGATTTATTTATTTATTTGACAGAGAGAGATCACAAGTAGGCAGAGAGTTAGGCAGAGAGAGAAGGAGAAGCAGGCTCCCCACTAAGCAGAGAGCCCGATGCGGGGCTCGATCCCAGGACACTGGGATCATGACCTGAGCCGAAGGCAGCGTCTTGATCCACTGAGCCACCCAGGTGCCCCCAAATTTGATTTCTTTAATAGTGTTTTTATTATTCAGGTTACCTATTTTATCTTGAGTGAGTTTCGATAAGTTGTTTTCAGAAAATTGGCCCATTTTTTTTCTAAATTGTGGAATTATGAGCTACAGTTTTTTTGTTGTTTGTTTGTTTTTTAAGATTTTATTTTAAAGTAATCTTTACACCCAGTGTGGGGCTCAGACTTAAAACTCTGGTTTCAAGAGTTTTATGCTCTACCAACCTAAGCCAGCCAGGCACCCTGAGCTAAAGTTTAAAGTTGTTTGTAGTATTCTCTTACCTTTTTTAAGAAATTGAGGTAGAAGTTGTATAACATAAAACCTACCATTTTAAAAGTGTACATTTTATTGGTTTATAGTATATTCATGGTATTTTGCAACCGCAGTCTAATTCCAGAGTATTTTCATCAACCCAGAAAGACATTCCTTTCCCATTAAGCAGTAACTTCCCATTATCTTCTTTCCTAGCCCCTGGCAACTAGTAATATATTTTCTGAATGGATTTGCCTGATGGGACATTTCATATAAATGGAGCCAGTTTGTGATTGGTTTATTCCACACAGCATAATGTTTTCATGTTATCATGTTTATCCATGTTGTTGTGTATATCAATACTCAGTCTTTGGTTCATGGTCCTATCACTCTGACCTCTACTTCCATTATCTCATCTTCTTCACTGACTTTCCTGCCTTTCTCTTATAAAAGAAAGACCCTTATAATTTTCTTGGGCCCACCCAGATTATCCATTATCTCATTCTTTTTTTTTTTTTTTTAAGATTTTATTTATTTATTTGACAGAGAGATCACAGCAGGCAGAGAGGCAGGCAGAGAGAGGGGAAGGGAAGGAAGCAGGCCCCTGCTGAACAGAGAGCCCGATGCGGGACTGGATCCCAGGACCCTGAGATCATGACCTGAGCCGAAGGCAGCGGCTTTAACCCACTGAGCCACCCAGGCACTCCATTATCTCATTCTTAATTTGACTTAATAACAGGTACAGAGTCTATTTGCAGTATAAGGTAACGTTAACAAGTTTCAAGGAGTATGACATGGGTATTTTGTGGGAGGCCATTATTTTACCTACTGCATGGACTTTAGATTTTTTATATTATCCACTGCTCCCTGAGGCTCTGTTCTTTTTTTTTTCCCCAGTCCATTTTCTCTTTCTTGTTTATTTTTTATTTTATTTTCGGGGGGCTTGTCAAATTTTATATCAAGATAATGTTTAACAATATACACTTTTTTAAGTATAGGAAGAGATAATTCTAGCTGCTTGGAGAAACAAAGGAGTAAGTTGGAATTTACTGACAGCTTTAATTTATTTACTTAATTTATTATGTTATGTTAGTCGCCATACGGTACATTTTTTTTTTTGTTTGTTTAAAGATTTTATTTATTTATTTGACAGACAGAGATCACAAGTAGGCAGAGAGGCAGGCAGAGAGAGAGAGGAGGAAACAGGCTCCCCTCTGAGCAGAGAGCCCGATGTGGGGCTCAATCCCAGGACCGTGGGATCATGACCCAAGCTGAAGGCAGAGGCCTTAACCCACTGAGCCACCCAGGCGCCCCTCACCATACGGTACTTTATCAGTTTTTGATGTAGTGTTCCATGATTCATTGTTTGTGTATAACATCCAGTGCTTATTGTAATACGTGCCCACTTCAATACCCATCACAGGCTCACCCATCTCCCCATACCCTCCCATCTAAAACCCTCAGTTTGTTTCCCAGAGTCCTCAGTCTCTCATGGTTTGTCCCCCGCTCTGATTTCCCCTCCTTCATTTTTCCCTTCCTTCTTCTTCTGTCTTCCATGCTATTCCTTATGTTTCACATACAAGTGAGTGAAACCATAGATGAGTAAACTGTTGATCTTGTCCTCAGGACTGAATTTATCCTCCTTCATCTCCACTGTTGAACCTATATACATCACTATTTTTATTTTGGAAGTTGCATATTTCAGTTGTATACATAATTTCCATTTGGTAGTTTTTTAAAAAAATAGCTTCTGTTTCTTTGCTGAAATATTCTATTTTTTTTATTTGAGAGAATTCTTGATTGTTTATTGAAGTATTTTTATGAAGATAGCTTTAAGATTCTTGTCAAGTAATTCCAGATTGTGGTTCATTTTGGTGTTGACATCAGTATGATTCTGTTTCTTACTCATGTGTGTTTTTCTTGGTGCGTGATTTTTTAAAAAAATTTTATCCTGGACATCTAAGATATTAATATGAAGAGAGTCTTTATCCTGCTTAAGTCTTCTATTTTAGTAGGCACTAACTCTATTTAGGGTTAGTGTGTAGGTTCTGGCCTGCTTTTGGGAGCTGTGTATTTCCTGTGATAATTTAGTTCTCAGAGCTTTTGCAGTGCTATTCTCTTTATTTTTCTGGCATCACAGAAGCTCTGCTTGATTTTTACAGGTGTTGCCTGGGCTGACTGGTGGTTTGGGTCCCCATCTCTGCTACTGCTAAGGGCAGGTTGGCTGGACATTGCCCCAAGTGTGGCAGATCTGGGCCACTGCTGTCTGGGGTGGAGACCCTGCTGATGCCGATGTTGTAGTGAATTAGGGTCCCCTGGTATCCTGGATAGGGCCTGGGGAGTCCTGGGGAGGGTCTCTCTCCCTTCTAGGTCTCTGCTAAGCTAGGTCTCTGCTAATACTTTTACAGCCCTTTGTCCAGAAAGCAAGATTTTCTCTTTTGTCTATTTGTGTTGGTGGTTCTGGTTTCAGGCTGTTCATGGATTTGTGGGAGATAAGAGGAAAACCCAGTGAACTCACAGTGGTACTTTTCCTTACATGGAAAGGCCCTTAACTCATCTACTTTCTTTCCACCTGTTAGGGTCATTGTATGATTGTTAAGTTATTTCTAGGGTATTCAGTTGTATTGAGAGGAGAGGAACAGGGAAGTGCGAGCCTGTGCCATCATAATCTAGAATTGGAACTGTAGCCATTTTGATTCTTCCTCCCTGCTGGTGTTTATTAGGAATTCTATGAAATGGTCAAGGCTTTGGCTTTTATTGACCGATACCTTACTTTTTAGGGTGTTATCTGTTGTTGAGTGTAGGAACAAGGTAAGAATTATTCTCTTGTTTATTTTATTATTTATTTTTCTTTTTAGAGAGAGAGCATGTGCATGAGCTGAGGATGAGGGGGAGAAGGAGAGGGAGAGAGAAAGTCTTAAGGGGAGCCCAGTGTGGGGCTCAGTCTCCCAACCCTGAGATCAGGACCTGAGCTGAAATCAAGAGTTGGATGCTTAACCCACTGAGCCACCCAGATGCCCTGAATTATTTTCTTGTTTAAATTGTGTGAGAATTAGAAATGTCATGTTCTTATCTATTCATCTATTTATTTACTCATTTATGTATTTATCTTTAGGGAGTGGAGCAACTGCTGTGGTCCAAGCAGCATATTGTGCCCCTAAGAAGGAGAAAGTGGCAATCAAACGGATAAACCTTGAGAAATGTCAAACTAGCATGGATGAACTCCTGGTATGCACATCTCATATTTTTTATTGAGAAATATACTCCTATTTGTATTCATGTTGGAGTGGGAAATAACTTGAAAATTTTAATTACTTTTCTAAAAATAAGGTATTTTGATTGGCTCAGTAAATAATTCTTATTGTAAAATATAGAAAAATCCAGGTAAATAGGAAAAATTGGTTGTAATCCTCCCATTCTGAGGTTAACACTTGCTATATAGTCTTTCAGAATATAAATACAAATATATTTCATACATTAAAATCTTTGTATTTTTATGATAATGTAATCATTTACTTGTTCTTTTCATAGAAAATTTATCAAATTCTATCTATAAATATGAATTAAAATGCCTTTCAGTATGTGTGTAATATTCTGTTGCATAGGCAGACCACATTTTATTTAACCTATTTCTTGTATCGGACAATTACCTTTTTCCTCTCTTTTGTTGTTTTAAATAATGCTTCTTTACTTTTCTCTTTCCTTAAACTAGTTTCATGCAATTGTGATACCTGGTCGATGGAATATGCTTTAAAATGCTTTGGCCTCCTAGGAACATGGTACCAATTTGCATTATGACCATTGATGCAAGATGGGAAGTAGAAGGTGGTGTTGCCTTCTCCAAAAGCTATGGAAAAAGAGAAGAAAGGGAGTCTCGGGGATTAATAGCTGTAGGAGATGTTCTGTGGCATTAAAAGCTAGACACACAGGGATTTTGTACTTTTTTTTTTTTTTTTTTTTTTTTTTTTTTTTTTTTAAAGATTTTATTTATTTATTTGAGAGAGAGAGACAGTGAGAGAGAGCATGAGCGAGGAGAAGGTCAGAGGGAGAAGCAGACTCCCCATGGAGCTGGGAGCCTGATGCGGGACTCGATCCCGGGACTCCGGGATCATGACCTGAGCCGAAGGCAGTCATCCAACCAACTGAGCCACCCAGGCGTCCCGGATTTTGTACTTCTTTATGAGCCACGGAACCCAGAATTGTTTGAAGTATGTAGTAAGTGCTCAGTAAAGGATATGAAGTAGATTTTCAAATCATTTAACCTTGTAAATCCTGTTTTTTTGGCTTAAAATGGAAATTATAACATCTGCTTCATGTACCTCATGAGGTTTTTCTTTCTTTTTAAAAGGATTTTATTAATTAATTAATTTACTTACTTAGTGGGGAAGGGGTGGAGGAAGAGAAAATCTCAAGCAGATGTCACACTGAGTATGGAGCCCCATGCAGGGCTTGATCTCACAACCCTGAGATCATGACCTGAGCCAAAATCAAGAGTTGGATGCTTAACTGAGTGAGCCACCCAGGTGCCCCCTTCATGAGGTTTTTCTTTGAGGATGAAATGATCTAGTACTTGAAAAGTATAAACTGCTATACAAATAGGAACTAATGTTATTTTATTAAGTATTACTTTTATTAAGTATTTCTCTAAGGTCACATACAGCTAGTGATAGAGAGGCAGGAATTAGCACTGAGATGTTCTGACATTCCAGAAGTCATTGTGTTCCCAGGTTGGATTTAATTTCTGGTGGAGCCTGTACTGAGTATTAGGGAATATTGGAATAAAAGGAAAAGAGATAATAGAATTATACATTGAATTTTTAGGAGATTAAACAAAAGCATGTCGGGGCACCTGGGTGGCTCAGTGAGTTGAAGCCTCTGCCTTCTGCTTGGGTCATGGTCCCAGGATCCTGGGTTCGAGCCCCGCGTCGGGCGCTCTGCTCAGTGGGAAGTCTGCTTCCTTCTCTCTCTCTCTGCCTGCCTCTCTGCCTACTTGTGTTCTCTGTCTGTCAAATAAATAAAATCTTTAAAAACAAAAACAAAAAAACCCAAAAGCATGTCTTCAGGAGTTGGTAATATGTGAGTAGAAGCTAAAGAAAAAATTTGCTTTAGTGATCTTGAGCTGCTTTTGTGAGAGAATATACACTTGAAAGGACATGCTGACAGAAATCGTAGGTAGTGATCTTGCATTTAGAGATGCCTACAATCCCTTGGAGCATCATTTGGATATTTGAACTGCAATCATCATAAAAGGAGGCTGTAAATTGTAAACTAATTATTTTAAGGGAAAATCAGAATTTTTAGCCAATATATATTGACTGGAATTTGAGAAGCCAGGTATGAATTTGTATCATTTGCCAGTTATTTTAACCCTTAAGGATAGCATAAAGGTGAATGAAAGTCTCATTTATTACCTCATGACTAAAGAAATGAAAGTTCAAAGTTTAAATAACTTGACTGTGCTCACATGATAGTAACAACAAACATCTTTTTAGTGATAGGCCCTTAAGTGTACTTTACCCTCATAAGTGCCTCCATGCTCTTCTTTAGATGAATGCTCTTCCATTTACTTCCTTTAGATGAAGGAAGTAAATCATACAGTAAGTGACAGTCTGGATTAAAAATCAGGTCTTTCTCGGGGCGCCTGGGTGGCTCAGTGGGTTAAAGCCTCTGCCTTCAGCTCGGGTCATGATCCCAGGGTCCTGGGATCGAGCCCCACATCGGGCTGTCTGCTCAGCGGGGAGCTTGCTTCCCTTCCTCTCTCTCTGCCTGCCTCTCCGCCTACTTGTGATCTCTGTCTGTCAAATAAAGAAATAAAATCTTTAAAAAAAAAAAAATCAGGTCTTTCTGAGTAAAGTCTGTTGTTTCCTACTTCATCTAATAGTAACTAATTATAATCTTGGTTCAAAAGTCAAAAGAGCATCTGTCAGATATTTGACATCTTGAAAATAATATTTGTGTTATTACACTAGGCCTTACTTGTAGAGGATTGCAAATTTGGTATAGCATAGTAAAAGAAAAAAATAAATTAGACCTTCATCATTTTGTCTGCATAGTCCAGTAAGCTTTATATTACAAATATAGTATTTATATATTTGGCAAATAAGTAAGGGGACGTGACTTTTAGTAAAACATCTAACAAATTTATTAATTTGAGAGAGAAGGGAGCATGAGTGGTGGGGAGGGGCTGAGGGAGAGGTAAAAGCAAACTGTGCTGAGCACAGTGCCCCATGCAGGGCTCGATCCAAGGACCCTCGGATCATGACCTGAAGGCAGACACTTAAGGGACTGAGCCACCCAGGCACCCCTTAGTAAAAACAAATTTAAAACAATTGGCCTTTTTGGAGGGCAAACAAGTGAGATCCCACTAAAGTCTGAAGAAACATTGGGAATATAAAGAAGGCTGGTTTATTTGTGGTGTTTATAGTGTCAGGGACCTGAGATGTGAGTGAGAAGGGCTCAGTTTCCAAGAGATAAGAATTAGTTTTAGATCAGCGTACCAAACTTGTGGTGTCCTGATTTTAAGTTTGTTTTCAAAATGGTCTCTGTTATAATGTAGAAAGGGTGCTGATGTGAACTATGTTCTAGGTGTGTATCCTGTGTGACAGTTACTGGTGAGGAGGTGTAGTATATTGCTCCTTTCTCTTGTCAAAATGTTTTCTTACCTGACAACCTTTGCTAAGTGTGATGGGAAAATCAGCTATAAAATCTTACTACACTTACCTTTTCCAGAGCTGTTACTCACGGCACACTAGGCAGTGTTTTGAGCTTTTTCTCTTCTCTGGCAGTTGCTAGTACTAGATTCATTGGCCAGAGAGCTGAAGGGAACACAAGAGGCATAAATGTCTATCATTCTACTGGGAGGCTCACAATCCAGTTGAATGAAGAGTTAACACTCTTGTCTTCTGTACAGGACCAAGCAGGACAGATGCGTAGGAGAGGTGTCAACCACTGTGAAGTAAGAGGAGGAGGTGTACTCCTAGTTACAAAGATGGAGGCCTCTGTAGAGATTTTTATGTTCTGGCCCACCAGGGCTGGGGACACTTTGAATAGACAGATAGAAACCTTACCAGGCAGAGGTTTAGAATTAGAAAAGAATTAGTTATATATATATTCTAAATACTAATATATAACGGAAACAATATTTTCATAAAACAATTCTTGATTATATTCTGTAGAATGCACTCTGATTTTCTATTTCTTTTTTGTTTCTAACTTTGTCTACTTAGTTTGTGTCATGGCCTGTGTGGGTTGCATCCCATGGTTTGAGGTACACAGGGCCACACAAAGAGGTATTAAGACTCTAAACTCAGGCAGTGACAGTGATAAGGGAAAGAAAAACACATTCCCTAGACATTTTATAGATGGAAGAATTGTCAGTTTTATTTATTATTTTTATTTTTTTTAGTAGGCAGCAAAGCAGGGTTTATTGAGCAATATAGCAAAGTGATAGCACAAAGCTCCCAAGGAGGGAGGGGACCTGAGAGGCGTGCCTGAATTGTTAGTTTTAGAATGAACATTCCATGAGGGCAGGGACTTTATTGTGTTCAGTCAATAGGAATGAATGAGTAAATTAACATTGCTTGGGGACTGACTGACTGGTGTGAAGTGGAGGTAAACTCTTTGTGTTGGGGTAATTAGAAAACCAGGAGTAAATGTTAGAAATCAAGATGAGTGAGTTTCAGGAAAGAATGAAAAGTCATCATTAAGCAATGCTTGAGAAAGCTTCAGGTGGAGAACAGAGAAATCCACAGGAAAGCTCTGGCAGCAGAAGGTAACAGGGCTTTAAAGAAAGTCCTTTCAGTGAGACAGATGGAATTCACTTCAGTATGGAAGGGAGCTACTGGGAAACTTGAGTCAGAGTGAATATAGCACTTACATACTTATTTTTGCTTTTGAAAGGAAAGGGAAAAGGATAACTCCAATGGGAGTTAAGATAAAGGAACCCCTCTCTACCCCTACCTTTAAAGGAATAGAAGAAAGAAAAATATTTAAGGCCCTTTCAAGAGTTCAAATTCGATGGTTCTCTAATAGTCTCCTGTTAGAGGACCCTTGATGGTTCCCTCTCTCAGGGTAGAGCTGAAAATGAAAATCCTTAGCTTCACTTTTAAGACATTGGACCATTTGGCCCCAATTCTATGTGCATGAATTGTCACCCTCTGTCTCCCCTACCCTATCCAGTTGGTCCCCAAGTCCTGTGGTTTGTACCTCTTCAGTATATCTCATGACTCCTTCCTTTCTTTTCATTCATATTGCCATGTACTTTTAATTTATTTTAATTTATTTTTAAAAAGATTTTAATTTACTTATTTGACCGAAAGAGAGAGCACAAACAGCGGGAGCACCAGGCAGGGAGCCCAGGACCCTAGAATCATGACCTGAGCTAAAGGCAGATGCTTAACCAACTGAGCCACCCAACCATCCTACAATGTATTATTTAAAAGCTATTTTGAGGTAGTTTAAACTTCTGGAAGAGTTACAGAAGAAGTACAGAAAGTTCCCAGATGCTGTTCACCATCTTCTCCTAATAGTAATGTGATCACAGTGTGATTATCCAGACTGAGTGACTAGTTACCATTTTTTTTAGGCCACTGTCATCCCTCACCCAGGTCGTAGCAATAGCGTTTAACAGTGTCTTTGGCTCTAGTCTTGTTTTCTCTCATTTATTTTCTATATTGCAGCCATAGTGATTTTTATGAAACAGTATATATAATTAAGCCTTTGATGCCTTCCCTTTGCTGTTAGGATGAAGCCTAAATTCTTGAACACAGTTACACGGTCCTTTATGATATGGCCCCATGTGATTAAACAGTCAAACCTATGAAGTCTAGTTACCTTTCCTGTGTCAGTGTAGTAAAACTTCTTATAGGAGGTTTTATTTTCAGTCCTGTTTTCTGATAATTTGCCTCTCCAGTGAAGTCATGTAGTATTTGGTACTTCTCCTATCCAACTGTTTATCACTGTGTGTTGTTAAATTAATATTTGCCTAATGTCTTCACCAGACTGTGGGTTTCTTGAGGGCTCACCATTGTAGTCAATCATCTAGCACTGTGCCTGGCACCTAGTAGTAAGCGCTTGGTAGATATTTGTTGAAAGCATGAACTACTTACCCTAGACAGGTCTACTCATTGCATCCTAAAATATGTCTTGTATAGTTCATCTTTCTTTCTTTCTTTCTTTTTTTTTTGGTATTTGTGTGTGCCTTGAAGTGCTGGAATTTCCCTATATCCTGTAGAACCAAACCTCCCCTGAGAGGACGTCTTGCCTACCTTCACTCTTCTTTCCAATGAATTCTTGTAATATTTACTATCTTTATGACTCACTGGGAATATATGTTGCCATATATTTCTCTCATTTCTCTCTTTTAATCTTTTGTAACTATGTCAACAGGGAGGTGCTTACTTTAGTTCTACTTAGTTTTTAGTTCAGAAGACTGTGCTGGTGACTTTGGAGGTTGCAGAAATGTATATGACAAAGACCTTGCTATAAAGGAATTTACATTCAGTTAGAGATGAGACAAGAAAAACTAATGTTCATGGAGCACTGCTTTTGAATCCAGTTTTGGGCAACTTCTACACAATTTATTTTTACTATACAAATATCAAGGTCATAGGGCAAGTACAGTACTTGAATAAGTAAAAAGTTTTATAAAGCACTATAGGATTTAATTCATCCAGTAAATATTTATTGCAGGTGTACTGTGTTCCAGGCAGAGTGATAAGTGCCAGGAATACAGAGGCTCAGCTTTCACTGAGCTTAAAGTTTTGTGAAGGATACAGAAAAATAAGCAATTACAATATAATATGATAAGTTCTGCAGTATTTAGGGAATCCACCTTTTTTCATGGATGTTTTAAATTCAAGTACAATTAAGTGTTACATTAGTTCCAGGTGTGCAGTGTAATGATTCAACAATTCTGTGCATTACTAGTGCTCATAACGCGATAAATCTTCTCTTAATCCCCTTTATCTCTTTCGTTCCCCCCCCCCCCACTTCCCCTCTGGCAACCACCAATTTGTTGTGTGTATTTAAGAGTCTGGCTTTTGTCTTTTTATTTTGTTTGTTTTGTATTTTAAATTCCACATATGAGTGAGACCATATGGTATATTTGTCTTCCTCTGACTTATCTCACTTAATGTTATACCCTCTAGATCCATCCATGTTGTTGAAAATGGCAAGACATCATTCTTTTTTTGACCGAGTAACAGTCCTCTGTGTGTGTGTGCGCGGATGCATGGAATATACATCAGCTTGCATTTAGGGATCCACTTTTAAGTACTTGCTTTCTGGAGTTCTCAGTCTACCAGGGAGGGATAGATAAATAAGTACCCAAGGTACTGCCCAGTGCATATGTGCCATGATGTAAAGAGATACACAGGGAGTTTGGAAGATAGGAGATACCTAACTCAACTTGGGGAGCTGATGGAATTGATATTTTGGCTAGATTAGAAGGAAGAATTAGCATTTTTAGCCAGGGTAAAATAATGAGGGGAGGTGTATTTGAGGTAGAGGGAGCAATGCCATTAAATGTCCATGGTTAGAAGAAGCATGGTCCCCTGAAGTTTACTGTGGCTGGATCGTAGGGGTATATTGGGGTTGGGTCAGTGAGATAGGAGGATTGAGATGAGAGAGTTAAGCAGGGCCCAGATCACTCAGGGCTCTATAAGTCCCTTTATCACACCCAAGCTAATCTAAATTCATAACCTGAGGTAGAGTAAGCTTAGAAGGAGCTCACATTTCTACTTTGGACTTGGTTTCTGACCTTGCCGTTTCAGGATATTTCTTATTAGACTGAGAATTGTTAATTATTTCACAAAAATGGGAAGAAATGGTTTTTTTTTTTTTAAAGATTTTATTTATTTATTTATTTGACAGAGAGAAATCACAAGTAGATGGAGAGGCAGGCAGAGAGAGACAGAGGGAAGCAGGCTCCCTGCTGAGCAGAGAGCCCAATGCGGGACTCGATCCCAGCACCCTGAGATCATGACCTGAGCCGAAGGCAGTGGCTTAACCCACTGAGCCACCCAGGTGCCCCAAGAAATAGTATTTTTTAAAATAAAACAAAACCCACAAACCAAAAAGCACCCTCTACCTGAATAGACATTTTTCTAAGGAAGACAGCCAGATGGCCAATAGACACATGAAAAGATGCTCAACATCACTCACCACCAGGGAAATGCAAGTCAAAACCCACAATGAGGTATCACCTCAAACCTGTCAGAATGGCTAAAATCAAAAAGACAAGAAATAACAAGTGTTGGCGAGGATGTGGAGAAAAGGGAACCTTCTTGCACTAGTGGTGGGAATATAAATTGGTACAACCACTGTAGAAAATAGTATGGAGGCACCCCCAAAAATTAAAAATAAAACTACCATATGATCCAGTAATTAATTCTGCTCGTGGGTATTTACCCAAAGAAAATGAAAACACTAGTTTGAAAAGATATTTGCACCCCTTTGTTTATTGCCATAGACAAGATATGGTGGCAACCCAAGTGTCCATCTATAGATGAATACATTAAAAAAGAGGTGATTTTACACACACACAGATACACACAGTGGAATACTACTCAGCTATAAAATGAATGGCATCTTGCCATTTGTGACATGGATAGGCCTAGAAAGTATTATGCTAGGTGAAATAAGACAGAGAAAGACAAATTTCTCTTACATGTGGAATCCAAGAAACAAAACAAGTGAACAAAGGAAAAACAGACTCTTAAATGCAGAGAACAATCTCACTGCCATCGGCTGCAGAGATGGGTGAGACAGATAAAGGGGGTTAAGAGATACAAACTTAGAAGTATAAAATAAGTAACTCACAAAGATGGAAAGTACAGCATGGGGAATATAGTCAATATAATAATGTATGGTGATAGATGTGACTACACTTGTGAGCAGTAAGTAATATATAGAATTGTCAAATCATTATGCTGTATTCCTAAAACTAATACAACATTGTATGTCAACTGTACTTCAGTACTTGAGTAATAAAAGTAAAGTAATGGGGTGCCTGGGTGACTCGGTTGTTGAGCATCTCCTTCGGCTCAGGTTATGATCTCAGGGTTGTGAGATTGACCTCCGAGTCTGGCTCCCCCACTCAGCGTGGAGTCTGCTGGAGATTTTGTCTTCCTCTCCCTCTGCCCCTCTGCCTGCACATGTGAGTGCATGCCCTTTCTCTCTCTCTCTCTCTCAAATAAATAAAATTTAAAAAGAAAATAGACACTTTAAGACACGATAAAACAAAAACAAAACCACCCTCTATTTATTAGTCATTATCCTCTGTGGCTGTAAAACCAGATTTCCCATGAGAGTTTTTCAAGGGCACCTTAAAGAAAAACATGTCCTAGTGGAGGCCTCTATGGTGCTGTGTAAGGCTGTGATAAAGCAGGCATGTTTCTAGTTAAAGAGGTTATGAGTGGAATGATCAGTCAGAATGGACTGAGGGAAATTGAGGAGTTTTTTGGTTTAATTGTAGATCTTGCAAAGGTTGTTACATAGTCTTGGGCTTTTCAAATCTGAATTCACTAACTTGTGGTGTTGTTTAGGCTTGCATCTAATATATTATCATGTTTTCTCTTCTTTGTAGAAAGAAATTCAAGCCATGAGTCAGTGCCATCATCCTAATATTGTGTCTTACTACACGTCTTTTGTAGTAAAAGATGAACTGTGGCTAGTCATGAAGCTGCTAAGTGGAGGTGAGTAGAGTACATTGAAATGCTAACTTCGATTGGTTGGAAGGTTACTAAAAATATTCTTCTTTATCCTGGTTTGGTGTTGATGGATATTTGCTTTTGAGGACATACTGAAAATATATATAGTATCTGCTAAAGATGCTGGTATATGAGCTGAGACAGGTTTCACACACTGCATTTGGTTGCAAGCTCTTAATCTGTGATGATTCCCTCCAGCTTCCTCTGTTCCATGACAGAAGTTTGTTGAAGGTTCTAGTCTGAAGGGTCTGAGAATAACTGTCTTGTAGAATGACCCACATTTTGGATTTATCTGCTCATATCTTTCTGGTGATATTTAACTTGATTTGTATTCCCCTCTTTATGCAAGTTGAAAATTGGACCAAAATGTTTAGATTTAAGTTAAAAATGTTTTTTTTAACAATATTTTGTGGGTAATGCTGTGTATTCATAGTGCATCACACCAGGAAGTATTTGCTCTCTTGTTATATCTTTAATGGTGGTGTTACTTTTGATTGCTTAAGGTTTTGACAGCCAGACCTCAGCATGGAAAGGTTAACTTTTTTTCCCTTTGCAGCTAGCAGGTAATCTGTGAGATGATACTTGGGCACTTGTGAGTATCCAGTTTCCCACCTAAGTCAGTCAGTCTTTGTTTTTCTTTCTTTATTTCTCTTTCTCTTTCTTCATTTCATTTCATTCCATTTCATTTCATTTCTTTATTTGAGAGAGAGAGAAAACACAGGCAGAGGGGAGGGGCAGAGGGAAAGGGAGAAGCAGACTCCCTGTTGAGCAGGGAGCTAGACACAAGGCTCCAGTCCCACATGACCTGAACAGAAGGCAGATGCTTAACGGACAGAACCACCCAGGTGGCTCTCTCCCACACCCCCCCCCCACCCAAGTCTTTCATTTAATAATTCTAGCATCCATTCACAATCCTTATTTGAGTCAGTTATTCTGTGAAGGTTTGCAGAATGGAGACTTATTGCATCCTTTCTTTTACACGTATAAACTAGCATTCTTCTGTGTAAAGGAACTTTACCTTATTAACTGGGGCTCTTTGATTAATCTGTATTGTAGTTCCTACTAAAAATGGAAGATACATATTTGATTCTTTTTATTTAAGTACCAATTTTCAGAGTAAAAAGTTGGTTTAGTATTCACCTCCAGTGGTAGCAAATGAGAGGGTTTTTTTTTTTTTCCTTGTTGGGTAAGGCTTTCATTTTTTTTAAATGTCATTACATAGACACAAAGAATTTTACATATTTAGTGACTTCCAGTCAGTTTTACTCTATTTTTTTGATGCCCAGATTGTCTGAAACTTTGTCAGTGGGTCTCCCTTTAAGCTTACTCTTATGTCCTTTTGAGGTGAATCCTTTAGTTTTTGGTTCAAGATTTCTTAGGGTCACATTTATATTGCTTTTCCCAGACCCAGAATCAGCCAGTACTCTAAGGGGTTCTGATCTTTGTTAGAAGAAAGTTATTTAGAGAGCATAACTGGGATGTCGGGGATGTTGGGGATATTCATTGCTACTACGTTGTCATCATTTCAAGTTGTAATAACTTGGAAATATAGTGTATTAAAAATAATGATTTGGAATTAGTGTTTCCAGTTCAAGTTTAACATTATAGACTTTTAAAACTTCTTAAAATTGTACTTGAATCTCTTTTCTCTTACACAGAAAATTTTGATCCCCAATATTAACATAGTTAATTATGGTGCTTTATCCTGCAGTATGTATACAGTTATTTCTGCTCAAGCCTTTAGAATAAAATGTAAGTATTGCTGATTGCCAACAGCGGACCATTGTCATGTATAGATTGAACATTTTGTTATGGTTACCTGAAGGCCCAAGTCATATAGTACATTAGACATTTTGCCAAGGCATGGATTTGGATCATGAAGCAAGATTGGGAGGACTAGTGAGTGATGGAGCTACCAACCTTTCCATCACTATGCTTCTTGATTTTTGTTTCCATATGTATTTTGTATGGGAGCATGATTTTCCATTTTGGAATTGATAATACTATATTTCATTGAACACCTTACCTCCCTAGAGAGGCTGTCAAAGAGCTCAGGCTCTAGAATTAAATTCTGCTTTCCTACTTAGCAGGTTTATGTCTTTGGGCAAACTTTTTAAACTCTTTGAACCTGTTAACTTTTCTGTCAAAGGGGATACCTTTCTGTATTTTAGGGTGTTGGGGTGTAGTAAATGAGGTGACGTATGTCAGGTATCTTTCATTGTGCTGACATGTAGATGCACAGGAAATTTAGCCATTACTAATAATCCCGTGTTATTTGATGCTTTTCAGTGTAGCCAGAATCACCTTTTTGTTTCAATCCCATTAGTGACACACTGGAGAAACTGGATGGCTTTGTTAAAGGCCCTGTTCATATGATGGTTGGAATCCTTGCTAACACCAACCACCTTTCAAGATGGTGGTCAAGCATGGTTCTTTCAGTATGGACAGATATGGGAAAATTAGGTAATACTGTATCTTTCATTATTGATCACCTATAGCATAATTTGCTTTATTTGTAATTTACAGAAAATGTATAATACAAAGTTTTTACTGTTTCGCTATAAAGTCCTTATGAATAGGAATACATTGTCTTGCTTTATTCCTTCATCCATTCCGGTATGCAAACCCATCCTTTCTGCTACTCCTAAGCAGAATGAATATATATTTTTTTAAAGAATCTCTGTTTTTCTCTCAGGGAATATATATCCTGATCTTAGAAGGGGCAGGACATGTAGCTGGGTGGGATGTCTTTTAAATGTACCTCTCTGCCTCCTGGTCTTAGGTTTCCTGGGACAGTGCCCAATTTTTCCAGCCCTGGGACTCAGCAGATTTCCTGGAAGATAATTTTCAAACATGTTCTAGCCATTAACTCTCTTTTTAATTACTTCAGTTTCTATGAGTCAATATAATCTTATATCTAAACCTTTTAAGATATTAAAGAATTGACATCTTAGAAAAATAAAGTCTTGCTTTTCTAGTTATAAAGTGAATAAACATTTAAATTGAACAGATACATTAAACACTTTTTAGAAAACAAAAGCTACAACTAAGCAGAACTATAAAATGCTTTTAAAATACAGAGAAACTGCCAAGATTTAGCGCTCAATTAACATTCCATTCATCAAATACTTACTGATCACCAATATATTGGTGAATCATACCCTTAGTTCCTTGCTCTTATGGGCCTCGTAGATAGTAAGGAAAAGTTACAATTAAATAATTAACTATGTAGAGGACCAGGAAGAAGTTTCAGGTGCCATGGGAACAGGTACCAGGAAGAATGTAACCCAACTGAGGGAGAATGGATGTGGAGGGGTTAATGAGGACTTCCCTCAGGAGGTGATGTTCAGCTGAGACCTAGAGAATAGGTCATAATTAGCCAGGTGAAGTGGGAGGTGGAGGTGGTATCAAGAGAGAGATGGGGGAAGTGATCCACATAGAGGGAACACTGCAGAGAAGGTTCTGGAGGCAGAATGGAAGAGTATGGTGTTAACTGATGGGGACCTGCACCTGGAGCCAAAAGAGTGAGAGGAGAAGACCATTGATAAGCAGAGGCTCCCTTTGAGTAATTAAATAATATAAATAACCAGAATAGACGGAAGTATGTTTAGGTGACCTTCTTTCACATCAACTTTTTTAGCCAAAATATTTAAAACAAAAGCATACTTTTCATTTAGCAACATTGCATTGATATAAAGTTTAATAAGCTAATAAAATCATAAGCTGCAGCTATCGTGAACTGCAGCTATCACTCTTATACCTACCAAGCAGGTGGACATCATGGTTAAAGTAAGTTTAGATTCAGTGTGTCAATATTATAGTCCTTTTTTTAAAAAACATTTATTTATTTATTTGACACACACACACACACACACACACACACAGAGAGAGAGATCACAAGTAGGCAGAGAGGCAGGCGGCGGGGAGGGGGGGGTGGTGGTGGGAAGCAGGCCCTCCACTGAGCAGAGAGCCCGACTCAGGACTCAATCCCAGGACCCCGAGATCATGACCTGAGCCAAGACAGAGGCTTAACCCACAGAGCCACCCAGGTGCCCCTATTATAGTCTTCTTATTGCTTCCATGTAACTGTGATACTCCTCTGTGAATTAAACTCTGATATTGAATATTGGAATTTCTTAGTGTAAGAAGTTAATCTTCAGAAATTAGAAGCAGTGTTGATCTAAGTAAATATTTCTGCAGTTTATTAGCACCAAACTGCAAGTTTCAGAAATCAAAGTAATTAAGAAAGCTGCTGAAAGGAGAAGAGAGAATTATCTGTAGAAATTAGAGGTATAAATTGTGACCCTGAAGAAACCTAATTTAAAATCGCTATCTTAGTGAATTGATTTTGTTCTTCAGGGATGCTCTCAACTTTGTCATCTTCCATGGGAACTTATGTAATCTAAGCAGGACCCAGGTAAAATACCTGGTATTAATAATAGTCACCAGCTTTGGTTGTTCAAGCAACAGTGTAGGGGCATGTCTGTTTGAAATGGAATACTGAGCCCAAGCAAATTTTGTCACCTTTGAAACCTTCCGTGGCTTAGGAAGACAAGATCAAAGCCCAGTGGCTAAATACTGGTTAAAGCTTCTTGGCAGAAATTCTAGTAACCAAAATGAGCTAATTTTGGATTCAAAGAGTGTTTTTTCATAAAAGTAAACTGAGGAAACGAACATGTTGACTGAGTAATTTGAGCTGTAATTATGACACTTAAGTGTCTAAACCAGCAGCTGTTTTGCCACTTTTTCAATATTATTTTAATATTTAATAATGATTTTCTGGGCAGTTAAAGGTTTCACATTGCTTTTTAAATGTTCTATGCCATGGGCTAGGAAAGCAGACATGAGATGGACTTTTTGGAATAGGTATCTACATTTTTACTTTTTGCTTTGTTACCTGATTTGTACCCATTGCTTCTTATTTTCTATTCTGCGTTTACTCAGAGAAATGCTTAGATTTCAGTGGACACTGTTCGTCAGGTAGTCAAGTTTGTTAAAATACATCTTTTGGGCCCACCTTCTATCTCTTGAATGACAGTCTGCAAGATCTGGAAATCTGCATTTTTAACCAATTTACCAACTAATCCCTTCATGTGTTAAAGTTCGAGAAGGGATTATCCCTGTGGAGTATTTTTTCCAGATTGCGCCCAAGGACTGAAGATTGTGTGTGCTCTTATAGCTTTCCCTCATTATTCCTACTTTGCCTGAGCTGTTAATTGAATCATCCAGTGGTAATCTGCAGTCTTTTTTTGCTTAACATATTTTACCTTCACATTTCTTAGTTGATATGAAGAGATCTGTGTAAGTTTGATATTAGAGGAAGGATGATTGTAAGCACCGTCATCATGTTAGATGCTGCAAGATGCTGAAGAAATCATACGGGAAAAAATGAACACCTTCTGGGACTAATATTTGTCAGTTAAAGATCAGGGCATAAAAATCTTTCCACCTATAAGGGAAGACTGAAATGGAAAAGAGACTGTATAGGCAGAGGGGACTTCTTGGGGCACCTGGGTGGCTCAGTCAGTTAAGTGTCTGCCTTTGGCTAAGGTCATGATCCCAGAGTCCTGGGATTGAGTCCTGCCTGCATCAGGCTCCCTGCTCAGTTGGCACCCTGCTTTTCCCTCTCTACCACTTGTATTGTCTCTTGCATACATACTCTCTTTTCTCTCAAATAAATAAAATCTTTAAAAAAGAGAGGGAACTTCTTATATAGCTTATTCAGAATGTCTGTGCTGGACGCATAGACTGGGAGTGTGCACTGCTTTAATTTCCCTGTTGATCATTAATGATATGAAATCATTAAAATCGTGGAGGATTTTTGGGGCACCTGGCTGGCTCAGTGGGTTAAACCTGTGTCTTCGGCGTAGGTCATGATCTCATGGGTCCTGGGATTGAGTCCGGCATCGAGTTCCCTGCTCAGCAGGGAGCCTGCTTCCCCCTCTCTCTCTACCTACTTGTGATCTTTCTCTCTCTGTAAAATAAATAAATCAAATCTTAAAAAAAAATCTTGGAGGATTTTAAGAAGGAATCCCTCCTATAAAGTCATTAAAAATACAGATCTAATAACTTTCTGTATGCCCTGGGACACCAGGGTGGCTCAGTCCGTTAAGCTGCTGCCTTCGGCTCAGATGATGATCCCAGGGGTCTGGGATTGAGCCCCACATCAGGCTTCTTGCTTATCGGGGGAGCCTGCCTCTCTCTCTGCCTCTGCCTCCAACACTGCCTGCTTGTGCTCTCTCTCTCTCCCTCTCTGACAAATAAATAAATAAATAAAATCTTTAAAAAAACAAATACTTTATGCCCTAAGTCTCTATTACTCCATGTTTTGGATTCCCCAGATTGGAAGTTCCCAGAAAGTCAGCAGTTATACCATGAGTATCTTGACATATTTTGTGGTACCCAGATCTAGGTCTTGCATATAATATTGCCAAATTTTTGAATAGATAAGTTGTGTTAATTTTTAATTCCTAGTAGGAATTTCTCCCTTTGCATTCCTTATTTTAGATGTTCTTTACATTACAAACATATTCATTTGGCATTTATTTATTTATAATTCATTTGGCATTTAGTAAGAATGTCTTCTTACTAAGCAGTTCCTGTGTGGCCTGAGTTTCTCCGAATGAAACATATGACCTTTTGGTATAGTTACTTGGCTTTGGGGACTAATATGTGATTGATTAAACTAAGCAGAACAAAATGTCTCCTTTAGGCCTCTCCCTCTGTGAGTCACAGTCTCGTGAATCCCGGCAGTAAAGAGGGGAAAGTGTGTAATAATGTATTTGAAAATGCCACTTGGAATCTGGAGCCTTCCTGGTTCATTGTCTCCAGAGAACAAACTGTCTCCTGCAGGACGTGGGGAGCGGGAGGGGCTTCCAGAGAGAGGGGAGGAATTTGGGCATCTCTTCCTGGATAAATGAACTTTCAACAGTTTTCCTGGTTTCAGCCCTATTCTTCAATCTGCTTTCACTTCCCCTTAGGTAGACTTTGCTGTCTGTATATGTGCTCTGTAGGAGTATGCTGTTTCCTAATTAACATACTCTTCCACAGGCATCTGGGTTTCAGATGGCTCTACTCTGCATAGTTAGTTAACTTTTTCTGTTTTACTTACTCCAAAAAATGATTGATGTCTCTCCTCTTTATTTTCTTTGTTTTCTTTTTCATCCTGGATTTATACCTTTTTTTAAATCAAGTTAATCAAATTAGTGGATTTCAGGTGGAAACTGAAGTAAATGTATGTGTTTTGAAGGATTCCATCTAGACCCTTCTTTCCATCTATTTAGAAATACATTTTTTCTTGTAAGTGTGTGAAATAAAAGCCCCCACTAGGGCAAATTTTCAGCATAACCTTGTGGTTTAATTTCAGTCTTGATCATTGAGGTCTTGTGCCAAGAAATGGAAATCCAAACTTTTTTGTGCCATTTGTGTTATATCTACTCTTCAGCATGATTTCTGATATCAGAGATGATTTTGTTTTGCTTCTGTCGCCTTTATGGGCCATTGTACTGCCAAAAATCTTAAGAGTCTCTAGCAAACTTTTCTGATTATAATAACTAATTATGGTGGTCAGCAGTCTTTGATTTTAATTACTGCGTAGGGGTTTTTTTCTCTGTCTCCCCCCAGTTTTTAGTCAGAGTGTTATTTCAGATCCGGGGAAGAATAGGAATGATAATATATCTGGGCTGTTATTGAAAGAGAACTGCTGTTTTTATCCTTTTCATTTTTTTCTTGTTGTACCTATTTTATTATTATTTTTTAACCTGAAGAGTAATTTTAACCCTTAAGTTGGTTTGCATACACATGTGATCTTCACTTGCCAAGTGTTTCTTTTGTAATTTGACTTGCATTGTAATTGTATTTTTATGTATTTATTTGTACAGTGTTGCATAATCTGATCCAATATTGAAAACCTAAATTAGTTTGTGGTATCTTACACTAAAGTGTTATTGATGGGTATGGTTTACCTGGTATTTTTCAGATGTGGTTAAAAATTCTCTTACCTTTTCCAAATTCTTAATTTTAATAGTCTAAAGGAAATGCTGGTATAACACTGCTGTTTGGATATTAGGCTGCTTTCTGTTTTAGATTGCAATCAAGAATAAATTAATAATTTTATTAAACTTCCATATTTCCTTGTATTTGCTCTTTTTTCCTTTCCTACACATTTAAGTTTATGAAAAGGCTTACATATGGTTTTATTTCAAAATGTCTCTGAATTATATTGAACGATTCAAAAATTCATATCAAATTTTGTCTTCTGTTTTCAGGTTCTGTTCTAGACATTATTAAGTACATTGTGGCAAAGGGGGAGCACAAAAGTGGAGTCCTAGATGAACCTACCATTGCTACAATACTCAAAGAAGTGCTGGAAGGGTTGGAATACTTGCATAAAAATGGACAGATTCACAGGTACGTAAAAGACAACTCTGCATTTTTGGGAAAATGCAGTGGTAGTTGTGCTGTATCATTTTGTTGAGACCATTCCCCATTCTTCTGCAGAATTGATCATAATCTCTGAGTGTTATCATGGCTTTTTGTATCACTAGTTTCAGCACATTGTGGTTAGGGTTTTAGTTAAACAGCTAGCAAGTATTTAAAAAGTAACAAATATTTTAGTCAAACTGGAAAATACAAAAACATCATTTCATGCTGTCAAGAGGCAAGCATCACAGTCACTGGTGACATTTTGTAGTATTTCTTCGCAATTTCTTTTATATAGTTAAAAGATATATAAAACAGAACTATGTATAATTTTGTCTGTTGCTTTTATTTTTTTTTTTAATATTTTACCTTGAGTGTTTTCTCAAATTATTAAAAGCTCTTTATAAACTAATGTTTTATTAAGACTTCTTTTTTTTTTTTTTTTAAAGATTTTATTTATTTGACAGACAGAGATCACAAGTAGGCAGAGAGGCAGGCAGAGAGAGAGAGGAGGAAGCAGGCTCCCTACTGAGCAGAGAGCCCTATGCGGGGCTCGATCCCAGTAACCTGGGATCATGACCTGAGCCGAAGGCAGAGGCTTTAACCCACTGAGCCACCCAGGCACCCCCCCCCTTTTTTTTAATGTGAAAAGATATGTATCATTGCATCATCCAAGTATTCCTGGCTGCCTCTCTCTATTCAACCCCTACGTAGAGATAATAAGAATCCAAATGATGGAATCTCTGTTACCCAAATCTGTCTAATCCCTGGATTTGGCTTTCCTTCATATCAGGCAGTCTTTTTGTCATTCTTAAGGATAGTCTCACTGGATATAAGAATTTGCTGCTGACAGTGCTTTTCTCTCAGCAATTGAAAGATGCTGTATTACTTAATTCTGGCCTCCAGGGTTTCAGATGAGAAGTCTGTAGTTTGGATTGATCTTCTCATAATGTTATTTTTCCCTGGTGTCTTTCAAGATTTTTTTGTCTTTGGTTTTTGAAGTTTGTGATGTCTTGGTTATGGATTTCTTCAGCTTTATTCTGTGTTGGGTTCCCAAACTTCTTGAGTCCATAGGATTTTGTCTTTTACCGAGTCTGGGGAGTTTCTAGCCGTTATATCTTTGGCCAGTTTTTTCTTTTTTCTTTTCTTTTTTTTTTTTTTAATTTAATTTATTTGACAGAGAGAGATCACAAGTAGGCAGAGAGGCAGGCAGAGAGAGAGAGGAGGAAGCAGGTCCCTGCTGAGCAGAGAGCCCGATGCGGGACTCAATCCCAGGATCCTGAGATCATGACCTGAGCCGAAGGCAGTGGCTTAACCCACTGAGCCATCCAGGTGCCCCATTTGGCCAGTTTTTTCAGTCCATTAACCCATTAACCCCCCCTCAAAAGTGGGGGGTTAGAGCTCTTTTTCTGGGACTCTGTTAATACAAATGTTACCTGTTTTGTTATTGTACCTTAAGCCCTGAGGCTCAGCTCAATTTTTGTCATCCTATTTTTATTTCTCTGTTCAGATTGAGTAAATTTTCTTGCTTTGTTCTCAGGTTCTGATTCTGACCTCTGCATTCTGTGCTAGAACCCATTGAGTTTTTTCAGTTATTGTAATTTTTTAGATAATTTTATTCTTTTTTTATGACTTTTCTTTGCTGAGATTTTCTGTTTTTCATGTTTTGAAAATCCCAAACTGCATGTTGAAGCATTTTTATTATGGCTGCTTTAAAATTCTTGTCAGATAATTCCAAGATCTGATTGATCTCTGTGTTGATGTCAGTTGTCTTCTCTTTATTAAAGTTCTTCGTGGTTCTTGGTATGCTAAGTGATTTTTTAAATTGTATCCTGGATATTTTGGATATGTGTTCGGAGACTCTTGATCTCATTTAAATATATAATTTAGCAGGTGTTTTCCCTGTTTGGGTAAATATAAGTCTTGGTGTATTTTGGTGGGCTGTAGTTACAGTGACAGTTTGAGTTTTAGAGCTCTTACAGTGCTGTTCTGGTTTGTTTTGTTCACCTGGCGCTGCTGGGGGGTTCTACTCAATTTCTGCTGATACAATCATAGAGACCAAAACTGTGCGTCCCCGGCTCTGGTGCTGCTAGGTGGAAGGTGGGAGATAGACGCTGTACCTGTGGGTCTGTGAGCACTTTTGTGGGCATACTCTATGGGCCAGGCCACTTGTGCCAGTGGGGCTCCCATTCATTCTCTGATGGTATTGCCTGTGAGGTTGAAGGCATATGACTGAGCCACCTTTTGTTGCTGAGTTGAGAGTGGGGAGACACTAGGCCTGGGTTGTCCTTTGCCACTGTATAGAGGGCCAGAAAGTGGTGGGCCTGGAATGTTCTCTGCAGCTGGGTAGCAGGCTGGGGTTGCTGGTGGGGCTATTGGTGCTGCTGGTGTGGGCAATACGGCCCTACCTGCTGCAGTGGATATAGGGTGGAGAATGAGGTTTTCCATTTGGTTCTTCATTTAAAGGAACTGGTTCAGGGGATGCCTGGGTGACTGAGTTGGTTAAGCATCTGCCTTCAGCTCAGGTTGTAATTCCAGGATCCTGGGATTGAGTTCCGTGTTGGGCTCCGAGCTCTGCGAGGAGCCTGCTTCTCCTTCTCCCCTACTTGTGCTCTTAAGCTCTCTTTCTGTCTCTCAAATAAATAAATAAAATCTTTAAAAGCCAACCAACCAACCACCCAGTCTCTGGTTCTGACATAGTGGGCCAGCTTGCAACTCCAGCTATGGGTTCCTTTGCTAAGTCTGTGCTAAGTTGGCTCTTTGCTGCTCCTTTGGCTACAAAGAGGAGGCTTTGAGGGTTTTTTTCGCTTTTATTTTTGTTTGTTTGTCATCTATGCCTATTGATGCTAGAACCCAGTTCAGGATATGTGAGATGAAAGGAAAACTCAGAGAAGTTGTATAGTGCTCCTATAGTGCTGCTGTACACTTCGGATTAGTGTAAATGTTTATAGCAAACTCTAGGGCAGCTGCTAAAAAAAAGGAGAAAAGGATTGATATACTAAAAGGGGAGGAAAATGGAATCTTGTAAAATGCTTAGTTAAAATCAAGGCAGAGAAAAGGTAGAAGACAAAACAAGATTTTTATCTTAAAAATCATCTACCTTTAAGGAACTAGAAAAGAAAAATAAGAATAAATTAAGCCCAAAGTTAGCAGAAAGAAATAAAAAGATCAGAATAGAAATACACGAAATACAGATGTTTTAGATGTGACACTAATAGCAAAGGCAACAAAAGAAAAATTAAACAGCTGGGACCACACCAAACTAAAAAGCTTCATGGCAAAGCACACCATCAACAAAATGAAAAGGCAGCCTATGGAATGAGAGAAAATATTCGCAAACCATATTATCCAACAAAGGGTTAATATCCAAAAATATACAAGGAACTCCTACAACTTAGAGACAGAAAAACCATAAATAACCTAACGAGATATGAGCAAAGGTTCCAATTGGACATTTCCCCAAAAATCGATATACAAGAAAAAGTACTCTACATCACTAATCTTGGGGAAATATAGTCAGAACAACAGTAAGATACCATCTCACATCTGTTAGGATATCTGTTTTCCAAAAAGAGATAACAGATCCTGGGTGAGGATGTGGAGAAAAGAGAACTTCGGTGCCCTGATGGTGGCAGCATAAACTAGTATAGCCATTGTGGGAAACAGTAGGGAGGTTCCGCAGAAAAATTAAAAATAGAACTACCATATGATCCAGCAATGCCACTTCTGGGTTTATACCCAAAAGCAGTGTGAAATCACTGTCTCAGAGGCAAGCTATGAAAATGACTTATTAAGTATCCATCAGTGGATGAATGGATAAAGATGTGGATTATTATTGGGCCGTTTAAAAAAAAAAAAAAAAGGGAAACTTGCAGTTTATGACAACATGGATGAACCTGGAATGCGTTATGCTAAGTGAATTAAGCCAGACAGAGAAAGACAAATACTGCATGGTATCACTTACAAGTAGAATGTTAAAAAAAAAGTCAAATTCATAGGAACAGATAGTAGAAAAGTGGTTGCCAGCTACTGGATGGTCAGGGAAATAGGGAGACAGTGATAAAAGGTTACAAACTTCAGTTATAAGATGAGTAAATTCTGCTTAAAGGGTAGAACTTAAATGTTCTCACCGAAAAGTAAATATGTGAGGTAATGGATGTGTTAATTAACTCGATGAGGAAAATATTTTTCCAGTGTATACATATATCAGACTATCACACTGTAAATCTTTAAATATCTTACAGTTTTGTCAGTTTTCAAAAAAATCACCTAGTTAACCCTAATCTTTGCCAAAAATAAGCAAAGGCCCAGAAAAATAACTGATTAAAGATCAGGCAGCTGGGACCCCTGCATGGTTCAGTTAGGTGTCTGCCTTTGGCTAAGGTCATGATCCCAGGGTTCCGGGATCAAGTCTAGCATCTGGCTCCTTGCCTCTCCTGTTCCCTTTCCTTGAGCTCTTTCTCTCTCTCTCTGACAAATAAATAAGTAAAATCTTAAAAAAAAAAAAAAAATAAAGATCAGACAACTATCAGGTGCTAAAACTGAGGTTTAAAGAGTAATCAGGATATGTTGGGGGGAAAAAAGCAAGGTATCGCCCTCCCCCCCAAAAAAAAACTTTAATTAGGTTTTTCTGAGAATAGGACCATTTTAAAGAAATTACATCAGTGAAATTAGCCCATTTATAAAAGTATCTTTTTCTAGGAAAACATAAATAATGCTTTCTAGTTGTCTGAATTTTCCAACCAGCTTATATCTTAACAAAGAAAAATGAACTCCTCTTGTGGTTATGAAACAGAACAGTTGACTCCAAGGAATAATTGGTAAACTAGAAATCTTTGAAACATTGAAGGCATATTCTTCAGACAGTAGGATTTTTCACCTCAAATTATATCCATTCGTTTCTTATCTAGTTAAAATAATGTGTTAACAGATGACTGGATAAGGACATGACCAAAGATTTGGGAACATATTTCCTGCACTGTCAAGAGGAAAAGGTGCTGCTGGGGTGCCTGGGTGGCTCAGTTGGTAAAGCGACTGCCTCGGGTCCCAGGATCAAGTCCCACATCAGTCTCCCAGCTCCATGGGGAGTCTGCTTCTCCCTCTGACCTTCTCCCCTCTCATGTTCTCTCTCTCTCTCAAATGGATAAATAAAATCTTAAAAAAAAAATAAATAAATAAGGAAAAGGTGCCCTGAAAAACAGGATTCCCATCCTCTGGATAGTGGTAACCCTATGGATACATACTTTGATACTAGCAATTAATGTAATTCAGTTACTGATTTCATGTTCATCGAGCAATCTTCTAGAAAAAAAAAGTGCCAGAAGCTGCTAATTTGCCCCTAGCCTGTCTCCTCTCCTTTTTGAACTATAAAAACATGACATCTTTACCATGCATGTGACCATTCAGAAGAAAGGCAACATTTCATAGCCTCCTGTGAGGATCAGATATCACCATATAAATTAGTTTCTAGCCACTGTGGTGAAAACAAAAATGTATATACTACTTCAGAGTTGTTCCTTTAACAGGTTTTGTCAACCCCCAGCCCTACTGACATTTGAGCTGGACAGTGCTTTGTTGCAGGGGCTGTCCTGTGCATTGTGGGGTATATTTAGCAACATCCCTGGCTTCTACCCATTATGCCAGTAGCTCCTCCCCTGCCCCAACCCAATGTGACAACCAAAGATGTCTCCAGACATTGCCAAATGTCCTGAGAACCACTGCTAATAGAAAGTGACATAACCTCTATTTCCTCTTTCCTTCCTTCCATTGAAATGTTGAGGTGGTAATAAGCCATCTTGGATTATGTAACAAGAACTTAGAGATGGTAGAATGATCAAATAGAAGGAGCATGAGTCCTTGATTCTGTGGAGTCACCATACTGAACTGATGTCACTTATGCCTAGACTATTACATGAGAGAAAACCAATCTACAGCCATATAGATCATCAGGGATCGATAAACGCACCAGTTAAATCAAGTCTGATGACTGTTTTTTTGTGAAAGCAACAGCAAAATAGTCATGCCCATTCATTTACAGATTGTCTATGGCTGCTTTAGCACTATGAAATTAAAGTAACAGTGACAGAGAGCATCTGGCCACAAAGCGTACAATATTTACTCTTTGGCCCTTTAAGAAAATGTTTGTTGATCTCTGGTGTAGATGATAACAAGCATTCACTGAAACTTGTGTGCCATATGGTATTCTAAGTGCATCCTGTATGTTACCTCATTTAATCTTTATAGTAATTTTATGAGCTATATACCCTCTCCTCCCCCATTTTACAGATGAGGAAACCAAGGCAAAGAGAGAGGTAAGTAATTAGCCAAAAATTACCCACCTAATGACGTAGCTGGGAACTGAATTTAGGCAGTGTGCTTCTAAAACCTATTAGGAAAGAAAGATGAAACTAATCCACGAATCTGGGTATACATGAATTTAATATCAATTACATTTTTTAGTTACTCAATAGAATTTGGATCTGTCACTAGGGTTGTTTTATTTAAATATTCTATTGTCTTATTTATTATATCCAATCCCTATTTTAAGTGTCAAAATCTTCACTTCAGAACATAAATAAAAGTATGTTCTTTATCCTAAAACTTTATATATACAGACTTTATGTAGTTAAAGGAAATTAACCCAAAATATACATTAAGGTCACTGTCTTTTTTAGAAAGCTAAGAATAGATTCATATCAAGTTCAGGCAAAAAGTCAGTTTCTGCTCAGTTTTGTATGACCGTAACATCTACTTTGAATATATATGACCGTAACATCTTGGACTTCCCAACCCCCAGAACTGCAACAAATAAATGTTGGTTGTTTAAGCCACCCAGTCTGTGTGCTAATGAAACATCTTCTTTACCTGAATGAATAAAAGAGCCAGAAAAAATACTGGAAGAAATAATGGTGGAAAACTTCCAAATCATGAACCATGATGAGGACAAATATAAAGAAATCTATGAACAGACACACTGTAGTTACACTGTTGAAACCTAAACACACAGAGTATCTGGAAAGCAGTAAGATTTGGAAAACAACGCATCATGTAGGAGGAGTACAAAGACAGAATGTTTGTGTCTCCTCAGAATTCACATGTTGAACTCTAGTGAGCATTGTGCTGGTATTCAGAGGTAGGGGCCTTTGGAATGTGATTAAGTCATAAGGGTGGTGCGCCCTCATGAATGGGATTGTCCCTGTAAAAGAGACCCCAGGAAAAAAAAAATACCCCAGAGAACTCCCTTGCTCCTTCTGCCAAGTGAAGACATAGTGAAAAGATGGCCGTCTTTTGTTAGAAGGTGGAGGAGGGTCAGTAATGTATCCTTCACATCGAGAAGGCACTTGGAGACCAAAAAACAGGCACCGCTCCAGCTGTTTCCACTGTTTTATTTGGAGTAACTTACTGATGGGGCATTGCATGGACTGACAGTCCAGGCAGCTGTGCAACTATTTTCTGCTCCCATTCTCTGTCTAGTCCAGATCTTAACCCACACTTTTTATAGTGTGAGGGGCATGGGAGTGATATCAAACAGTAGTTACCTAAAGTGATGCCTTCTGTGTGCGTCACTTTAGGGAAGATCAGAATGAGCCTTTCCACATCTGATCAGGGCATGCATTAATCTCTGCGGGGCCTGGAACACATGGCTCTGATGGAGAGAATTGGAGGAACAAATATGGAGTCCATGTTGTCAGCTCTCCTATGCCTATGAACCGGAAAGTGGATCCTCACCAGACACCAAATCTGTTACTCCCTTGATCTTGGACTTGCCAACCCCCAGAACTGCAACAAATAAATGTTGGTTGTTTAAGCCACCCAGTCTGTGATATATTTGTTATAGCATCCTGAATAGAACAAGCTAAGACAATAGCAATATGATTGAGAACTGACTTCCTATTAGAACAATGGAAGCCAGAGGTTATGAGAAGGAGCCCTACAGTTCAACAACCCCTTCAGGATTCTTATCTTTCTGGTGAATTATTCCCATTTTTAAGATTATATAATGGCCCTTTTCATTCCTAGAAATGCTTTTGTGTTAAAGACAATTATATCTTACTTCAGTATGGCTATACTAGCTTACTTTTGCTAAGCATATCTTTCACTGTGGCTCATTTTTCTTCTAGGGTCCCAATTTTATGAAGGGGTCTCAAGTGTACTTTCAACCTTAAACTAGTCGAATGCCATGTTTTCTGTTTAGGGGTGGGTTTTAAAACCTGAGGTTCCTAGCCATTTGTCCCCTTTCTCCCAAGGCTTTCTGCTCTGGCTCTTAAGTGTCCCTTTGATTTCTGAAACTTGAGGATATCCTTGTCTTTATTGCATGTGCAGCTATGTGACAATTTCCCTTCCTAATTTCTTTGTTTGTAGCAGGGGAATGGTGGGTTTTCCCGTAAAGTCCTGGGCAGTAGTGATGACTGTTTGCCATGTTGCTAGAATGGATTCTCGAACTCACATTTTAAATCAAAGACTCTCATCCTTGGCTGCATATTGGAATCACCTGGGAAACTTCAGTAAGTACTGATTCCTGGATCCTTTGCAAGAAATTCATTTAGTTGGTCTGAGATGACACATTGACATTGGCTTTTAAAGGCTCCTCAAGTGATTCTAATGTAGCCAAGGCTAAGAACCCCTGCTTACACTTCAGCAGCAACCACTCCAAGCTGTGAGTTCCACAGAGGCTTCAGCAGGCTTGGGAGGTGGTGGTCTTACTAAGGCAACAGCTGGACCTGTTTCGTAGGTTTCTCCACTCTTCATCTTTATTTCTGGTCCATTTGTGTGTTATCCTGGTGGACCAGGTCAGATAATTTTTCTCCATCTTCAGTGTGTTCCCCGCTGATGTCTCTGAATTAGACTTCTGCTTTTCTCTCTGTATCTATCTACTCCAATATTTTTCCTGTTAAACAGGTCAGCTCTAACAGAAGTGATGGCTTGTTGGTTTAAGATGCCCCAATGCAGTGTATTTTCCAACTTTTCATTTTGATTCATTGCTGGTCTTGACTTTTTTCAGGTTTTCCACAAACTGTTCCTATTGATGAGTCATAAAAATGTCCTGGGCAGTAACTTGTGCTGTGTGCTAATGAAACAATTAAGCATGTCCATGATACTCCTTTTAATTTTACAAGGACTTTGTAGCTTCGGTGCAGTAGTGACATGTGAAAAGTGGCATTAAGCTGTGAAAAAAAAAATTCACTGTTCTTATTTAAGAGTGAATGGTAGATTTAACTGTTGGGGCTGCTGGGTTGCTTGATACTCTTTGTGGCAGAGCGAAAAAAGGTTCTTAAGGACTCTACTGATTTCCAGATACTTAGTTAAAAATCTTTTCCTTGAAAGGTTAGCTATTCTGTTGGGTTGGAGGACAGACTGGTGTGTTTGATCGTCCAGTGAGCCATTGACCTTCATGATGTTCCTTTGCTTTTATTCCTGGAAGCTGTTCTACAGATTGCACTTTAGTTTCTTTCTTTTCTTTAAGATTTACTTATTTAAGAGAGATCGAGAGCATATGAGTGTGAGTCGGGAGGATCAGAGGGAGAGAATCTCAAGCAGATTCCCTGCTAAGCATGAATGCCAATGTGATACTCTATCTCACGACCCTGAGATCATGACCTGAGCCAAAATCAAGAGTTGGACGCTTATCTAACTGAGCCACCCAGGAGTCCCTGCACTTTGGTTTCAAATGGGAAACAGAATTGGTTATGTGAAGGTTTGATAAGTAGTCACCCAAAGCGCATGCTCTACTGAAAATGGTTTACCCTGTCTTCATTTACGAAAGACAGAAACTTATAAAACATTTGGATAGGTAATACATATATGTGGCTTAAAAATTGAAAAAGCACAGAATGGTATATGATAGGGCACCTGGGTGGCTCAGTGATTAGGCTTCCACCTTCGGCTCAGGTCATGATCCTAGAGTCCTGGGACTGAGGCGCACTCAGGCTCCCTGCTCAGTGGGAAGCCTGCTTTGCCCTCTCCCTCTCCCCCTGCTTGTGTTCCCTTTCTCACGATCTCTTTCTCTCTGTCAAATAAATAAAATCTTTTAAAAAAATGGTATATGATAATAAACAGGTCCTGTCAGTGTCAGCTGTGCTAAATCATGTTGATTCAGTGTACTTTTTTTTTTTATTTTTTTTTTATAAACATATATTTTTATCCCCAGGGGTACAGGTCTGTGAATCACCAGGTTTACATACTTCACAGCACTCACCAAAGCACATACCCTCCCCAGTGTCCATAATCCCACTCCCTTCTCCCAACGCCCCTCCCCCCAGCAACCCTCAGTTTATTTTGTGAGATTAAGAGTCACTTATGGTTTGTCTCCCTCCCAATTCCATCTTGTTTCATTGATTCTTCTTCTACCCACTTAAGCCCCCATGTTGCATCACCACTTCCTCATATCAGGGAGATCATATGATAGTTGTCTTTCTCTGCTTGACTTATTTTGCTAAGCATGATACGCTCTAGTTCCATCCATGTTGTCGCAAATGGCAAGATTTCATTTCTTTTGATGGCTGCATAGTATTCCATTGGCTGCATAGTATTCCACATCTTCTTGATCCGTTCATCTGTTGATGGACATCTAGGTTCTTTCCATAGTTTGGCTATTGTGGACATTGCTGCTATAAACATTCGGGTGCACGTGCCCCTTTGGATCACTACGTTTGTGTCTTTAGGGTAAATACCCAGTAGTGCAATTGCTGGGTCATAGGGCAGTTCTATTTTCAACATTTTGAGGAACCTCCATGCTGTTTTCCAGAGTGGCTGCACCAGCTTGCATTCCCACCAACAGTGTAGGAGGGTTCCCCTTTCTCCACATCCTCGCCAGCATCTGTCATTTCCTGACTTGTTGATTTTAGCCATTCTGACTGGTGTGAGGTGATATCTCATTGTGGTTTTGATTTGTATTTCCCTGATGCCGAGTGATATGGAACACTTTTTCATGTGTCTGTTGGCCATCTGGATGTCTTCTTTGCAGAAATGTCTGTTCATGTCTTCTGCCCATTTCTTGATTGGATTATTTATTCTTTGGGTGTTGAGTTTGCTAAGTTCTTTATAGATTTTGGACACTAGTCCTTTAGCTGATATGTCGTTTGCAAATATCTTCTCCCATTCTGTCAGTTGTCTTTTGATTTTGTGAACTGTTTCCTTTGCTGTGCAAAAGCTTTTGATCTTGATGAAATCCCAATAGTTCATTTTTGCCCTTGCTTCCCTTGCCTTTGGCTAATGTTCCTAGGAAGATGTTGCTACGGCTGAGGTCGAAGAGGTTGCTGCCTGTGTTCTCCTCAAGGATTTTGATGGATTCCTTTCGCACATTGAGGGTTTTCATCCATTTTGAGTCTATTTTCGTGTGTGGTGTAAGGAAATGGTCCAATTTCATTTTTCTGCATGTGGCTGTCCAATTTTCCCAGCACCATTTATTGAAGAGGCTGTCTTTTTTCCATTGGACATTGTTTCCTGCTTTGTCGAAGATTAGTTGACCATAGAGTTGAGGGTCTATTTCTGGGCTCTCTATTCTGTTCCATTGATCTATGTGTCTGTTTTTGTGCCAGTACCATGCTGTCTTGATGATGACAGCTTTGTAATAGAGCTTGAAGTCCGGAATTGTGATGCCACCAACTTTGGCTTTCTTTTTCAATATCCCTTTGGCTATTCGAGGTCTTTTCTGGTTCCATATAAATTTTAGGATTATTTGTTCCATTTCTTTGAAAAAGATGGATGGTACTTTGATAGAAATTGCATTAAATGTGTAGATTGCTTTAGGTAGCATAGACATTTTCACAATATTTATTCTTCCAATCCAGGAGCATGGGACATTTTTCCATTTCTTTGTGTCTTCCTCAATTTCTTTCATGAGTACTTTATAGTTTTCTGAGTATAGATTCTGTGCCTCTTTGTTTAGGTTTATTCCTAGGTACCTTATGGTTTTGGGTGCAATTGTAAATGGGATTGACTCCTTAATTTCTCTTTCTTCTGTCTTGCTGGTGGTGTAGAGAAATGCAACTGATTTCTGTGCATTGATTTTATATCCTGACACTTTACTGAATTCCTGTACAAGTTCTAGCAGTTTTGGAGTGGAGTCTTTTGGGTTTTCCACATATAGTATCATATCATCTGTGAAGAGTGATAATTTGACTTCTTCTTTGCCAATTTGGATGCCTTTAATTTCCTTTTGTTGTCTGATTGCTGAGGCTCGGACCTCTAGTACTATGTTGAATAGCAGTGGTGATAATGGACATCCCTGCCGTGTTCCTGACCTCAGCAGAAAAGCTTTCAGTTTTTCTCCATTGAGAATGATATTTGTGGTGCGTTTTTCATAGATGGCTTTGATGATATTGAGGTATGTGCCCTCTATCCCTAAACTTTGAAGAGTTTTGATCAGGAAGGGATGCTGTACTTTGTCAAATGCTTTTTCAGCATCTATTGAGAGTATCATATGGCTCTTGTTCTTTCTTTTATTGATGTATTGTATCACACTGACTGATTTGCGGATGTTGAACCAACCTTGCAGCCCTGGAATAAATCCCACTTGGTCGTGGTGAATAATCCTTTTAATGTACTGTTGAATCCTATTGGCTAGTATTTTGTTGAGTATTTTCGCATCTGTGTTCATCAAGGATATTGGTCTATAGCTCTCTTTTTTTGATGGGATCCTTGTCTGGTTTTGGGATCAAGGTGATGCTGTTCTCATAAAATGAGATTGGAAGTTTTCCTTCCATTTCTATTTTTTGGAACAGTTTCAGGTGAATAGGAATTAGTTCTTCTTTAAATGTTTGGTAGAATTCCCCCGGGAAGCTGTCTGGCCCTGGGCTATTGTTTGTTTGGAGATTTTTAATGACTGTTTCAATCTCCTTACTGGTTATGGGTCTGTTCAGGCTTTCTATTCTTTCTGGTTCAGTTGTGGTAGTTTATATGTTTCTAGGAATGTATCCATTTCTTCCAGATTGTCAAATTTGTTGGTGTAGAGTTGCTCATAGTATGTTCTTATAATAGTTTGTATTTCTTTGGTGTTAGTTGTGATCTCTCCTCTTTCATTCATGATTTTATTTATTTGGGTCCTTTCTCTTTTCTTTTTGATAAGTCGGGCCAGGGGTTTATCAATTTTATTAATTCTTTCAAAGAACCAGTTCCTAGTTTTGTTGATTTGTTCTATTGTTTTTTTGGTTTCTATTTCATTGATTTCTGCTCTGATCTTTATGATTTCTCTTCTCCTGCTGGGTTTAGGGTTTCTTTCTTGTTCTTTCTCCAGCTCCTTTAGATGTAGGGTTAGGTTGTGTACCTGAGACCTTTCTTGCTTCTTGAGAAAGTCTTTTACCGCTATATATTTTCCTCTCAGGACTGCCTTTGTTGTGTCCCACAGATTTTGAACCGTTGTATTTTCATTATCATTTGTTTCCATGATTTTTTTTCAATTCTTCCTTAATTTCCCGGTTGACCCATTCATTCTTTAGAAGGATGCTGTTTAGTCTCCATGTATTTGGGTTCTTTCCAAACTTCCTCTTGTGGTTGAGTTCTAGCTTCAAAGCATTGTGGTCTGAAAATATGCAGGGAATGATCCCAATCTTTTGATACCGATTGAGTCCTGATTTAGGACCGAGGATGTGATCTATTCTGGAGAATGTTCCATGTGCACTAGAGAAGAATATGTATTCTATTGCTTTGGGATGAAATGTTCTGAATATATCTGTGATGTCCATCTGGTCCAGTGTGTCGTTTAAGGCCTTTATTTCCTTGCTGATCTTTTGCTTCAATGATCTGTCCATGTCATAACACTAGTGAGGGGAGTGTTAAAGTCCCCTACTATTATTGAATTATTGTTGATGTGTTTCTTTGATTTTGTTATTAATTGGTTTATATAGTTGGCTGCTCCCACGTTGCGGGCATAGATATTTAAAATTGTTAGATCTTCTTGTTGGACAGACCCTTTGAGTATGATATAGTGTCCTTCCTCATCTCTTATTATAGTCTTTGGCTTAAAATCTAATTGATCTGATATAAGGATTGCCACTCCTGCTTTCTTCTGATGTCCATTAGCATGGTAAATTCTTTTCCACCCCCTCACTTTAAATCTGGAGGTGTCTTTGGGCTTAAAATGAGTTTCTTGGAAGCAACATATAGATGGGTTTTGTTTTTTTATCCATTCTGATACCCTGTGTCTTTTGACAGGGGCATTTAGCCCATTAACATTCAGGGTAACTATTGAGAGATATGAATTTAGTGCCATTGTATTGCCTGTAAGGTGACTGTTACTGTATATGGTCTCTGTTCCTTTCTGATCTACCACTTGTAGGCTCTCTCTTTGCTTAGAGGACCCCTTTCAATATTTCCTGTAGAGCTGGTTTGGTGTATGCAAATTCTTTCAGTTTTTGTTTGTCCTGGAAGCTTTTAATCTCTCCTCCTATTTTCAATGATAGCCTAGCAGGATATAGTATTCTTGGCTGCATGTTTTTCTCGTTTAGTGCTCTGAAAATATCATGCCAGCTCTTTCTGGCCTGCCAGGTCTCTGTGGATAAGTCAGCTGCCAATCTAATACTTTTACCATTGTATGTTACAGACTTCTTTTCCTGGGCTGCTTTCAGGATTTTCTCTTTGTCACTGAGACATGTAAATTTTACTATTAGGTGACGGGGTGTGGGCCTACTCTTATTGATTTTGAGGGGCGTTCTCTGAACCTCCTGAATTTTGATGCTCGTTCCCTTTGCCATATTGGGAAAATTCTCCCCAATAATTCTCTCCAGTATACCTTCTGCTCCCCTCTCTCTTTCTTCTTCTTCTGGAATCCCAATTATTCTAATGTTGTTTCGTCTTATGGTGTCACTTATCTCTCGAATTCTCCCCTCATGGTCAGTAGTTGTTTGTCCCTCTTTTGCTCAGCTTCTTTATTCCCTGTCATTTGGTCTTCTATATCACTAATTCTTTCTTCTGCCTCATTTATTCTAGCAGTGAGAGCCTCCATTTTTGATTGCACCTCATTAATAGCTTTTTTGATTTCAACTTGGTTAGATTTTAGTTCTTTTATTTCTCCAGAAACGGCTTTTATATCTCCCGAGAGGGTTTCTCTAATATCTTCCATGCCTTTTTCGAGCCCGGCTAGAACCTTGAGAGTTGTCATTCTGAACTCTAGATCTGACATATTACCAATGTCTGTATTGATTAGGTCCCTAGCCTTCGTTACTGCCTCTTGTTCTTTTTTTTTGTGGTGAATTTTTCCGTCTTGTCATTTTGTCCAGATAAGAGTATATGAAAGAGCAAGTAAAATATTAAAAGGGTGGCAACAACCCCAGGAAAATATGCTTTAACCAAATCAGAAGAGATCCCAAATCGTGAGAGGGGGGGAAAGGGGATAAAAAGAGGCTCAAAAAAGAAGAAAGAAAAAAAAAAGTGAAAAGAACAGTATTTAAAAAAAAGAAAATGAATAAAGAAAAATATAAAAAAGAAAAAATATATTAGATAAACTAGTTAAAAAACGTTAAAAAAGAAAAGCATAAAAGTTAAAAAAAAATTTACCAGAAGGCGAGAAAAAAAAATTAAAAAAGAAAAAGAAAAAGAATTAAATTAACTGCAAGACTAAAAAAAAATCACAGGGAGAAAGCCATGAGTTCCGTGCTTTGCTTTCTCCTCTGGAATTCTGCTGCTCTCCTTGGTATTGAAACCGCACTCCTTGGTAGGTGAACTTGGTCTCGGCTGGATTTCTTGTAGATCTTCTGGGGGAGGGGCCTGGTGTAGTGATTCTCAAGTGCCTTTGCCCCAGGCGGAATTGCACCGCCCTTACCAGGGGCCTGGCTGAGTAATCAGCTCGGGCTTGCTTTCAGGAGCTTTTGTTCCCTGAGCGTTCTCCGTAGAGTTCCGGAGGACGGGAATACAAATGGCGGCCTTCTGGTCTCCGGCTGGGAGGAGCCGAGAGCACAGGGCCCAACTCCTCAGTGCACCCTCAGAGAACAGCGCCCAGTTACTCCCGTCTGCTTGATCTCCGGCCACGCTCGAGCTCTCTGAGCCTGTGGCTGGTTCAAGGCAACACCGAGCCGCGAGCTTACTGTCGGCTCTGTCTCTGTAGCCAGCCTTCCCGTTCCAATACCTGCAAGCTCTGCGACACTCAGACACCCCTGATCCTTCTGTGACCCTGCGGGACCTGAGGCCATGCTGAACCCGCGTGGGCTTTGCCCTGGTTTAGCCTCTGGAGCCATGTCCCTCAGCGGAACAGACTTTTAAAAGTCCTGATTTTGTGCGCCGTTGCTCCGTCGCTTGCTGGGAGCCGGCCCCTCCCCCTGGGTCTATCTTCCCGTCGCTTTGGATTCACTTCTCCACCAGTCCTACCTTTCAGAAAGTGGTTGTTTTTCTGTTTCCAGATTTGCTGTTCTTCTCTTCGATCTGCCGATGGATTTGCAGGTGTTTGCAATCTTTAGATAAGCTATCTAGCTGTTCTCCTGCTAGCTGAAGTAGTCTCAGCCTGCTACTTCACCGCCATCTTGACTCCTCCCCCCGATTTTGTGTACTCTTCATTTGATGTGATGAAAATGGCACTTTACTTCTGTGGTTTTCATTCCAAAACTTCATAACACTGGTGTAATCATGAGAAAAATTCCATTAGAGGGGCAGCTTATAAAATATTTGACCATTACTCCTCAGAACTACCAAAGTTGTCAAAAACAAGGAAAGTCAAATTATTACAGACAAGGGGAACCTAAGGAGACAATAATTAAATTTAATGTTGAATTCTGAATGGAATCCTGGGACAGAAAAAAGACATTAGGTAAAAACGTTTTAGCAGAGACTACAAGTAAATTGCAGACTTGAATAATAATGCATTTATACTGGTCTCATTAAATGTGGCGAAAGTATCATACAAATGTAAGGTGTTAATAATGGCAGAAACTATAAGGTGTAGAGAACTCCTTTGCAGTATCTTCTCATTTTATGTATAAATCTAAAACTGTTCTAAAAAATAATGTATTCTTTAGAAAGTCGTCTTCCTTTCCTGAACCTCCAATACCCTGGTTTAAGGTCTTATGACTCCTTTGAGAGAGATTTTATGCCAATATAAACACAATATATGTATATTCCTCTTTCTTCTGCTAAAAAAAAAAATTTTTTTTGGCAACATATGTACATAGTATTATTTCACTTAAGTATATTTGGTGATTTTTCCATGTTATTTCATATGTTCATTATTATTCATAGTATTTCATTATATAGCTATACCACAGTTTAACCGGTCTTCTGTTGTTGGGTAGTTAGGTTGTCTTGTTTGACTGCAGTTGATTAGTTTATAACTATCATTTGGAACAGAGCAGGTAGGAGTTGGGGTTTGGGGTGGTGGGGAGGGAATATTCAAGTTTTATTTTGGTATTTAGTTGGATTTATTTATTTATTCATTTATTAATTTAATACTCCACTTATTTCTGGAAGAGGATTTGAGGAAGATTGTTTAGTTATTTAAATCTATTTGATGAGTATCTCAGAGATGCCTCCTGTGTAGTAATCATAATGCTGAGTAAGTGCGGGTGATACAGAAATCTCTTAAGGTTCAGGTCCAGATCTTAGCTCATGGTGAAAGAGATAATCCCAAGAATATAATCATATTTTTGTAGTCTCTGCTAACACTGTGCTGCAGAAACACAAACGAGGAAGTGACTAAACTAGACATTTTGAGTTTTAGATGTCATTCCATATGAGCTCAAAAGGCAGTTGAAGGTTCATGGTTGACTCATTTGGATGGTTTTTGTCTTCAAGGAAGGGAAGGTCCTCAGTATTCTTCTGCTCGTGGTACCTGGAGTCAGAGACTTTGTTTGTAGAGCAGACTTAGCCTACTTCCACTCTGAGGCAGCCTCTGGGAGATGTACTGTTGATTGCTTACCTTCATAAGCAGGGAAGAATACTCAGTAGCTTGATTTCCTTATGCTTCAGTATGCATTCAGGGAAAGTACTGGATACTGTGGTTTGGTGAAGCTACTACACACAGTTGTGGAACCATTGTAGTTTTTTTCCCCCAAGGAATGGTTCATCCAGGAGAAGGCATGGACAGGGAAAAGGATGAAGTGTACGCTTTTCACTTGTTCCTTTTTGTGACGGGGCTTTCTTCCATGAGCTAGAAGTCTAGCTTCAAAGGGAGCTTATTTAATTATATACTTATTTTTATTTATTTATTTTAATTTTTTATTTTTTATAAACATATATTTTTATCCCCAGGGGTACAGGTCTGTGAATCACCAGGTTTACATACTTCACAGCACTCACCAAAGCACATACCCTCCCCAATGTCCATAATCCCACCCCCTTCTCCCAACCCCCCTCCCCCCAGCAACCCTCAGTTTGTTTTGTGAGATTAAGAGTCACTTATGGTTTGTCTCCCTCCCAATTCCATCTTGTTTCATTGATTCTTCTTCTACCCACTTAAGCCCCCATGTTGCATCACCACTTCCTCATATCAGGGAGATCATATGATAGTTGTCTTTCTCTGCTTGACTTATTTCGCTAAGCATGATACGCTCTAGTTCCATCCATGTTGTCGCAAATGGCAAGATTTCATTTCTTTTGATGGCTGCATAGTATTCCATTGGCTGCATAGTATTCCACATCTTCTTGATCCGTTCATCTGTTGATGGACATCTAGGTTCTTTCCATAGTTTGGCTATTGTGGACATTGCTGCTATAAACATTCGGGTGCACGTGCCCCTTTGGATCACTACGTTTGTGTCTTTAGGGTAAATACCCAGTAGTGCAATTGCTGGGTCATAGGGCAGTTCTATTTTCAACATTTTGAGGAACCTCCATGCTGTTTTCCAGAGTGGCTGCACCAGCTTGCATTCCCACCAACAGTGTAGGAGGGTTCCCCTTTCTCCGCATCCTCGCCAGCATCTGTCATTTCCTGTCTTTATATACTTATTTTTAATTACAAAATAAATACATGATTGCATTTCCACAACATTTTCAAACACTGTTTGCCTTGGCTCCCATTCCATTCCATTCCATTCCATTCCATTCCAGGGAAGGATCCATTTATTGCATCATTTAGTGTATATGGAAAATGTGTGTCTATGTATTTTGTGTTTTACATTTTTGTCCTACAAAATTTGTTCACTTAGTAAAATGTATTAGGTAATATTTCGGGGCATAACATGTTGATTGACCTTATTCCATTTTTATGGCTATAACAAAATTAGTTCAAACTTTCTGCTATTGTTAGCCTTCTAGATTGTTACCATTTTTGGTTTATGATTATGAATAGTGCTGTAGTGACCTCTTTGTACATTGTGGGGGTTTCTCTGGGTTATTAAGAAGTGATTTTTCTATTCATAAGATTTAGGGATTTTAAATTTTGCCAGATACTTAAAACACATTGTTAACATGAGAAACACAAGTTGTAGATTTGAATGGATATTGTCATATCATTTATGTTGGAAGAAAAGCCCAGATATGTCACAGGAACATATTCTATTGGCTAGACTGGTAATAGTTGAAAAACTTCAAGAAGATAACTAGATTTGAGAATGCTGGTCAAAGGGACTTTGGCCTTTTCAGTGATACTTAGGTTTTTATAAGAAGAATGTGTGCATGTCCTTTTCCAATTATATATAGTTACCAATAAAAATATAAAAATGTTTAAATAATTTTTATCTATCTTTATGCCTAAGGCATAGAATAGTCCTGTTTTTAACCACATACTGACCATTTAAAATTTTGATCATGTGTTAGGGTATGGGAAAAAAAACTATTTTTCAAAAAATAGAATTAGGTGATGGTAGGTGAGGGACACGTTCTTTGGCCGCTGTTACCCCAGTCAAGTATTTAATCATCTTGGGTTTTCTGGATTTTACAGTAAAAAGCTATCTCTTATTGTAGCTTTCTGTTTATAATATTTAGATTCTAGTACAAGTGACTAAAATTTTAAAAATTTTTACTGTTGACCTTAATACTCTTTAATGTAAAATAGAGTACTTAGATATTGCCAGTGTTGAATGAATACAGTAAACAATTGCTTAAACTATGTGATCCAGAGAATAAGTGTCTTTAATACGTAACTTTTTTTTTCTTTAAGAGATGTGAAAGCTGGAAATATTCTTCTTGGAGAAGATGGCTCAGTACAGATTGCAGGTAATGATTAGTACTTCATTGTATTTAATGGTCAGTAGAACCACCTTACCTATGTTTTGTGTTTTCAGGACTAGTTTTCTCCTCTAGTCCCTGGACTGTCTCTAGTCAAGAAGCCTGTTTTGGCACATCCCTGCTGACTCTCAGGATATTCTCCACTATTCATTCTTCATTTTTTTATCTCAGACATTTTTCTGTCCATTAATCATTACCTTCCAGTTATCACTCCTCACCCCTGTGAAGTCATCTTCTGTGGGTTCTCATAGTGTTCTGTGCTTTCTTTTGAAGGAGAGGTAGTCAGGAATCCCCACAATGTGTATGAAGGAATACTCTGTGGAGGAGTGATACTGAGCTGCCTCTGTCCTGGGGCAATTGGATGCACTGTTGGCAGACTGAGAGCTGAAGAGATAAGAGTTGGCGTCCAGGGCCTACCAGAGGCGGCCATGCTGGTGAAATGCCCCTCCTGCAGGCTGAGACTCCAGAGTAGCTGTACCACAGGATTGTTGAGCAAGCCACTCATCTGAGGCCTCAGCTTGGTCCCACACCACTGGGATGGTCAGGTGTTTGGCAGAAGGAAAATAATCACCCAGACCCTAAATTGTTTCTTTAGCTTTAGAGGATAATTTAAGTGCACATCTTCATGTCCCAACCTAAGGAAATACTTTATCAAAGCCATATAATGCTTCAGCATAAAAGAAAATATTGATAAATTTGATTCCTTTAAAATTCATAGCTTCTATTTATTGAACGAGGAACAAATGGTTTATCACCATTAATAAGCAGAAAGGCAAACCACTTAGTAGTAGAGAGGATATTTGCAGCATGAAATAACTGATATCGGGCTCAAATTTAGAATACATAAGGAACCATTAAGTAAAATCAGATAAGAGCACCTGGGTGGCTCACTTGGGTAAGCAACTGCTTTTGGTTCAGGTCCTAGGGTCCTGGGATCGTGTCCAACATCCGGCTTCCCCTGCTCGGGCTGCCTGCTTCTTGTTCTTCTGCCTGCCACTCCCCCTACTTGTGTACTCTCTCTTTCTGTCAAGTAAATAAATAAAATCTTTTTAAAAAGAAAGAAAAAAATCAGAGTAAAAATGGGCAGAAGATGGGCACTTGGGTGGCTCAGTTGGTTAAGTGACTGCCTTCAGCTCAGATCATTATCCTGGAGTCTCAGGATCAAGTCCTGTATCAGGCTCCCTGCTCAGTAAGGAGTGTGCATCTCCCTCTGATCCTACCCCCCTCTTGGGCACTCTCTCTTTTCCTCTCTCAAATAAATAAATAAAATCTTTTAAAAAAAATGGGCAAAAAAAAAAAAAGGGCAGAAGACTTCCCAAATGAAGACAACAAAACATAAATTATAATAATATAGACATGCCTATAATGTCTGTCAAGTAAATAAATAAAATCTTTTTAAAAAAATAAAATCTTTTAAAAAAATAAAAATTATGTTAACACTATTCTATAGCCTGCTAAATGTGCAATTTAAAAAATGTATTTTAAAAAATGCTTACTTTAATTAAAAATACTTTATTGCTAAACATGCTAACCATCCATTGAGCTTTCAGTGAGTCATAATCTTTTTGCTGGCAGAGAGTCTTCTCTGTGTTAATGACTGCTGACTGATCAAGGTGAGAGCTGCTGAAGGCTGGGGTAGTTGTGGCAGATTCTTAAAAGAAGACAATGATATTTGCTACATCAGTTGTCTCTTCTTTTCACGAATGATTTCTGTGTAAGCATGCAGTGCTGTTTTACCCACAGAACTTCTTTCAAAATTAGAGTCAGTCCTCTGAAACCTTGCCTTATCAACTGAGTTTATGTAATATCCAAAATCTTTGTTGTCATTTCAACAGTCTTCACAGTATCTTTACCAGGAATAGATTCTATCTTGAGAAACCACTTTCTTTGCTCATCTGTAAGAAGCAACTCTTCATTCATTCAAGTTTTATCGTGAGATTGCAGCAGTGGGGTCCCATATGCAGCCTCCACTTCTAATTCTAGTTCTCTTGCTGTTTCCACCACATCTGCTCCTGTGTTCTCCACGAAAGTCTGAACCCCTCCAAGTTGTCCATGAGGGTTGGAACCAGCTTCTGTTAATGTTGTTATTTTGACTTTTTCCCATGAATCATGAATGTTCTTAATGGCATCTAGAATAGTGAATTCTTTCTAGGTTTTCAATTTACTTTGCCCAGATCCAGGAGAGGAATCACTAGCTTAATAGAATGTGTTTGTTAAATAATAAGACTTGAAAGTCAAAATTATTCCTTGATTCATGGGCTGCAGAATGGTTGTTGTGTTAGCAGGTATGAAAATAATATTAATCTCATTGTACGACTCCGTTGGAGCTCTTGGCTGACCAGGTGCATTGTCAGTGAGCAGTAGTGTATATATATACTACTATATATATATATATAGTATATATACTATATATATATATATATATATTTAAGATTTTACTTATATCAGAGAGCGTGTGTGTATGAACAGAGGAGACGGAGAGGAATCTCAAGCAGACTTCGCGCTGAATGCAGAGCCCAACATGGGTCTTGATCTCATTAACCCTGAGATAAAACCTGAATCAAAACCGAGAGTCAGTCGAATGCTTAACCAGCTGAGCCACCCAGGTGCCCCAATGAGCAGTAATATTTTGAAAGGAATCTTTTTTTCTGAGCAGTAGGTCTCAACAGTGGGCTTAAAACATTTAGTAAACCTTGTTGTAAACAGATGTGCTGTCTCCACGTTTTATTCTTCCATTTACAGAGCACAGGAAGAGTAGATAGAGCTTTATTCTTAAGGGCCCTAGTATTTGTGGACTAGTAAATGAATATTGGTTTCAACTTAAAAGTCACCAGCTGCATTAGCCCCCAGCAAGGGAGTCAGCTTGTCCTTTGAAGCGTTGAAGCTAGGTGTTGACCTCTCTAGCTAATTAAGTCCATCTTCTTCCAGTAGAAGGCTGTTTTGTCTACATTGAAAATAAACGTTGTTTAGTATAGCCGCCTTCATGAATTAACTTAGCTAGATCTTCTGGATACTTAGTACTTGCTGCTCCACCATGCACTTTTATATTATAGAGATGGCTTCTTTCCTTAAACCTCACGAACCAGCCTCTGCTAGCTTTGAGCTTTTCTTCTGCAGCTTCCTCACCTTTCTCAACCTTCTTAAAATTGAAGAAAGTTAGGGTCTTGCTCTGGATTAGGGTTTGGCAAGGAAATGATAGGGTTGGTTTAATCTTCTAAGAAAGACCACTAAGACTTTCTTCACATCAGCCATAAGGCTGTTTCACTTTTCTTATTTGTGTGTTCACTGGAGTAGTAGCACTTTTAATTTCCTCCGAGAACTTTTTCTTTGCATTCACAACTTCCCTAACTGGTACGAGAGACCTAGCTTTTTGCCTTTTTTGGCTTTCAGTGGGCCTTTCTTACTGAGCTTAATCATTTCCAGCTTTTGATTTAAAGAGAGAGACTGTGTGCCTCTCCCTTTCACATGAACACTTAGAGGCTCTTGTAAGGATCTTTAATTGTCCTAATTTAACTATCGTTGTGTCTTAGGGAATGGGGAGGCCTGAGGAGAGGGAGAAAGATGGGGGAATGGCTGGTCAGTGGAGCATTCAAAACACAACATATATTAAGTTCTCCATCTTATAAGGACCTGGTTTGTGGTGCCCCCAAAACAATTACAATAGTAACATCAGAAATCAGTAATCACAGGTCACCATAGCAAATACAATGATAACAAAATGTGACAGAGACAAGAAGTAAGCAAATGCTGTTGGAAAAATTGTGTCAATATATGTGCTCAGTGCAGGGTTGCCATAGACCTTCAGTTTGTTTAAAAAAAATAAAAAAGCAAAAACCAACACAGTATTTGTGAAGCCTAGTGAGGCGAAGCATTAAAAAACGAGGTATGCCTGTGAAATAACATTAGGATACCAAGTTATTTCACAGGCATACCTCGTGTTTTAATGCTGTCCTGGCCTAAACATCTGATGCTGCAGTAGTTAGTGTCATTGTAAGCAAGGAAAAAAATCTCCTGTTCCAATGGTGAGAGAATAAATGAGGACAAACACTATATTAAGTTGAAGTATGCATATCCTAAAACTTTGGCTTCTAGGTGTATGGCCTAGAGAAGATCGTGGTTATGTGTGTCACAGTGCTCATAGCATTGAAATTGTGAAATAGTCCTAATACCCTTCAATAGTAGAATGAACAAATATAAATAAATTATGGTTAATTTATGCATTGGAATATATACAGTGATGAATGTAGATAGAACTACAGCTACATTCAAAAGCATTAATAAGTTATACAAAGATAAGGTGAAAGAAAACAGTTGAAATAGAATATATAGCATATGATTTCATTTACATAGGTTTAGAACCAAGCACAATTATGCTTATTGTTTAAAAAGGTAAAATCAAGTGGTAAAAACAAAACACATAAACTAAAGAAGAGGGGATTCTGGTGAAGTAGGAAACACCGGGAATCTCTCCACATCTGGACAACAGCTGAACCAGCAGAATGTGTCTGATGTAACTTCTGTAATTCTGCAGTTCCTCCAAAGGTTTGTAAGTTCTAGGGGAAGATTTGGAAGGTGAATTGTGGTAAATTTCAGTCAATTTCAGAGCTGTGTATCCCCTAGCCATCAGCCTGCTGGCAGGCAAGCAGCTATGCACCTGTTTTTAGAGCAGCTTGCACACACTCTGTGGCACCCTCAGTGGACAAAATGGACCCTGTCTTCGAAATACCATGGATCTGTGCTCTGATCACTGATTGCTGCTTCTGATCACATTGGTGCAGATAAAGAGGCAGATAGCCATTGTTGTGGCACACCCCTCCCCAAATGACTTCCAGGGACTTAAAGGAGCAGCACCTTTTCTTTTTTTCCTTTGTTTTTCTCTTCTTCCCACTTTTAGAGCCAGACATTAAAAAATAACTACATTGGTGGGGAAAATTGGAAAATGACTGTACATGCCAGGAAAAGGTGCAGTAAAGTCCTGAGAAGAACTTGTTTATACTTTGGGTTTATGCTTGACACAAAGATAGTCTATAACAACCAAAATAAAACAGCAAAACTTAAGCATCAAACCCTGAGAAAGGGAGATAATCTGATTTCCAGAATAACTACATCATTAGACTCAAATGTTCAGTTTTCAACAAAAGAAATCAAAAGGCATTCAATGAACAGTAAAATATAACCCATTCAAAGGAAATAAATAATAGAAACTGTCACTGAAAAGGTCCTGACAGCAAATCTATTAGACAAAGAAAACTAAAGGAAGATGTGAATAAACTCAAGAAAACAATGTGTGATAGGAGCTACCAATAAGGAAAAAAGACCAAAAAACAAAAAAAATTCTGGAGCTATAAAGTACCGTACCTTGTATTATGAAATGAAAAACCCACTAGAAGGATTCAAATGCAAATGCAGATTTGAACTGGCTGAAAAAAGAATTGTTGAATTTGAAGATGGGAAAATGGACATTATCATGTCTAAGGAACAGGAAGGACAAAGATTGAAGATAAGTGAACAGAGCTCAAGGGATCTGTTTGACACCATTAGCAGACCAACACACATGTGGGAAGTTCGAGAAGAGAGAAATGGGCAGAGAAAATATTTGAATAAATAATGGCTGTAAACTTGATGGAAAACATGAATATAAACATCCATGAAGCTCAGTGATCTCCAAGTGAGATGAACTCTTAAGAAATCTACACAAAGAGACATTATAATCAAACTTATAAAAGCCAAAGAGAAAGAATCTTGAAAGCAGGAAGGTAGAAGTGACTCACCATCTACGAGGTATCCTCAATATGGCTGTCAGCAGATGTCTTACCAAAACTTTGGAGGCCAGAAGGCAGGAGGCCAATATATTCAAAGTGATAAAAGAAAAAATTTGCCAATCAAGATTCTGTATCTGGTAAAACTGTCCTTCAAAATAAGGGATAAATTAAGACATTGCCAGATAAACGAAAGCTGAAGAAATTTGTTTCTGATAGATCTGTCTACAAGAAATGCTCTCGGGAACCCACAAGGTGGAATGAAAGGACACTAGACAGTAACTTGATGCAGTGTGAAGAAGTGAAGATCTCATAAAGGTAAATACATGGGCAAGTATAAAAGTTAGTATTATCATAACAGTGGTTTGTGACTTCACTTTTTTTCCTACATGATACATTACTAAAACCAGTGGTCCAAAAGTTAATATTACTGATAACTGGTTTGTGAATCCAAAACATGTTTTCTGCTTACGAGACAAGTGTGTTTAAAAGAATTATTGGGGCACCTGGGTGGCTCAGTCATTGGGTATCTGCATTTGGCTTGGGTCATGATCCCAGGGAACTCAGATGGAGCCCCGCATCGGGCTTCCTGCTCAGCAGGAATCCTGCTTCTCCCTCTTCCACTCCCCCTGCTTGTGTTCCCTCTCTTGCTGTCTGTCTCTGTCAAATAATAAGTAAAATCTTGAAAATAAATAAATAAACTTTTTAAAAGAAAGAATTATCAGTTCATGTTTTTGAGCACAAAGTATGTTAAGATGTAATTTTGTGACAGTAACCAACAGAGGTGGGAATGGTGCTGTAAAGAAGAGATTTTTGTGTTATTGAAGTTAGGCTGGTATAAATTCAAGATCTTTTAAAAAAAAGTTTTTTTCTTTTTTAATTAAGTAATCTTTATGCCCAACATGAGGCTTGAACTCACAACCCCAGGATCAAGAGTTGTGTGCTCTACTGACTGAGCCAGCCAGGCGCCCCTAAGCTGGTATATATTCAGATTAGAGTGTTTTAACTTTAGAATGTTAAATGGAATCTCTATGGTACCAAAAACAAAATAGTTACAGAATATAAACAAAAGGAAATGAGAAAAAAATTAAGCATTTCACAACAAAAAAGTCAACTGAACAGAAAAGCAATGCAGAAAATGAGGGACAAAAAAGCCATAAGACATATGGAAAACAAATAGGACAATGACAGAAGTCAGTCCTGTATCAGTAGTTGCTTCAAATGTAAGTGGATTAACTCTCCAATCAAAAGACAGAGATTGGCAGAAAAGGTAAAAATATTTAATCCAACTATATGCTGTTCATAAGGGACTCATTTTAGATCCCAGACACAAATACATTGAAAAGGAAAGGAAAGGAAAAAGATACTCCATGCAAATAGTAACCATGTTTCTCATATCAGAGAAAATAAACTTTAAGTCAAGAAAGGGTTACAGAACAAATAAGAACTAAAAAAACAAACAAAAAAAATAAGGACTTCACTATTAACAAAAGTTTCAGTATAGCAAAAAGATATAATAATTATAAATATTTGTATATATACTAACATGCCAATAAAATATATGAAGGAAATACTGACAGAACTGAAGGGAAAAATAGCTCCATATTAGTAGCTGGAGATTTCAATACTCCATTTACAATAATGGATACAATAGGCAGGAGGTAAGAAAATGAAAAACTTAATACATTATAGAATACCACCTAGAGCTAACAGATGTACAGAGCTCAACAGGATTAGAATGTGTATTCTTAAGTGCTCACGGGGCATTTTCTGGGGTAGACCATGTTAGACCACATATTAAGTCCTGATAGATTATATTTTATTTTATTTTAAGATTTATTTATTTTAGAGAAAGAGTATGCATGAGCTGGGGGATGGGCACAGGGAGAGGAAAAAAGAATCCCTAAGCAGACTCCTCCCCACTGAGCATGGAGCCTGATGTGGGCACCTGAGATCATGACCTGAGCTGAAATCTAGACTTGGCTACTTAACCCACTGAGCCACCCAGGTGCCTTGAGTCCCAATAGATTTTTAAAAATATTATACAAAATACTTTCCTGACCACAATTCACAAATTCACAGAAACTAAACACACGCTCAAACAACCAATGAAAAAAGGAAAGCTTCACAAGGAAAATTTAAAAATACCTAGAGATGAATGAAAACAAAACCAATATATCAGAACTTATGGGACATAGCTAAAGTATTGCTAAGGGGCAAGTTTTTACCTAGAGATGAATGAAAACAAAATCAATATATCAGAACTAATGGGACATAGCAAACGTATTGCTAACGGGCAAGTTTATAGCTAAAGACACTTTATTTAAAAAATAAGATAGCAAACCAACAATCTTACTTTACACCTTAAGGAATTAGAAAAGGAAGAAACTAAACCTAACTCTAGCAGAAGGAAGAAAATAATAAAATTTAGAGAAGAGATAAAGGAAATAGAGAATAGAAAAGCAGTAGAAAAGTGATTCTTTGGAAAGATCACCAAAACTGACAAACGTTTAGCTTGATGGACAAAGAAAGAAGGAGAGACAAAAATTGCAAGTGAAGTAGATACATCAAAGTGGACTTCAGAACAAGATCAGAATAAGAGATAAAGTAGGGCATTACAAAAGGATAATGGAGTCAATCTGAAAAACGAACAAAACACCTGTGAATATTTATGCACCCAACATTGGAAGCATCTAATTTTATAAAGTAAATATTAATAGACCTGAAGAGAGAAATAGCCAGTAGTACAGTAATAAGAGTAGGGGAGGGGGCTTTAATACCTCCACTTTAATCAATGGATAGGTCATCCAAACAGAAAATCAAGAAGGAAACATCAGCCTTAAATGATGCATTAGACCAGAGATAGACTTAATATACATTTACAAAACATTCCTTCCTAAAGCAGCAAATACACATTCTTCACAAGTACACATGGAACAGTTTCAAAACAAATCATATGTTAGATGACAGAATAAGTCTTAATAAACTTAAGAGGCCTCGAATCAGAGCAAGCATTTTTTCCAGACATGCCTTTTAGAAGCTAGAAATTTATGTGAAGAAAGTGGGAAAATTTACAAATATGTGGGAATTAAACAACATGCTTCTGAACAACCAATGGGTCATTGAAGAAACTAGAAAATACCTTATGACAAATGAAGTGGAAGGGTAACATACCACATTTGTTGGATGCAGCAAAAGCAGTTCTTCCCTCCACCACCTCAATCACCAGTCACTTGGTTCTGAAAATAAAAGCAGTTCTTTTTCTTTCTTTCTTTTCTTTTTTAAAAGATTTTATCTATTGATTGAGAGAGCATAAGCCAGTGGGAAGAGGGAGAAGCAGGGAGCCTGACCTGGGGCTTGATCTCAGGACCCTGGAATCATGACCTGAACTGAAGGCAGGTGCTTAACCAACTGAGCCACCCAGGCACCCCAACAAAAGCAGTTCTAAAAGGGAAGTTCATAGTGATAAATGCCTACTCCAAGAAATAAAATCCCAAACAACTTCATACCTCAAGGAACTAGAAAAAGAAGAACAAATAAAACCCAGTTAGCAGAAGGAAGGAAATAAAGATTAGAACAGAAGTAAATGAAATAGAGACTATAAAGACAATAGAAGAGGTCACTGAAACTAGAACTAGTTCTTTGAGAGGAAAACAAAATTTGCAAACCTTTAGCTTCGATTCACCAAGAAAAAGAATACTCAAGTAAATAAAATGAAAAATGAAAAAATAGAAGTTAAACTGATAGTATAGAAAGGATTCTAAGAGACTGCTGTGAGCAATCATATGCTAACAAATTGAACAATTTAGAAGAAATGGATAAATTTCTGAAAACATACAACCTACCAAGACTGAATCATGATGAAATAAAAAATCTGAACAAACCAATTACTAGTAAAGAGATTGAATCAGTAATCAAAAACCTCCCAACAGGGGCGCCTGGGTGGCTCAGTGGGTTAAAGCCTCTGCCTTCGGCTCGGGTCATGATCCCAGGGTCCTGGGATCAAACCGCATATCGGGCTCTCTGCTCAGCAGGGAGCCTGCTTCCTCCTCTCTCTCTGCCTGCCTCTCTGCTTACTTGTGGTCTCTGTCTGTCAAATAAATAAATAAATAAAATCTTTAAAAAAAAAAACAAAAACCAAAAAAACCTCCCAACAAACGAAAGTCCAGTATCAGACAGCTTCACTGGTGAACCAACCATTGAAGGAAAAATACCAATCCTTCTCAAACTCTTCTAAAAAATAGTGAGAGATGAGAACTCTTCTAAACATATTTTATGAGGCCAGCCTTACCGTGATACCAAAAGCAGACAAGAATGCCAAAAGAAAAGAAAATTACAGGCTAATATTCTGACGGACATAGATGCAGAAATCTTCAACAAAACTATAGTAAACTCAGTTCAGCGGTACATTAAATGGACCATACACCTTGATGTAGTAATGGTCTTATTCCAGGGATGCAAGGATTGTTTAACTTACATAGATTATTCAAGGGGATATACCACATAAAACAAAGTGAAGGATACAAATTATATCATCTCAGCAGATGTGGTAAAAGCATTTAACAACATTCAATATCCATTTCTAATTCTCTGTAAAGCTGGTATAGAGGGAGCATAGCTTACAGCAAAGGCCATGTATGTTAAAGCCCACAGCTAACAATATACTTACTGGTAGAAAGCTGAAAGGCTTTCCTGTAAGATGATGAACCAAAACAAAGATGCGCACTTTCGCCACTTTTATTCGGTATAGTACTAGCAGAGCAGTTAGGCAAGAAAGAGAGATCAAAGGCATCCAAATTAGAAAACAAGAAGTAAAACTGTCACTGTGCAGAGGTGACATGATATTAAATTTAGAAAATCCTAAAGACTCCCATCAGAAAACTGTTAGAATGATCAAGTTGCAGGATACAAAATCAGTACATGAAAATCTGTTGCATTTCTGTACATTAATAACTATCAGAAATTAAGAAAATAATCCTATTTGTAGTTGCATCAAAAAAATAAAAATACCTAGTAATAAATTTAACCAAAGAGATAAAAGACCAGTACACAGAGAACTACAAGACATTAAAGAAAGATGTTGGAGACATTAATAGATATTCTGTGCTTATGAATTGGAAGCGTTTATATTGTTAAAATGTGTATACTACCTGAAACAATACACAGATTTAGTATAATTTCCTTTTTTTTTCTTTAAAGACTTAATTTATTTATTTAACAGAGAGAGAGAACGCGTGCGCGTACGAGCAGACAAAGTGGCAGGCAGAGGGAAAGAGAGAAGCAGGCTTCCTGCAGAGCAAGGAGCCTGATGGGGGACTCGATCTCAGATCTTAGCATTATGAATCTGAGCCAAAGGCAGCCACCTAACCAATGGAGCCACCCAGTTGTCCTGATTCAGTATAATTTGTAACAAAATTATAATGGATCATTTTTTCAGAGAAATAAAACAAATAATCCTAAAATTTGTGTGGAACCATGAAAAACCTCATATAGCCACAGCAGTGGTGAGTAAGAACAAAGCTGGAGGAGGCATCATGCTCAGTGATTTCAAAGTATGTAGTTCAGTATATTGTAATAATTAAACAGTGTGATACTGGCATAAAAGTGGACACAGAGATCCATGATACAGAATAGAAAGCCCAGAAATAAACCCACACATGGGTAATTAATATATCCTAGAGGAGTCAAGAGTATACAGTGGGTATACAGTCTTCATAAATGGTGTTGGGAAAATTAAACAGTCACATGTAAAAGAATGAAGGTAGAGCACCATTTTATATGATGTGCAAAAATTAAATAAAAGATCTGAATGTAAGACATGAAACTATAGGGACACCTGGATGGTTCAGTCAGTTCACCATCTGCCTTCAGCTCAGGTCATGATCTCAGGATTCGGGGATCGAGTTCCTCATCGGGCCCCTACTCAGGAAGGGGCCTGCTTTTTCCTCTGTCCCCTCCCCCTGCTTATGCTTTCTTTTGGTTACATACACTCACTCTCTTAAATAAATAAATAGATAAATATCTTAAATTTAAAAAAAAAAAAGACATGAAGCCATAAAACACCTAGAAAACATGGATAGCAGGCTCCTTGATATAGGTCTTCGTGATGTTTTTTTGAATCTGACACCAAAAGCAGCTAAGGCAAAAATGAACAAATGGGAATATCAAAATAAAAACGTGCACAGCAAAGGGTATCAACAAAATGAAAAGGCATCCTACTGAATGGAAGAAAATATTTGCAAATCATAATCTGGTAAGGGACTAATATCCAAAATACATAAAGAACTTGTACAACTCATTATCAAAGACTGAACTACCTGATTAAGAAATGGGCAGAAGATCTGAAGAGACATTTTTCCAAAGAAGACATACAGATTGCCAACAGATAAACTGAAAAGATGCTATACGTCATTAATTCTTAGGGAAATGCAAATCAGAGTCTCATATACAAGATACTGTTTCACACCTGTTAGAATGATTATTATCAAAAAGACTGGAAGCAACAAGCATTGGGAAGGATGTGGAAAAACCAGAACCCTTGCGCACTGTTGGTGGGAATATAAATTGGTGCAGCTAGTGGAAAACAGTATGGAGTTTCCTTAGAAAATTAAAAATAGAGCTGTTGTATGACCTAGTAATTCTACTTCTGGGTATTTATCTGAGGAAAATGAAAACACTAACTCAAAAAGAAATATGTGAGTTAATTTCATGATTATTTATAATAATGAAGAATATACAATGGGGAAAGGACAGTATCTTCAGTAAGTGGTATTGGGAATATTGGATAGCCACATGCAAAAGAGTGAAGCTGGATTGGATCACTCTGTTACACTATAAATAAAAATTAACTCAAAATAGGTTCAAATATTGAATATAAGACCTGAAACCTTAAAGCTCCTAGAAGGAAATGTAGATAGTAAGCTCATTGATACAGGTCTCAGAATGGATAGACAAATTGTGGTGTATACATACAGTGGAATATCATTCAGTCATAAAAAATAATGAAATCTTTCCATTTGTGACAACATGAATAGACCTTGAGGGCTTTGTACTATGTATAATAAGACAAGAGATCTTAAGACAATACTATATAATCTCTCACATATGAAATCTAATGTATCTATTCAACACTAAGCTCACATAGATAACAGAGAACAGATTGGTGGTTACCAGAGTCAGGGGTGGGGGACAGGAAAAATGAATGTACTGGTTTGGGTTTTAGTTTAAATAAATTGAATTTTTTAGAATATGGGCTTAAGTAGACATTTCTCCAGAGAGGACATACAGATTGCTAATAAGCATGTTAAAAATATGTTCAACATCACTAATCATTAGGGAAATGCAAATCAGACCTATAGTGAGATCCAACCTTGGATCTATCAGGATGGCTACTATTCAAAAAATCCCCCAAAATTAGGAAATAGAGGATATAGAGAAACTGAAATCTTTGTTCACTGTTAGTAGCAACATAAAATGGTACAGCTGCTCTGGAAAATAGTATGGCAGTTCCTCAAAGAATGAAAAGCAAAATTACTATGTAGTCCAGCAGTTCCACTTCTGGGTATAGAATCCCGAAGAACTGAGAGGAGGGGCTCAGACAATTATTGGGACATTCCTTTTCACAACAGCATATTCTCCATGGCTAAAATGGGGAAGCAACCCAAGGGCCCATTAACACATGAAAGAATACACACAATATGGTATATACGTATTACATCAGCCTATAAAGGAAGGAAATTCTGTAATATGCTGCAAAATGGATAAATGTCAAGGACATTATGCTAAGTAAAATAATCCAGCTACAAAAGACAAATATGATTTTACCTATATGAAGTCCTTAGAGTATTCAAAGTCATAGAGAAAGAAAGTTAGAATGATGGTTGCCGCTGGCTGGGGAGAAGGAGAATTAAGAATTATTGTGTAGTAGGTACAGATTTTTAGTCCAGGGGATGTTAATTGAATGGACTGGAGCAAGGAGGAAAATCTGTTGAGATAATCATGTGTGAGGGTGGAGAGCGGAGTGAGGGACCTGGTAAGCTATGTCGTTAGTCAAGAATTTCAGTGGAAAGAAGAGAAAGTGTCATGTTGTTTGTATGTAGACTATATTATTTTCCTGTCTGCCTGAGTTGATATACTTCTAATACCTTGCTCTTTTATCTATTTCAGACTTTGGAGTTAGTGCTTTTTTAGCAACTGGTGGTGATATTACCCGAAATAAAGTGAGAAAGACCTTTGTTGGAACTCCTTGCTGGATGGCGCCTGAAGTTATGGAACAGGTACTTTGTCTTTCATTTTTTTTTTTTTTAAGATTTTGATTTATTTGACAGACAGATCACAAGTAGGCAGAGAGGCAGGCAGAGAAAGAGAGGAGGAGGAGGAAGCAGGCTCCCTGCTGAGCAGAGAGCCCGACGTGAGGCTAGATCCCAGGACCCTGGGATCATGACCTGAGCGAGCAGAAGGCAGAGGCTTTAGCCACTGAGCCACCCAGGTGCCCCTGTCTTTCATTTTTTTTAAATGGTTTATGGTTTTGTACAGAATGAAAAAAATAACAGCAACATTTGCTTTTGTTTGGTGTACAGTTGTGCAGGTATCCCCCACTAATGGAAAGTAGTTTGTTCTGTGAAACCCTTGTAAGCTGAAATGGCACAAAGGAAAGAAACAGTGACCACTAATTTATTTGTAAAAATTTTTTAGCATTTTCAGACACACAAAAATAACCTCTTCGGCCTTTCCGATACCATAGAACACATCTTGCTATTGGATACAGAAAATAAATTGAGTTAAAACAGATACTCACATAATTCAAAGCTCTGGTGGATTGACCTGAATGTGGTTCCCCAGGAAGGAGCTGAGCTACACTAGGCCTGTTGCTCAGCCCGGGTGCTGCCTCTGTCATGGCAAGCACTGAACGTCATTTTCACTTTTTTTGTAAAAGGAAAACCCTTTCCCGATTTCTTTCCATAGTGTAAACAGGAACTACTATAGGTCTTTCATATAAGCCAAATGGCTTAATGGGGTCTTTGAAAAAGTGGGGATATATATGCTGGATTAGCTTCGGGAAATACATGTTTCTGTTCCTCGGTTAGGATTTGGGTCCCACCCTTGGAAACAGAACTCTAGACCTTTACAAATGATATATGGAACTCAGGATTTGTAACAAATACAACCTAAGGAATAATATAATGAAGATTGGTTTAGTAAAAGTTTCTGTGTTACAAATTAAACGACCTAATCTTTGTACACGTAGATTCACTGCTGTGGTTCTTGAAGGACGAGTTTCGTCCACAACCTCATTTCCCATTTGCTTTCAAACAACTACAGTCCGATGTTGCTCATGTAGTCATTTTATGGAAACTGCTAATTCTGAAATCAGGGCTCATTTCTTATTCCTTGCCTTACTTGTTCTCTTGTCATTTGAAACAGTTGATCATTTCCACCTTTATTTACATCTTCAGCTTTTCTGTTTACATCTCAGCAGTTGATCACTTCCACCTTTATTTACATCTTCAGCATTCTTCCCCTACCTGTCCTGCCAGGCTGTGTCTGACTTCTTTTCTGCCTTCCTTCTACTTCCCAGGACCTGTTCTTGAATTCTTCTCTCACTAATTAGCCTCATCTCTGCTTTCCACCCATTCTATTTTCTTTGAAGTTTTTTATGTTTTTTTGAAAGTTTTATTTATTTATCTATTTATTTTACCTTAGGTAGTCTACACATCCAGTGTGGGGCTTGAACTCAGCAACCCTGAGATTTGAGAGTTGTGTGCTATACGGACCGAGCCAGCCAGATTGCTCCTGAAGAGCAGCTTTAGGAGTGCTTAAACAAAATTAAATTTTTTTAAGATTGTATTTATTTGAGATAGAACGTGAGCCAAGGCAGGGGGTAGAGGGGGAGGGAGAGGGAGAAGCACTCTTCACAGAATGCAGAGCCAAATGCAGGGCTTCATCTCATGACTCTGAGATCATGACCTGAGCTGAAATCAAGACTGGGTTGCTTAACTTACTGAGCCCCCAGGCACCCCCTCAAGATTTTATTTTTAAATAACCTCTACAAAAATAAATCTACATTTATTTTTAAGTAATCTCTACATTTTAAGTAATCTCTACATTTTATTTTTAAGTATTCTCTACATCTATTTTAAGTAATCTTTGCTGGGTTGTGGCTCTAATCCACAACCCTGACATCAAGAATCATAACACTCCACCAACTGAGCCGCCCGGCGCCCCATCTATTATATTTTCCAAAGTATAGTCATGCTAGTCTTATTTCCTAAACCCCTAGATGGATGTTTCAAACTTCCTCTAGGTGTTTTACATGGGTATCTTTTAAGTATATCAAAGTCAGTATGTAGAACCGAATTCACTTATAACTCTTACAGTGCTTGTGTTCACCCTGTTGGTGAGGGAAGCATTCCTACTCTAGGGTTATGCAGATGCTGGACACCTTACACTGGACTGGTAAGACTGACAGCAGTTCATTTGTCACGTACACACAGAGCTGCAGGGAGAGGACGCAACATGACACTTGAGGCTCCTCTCGGGAAGAGAGTAGGTAAACGGTTGCTGTGGGAAACAGACCTTGTAGTATCAAGAGAGTGAGGTGCCCCTTGGTTTCCTTGCGAGGGTGATTGGCTCATTTGAATAATTCTGAGGGCTGCTGGGAAACTGAAACCTGCTACTCAAGGCTGAGCAGGAACTTGGCCTGGTCCAGTTGAGCAGGATTGTTGGGCTAAGGGACCTTATCCTTAGGAGCAGACTGGGGAGGGGAACTTGCACTTAGTTTATTAGGGGCCCACCCTCTTTTGCCACATTTCAAGGCAGCACATTATATGGAGCTTTAATTTCAGGTCCCAAACCACATACACCCCCCATATATTTCTTCTCCTGTGTTGCTCAAGATAGAAAATGAAAATATTTGGGGTGCCTGGGTATCTCAGTTGGTTAAGTGACTGCCTTCTGCTCGGGTCATGGTCCTGGAGTCTCAGGATCGAGTCCCACATCGGGCTCCCTGCTTGGTGGGGAGTTTGCTTCTCCTTCTGACCTTCCCTCTTCTCATGTGCTCGCTCTCTCTCTCTCTCAAATAAATAAAATTATTTTAAAAAAGAAAATACTTAATTTTATAATGTGCTCATTATAGTATAAAAGGACAAATTTGGCCACATGTTCACATCAACAACTGAAAATATTCAAACCCCCTTGTGTCTTTTTTCATTATAAAAATTAAGGAGATTAAATAAGACTATAACAGAAAATTTGGAAAACCAAAGACATAACACTACTGCCTAATAGTTTTGTTCTAGTTCTATCCTTTTCCTTAAAAAAAAAAACAAAAAAACAAGATTATACACTTTTGTAATGAGTATCAAAACTTGTGAGGAATTTTGTATTCTTTTTTCTTCATAAATGCTTTATCACACGTGGTTTTCCATATTTTCATGTAGAATTCATTTACATTGTTTTTAGTTGACTATCGTTTCTTTTAAGTGAGTATTCCGTACTTAACAATTTCCCCATTGTTGAGGAACGTTCATTCTGATTGCTTTTTCTTTCGTCTGTTACCAAATATATTTAGCCTTTGCCTACTCTAGATTACTTTATTGATTTAAAGCGAATGAACAGTTTAATGGTTCTTGATATGTATTAGAAATTACTTTTTAAAAGTGCTTTTAGGGGTACTTGGCTGGCTCAGTCAGAAGAGCATGCTACATTTGATCTCAGTCATGGGTTCAAGCCTCGCATTGGGTGTAGAGATTACTAAAGAAAAAATAAATTTAAATTAAAGTGCTTTTAGGGTGTTAAAAGTAATCATGTATATCTTTATATTCTTTACAGGTTCGAGGCTATGATTTCAAAGCTGACATCTGGAGTTTTGGGATCACAGCAATTGAACTGGCTACAGGGGCAGCTCCTTACCATAAGTATCCACCAATGAAGGTGAGGTTCATAGTCAAAGTACTATCCCAGCCCATGTCCCAGTTTCTTTTCAGAGCCTACTCCTAGGAAATAAATGGTTTTGAAAATGGTGAGTTTTTAGAACTATAAAGTGGGAAGCTATTTTAAGGCCAAAGGAATGGTTTATTTTTTAAAAGGAGGTGGGGGAGGAGATGAGATTTATTTTTTATACACCGAAGGCAGTGAGTCCTATAATTGTAGCCAGACATACACATGTTAGCCTATTCGCCCAGAATGAGAAATACCTCCATCTTTTAGTAATTCCATTTCAGTAAATACAAATTGAATCTGAAAAGCAAGTATTAGTTCTGACTACAGCCCCCTTTTATTCTTTAGTGTTAACTTTGTGTTTAGAAAGTGGCTTATGTGAGGCGCCTGGGTGGCTCAGTGGGTAAGCTGCTGCCTTCAGCCTGGGTTGTGATCTCAGGGTCCTGGGATCGAGCCCCGTATCAGGCTGTCTGCTCAGCAGGAAGCCTGCTTCCCTCTCTCTCTGCTTGCTGCTGTGCCTACTTGTGATCTCTTTTTCTATCAAATAAATAAATAAAATATTAAAAAAATAAAAAGAAAGTGGCTTATGCTTCTATAAAGAAGTCATACAATTTAGAAATCACTCCGAATCTCATTATATAAATGTGACCTTCCTTATTAACACCTATGTGCATCAAACTAGTATGTTGCCATGAAAGTCAAAGAAGGAGAGATTTAGGATGGACAGAATAATCAAAACTGTCAGTTACCACAGAGAAGGTAGGAGGAGTGAAAACTGAAAAAGGCTGCTGCTCTGTTAACTAGGTATTATCAGTGGTTTCTCAGGAATGGCTGAGGAGAAAACATGAACAGATATCTCTGCAAAGAAGACATCCAGATGTCCAACAGACACATAAAAAAGTAGTGCTCAGCATTACTCGGCATCAGGGAAATACAAATCAAAACCACAGTGAGATACCACCTCACACCAATCAGAATGTCTAAAATTAACCAGTCAGGAAACGACGCGTGTTGGCGAGGATGCGTAGAAAGGGAAACCCTCCTACACTGTCAGTGGGAATGCATACTGGTGCAGCCACTCTGGAAAACAGTGTGGAAGTTCTTCAAAAAGTTGAAAATAGAGCTCCTCTACAACCCAGCAATCACACTACTACCCTAAAGATAACAAATGTAGTGATCCAAAGGGGCACGTGCACCTGAATGTTTATAGCAGCAATGTCCATTATAGCCAAACTATGGAAAGAACCTATGGAAAGTCCATCAACAGTTGAATGGATAAAGAAGATGTGGTATGGGACGCCTGGGTGGCTCTGTTGGTTAAGCAGCTGCCTTTGGCTCAGGTCATGATCCCAGCGTCCTGGGATCAAGTCCCACATCAGGCTTCTTGCTCAGCAGGGAGCCTGCTTCTCCCTCTGCCTGCCTGTGCTCGCTTTCTCGCTCTCCCTCTCTCTGACAAATAAATAAAATCTTAAAAAAAAAAAAATGATGTGGTATATGTATATAATGGAACACTACCAAAATCTTGCCATTTGCAACACCGTGGATAGAATTAGAAGATATTATGCTAAGTGAAATAAGTCAGTCAGAGAAAGACAGTTATCATATGATCTCTCTGATATGAGGAATTTGAGAGGCAGGGCCCGGGGGTTTTGGGGGGAAGGAAGGGCAAATGAAATAGGATGGGACCAGGGAGGGAGACAAACCATAGGAGACTCTTAATCTCAGGAAACAAACTGAGGGCTGCTGGGGTGGGGGCGACAGGGTGAGGGAGGGATAGAGTGGCTGAGTGATGGACATTGGGGAGGGTATGTGCTGTGGTGAGTGCTGTGAATTGTGTAAGATGATGATTCACAGACCTGTACCCCTGAAACAATATGTTATATGTTAATTAAGAAGAAAAAGTAAGGAGTGGCTGAGGAGTTCTGGGAAGAGAAGGCCAGATTACAAGGGGTCATGTTCCAACAGAGCCATGAATAGGTAGAATCAGCAAGATGACATTTTAAATTTTGCTATGGTTTTATTTATTTATTACTTGATGGTATTTTATTTTTAAATTTGCTGTGATTTTAACTGTTTTGTAAAGTTTTTTTGTTTTAAAGATAAAGACTTTTTTAAAAAGATTTATTTGTTTATTTGTGACATAGAGAGAGAGAGAGAGAACAAGCAGGGGAAGCAGCACGCAGAACAGACAGAGGGAAAAGCAGGCTCCCCGCTGAGCAAGGAGCCTGATGTGGGACCCTTAACCAACTGTGCCACTCAGGCATCCCTGATTTTAATTTTTTTTGCAGGTAGTTTGGCAGTATAAGAATGGGGACAGAGGGCATGAAGAAAGGGTTCTTACTAAAGGGCATTCAGTGCTGATACAGTTGAACCCTTGCAGCCACTTTACCTGGGAAACCAACTATCTGTAAGATATTACTTGTGTGGAAAACACCTAAATAACTCTGTGTCCAAATAACTAGTCTAGAGTGAACTGCTTATATATTGGGAGGTTGTCTATATTGAAGAATGTTGACCACAATATTTAACTTAATGAGGCATCAGAAATTTCGTATTGAAAAATTTTCCAGGTTTTAATGCTGACACTACAAAATGATCCTCCTTCTTTGGAAACTGGTGTTCAAGACAAAGAAATGCTGAAAAAATATGGAAAATCATTTAGGAAAATGATTTCATTGTGCCTTCAAAAGGATCCAGAAAAAAGGTAAAATATGAGATAAAGCTTACATTTCTCTTCACCTAATACTGTAAACCATTGTGGGATGTCTAAGTATTAGATACATACATTCATGTGCAGGAAGTTATTTGTGCATATTCAAATGCATTTGTATTTATTTAAATATAAACTTTAAAAAATATATACAGGGACTGTTACACTAGATTGGAAATGAATGAATTACTTTCTCCCTTCTTTAGTATATAGTGTACTTTAGTATAAGGTGTACTCTAATACTTCAGCTAGTTCCTGGCTCATTTTTCATATATTTGTGTTTTGTGAATTCTGTGTTAATAAAATATGTTAGTGGGAAGGCTTGTTTTTAATGCATTTAAAAGTCATAAGCAAACAAATATTTTGATGCTGTTTACAATTTTAATAACAAAGGAGATACACAAAAAAATGTTATATGTAATACCAAACAATCATAAGTATTTCCTTAAAGGAAAGATATTTTGATGAGTGGACCAAAAATGCAGAGCACTTACTTGTTAACACTAGACAGATTGGAAGGCAAGTAAGTGAATAAACATGATCATCTAGTGTCTGTATCTTTATGAATTAAACAGATCAAATGGTGTTGGAAGTCATTGAGTACAACCTTTTATCTTTAAGGTCAGTCAGCTACCTAGTCATTGAGGTAGGACTTGAGTCCAAAACTCCTGATTCTTTACCTAGGACTGTTTCCACTGTATGTCATTTTTCTGTTTCACACATATATTCTACTCAGTTTTTTAGCACTAAGAGTTTTTAAATTTTGGTTTCTCTAACAGTCAACAAAAGTAATAGATTTTAAATGATACCCTTAGTCACGTCCTTAGTATATTTCATGGGGCTTCAGAATTTACTGTTTGAAATACTGGGAAGGAGAAGAAAAACAGGTAGCAAAGTTCAAACCTGTGCTATTAGAACTTTTTTTTCTTTTTCTGAATAAATTAGTATTAAAAAAACAGGGAATACTTTGGCTTTAGCTTAGTTAACTGACTAAAATAACAGGATTTTTTGGTCACAAATACCCAGAAGTGCTGGATAAATTTATGAAACTTAAAAACCAAACCCAGAGATAAGCTTCCACCTCAGGTGCTAGAAATGATGAGGATGACCTAATTCAGAGAAGATATATCATGAACTGATCCTGGGCCACCCTTAGTGGGACACTTTTTATTCCAATGACATACTCAGTTAGATTTCGGATTTCCAGGTGGGGAAAATGAGATACTGGCCCAGCCAATGCGGATTCTGAACTGAGATCCCTGCTTATGGCTGGGACCTTTACAAGTCTGTCTTTTGAGTAAGAAGACAGACTGGAAAACAAAATATGGTCCATCATCACAAAGACACAACAGAATTTCTCCTGAATAATCCAGTCCTCTGACCTAGACATTCCATAAGTTGACAATCGGAATTTATATGGCCCATATTATCCAGGAGCCCACAAGATTAGAGAATAAAATACGTTTTGCCAAGCCAGTTTTATTTCTGGCAGAAGCAATTAGAAAACTATACCATTCGAATTGTTCTAAATTCCAGATCCATGAGATTCCTGCAAATAATGCTCCACTGAAGGGACCAGAAGCTGAAATTATAAAACACATAGTAAAATGCTACACAGCAGGTCAGAGTCAGCAGACACAGCAAGCAGAAGGATTAGTGCTCCAAGAACTTTGGATAATGCAAAGATACCTGAAAAGTTATAAGTATATTTAAAGTAATTAAAATCCTAATGGAGGAAATCAAAACTGTAGGAAGAGAATATGAGTATGACCAAGAAGACAAAACAAATGGAGCTACTAGAAATGAAAAATACAATAACTAAAATTTGAAAGTGGACACCTCCTTCACAAGTGATCCAGGTTAGCATTAGCAGTAGTAAGACATACTTATTATTCCATACTCCCAGATATTGATACCAGGTGCAGGACATAGCACTCCTGAGGTATTTCTTCCCCAGATCTTTAACTTCAGTTTGTAATGAGAAAACATAGACAAAGCCAAATTGAGGAATATGCTGGAAACTCCCTGACCACCACTCCTTTAGAGTGAGGAAAGGGGTGACTGAGAAAGTGGCACAGGTTGGAGGAGATAAAGGAGACACAAAGACTAAAAACAAAATGATGTTCTGGATTGGATCCTGGAGCAGAGAAAGGATGTTAGTGCAAAAACTGGGGAAACCTGAATAAAGTTTATAGTTTAGAATGTGGTACCAGTATTAATATTTTAAAGTCTGTAGCAATGTTAATATTTTTAGTTAATTTCTTGATAATTATATCACAGTTATGTAAAATGTTAACATTGGGGGAAGCTGGTGACAGGTATGTAGGACCTCGATATTATCTTTGCATCTCTTCTATAAGCCTAAAATTATTTCAAAAGAAAAAGAAGCTGTAAAACATCTTATTTCCAGCTTGTAAACTAAAATTACACCTTGTTTAGAACATTCCGAAGTTAAAAAGGAAACAAAACTTCAGTGGATTGGTTAAATAGAACAGCCAATAAAACAAAAAAGAGATAATTGTTGACTACTAATCAAGTTACCAGGCACTTCTGTAAACTGACAACATACATCATCTCATTTAAGTTTTACAGTACTTGTATGAGGAGGGTGCTATTATTTTTCCTGTTTTACAAATGAAGAAACTGAATCACAGAGTGGTTAAGTAACATTGCCCAAAGTCACACAGTTAATAAATGTTGGAGCTAGAATTCCAACCCATACAATTTGACTGAGGACTTTCTGCTCTTACTTAATCACACTGTACTGAGGAAATTGCTCAGAATGAAGCACAGAAAGAATTTTTAAAAAATGGAAATATAGGGGCGCCTGGGTGGCTCAGTGGGTTAAGCAGCTGCCTTTGGCTCTGGTCATGGTCTCAGGGTCCTGGGATCGAGCCCCACATTGGGCTCTCTGCTCAGCAGGGAGCCTGCTTCTTCCTCTCTCTGCCTGCCTCTCTGCCTGCTTGTCATCTCTCTCTGTCAAATAAATAAATAAATAATCTTTAAAAAAAATAAAAATGGAAATATAAAAAGAAAGATGAATATTTGGGGGATAGAATGGGAAGGTTCAGTGTGTGTGTGCACACACATATACATGTATATGTGTCTGTAGACTTTAAGGAGAGATTAGGGAGATCAGGAGAAGCAATATTTAAAGCAATAATGGCTGAGAATTTTCTAGAATTGATGAAATACTTATAGTCTCGGGTTAAAGAACCATCCCTCCACCAATTCCAAGCAGTATTTCCCTTTTCCCATTTGTACACAAGTCTCTTAAACTGCTGGATTCAAAGGCAAAGAGAATCTGTTAAATGCAAGCTAAGGGGGCAGATTACTGACTGAGGAATATAGCAGGTAGACTGACAGCCACTTTCCTAATGACAGTTAAGGCCAGAATATACTGGAACAGTTCTGAGAGAAAATAACAATGCAGAATTCCTAGTCTAGCCAAACTATTATTCTAGAATAAGCATGAAATTAAGATTTTTTAAAGACAAAAATTGAGTTTCCAGTCGTGTATATCACTTAAAGAAGTCCTAGAAATGGTACACTAGAAAGAAGGAAATGAACTCAGAAGAAAAGTATTAATCATATAAAGCAATGTGGTGCAAACTATTGAACATACTGAAATCTTGATTGAATGAGAAAATAGGAAGGATAATGTCTGCTTTCAGTTTGCATAGCACTTTTACATCTCTTCTCTTAAACTGTACAATAGTCCTCTGAGGCCCTGGTTCTTAACTGTGAGCGTACATTAGAATCACTCGGGGAGTTTTAAAAACTAATGATGTGTGGGTTTGCCCCCACATATTCTGCTTTAATTGCTATGGGCCTCGGGATTTGTTTTGAAAGTCCTAGCTTATTATATTGTACAGTAATGTTTTAGAACACTGCCTGCAGGAACTTGACCAGGTTATACAGAACCTTGGAGAAGAGATTTGCTGAGGGTTACCTGGTAGGTGTATGGTGTAATCAGGTCCAGTGTCTTAAGTGTAGTATTGTTTATTCTTTATTCCCTGTCATACTACTTACGAGTTTGTATAATTGACAATGATGATGCCTTTATTCAAGCAAAGAAAGACTGTACAATCGAGCAAAAAACTGAGTATAGATTCAATATATATATTGAATATATACATTACTTTCAGAATCTTCAATTTTTTTTTAAAGATAATTGTTAGATTTATTTTTAAGACTGTAGTTTTCTTTTTTTAATTTTTTTTATTTTTTTAAAGATTTTATTTATTTATTTGAAAGAGAGACAGTGAGAGAGAACATGAGTGAGGAGAAGGTCAGAAGGAGAAGCAGACTTCCCATGGAGCTGGGAGCCTGATGTGGGACTCGATCCTGGGACTCCAGGATCATGACCTGAGCCGAAGACAGTCGTCCAACCAACTGAGCCACCCAGGCGCCCCAAGACTGTAGTTTTCTAAGTTGAAGGCTGGCAAGCTGGCATGTGTCAAGAGGCACAGGACTTGAGTTGGTCCATTTCCTCTTTGTGAGGTTACATGTATTTTTATGCCTTGTTAAAGTAGATACTACCCACTGTTTTTGGGAAATGATATTTCTTGGCAAAATAATAGCAAATATATTGAAAGCCACGAAGAAGTAATGATTTCAGAATAAACATTTCACTAATGAATTTTGCAAAGGATCTGTAATAGTTATCAGATCATTTCTGTTTGAGTTTTCTTCTCTACTCCGTGTCTCGTACCGAGTTAGTTTATCCTGCTTTTTGCTTTTTAGCCCGTTAAGGAAAGTGGAGAACACTGAGATTATATCTCGCTGCTCAAGAAATCCTTTTCTCATTTTTGAAGATGGAAACCCACAATTACACTTGAATTAACTATTAAAACATTCTTTTCTGGTTTTAGACCAACAGCAGCAGAACTGTTAAGGCACAAATTTTTCCAAAAAGCAAAGGTAAGAAATTCTTTTGATTTTATGTGTTCATGTAATCCTCCTCATTGCCTAATTAGATTTACTGCTAAGAAGTTGCTTTTTCTTAAGGTGATGTTTGGAAAAATGAGGGTAGATCAGATAATTGCTGGGGGCATTATCTCTATGACCTTTGGTAATTAAGACACATGCTTTAGAATTAGTAAATGTATTTTTCGTATAAATTAATTTGAACATCAGATTAAATTTTAACAGGAACAATTGATACTAAATTTCGCCAATAGTAATATAATCTATGAAAAATACTCAACTCTCATTTTAGAGTTTGCTACTGAGTTAGTTAACATCTCATTTCCCAAAGAGGAATAGATAAGTGGGATGTTACTGTAGTTGAAAATGTGGGACCATGATCCTGAAGGAGATATGGTAAAGCAAACTTCTCATATATAATGGCTCATACAGTACAGTAAAGCTTTGTTTCAATCTGTGAAACTCGATTTGTGAAACCCCTTTTCTAAAGGAGCTTTAGAATTAAAGAAAAAAGAATCGAAACTTTCTTCAAACTTCTTTATAAAACAGTTACTATATCACATTTTAATTGTAGTGAATATTTGTGTCAGCTTCTTTGGTTCAATAAAAACTTGTAAGGAGAAAACTTACTTTTCCTCTCCAGAATAAAGAATTTCTTCAAGAAAAAATACTGCAGAGAGCACCAACTATTTCTGAAAGAGCTAAGAAGGTAAATGGAGATTTTACTCTGGTTTCTTAGGAAATTGGTTAAATTTACTTCTGCATTTTGAAAGTATATGGTAAAAAATGCTTTGTTATGTTATGTATGTGTTAAAAATGCTTTTTTTAAGTGTTACTCAGTTTTTCCAACCCTCTCTTTAGTATTCTTTGATATATTCATTCAAAAAATATTAGCCTGCAGTATGTCTAGGTGTGCTGTCTACTAGAACGAAAAGGTATGTTACACAATTGATTAATTAATTCTAGACTCTGTTAAGTCACTGTCTGTAGCTACCAGAGTGAGTTGTGAAGTTCAGCCCTTTCCTCACATTACGCAGAAAACAATGAAGACCCATTAGGATGACTGTAATAAAAAAAAGACACAGTAGTAACTGTGATAAAGATTAAGGAAATTGGAACCTTCACACACTAATGATGAAAATGTGAAATGGTGCAACCACTTCAGAAAGTAGTCTGGCAGTTTCTAAAAACACAAAACAAAACTGCCATATGACCCAGAAATTCTGTTCGAGGCCTACTTGGGAGAATTGAGCACATGTACACACAAAGCTATGTACATGAATATTCCCAGCAGCATTATTCATAATAACTAAAAAGTGGAAATAGCCTGATTATCCATCTGTAGATGAATGGATATATAAAATGTCATGTGTCCATAATATAGAACATTATTCAGCAATTAAAAATGAAGTACTGGGGGCACCTGTGTGGCTTAGTGGGTTAAAGCCTCTACCTTCGGCTCAGGTCGTGATCTCAGGGTCCTGGGATCGAGCCCCGCATCTGGCTCTCTGCTCAGCAGGGACCCTACTTCCTCCTCTCTCTCTGCCTGCCTCTCTGCCTACTTGTGATCTTTCTCTCTCTGTCAAATAAATAAATAAAAATCTTTAAAAAAATGAAGTACTAATATATGATAGAATATTATTGAGCAATAAAAAGAAATGAAGTACTGATGCATGTCATAGTATGGATAAACCTTTAAAACATTATGCTAATCATGGAAGCTACTTACAAAAGACCACATATTATTCTGTTTATGTGAAATGTCCAGAATAAGCAAATGTATAGAGACAGAGAGTAGACTCAAGGTTACCCAGGACTGGGATTATATGGAAATGGGCAGTAACTACTAATGGGTCTGGAGTGTTGTTTTTGCCATGTGGAGCAATGAAGAAAGTGATCTAGATTTAATTATGGAGATGGTTACACAACATGGAATATATTAAAAACAATTGAACCTTAAATGGGTCAATTATATGGTATATGAATTTTATCTTAACAGAGCTGGTACTTTAAAAAGGAGCATTTGGACACTGACACCACCATGAACAAAAAGCTCTTAGAAGTGGAAAATATTGGGCGCCTGGGTGGCTCAGTGGGTTAAGCCATTGCCTTCGGCTCAGGTCATGATCTCAGGGTCCTGGGATCGAGTCCCGCATCGGGCTCTCTGCTCAGCAGGGAGCCTGCTTCCCTCTCTCTCTCTCTGCCTGCCTCTCTGCCTGCTTGTGATCTCTCTCTATCAAATGAATAAATAAAATCTTTAAAAAAAAAAAAGAAAAGAAGTGGAAAATATTATAGAAGAAATGAAAATAGTTAATATGGTTGTATGGTAAAGCTAAGAAAATTTCCCAGAAAATAGAGCCCCAAACGCCAAGAGATAAATAACAGAAGAAAAAAGACAAGAGCGTTAGAGGATCATTTGAGAAGGTTCAATTTTGAGTAAATAAGTTCCAGGAAAGCAGAATGGAGGAAAATAGAAGAAAGAGAATCACTGAAAAAAATAATTCAAGAGAAATTTCCAAATGGATAGTCACAAATTTCCAGACTAAAAAAGCACAAGTACGTAGCAGAATGAATGGAAATAGACCAGCACTAAGACACATTGCTGGAATACTAGAGGCAAAAAGAGGGTTCTCTAGTTTCCAGAGAAGGGGGAAAGATCATGGATGGTGTTGGATATCATAATGACGTCAGTTGCTCCCCTATAAGCCAGGTCATAGCAAAGCAGTTACATACAGCGTTATGAAAGAAAATGATTTATACTAACCCAGACTTTTTTTTTTTTAAACCAGGTAAACCATATGTTCTGGGGATGGAATCAAAGTTGAAAAATGCATGGCTTTAATTAGTGTGCCATGCTAATAATGCAGGAAGTACTTAAACTGAGAAAGAGGAAGTCATGTGGCAGGTGATAGAGGGAGAGCTGAGAAACCAGTTTAGGCTGGAGCAGATTAGGAGGCTGGGGTAGCATCTTCCTCTAGAAGGTGATCCTGAGAAGTACCTAATGTATATGAATATGGTGAGAGGAGAGTTACACAACTGGGAGACAGTTTGGGGCTAAATATGATAAGTACATGAAAATAAGCAAATATTATTAATTCCAAGGGAAATAAGAAGGTTACAGGAGAGAGAAAAGTAATTGTAATATAAATAAGGCTTAACTGTCTCACTAATGAAATCATGTGGTGGAAACACTGAATTTTCATTTAACCAAAATTTCACTGTATCTTGAGAAAAGAGTTATGGGGGGTTGATAATAGGGTTAAATTCTCATCTTTAATAGTGGGAAGTCCAGTAGGTAATTCTTAAAACCAAAGAATCAAGGGGTAATAATAACACATTACTTAGAGGAATATGAATTTAAAAAGAATATGCTGGAATGAGTTGAAAGTGGTTCCCTGTGAGTAAGAGGATAAAAGAAGATTGCTGTTTTTCTTAACAAAACTTGCACAGATAACAGTGCTCTTGGAACTGCAGGTATAATTGTGATTTTTAAATTTAAAATTTTGAAAAAGCCAGAATCTTCTCTGTCTTGGGTTTATTTATTTTGGGGGCTGAAGAAAATTTTTTCAAATCTCAACATGAAACCATTAATAAGATTTGGTCTGTGACTTCACATAGGAAGGATTTGGATGGTGCTTGGGCCCAAGAGTATAGATGTATAGGGAAGGGGAAGGTCAGTGGTTGGAGTAAAGACAGGTAGGTAGTGGAGCACAGAGAGCAAGGGAGGGGTGCAAGACACATACAGTATATATAGTAAATATCAAACACTACCATAATCCACATCTCTCTTCCTCATGTGCAGGTTCGGAGAGTACCAGGTTCCAGTGGCCGCCTTCATAAGACAGAAGATGGCGGCTGGGAGTGGAGTGATGACGAATTTGATGAAGAAAGTGAGGAAGGGAAAGCAGCAATTTCACAACTCAGGGTAAGTCTTATTAAACTCTGTGCTTAAGATAGAGCTCTGTCTTTTTGTTTGAAGCCTCTGAGATACGATATTCTCTGATTCTGTTCAGCTTAACCATCTAAAACATAGAAAATACAAGTGTTAATAACAGAATTTCCTTGAAGAAGTTATTAACTGTAGGAGCCCATTTAATCCTACATGGAAGAGTGGACTGACACATCTGTTTGAATATGATATTTACGGATATAAAAATGGCCAAAGTCTAGAGATGTAAACTGTGTCTGAGATGAGAGTACACTGGATAGGACTGATGATTGATTAAACATTGAGGAAGAAGCGATCACTGAATAGTATACCTTTCTTTAGTTGCTATATCCTGGATGGTTGTGTTTGTCTGTGTATGTGTTTGCTTGAAGCAGTGAAGACAAAGCTCATTTTGTTTTTCTCCCCCCACTCTTTCCTAAAATTAATACCTCAAGTTGATTGTTAGGACTCATTCCCAGGAATAGAAATATAAATGGGAAATATTAATGTTTGAGGTTCATCACAGCCCTGCATTGGGCTCCCAGCTCACAGGAAGTCTGCTTCTCCCTCTCCTCCCCATTTGTGCTTTTTCTTGCTATCTCTGTCACTCAAATAAATAAGTAAATAATCTTTAAAAATAAACAAAAATAAAATTTTGTAGTTCTGAAATACTTATAGTAGCTTTTTTATAAACTAATACACTGGTATGTAAATAGCTTAGAAAATTACAGAATTTGTTCTCAAAATGAGTAATATTCTGTATTTCTCATAATCTGTAACTATTTTTGAGGACATGAATTCTTTTGTAAAAGGGAAGTCTTGTTTGAATTGAATTACATTGAAAATGCACACTATCATCATTATAGCCATTATATTTTCAGATATTTTCTTCTGCCCTTCATGCACTTTGGAGACTCTAGTAACTTGTATATTAAGCTGCTTTAAAATTGCCAGCTCACTGATTTTCTTTTCATTCTTTAAAAATTCTCTTTTTGGGCGCCTGGGTGGCTCAGTGGGTTAAAGCCTCTGCCTCCGGCTTGGGTCATGATCTCGAGGTCCTGGGATCGAACCCCACATCGGGCTCTCTTCTCGGCGGGGAGCCTGCTTCCCCTTCTCTCTCTGCCTACTTGTGATTTCTGTCAAATAAATAAATAAAATCTTTAAAAAAAAATTATCTTTTTGCTCAGTCCCATTTTGCAGTTTCTGTTGCTGGCTTTCAAGTTCATTCATCTTTTCTTCTGCGGTGCTTAATGCTGCTAATCCCATTCAGTCCTATTTATATCACAGACATTAAATATTTTAAGTTTGATTTTGTGTCTGTTCATTTTTATACCTTCATGTCTTACTTTTTGAAGATAATGTGAGATGTAGTAATTATAGTATAGTTAAAATAGCTACATTAGTGTCCTTCTCTGCTCATTCTAACACTTATGTCAGTTGTGGAGCAGTTTTGTTTGATTGATTATTCCCTTCATTATAGCTTCCTCAACTCAGCTTCCTGAGTTGAGGAAATAGGCTAAGGGTCCAGGGATACCAAGGCAGATTAAATCAATAAGGTAGCGTACCAGGGAGGAGAGAGCTATACAGAGAGAGAAGTTTAGAAATCTACAGAGCTTCCTTTTTGAGTGTACAGCAGAATACTCTTTAAGAAATACATGTGAGAAAACCACCTGAGACTGGGTGACGGTGCCCATTGCTCACAGAGAGCCAAGAACAGTGTCTCTTCCCACCAGTCAGTGGAGAAGTCTGTATTCACAAGGCATTGGGTAGAGTTCTCAGAAAGGTCTTAGGTCTAAGTATTGGGGAGCTTATGGCCCTATACTGAGCCCTGCTGCAGATCCAACTAACAGCTCATAAAAGCAAGATCCAAAAGGCTTAAGCCATTTCCAAGTAACTTTACTGTATTCCAGAACAAAGCTTGAGAAGATTTATAGCAATACAAAATTATCAGCTTGCAACAAAGTAATATTCACAGCATCGGCATCTAATCAAAGATTATCAGGTATGCAGAGAGTCAGGAAAGCAGTAATAATTGAGCTCATTTTATGCCCAGATCTTGGTCTTTAATGTCATTCTCTACTAAAAGAATGAAGGCTCCTTGGAGAAATGGATGATTCTGAGGCTTACATGGCGAAAATACAAGATGAATCTGGAATATCTTCTTTGTGAAAAAGGTTATTTTTATTAAAAAAGAAAGTCATAATTTGATAACAGGTGCACCAGGTTGAATGAGCTTCCACTCACCAAATTAGAATTTAATTATCAAAAATCATTAAGTGTAGTAATAAATTAATTGTAAATCATTTTAAAAATTGGAATCCATGAATCCATGCCAATAATGAATAGATGGATAAATAAGTGGGGGCCGGGGCGGGGGTTGCTAATTCTTCATTATAGTAAATTGCCAGTGCTGACTGGTAAATGTGGAAGAGTATTGGAGAGGAATATCGTCATTTTATAGCCATGATAAAGCAGTCAATAAAGATTAGGTCAGACAAGGATCATCAGCAGTTGCTAAATATAGGGGAAATTTTTGATGAGCAGGATATTTACAGGGTCTTGAAGTGTCTCTTCAAAATAGCCATTAGTTGAAAGGGGAATATAATTACTACATACTGGAGAACTTGGAAAAGCCTTGACTAAAGGTGATTAAAATTGACATTATTGTGAAATTTACTGAAGTTGATAGCTTTAGTAGTGTGAATTTACATAAGAGGATATCTCTGTCTTCTGAAATACACAGTGACTGTTCAGTGGTAGGCAGCTAGGACATATGCAACTTACTCTCAAATGGTATAGGAACAACATGACCGGTTAAATATATATTGTATATCTATTTAAAAAGAGAGAAAGTGAACATCTTAAATAGGAAAGCAAATAAGGAAGAAAGGTTAATGATTCTCATTCTAACAACTTTTCTGTAAGTTTGAAATTATTTCCAAATACTAAGTTTTTTTTAAAGGTTTGGTTTGGCCAGTATAGTTGCTGTGATATGTTAGTTATCACCTGAACCTTGATTCTCCTTAATAAAGTGGTGATGAAAATTCACAAAAACCTAAGCTGAATAATCTGACCTTTTAGGTAGTCTAATTTGATACTTGGTAGCATTGACCATAAATTGGTATTTGTTTAGATATAGGGTAAGGGTGTTTTGTTTTGTTTTGTGTTTTGTTTTTGTATTCTCCAATTGCATGTATCCAGAATCACTGATGTAATGATTTACTAAATAAATTTAGCTTAGATGTTCATAAAGCAGATTACAACTGGTTTTTCAGTTTTGACTCAAGAGTTTTCTTCATTAAATCCCATAACCTGAATTACTCTGCCTTGAAGATGTGTTGGATAATTAGCTTGAAGGCTTTACATTTGGTCTGGGATATTATATATATAATATGTTCATGATAACACTGGATGTTAAACACAACTGATGAATTATTGAACTCTACATCTGAAAGAATTATGTATTTTTTGTTTCTAATTGAATTTAAATTTAAAAAATAGTATGTTCATCATTAGTAGAAGGAATTGTACTTTGAAGAATGTGACCTCCTATTGCCCGAGAACTCAGTCCCATTATGTTTGGTTATAAACCTCAAGTTGTGGGGCACCTGGGTGGCTCAGTGGGTTAAGCCTCTGCCTTCAGCTCAGGTCATGATCTGATGGTCCTGGGATGGAGCCCCACATCGGGCTCTCTGCTCAGCAGGCAGCCTGCTTCCCTCTCTTTCTCTGCCTGGCTCTCTGCCTGCTTGTGATCTCTCTCTGTATCAAATAAATTTAAAAAAACAACAAAACAAATAAACCTCAACAAAACAAATATTTCAAACATGCAAAAGTATATATATATATAAGTTGTGAACTTTTGAAATACCATAAGACATTGATGTATTAAAGGCTACCTGGACAAAAATACAATAGTATCATGGTATTTTCTTTTTCCAGAAAACTCACTAGAGTTACGAGTGACTTAACTTATGGATCAGAATGAAATGGAGTTTACTTGCGTTTCAACATTCTGTGCAGTTTGGAACTGACTACAAGTAACCTAAGTTTTGAGTTAATAAGCCTTTTTTGTATTTCTTTTAGTCTCCCCGAGTGAAAGAACCATTATCAAATTCTGAGGTAAGTAGTTGTGGTTTTTGAATCATTAAAAAACCAGTCATTTTGTTTTGGTTTGGTTTTAATGTTAAGCACATCTTTTTATATGGGCCTAAGTGAGAATGGGAATTTATAGCAATCAGATTTCACCGGAGGTATTGATTCTGAGTTTTAAAGGACTTCTCCAGTAAGTTGGTGTTGTTGCACTCATTTAATATTAACCTAAAGGCTCAGAAAGCTGTTCCTTCCTTGCTTGCCTGATTTTATGAATTACTTTTCTGGGTTGGGTAGCTTGATGTGGAAAGTCGTCTTATTGCATCAATCTGTCCAGGGATTTGTCATATGCTACTTTTTCTTTTTGTCCGGTCCCCACCTCCCATTGTTTTTTGTCATGTAGATTCTGTTGTCTTTAGTTCTTGCCTTTTGGTGATAGGAATCCTACTAAACAGAGTCCTGTTAGGCTGGCCTGCCTTATGCTCATTTTTTGAAGATAACAATTATTTCTGGAGATACATTCTGTGATACATTCTTCCTTCTGGCAGTCCGCATTGCAAGCTCAGTATTTGGTTTAATGATACACGTCTTGCCCCCTTAAATCATTTTGATTTTGCCCCGTTGCTTAAAAGTACCTATTTTTCTACTTGATTTGTGTGGATGGCATACGATTTTTGCACACCGTTATGTACAGGATTTGTGCACATTGTATTAAGACTAAAATACTGTACTGTAGCATATTTATAGGCTGGTATCTGACACCTTATAGCAGAACTGCAGTTCACTAGGATTTCTGGCTCTTCTTGCTACATTGGAATTGCATCTCCCTACCCCTTGAAGTCACTCATGCTCATAGCAGTGGCTTTGGTCAGGGAAATGCCAGCAGGAAGAAGAGCCCTTCTGTTGTTCCCTGGGTTCTCTGGCTCCTGCCACCACAGCCTGTATCCCCGAATGAGGGTGGTACCAAATTTAGCCTCTGCTGGCCAGAGATAGAGATGAAGTGTGTGCAAGAAATAACATTTCTTCTTGTAATCTTCTGAGAATTTAAATTATTTTTTACTCTTACTTTATCTTGACTAATTCTTAGTTTCTCCACTGTTGATGGAGAGGGCATTTTATAGTTGATCCGGAGTTGTTCTATGATCTTATCATTGTCCCTTTGCCTCATTAGCACCCCCACGTGAACTCTCAGGTCTCATACTCATACTCCTGCACTCCTTATTTTGTCGTTGGGTTTGAAATCCCTGGTGAAGTACACATAACATAAAAGTTAACATCTTCACCATGTTTAAGGGTATAGTTCAGTAGCGTTTAGTACATTCACACTGTTGCGCAGCTATCCACTGTCCTTCTCGAGAAGAACAATCATCCCATGTTCCCACCCCCTACCCCTGGCAGCCACAACTCTACTATGTCTGAATTCTACTGCTTTCTGTATACCTCATGTAAGTGGACTCACAGAGTATTTGTCCTTTGTGACCAGCTCATCTTACCCAGCATAATGCCTTCTAGGTTCACCCATGTATTATGTGTCAGAATTTCCTTCTTTCCTCCCTTTTTGAGACTGAATAATATTCCATTGGATATATCTACCACATTTGTTTCTCTGTTTGACTGGATGGACACTGGCTTGCTTTCACCTCTGGGCTATTGTGAATAATTCCACTGTGAACATGGCTACATAATAAATATTTGTTTTAGTTCCTGCTTTCAATTCTTGGGGGTCTGTATCCAGAAGGGGATCATTCTATTTTTAATTTTTTTTTGAGGAATCACCTTACCATTTTCCATAGTGGCTGCACCATTCTCCACTCCCACTGCAGTGCACAAGGTTCCAGTTTCTCCATATCAGTTCATTTCTTGATTTTGTCTAACATTTCTGTTCTTATTATAGGTAAACACATGTATGCAATTTGGAGGCTCCTTTTGAAATAATGCTAATACTTAATGTTAACATTTTCAAAAGTAATCTTAATGTTCTGTTTTTCTGTCAAAATCCAGAACCAGAGTTACTTTTAATTTCCTCTCTATGAAGCTAAAGGATCACAAAATTATACTACTTTATCTCTTAACTTTGTTTATATAATATCAGCTATTAGACCTCTTTCAGTTTTTTTCTCTTTCAGTTCTAAATTGTAGTCAACTTTATATTTTTTTCACCAACTTATAATTTTGAATAGTTTAATTTTATTTTCAACTCAACATCAGTTTTTTGTCCCCACATTACATAATTAAAATTTATAAAATATTTCAAACATGCAAAAGTATATATATATAATGTCTGTGTTGGTTATAAAGCTTTATATCTGTTTTGAAAAGCATTTCAGATTCGTTAATGAATCACTGATTACTTGTCTTTCTTTTTAAGTAGTGGAAGGTTTTCAGACCTAGAAAAATGTAGCTCCTGTAGAAGAAGATTTACTACTTAAGTCTGTGTCTTAGAGGTGCTATTTTATTGGGCAAAGGAAATAGAATAGATGTAGTTAAAAATAAATATGATGCAATGAAATTTTATTATGAAGGAATTAAAGCAAACTATGGGCTATAATATGGCTAAACCTCAGAACATTGTGCTAAGTGAAATAAGGCAGACATAATAGAGTGCATGCATTTTATTTATATGAAGGATCCGGAAAAGGCAAACTGATGGGGACCGAAAATAGGTCAGTGGTCACCTAGGGCTGGGTGTGGGAGCAGGAATTAAATGTAAATGCGCACAAGAGAACTTTCTGAGTTGATGAAAATGTTCTAAAACTAGATTGTAGTGATGTTTGCTAGAAACATCATCATCTAGAAATCATCCAGTTGTATACTTAAGAGTGGGTGAATTTAGTGGGATATGAATTACACCTCAAAAAAGTTGTTATAAACAATAAGGCCTAGTAGAAATATTTGACTTCCATTTGAAATAGATGTATTCAAGAGAGGTAGGGATGTGGCAGTAAACTACACAAAAACTACTTTGAAAATGTCACCCTGGGAGGCTCTGCTTGCCCATCAGTAGACCTGCCTCCTTTTCCACTCAACTAAGCAGCACTGTGTGTATGTTTCTGTTACAGCTGTTTCCAACAACTGATCCCGTGGGTACTTTACTCCAAGTTCCAGAACAGATTACTGCTCATCTACCTCACCCAGCTGGGCACATGCCTGCACAGCCAACTCAAGTCTCTCCCCCACCCCCAGCAGAGCCAGCAAAAACAGCTCAGGTAAAGCAGGAGTGCACTTCAGTGGCCGGTCTTCTGGGTAGAGGAAGAAAGCAGAAATTGGTGTGGAGCAGTGCCTTATGTAACAAGGTTGATGTTGTGGAAGTTTTTAAAACAAGTTAGAAATTCTGTTTTCACAGTTTTCAGTGTATGCAGGTAAGAGAACTTTTCAAGGATCATACAGACTTTTAAGCAGCAAAATAAGTTAACAATGGAAACATTCCAAATATCAGGAATTTGGGGAGTTGGTTTTATTGTAGTTATGTATTATAATCTGTGAATGCCCATCATCAGTCACACACAGACATCATTAGCTCCTCATACACTGAAAGTAGTCAAGGGAAGGAGGGCAGTGGCCTCCTTGTCTGTGAATTGCTCCTTGTCTTCCCTCAGGAAACTTCAAATACTGTGTATAACACATGATGTGAGGTTTCCAGAGTCTGTTTATTTATTAAATATTAGAAACTTAATTTTTTTGTTCTAACATTTTAGATTAAAAAACGTAAAGATGGGGGCACCTGGGTGGCTCAGTGGGTTAAAGCCTCTGCCTTCGGCTCAGGTCATGATGCCAGGGTCCTGGGCTTGAGCCTCACATCGGGCTCCCTGCCCAGTGGGGAGCCTGCTTCTCCCTCTGCCTGCCTCTCTGCCTACTTGTGCTCTCTGTCTCTTCTGTCAAATAAATAAATCAATAAATCTTGGGGGCGGGGGGAAGAGAAGGAAAGGAAGAGGAAGGAAGGGAAAGGAAAAAGAAAGAAAGAAGTAAAGATGAAGTTCTCTGATTTTTTCCTTTTGCATTGTGGTGGTGATCTGCCTTTGGAGGCCACCACTCTGAGAGCTTCCAGTTAGTCATGGTGTTGGCTTCATGTAGTTTTTTCATCAGACCCAAGCTTTCCATTTCTTTCCTTCATATCTGAAAAGATACAGTTGTCTTAGGAAAACTGATAGAAAGATTGGATTTACTTTATAAACTACTTAAATAGCACACAGGGGATAGCTTACAATGCAGAAAGGATTAATTTACCCATTAAAAGATCTGGAATCTCAGGCTGGGTGGATTCCTAAGGGGCAGGCGATTTTAGAGCCTATGTTGTATATTGCTACATGATACACTGGCAGATTTAAAGGAAAGAACCCCAATTTTAGTGTCTTTCACCCTTGTGGATGGAAAGAGGGATCTGACTAAACAAAATATAAATGTGGCTGTGTATGGAATTTCATGTGGGTTTGAGAATTCTCTTTTTAATTGTGCTTGCCTCAGGTTGACATTCAGCTCTTGCTGCTGTCTCAGAGTGCATGTCCTGCCACAGCAGGGAATGTCCCAGCCACTGGTCTGGGTCTGGCCTCACCGAGAGTGAAGAAAATTGCTGCCATGTGGACATTTCCTCTGCTGATGACCATTAGTCACCTTCATGCTTAGTAGTCCAGACTCTGACTTTATACCTTTCGATGTTTTTTAGGCTCTGCCTTCAGGAGCAGGCTCACAAGAAACCAAGATCCCAATCAGCCTAGTACTCAGATTAAGGTAAGTAAACATCTTCTCTTTGTTTTCTGCATACTCTAAATGTGCTATTTTCTCTTTGAAAGGGACTCTTTTTTTAAAAATAGTCTGTGCATGAGAGTAACTGGATAAGATTGTGTGCCCCCCCAGTATCAAGTGCCAGGCATCGCAGGGGTATTGTTTCCCTCAGAAGTAAGAGCTACAGAGCCCCTGGGTGGCATAGTCAGTTGAGCGTCCGATTCTTGGTTTTATCTCAGGGTTGTGAGGTCAAGCCCTATATCGGGCTCCACACTCACTGCCTAACATTCTCTCTTCTGCTCCTCCCAAATAAATAAATAAATAAAATCTTAAAAAAAAAAAAAAGTAATAGCAACATTGCAAGGACCTGGATGTTAACACATTCTCTTAGCTGTTTTCCCACTAGTCGTTTTCAGTACAGCTAGTTTAGGTTCTGTAATTGAGTATGGTCTGTAACTGGGGAATAGTTTTTAGGGAAATAGCACTGGTTGGCTTATCTGAAGATTAGGTTTGTAATTTACCATATATCATGGACTCTGCAATCAACTGACCCAAGAATGGAGAGCTTTCTGATTGTGATAGATGATATTAAGACCTTGTTCTCAGAAGATGAAAGGAAAACCCTCTGAGAATATATCTGGTCTTTTTGTTTTACAGCAGGTGTTCTGAATTCGTGGTTCTTGGTGGGGTTTATAGCCAGGCTCTGACGGATTGCTCCCAGAAGTGCCATAAGTGGCAGTCTGTTCATTCTGACCCTCTCCTCTTGGAGGTAGTTGGGTTAGGATTGCAGAGCTTTCTTGTTAGACTAGCAGTGGCTGTTGTATTGTTCTAATTGGGTCTCGTTCTGTTTGTGAAATTAAAAGTATCACCTGAGACAACTCAGACCTTCATTACTACTAACATTTTTTAAAAGGGTTTCCTTAAATTACCATGGACTAATTCCTCTTCCCACATAAAATTCCTAATCTTCTTCTCAATATGACCATAATCAGAGATAGAAGCAGGGAGACCTTTTTTGAGAATGTTTTGATTCTACCACCCGGAGCGATGAAACTGTGCCATCAATGTGAAGAAAGCAGATTGGGTTACCTTTCCTTTACAAAAGCCTAGTCAATATACCTAGTCTCATCACAGATAGTTTTGGATTCATTAAAGTGTCTTGATAATCTTGTCCAATTCTGATTGTGCAAAAAGAATACCATTTGTCTCTTTTAAAAACTTTTTTTTTTTTTAAATCATGTAGCAGCTACTAGTACAAAAATTATATTTGACCTGTGCTTCAGGAAGTTAGAGAAGATACTTACTTGTAAGTGATACAACTAGCTTTTTGAGAGAGTGGTTTTTTAGTGGGCTGTGTTCCAGACTTATTTATGGAAGAAGAAACTATGTTCTCTCTCTCACTGATGAAGACTCTCAGCTGAAACCACTAGAAGAGATGGTAAACATATTTAGTCCAGTTTAGTGTCTTGCTGTCTCTGAAGGATTTGTGCTTAGCATGCCAGCTAAATCACTAAAATGATGCTGAATGTTCAATCTTTTTATTCAGCTTTCAGAAAGAATGGATTGACCAATTATGTATCAAGAAGACTCTATATCACACTGTTGGTTATTGTGGCAGGATACCAAGTAAAGAGTGAATAAAACACCTCACTTGTTAGTCAGATCTAGGTTGGAGCTGATTTGCATTATGTACTTAGCACAGGTTAAAGACACTTCGGGTGGTATACATGCAAAAGTATAAATCTGTATACAGGTACAAAGAGAAGGCAGTCGAAGGGGAAAATCATCTGGGCATAGGTTGTGTTAGAGACGGGTAACTACATTCTAAACACAACTTCAGGAATATTTTCAAGTATCCATCCGGTAGACCTAACCCTCTTCATTGTTTAGATAAAGTGGATTTGGGTCCTTAGTGATCAAGCATGTCTGCCTTTCCGTATAGTATTCTAAATGCCCACCTTTAACCAGAACCTCCAGGGAGCCTGGTTAATCTCAGTATATGGTTTGCTGAGTGATTACAATAACTGTCCCTCACCAGGCACACATTTAAATCTCTGGAGCCATGTATTAACTCTGCTGCCAGTATGGGTCTAACTCCTTTTCTCATCTTTTCCTTCCCCCTCATTGTCCGAACTCCTGTGGAATTTGGGGGAGCATCATGTATTTCATTTTGTGAGGCTGCCAAGACTGAGCACGTGTAGTGGGCAAGGCATTCTTGGAGAGCCTGGGTTGGGAGTAAGGAGGAGAAGGGTATCCTCTATTTTTTTTTTTAATGCTGCCACATATTTTTTAAAAAAAAATTTAATTCCAGTATTAAAATAATTTAATTCCGGTTAACATTTGGTGTTAGTTTCAAGTATATAATATAGGGATTCAATAATTCTGTATATAGTACTCAGTGCTCAAGATAAGTGTACTCTTAATCACCATCTATTTCTCGGTCCTCCTTCCCACCTCCCCTCAGGGAACCATCAGTTTGTATAGTTAAGAGTCTGTTTTTTGGTTTGTCTCTTTTCTCCTTTGTTCATTTGTTTTGTTTCTTAAATTCCACATAGGAGTGAAATCATAAGGTTTTTGTCCATCTCTGACTAAGTTCCCTTAGCATTATACTCTGTAACTCTGTTCATATTGTTGTAGAGGGCAAGAGTTCATTCTTTTTTATGGCTGAGTAATATTCCATTGTATATACACATATCTTATCCATTCATCAATCGATGGATACTTGGGTTGCTTCCGTATCTTGGCTATTGTAAATAATGCAACAGGAAACATAGGGGTGCCTGTATTCCTTTCAATCAGTCTGTTTCTGTTCTTTGGGTAAATACCAGTAGTGTAATTATTGGATCATATGGTTAATCTATTTTTAACTTTTTGAGGACTTTCCACGCTGTTTTCCATGGAGGCTACACCAGTTTGCATTCCCATCAACAGTGCACAAGAGTTCTATTTCTCCACATCCTCGTCAACACATGTTGTTTCTTGTGTTGTTGATTCTAACCATTCTGACAAGAGGAAGGTGATATCTCATTGTGGTTTTGACTTATAGTTCCCTGATGATTAGTGATATTTAGCATCTTAACATGTGTCTTTTGGCCATCTGGATGTCTTCTTGGGAAAAATGTCTGTTTATGTCTTCTGCCCATTTTTAAATTGGATTATTTGGGGGTTTTTGGTGTTGAATTGTGTAAGTCCTTTGTATTATTTTGGATACTAATCTTTTTATCCTGTATCATTTTAATTATACTTTCCTGTGCACATACATTTTCCTCTTAGTTTATATGATATCTTAATGGGACTAAGGATGGAAGTAGGCGTCTAAGAATCTCAAGGGGTGCCCGGGTGGCTCAGTGGGTTAAGCCTCTGCCTTTGGCTCAGGTCAGGATCTCAGGGTCCTGGGATCAAGCCCTGCATCGGCTCTCTGCTCAGCGGGGAGCCTGCTTCCCCATCTCTCTCTCTGCCTGCCTCTCTGCCTACTTGTAATCTCTGTCTGTCAAATAAATAAATAAAATCTTTAAAAAAAAAATAAAAAGAATCTCCTCAAAAGCCTGAGGGCATTTTGTTTTTGTTTTTTTCTTACTTTGTGCGAAGGTAGTTTTTTTTCCCCATTTAAAGTATAGTGCTATATTAGTTTGGGTGTATATAATATAATGATTTCAGCAGTTCTGTGCATTACTCAGTGTTCCTCACAATAAGTGTAGTGTTAGCATGAGGTTTCTATATTGACTACTGGAGGACATAAATTAAAAGGGTTGTAGGACAGTTAGATGGTCACTCTGAGTAGTTTGCTCTGAGCCCTGCAGTGTGAGCTCATTAGGATAAGTCATAGGATCTATGGAAATAGAATGGTTTTTCTTGAGGCACGGCTTTCCTGTTATATGTTGGCAGAGTCAGTATGCATAAATCCAGAAATTTATTTTACACATTCCCTTTTCTTTTGTAGGAATTCAAAAAAAGAACTAAATGATATTCGATTCGAGTTTACTCCTGGGAGAGGTAAGCCATCAAAAACATTGAAAACAAAATAACGTCTAATTTATTTAATGAAATGTGTTGTGATGTTTTTGTCCTTTAGATATATTTTACTTTTAAAAGATGATGAAAATGTTCCTGGTTTAAAGGGTGTGGGTGGCATATGAATAAAATAAAAACTCAATTTATTTACTACTAACCTCACTTGTAAACCTAGTATAATACAAACAGTAATGAATGTAGCTCTAATTTACTGCCTACCATAGTAGGCCAGGCATTGTGCTAAGCTTTCTATCATTAAGTTCTCAGAATTCCCCTAAGGAAGATTATTGTCCCCCTTGTGTAGATGATGAAACAAGGCTTAGAGTGAGGGGAGGTAAGTTGTTGTTCACACAGTCGGAAGAGGTGCCTCTGGAATTCATATCCACACTTGTCAGGGTGCAGAGTTCTCGCTCTCAGTACTGAACATGGTTGTACTTCTCCATGACAGTAAAGAAGAAACAAGGCTTCTAGCCTCCTCTCTTCCCAGGCTGAAGTGGAGTCCTGTCAGGCATAGTTTCTGGCCATGAACTTCTCCCTGGGATGAGACTTCTTTCTTTCTTGCCTTTGTTACTCAGCAGCCAGCACATTCATCCTGTGTGCAGTTCTCATTCTTCATGCTGTCTCAGTATCATCAGCAACTAAGTATGAAAGAGGACGGAAGCCAGGTGTGCAGAGGTGTATCCATTTCACTGTTTAAAACCAGGAAGAGTCCCATTTCAAGGAACTAATTCAAGTTGCTGGTCATCAGCACAAATGTGTGCCCACCCACCCCCAGAGGTCCTCCTGTTCTTTCAGGCTGTGTTCAGCCCTCAGGAAGCAGCAGCACTGACTCGGTTGGAGAGGAGATCAGTTAGGAATGCTGTGTCCCTGTCTTTTCATTTCTATTACAACCATTGATCAGATTATATGATGTAAAATCATTAGATATGAAGAAAAGCCCACCAGAATAAAAAAGAAAATGATGTTAGCAACAAACTTGGGATGTGATCTCTGAAGAGAAGAGATTACAATTTGTTCTTTCAAGATGTGCTTGAAAAGAAATCATTCCATTATACTAGCCTTGAAGATGTTGCACACACATCACATCTCAGAGCTGGTGGGGTTTGGGGCCAGGGCTGCCCTCACAATGGGACTTTTCCTCTGTAGCATCACTGTTAGTGCAAGTTATCTTTACAGTGAGTTGATACTGGCCATCTGGTTGCTAGAGGTTCTGTGCTCTAGCTACACCTAAGAGAATCTCCCACTTGAGGTAACCCCAGTGGTAGGAGAAACCTTTGTGTGGAAGGAAGATCCCACCCCCACCCCCGCCTCTTTGGTTATGTGAATTTAGCAGCTAGCTTGGGCCTGCCAGTGCCAACATCTACTCTAGGAGTTCACAGTAACGTGCATGCACAAGAAATGGAGCACCTTCTTTTTTTTCCTCGCAGATACAGCGGAGGGTGTATCTCAGGAACTCATTTCTGCTGGCCTTGTCGATGGAAGGGATTTAGTAATAGGTAACTACTTTGTACTCTGCCCTGCACCCTGGTGTCTCTGTCTTTGTATTTAGGACCTAGAAAACAGGCTTTGATTCCACTGAGCGGATCTCACGGGTCTTGGAGGGTCTTGGCATTGCTGAAATACAGGTATTGGTAATAGTTCCTCACAAAAAAGAAAATCTCATTTCAGAGTTCACTTTCTGACTTCCTGTGACAGTAGGTGAAAGCTGGGAGACTCTAGTAGAATTGATGATGTAATCACAAGTTAAAGTATACTTAGCCATATCCAGTTCATTTTGGAGGGTGAAACTCTGCCCTTAACAGAGCAAGAAAGAAGTAAGCAAAACTTGTTAGAGGCTTATTTCTAGAATAAGCAGAAAGTAAGAAAAGGTATAATCGGCCCATGTGTACATGTTATTGAAGGAAAAGACCATTGTCTAGGGCCAGTCAGCAGAGTTTTTCTGTAAAGGACCAGTTAGTAAATAGTTTAGGCTTGTGGGCCATTCATGGTCTTTAAACTATTCTTAGCCCACAGCCAGACTAGAAATAGGCTGCAGGCCAGAGTTCAGCAGCTCCCAGGATAGGGCTTTCTGGCCCGTGAGTAGACATACCCTTCCTCTTTGACCTGTGTGTCTTGCCCCATTTAACATAGCATCTTAAAGAAAGTTACTTTGAGCATGATTCAAGATTTATTTGTGCTACTTAGAGAGAGTTGAGTTTAAAAGATAATTTTTGTTTGGGGAGTGAGTTATCATTCCACTTCCATTTTGGTTGAACATAGAAGATTCTGAGCTATCATTTAGGTTTTTAAAATATGGTAGGAAATGGATTTACTTAGCTTCTTAATACTTTCTGTTTGTATGATTACAGTGGCAGCGAATTTGCAGAAAATTGTGGAAGAACCTCAGTCAAATCGATCTGTCACTTTCAAACTGGTACTCATTTCTTCCTCTTTATTAAACTGTCCTTACATAGCAGCAGCTTCTGTAGACCAGCTTGTATATTCCCTGAGTGCTGAGAATATTAAAATATGGTGGATTGTGTTCATTTAGCCTCCCTAAGGCCTTAGGCCAGTGTCTCCTTTTGAATGGCTTCCCTCTGTTCTCCCTCCAGGAAGCCTCCTATCATAGGCCCTTGACTCTTAAGAGAGAGTATTTCCAGTCTGACTCCAGCTTTGTACCCAGACCCCACCTTTTCTGAAAGAGACACCTTCATTTGCATCTTCATATCCCAGGGATCTGTACCCTGCTGTCTTCCTCCCCATAGTCCTTATATCAATTTTAATTGCTACGTGCAGTTTTGTTTACAAATAACCACAGCTTCTCATTTTGTTTGGTTCTTAGGCATCTGGTGTCGAAGGCTCAGATATTCCTGATGATGGTAAACTAATAGGATTTGCCCAGCTCAGCATCAGCTAAACCACAGCCTCGAAAGAGGCGGCCTAAGGAGATTCCACACATGCGTATCTCTGTTGCTTCTGTTGGCCTAAACCCACTACTGCCAAAGAACCCAGCAACAAACCTCCCGGCTAGGAGCTTTAGAGGTCTTTCTTTATGTTCTTCCTGCCATCATTCCCCCCTTTTCCCACAGGGAAAGAAAAGTTGGATCACCAGTGGCCAGCATCCCTTTAAAGACTTCCGTTAGTAAACTTACTGCGCATGTCCCCTGTCTTTCTCCAGCTGAGAAGGGGACTGTGCCTCAAGGCTCAGGAGGGAGATCTGGCAGCTCATCTTGCCTTACTCCAATGATGGCGCTGGGTGGAAAGTAGCAGCTATATTGGGCTTCCTCATCCTGCCTGTTCTCCCACACCTGACAGGATGTGGGCATCTTGGGATATATCTTCACCACTGAAGTAGCAATTAAAAGTTGATTGTTTATCTGGAGCCCAGAGAATTTAATTTAGTAATTTTTTTTTTTAAGCTGATGTGAATTCGAGCAACCTTTGTTAGGAAAAAGCACAGCCTCAGAAAGAGGCAGCCTAAACTGTGTTATTATTGTTTTGTTCATGTTTCTAAGCGTTTTGCTGAAGCTGCTCTCAGGCACCCCTCTTCATCACTCCCTCCAGAAAGGGTTGCTAGCCTTAACTTCAGCTGGTGCAAAACATCTGACTGTAGTCGAACTTCAGCCATCAGATCCTAAAAAGTGGAACTTTGGACTGTTTTTAGCGAAAACATCAAGTAATGGCTTCTAAAAGTGAATTTCCCCAGCAGTGGTTTTGAACAGGAAGAATAATAACTCATATCATTTTGGAAGTATTTATTTTCAAATCTTAAAAAATTCAATTGAAGAAAAACTGCTCCTCAATCCTCCCATGAAAATTTGCCTGGCCTCCACGTCATAAGGAAATGCAAGGCTGAGCTTTCTACAGCAATAAAGGAGACTCACCAGGCCAGCGAGGCCTACCTTCCAGCCCTGTCCTGCACTGACCCTTTGGAGGGGCTCCATACTTCTGTGCGCTGAACCTGACCCAGGATGGAAAGTGAAACCACATGTGCCGAGACTTTTAGGATTTTTGAGTAGACAGTGTTCATTTGATTTTCTATAGAAATAATATAAATTATTCTTTAGGTTTAAAAACGAGCACTCATAATGCAATATGTGAGTAATCGGTGGGGCCGATTTTCTTTCTTACTGTTTCACAGTCAACCTCTGTCTAACTGCAAGTAGCCCTAATAGTTTTTGTCTAAGAAAGGGACACTCAGTCTGGCCTTAAAACGACACATGAAGATGGGCTTTAGCACCATGGAAAGGGGAGTGCTGCCTCTTACAGAATCACGCAAGCCCTTTCCAGTACTGTTGGTCTGTGAATAACGAGATCACTTCACCTAGTTGTTTCTTGGAATATCTCTGGAAGCTTTCCCCACAACTGAGTTGTTGCAGCTCTTGTTTGCTTCTGAGCTTGTTGTTTTAGTCATGGGCTTCCTTTCCCTGCCCTAGGTACAGAGGCATACTGGAAAAGGAGTGGATGTGGGGGAGAAGGATGGGATGGCTTTGGAGTGGCCGTTGGGAGGAAAGTAGATGAGAGGATCAGACACCAAAGTCCAGGGTCCCAGCAGGATTGGTAAAAAGTGGGAGGCCTGCCAAGCCTAGAGAGGGAAAAGATTGATAGTTTGCTGGAAGAATACTTAGCTTTTCTTTTTCTTTTCTTTTTTTTTCTTTTTTCTTTTTTTAAATTTTTTTTAGAGGGATGGGAATAACATGAAAAGGAGATAGTGTCCCTTTGGCACAAGGCTAATCGCTTCTCGGCCTTTTGGCTAAGATCAAGTGTGGCACAAGGCTAGTGGCTTACCTTTGAGTATGTATTTTTGTCTCAGTCAAGCCATCATCATCTACATATTGATAAATCCGGAGGTGGTGGCCTCACTCTGTTCTAGCATTCTGTTTGGAAGTGGTCTGGAGCCCAGGCAGGAGGTGAGCAGCAGCCCATTGCCGTGTTCAGTTTCCCCAGCCAGCCATGACTTTTAAACTGCAGTGGGACAAGGATGCCAATAGAAGTGGCCTAGGGTTTTCTCTTTCTTTTCAGTTCATTTTTTGCCCTGCTGGGAATTAGGAGTCAGACACCAAGACCCAGGACAGTGTTATTTCTTCTGCATGATGTATGGTGGACTCCCTTTGCTGACTTTCACAGCGATGCTGAGAGAATACGTGAACAGAAACTTCCCAGGATGGACAGCACGTAACCTAGTGAGTGACCTTGCTCCTTTCAAGGAGCAGTGGTCCAGGGTACACCTCTGTCTCTAGGTCTCTAGGATCCCTTGGTCCCTGGGGGTAGGGACTAATTTAGCACAAGGTAACATGTGCCAATGCTGTTTGTGAAATGTATGGTCTTATTCAATATGACTAATGGATTTCTTTGGGTTTTTTGCTTAAGTTTTGAACCAAATCCTAGAGCCAGCTGATACTATTTAATAATCTGAGGATAGAATAATGGTGTATCAGTAAATGGAGGTTCCTCCTTATGATGTATGCTAGATTATGGAAGATGTAAAATATTTGACCTTCCCTTCTCCCTTTTTTTGACTTTGTATTTTGCTGCATGTTTCCTTCATTTTTAATCAATAAAGAGTAAATTATCTGTGGTGGTGTAAGGATTCTTTACTTCAGTGCTTGCTGGTGGGGAGCATGAGGAGTGGGTCAGAGAGTCACTACTAACTGGAGGAAAAACTGGAGGAGTGGGTCAGGGAGTTACTACACAAATGGATGAAAAAGTGGGCACAAGCTAAAAAAATGTGTGTATTGACCTACAAATTATCTAGAACAGCTGAAAATCATTGTACAAATGGGGAAACTGAAATCTCAAAAGGGAGAGATAAGATATGGCCAGGGAAATTTCATAGCACGGGGCACAGAACTCCTCGTACTGTTGTTTCTGTTTGATTCTCCTTATGCAGTTGGATAGAGAAAAGAGGCCACATTCAAGGCTTTTTGAGTCCATTTTGGAAAACAGAGCAGGGCTGAGCTTCTCACTATTTGACTTTGCTATAGAAATGGTGGGATTACATGTGAGAGTCTAGGCTCCTCTGTATTCTTCCACCTCCCATGTAAGTAATCTTGGTCTTAACACCTTCTCCATAGAAGGGTCCTTCTAGGACAGGACTGCTTGTGGATTCTTGTAATTCAGAGCTTAGGCATTGACAGGATTGTATCTTAGTGATTTTGCTCTCAAGATAAGCAGGTTGGGGCGCCTGGGTGGCTCAGTGGTTTGGGCTGCTGCCTTCGGCTCGGGTCATGATCTCAGGGTCCTGGGATCGAGCCCCGCATCGGGCTCTCTGCTCCGCAGGAAGCCTGCTTCCCTCTCTCTCTCTCTCTCTCTCTGCCTGCCTCTCTGCCTACTTGTGATCTCTGTCTGTCAAATAAATAAATAAAATCTTTAAAAAAAAAAAAAAAAAAGCAGGTTGTGGGGCCCCTGGGTGGCTCAGTGGGTTAAAGCCTCTGCCTTTGGCTCAGGTCATGATCTCAGGGTCCTGGGATCGAGCCCTGTGTCAGGCCCCTCTGCTCAGCAGGGAGCCTACTTCCCCCCTCTCTCTCTGCCTGCCTCTCTGCCTACTTGTGATCTGTCAAATAAAGAAAGTTAAAAAAAATCTTTAAAAAAAAAAAGATAAGCAGGTTGTAAAAGTGGACTCTGAGGCACCTGGATGGCTAATGATCTCATTCACCTTAAAAAAGTGAGTTTAAATTATGACTCACATTTTCTTCTCAGAGCAGATTGTAAATAATAGCACAGAATTTCAGTTGGCTTAGATAAAATTGTTTGATTAATTAAAAGTTTGACTGATGTTCCTTTTGTGTGAAATATACTTAGCAGTTCAAAGTGAAAAAAATCTAATCCTGGAAAGGATTGTCATCATAGAACTTGAAAGAAATACTGATTTGGGGGTGCCTGGGTAGCTCAGCAGATTAAGCTTCTGCCTTCAGCTCAGGTAGGGATCCTGGGTCCTGGGATCAAGCCCCACATTGGGTTCTCTGCTCAGCGGGGAGCCTGCTTCCCCTTCTCTCTGTCTCTGCTTGCCTCTGCCAGCTTGTGATCTCTGTCAAATAAATAAATAAAATCTTAAAAAAAAAAAAAAGAAAAGGGAATATTGACTTGGTAGTTTCCTAGTTTATGCTCAATATGAAATTCAATTTTATTTGGTTTCTCAGGAATGTCAATTATCCTTTAAATATGAAAGATGATTATGCGAGAAGAAAGATGTCTTATGACCAGAAATCTAGAACTTGAACATATTCTCTAATTTCCCAGATGCTAAGGGCCACTCATAGTTTACTGAGCTCCATATTGTACGGATTACAGGCTTTTTGTCCCTTAAATTGAAAGACTAAAATCTTAAAAAAAAAAAAAAAAAAAAAAAGCAGATTGTGAAAGTGAACTCTGAACTGCCTGGATGGCTCAGTTGCTTAAGTGTCCAGCTCTTGATTCTGGCTCAGGTCATGGTCTCAGGGTTGTGAGATGGAGCCCCCTTGTTGAGCCTCGTCATGTTCCATCCTCAGGGCAGGGTCTGCTTGAGATTCTCTTCCACTTCTCCCCACCACCCCCCACTACTCTCCCTCACTCTAAAATAAATAAAATCTTTAAAAAGTGGATTCTGACTATTGTTGGGACAGAGGAGGTGCTAGTTACTCTAAAGTGACCGTGGTGCATGTGGGGAGAGATGGCAGGGCAAGAATAAATGGAGCCTTTCTGCTGGCCGTTCTTTAACAAGTTCAGGCATTCTCAAGAGGCCTGCTTCCTTAGCTCTACCTCCTCATAGTATCAATTTTCAGTGCAACAGTTTATGCATTTCTCCTTCAGATCAGTTCATCTACACCACACTTTCTGCCCTTTAAAAAAAAAAAAAAAGCCTTCATCTTTTAGAGTAGTTTTAGTTTCATAGTGAAATTGAACAGAAAGTACAGAGTTCCCATATCTAGTCACATATCTTGACCCCATCTAGTCACAGCTTGCCCACTGTCAACAACCTGTGCCAGAGTGGTACACTTGTTATAACTGATGAACCCACATGGACGTCCTTATCACCCAAAGACGGTAGTTGACATTCATGTTCACTCTTGGCTGTTGTATATACTATAGATCTAGACAACTGTATAGTGACACATATCCATCATTGTATAAAATAGATTCACTACCCTAAAATTCCTTGTATTGCACCTATCCATCTCTCCCTTCCCTCTAGTCCCTGGCAACCACTCATCTTTTTAGTGTCTCCATAGTTTTTTGCCTTTTCCACAGTATCATGTATTTAGAATCCTACAGTATGTAGCCTTTTCAGAATGGCCTCTTTTGCTTAATAATATGCACTTACAGGTCTCCATTTTGTGTGTGTGGTGGGGGTGGGGTTAATAGCTCTTTTTTAGTGCTGAATAATATTCTATGCCTGGATGTACCACAGTTCATTAATCCATTTACCTATGAGTTGCTTTCAAGCCTTGACAAATTATGAACAGAGCTGCTGTAAACATCTGTATGGAGGTTTTGTGTGGATATGAATTTTTTAACTCCTTTTGGTGATTACCCAGGAGCTCAATTGTGAATTGTTTGGTAAAGGAATAGTTTCATAAGAAACCATCAGTTGTCTTTCACAAGGGCTGTATACTATTTTGCATTCCCACCAACGAATGAGAGAGCTTCTGTTGGTCTATATCCTTGCCACCATTTGATGGTGTCAATGTTAAAGACTGGCAATTCTGATAGGCCTGTAGTGATATCTTGTTTTAATCTGCAATTCTTTAGTGAGGTGATGTGGAACATCTTTTCATATGTGTATTTCCTTTCTGTATTCTTAAGTGAGGTGCCCATTAAAGTCTTTTGCTCATTTTTAGTAAGATTGTTTTCTTATTGTTGAGTTTTAAGAATTCTTTGTGTATTTTGTATAAAAGTCCTTAATCAGATGCGAGCATACCTCATTTTTCTGCATTTTACTTTATTGTGCTTTGCAGATAACTATGTTTTTTAGAAGTTGAAGGTATGTGGCATCCCTGCATTGGGCATGTCTCCCGGTGACATTTTTCCAACAGCATTTGCTCACTTTGTATCTCTTTGTCAATAAAGTCTTTTCAATTAAGGCATGTATATTGTTATTTTAGACATTATGCTATCACACAGTTATTATACTACCACATAGTCTAAACATAACACTTATATGCAGTAGGAAACCAGGAAAGTCATGTGACTTCCTTTATTGCAATGTTGGCTTTACTGCAGTGACCTTGAATCTAACCCTCATTATCTCCAAGGTCTGTCTGTTCATATCTGCAAATATTTTCTCCAGTCTGTGGCTTGTCTTTTTCTTTCTTTCTTTCTTTCTTTCTTTCTTTTTTTTTTTTTTTTTTTTTGGCAGAGCAGGAGGTTTTAATCCTAATGAAGTCCAGCTTATCTATCATTTCTTAAATGGATCATATTTTTGGCTCTATGGCTTAAAAAATCATTACCATACACAAGGTCATCTAAATACTTGCTAGTGTTGTCTTCTAAGAGTTGTATGGTTTTGAATTTTCTTTGAGATCTATGATCCACTTTGAATTAATTTTCTTGAAGAGTATAAAATCTGTATCTAGAGTTATTTTTTTGGCCTATGTGTGTTCAGTTACCTACAGGTGTCCACCACCATTTGTTGAAAAGACTGTTTTTCCTCCATTGTATTGCCTTTGCTCTTTGGTCAAGATCGTTGAATCTATGATTTGTCTCTGTTTTCTGTGCCATTGATATGTTTATTCTTTTGCCAATACTATACTCACTTGATTACGATAACTTTATATAAATCTTGAAGTCAAGTATTGTCCTTTGATTTTGTTCTCCATCAATATTGTGTTGGTTCTTCTTGGTCTTTTGCTTCTCCATATAAGCTCTAGAATCAGTTTCTCAATTTTCACAAAAACTTAGTGGAATTTTGATTGGAATTGTTGTTAGTCAACAGATCAAGTTGGGAAAAACTGACATAACTGTCCATACACATTGAAATCTCTCCATTTTCAATTCATTGATTTTCTTTATCAGAATTTTCTAGTTTTTCTCATGTAGATCTTTTACCTATTTGTTAGATTCTATTTCATTTTTGGGGTGCTAATCTAAATGGTATATTTTTTATTTCAAATTCTACTTGTTTGTTGTTGGTATATAGGAAGTGATTAGCTTTTGTATCTTAACCTTATATCCTGCAAACTTATTATAAACATTTAGTTCCAGGAGTATTTTTGTCAATTCTTTTAGGTTTTCTAATAGATGCTAGTATCTGGTGGATTATTATGTCATTTGTAAACAAAGAGCATTTTCATTCTTCCAAATCTATATAAACCTTCATTTCCTTTTGTTGTTGTTGTTGTTAAGATTTGTTTATTCTTTAGAGCATGCGTGTGCAAGTGGGGTGAGAGGAAGAGGGTGAGGATCTCAAGCATAGAGCCCAATGGAAGGCTCAATCTCAAGACCCTGAGATCATGACCTAAGCAAAATCAAGAGTTAGATTCAACTGACTGAACCACCCAGGTGCCCCTCATTTTCTTTTCCTGTATTGTGTTAGCTGGGATATATAATAACATGTTAAAAAGCAGTGGTAAGAGAGGATATTCTTTTCTTGGTCCTGATTTTAGTGGAAAAGCTATTTTCTCATTAAGTACGATGTTAGCTATAGGATTTTTGTAGATATTTTTATGTAACATTTTTTTAAAGATTTTATTTATTTATTTGATAGAGATCACAAGTAGGCAGAGAGGCAGGCAGAGAGAGAGGAAGGGAAGCAGGCTCCCTGCTGAGCAGAAAGCCCGATGTGGGGCTCGATCCCAGGACCCTGGGATCATGACCTGAGCTGAAGGCAGAGGCATTAACCCACTGAGCCACCCAGGTGCCCCTTATATAACATTTTAAAATTTGAATTCAATTAACATAGTGTATTATTTGGTTCAGGGGGTATGGCTCTGTGATTCATCAGTCTTATATAATACCCCATGCTCATTACAACACATACCCTCCGCAATGTCCATCACCCAGTTACCCCATCCCTCCACCCCTTTCGCCTCCAGCAACCCTCAATTTGTTTCTTGTGATTAAGAGTCTCTCATGGGTTTCATCTTGTTTTATTTTTTTTCCTCTCTTCCCCTATGATCCTCTAATGTGTTTCTTAAATTCTACATATCAGTGAGATAATATAATTGTCTCTCTCTGATTGACTTACTTCACTTAGCATAATACCCTCTAGTTCATGCAGGTCATTGCAAATGGTTAGATTTCATTTTTGATGGCTGCGTAATATTCTGTGTGTGTGTGTGTGTGTGTGTGTGTGTACACATATATATAATATATGCCACATCTTCTTTATCCATTCATCTGTCCAATAGAGCAAATAAAATCTTTCCATAGTTGGCTATTGTGGACATTGCTGCTATAAACATTGGAGTACAGGTGCCCCTTTGGATCACTACATTTGTATCTTTGGGGTAAATAACTTGTAGTGCAATTGCTGGGTCATAGCATAGCTCTATTTTCAACTTTTTGAGGAAACTCCATACTGTTTTCCAGAGTGGCTGCACCAGCTTGCATTCCGACCAATAGCATAGGAGGTTTTCCCTTTCTCTGCATCCTTCCCAACATCTGTTGTTTCCTGATTTGTTAACTTTAGCCATTGTGACTGTTATGAGATGGTATCTAACTGTGGTTTTGTTTTGTATTTCCCTGAATCAAGTGATGTTGAGCACTTTTTCATGTGTCTGTTGGCCATTTGGATGTCTTCTTTGCAGAAATGTCTGTTCATGTCTTCTATCCATTTCTTGATTGGATTATTTGTTCTTTGTGTGTTGAGTTTGATAAGTTCTTTATAGGTTTTGGATACTAGCCCTTTATCTGATATGTCATTTGCAAATATCTTCTCCCATTCTGTTGGCTGTCTTTTCATTTTGTCAACTGTTGCCTCTGCTGTGCAAAAGCTTTCTATTTTGATGAAGTCCCCGTAGTTCATTTTTGCCTTTGTTTCTCTTGCCTTTGGAGACATATCTAGCAAGAAGTTAGCTGTGGCTGAGGTCAAAGAGGTTGCTGCCTGTGTTCTTCTTAAGGACTTTGGTGGATTCCTGTCTCATATTGAGATCTTTCATCCATGTTGAATCTATTTTTGTGTATGGTGTAAGGAAGTGGTCCAATTTCGTTCTTTTGCATGTGGCTGTCCAATTTTCCCAGCACCATTTGTTAAAAAGACTGTCTTTTTTCCATTGGATAGTCTTTCCTGCTTTGTCAAATATTAGTTGGCCATAGAGTTGAGGGTCCATGTGTGGGTTCTCTATTCTGTTCCATTGAGCCATGTGTCTATTTTTGTGCCAGTACCATACCGTCTTGATGATTACAGCTTTGTAGATAGAGCTTGAAGTCCAGAATTGTGATACCATCAGTTTTGGTTTTCTTTTTCAACATTCCTTTGGCTGTTCAGGGTCTTTTCTGCTTCCATACAAATTTTAGGATTATTTGTTCCAGTTCTGTGAAAAGAGTTGATGGTATTTCGATAGGGATTGCATTGAATGTGTAGATTGCTCTAGATAGCATCAACATTTTAATAATACTTATTTTTCCAATCCACAAGTATGGAACATTTTTCCATTTCTTTGTGTCTTCCTAATTTCTTTTATGAGTGTTCTATAGTTTTCTGAGTACAGATCTTTGCCTCTTTAGTTGGGTTTATTCCTAGGTATCTTATGGTTTAAGGTGCAATTGTAAATGGAATCAGCTCCTTAATTTCTCTTTCTTCTGTTTCACTGTTGGTGTATGGAAATGCCACTGGTATCTGTGCGTTGATTTTACATCCTGCCACTTTGGTGAATTCCTGTATGAGTTCTAGCAATTTGGGGGTGGAATCTTTTGAGTTTTCCACATAGAGTATCATGTCATCTGCAAAGAGTGAGAGTTTGACTTCTTTGGCAATTCAATGCCTTTTATTTCTTTTTGTTTTCTGGTTGTTGAGGCTAGGACTTCTAGTACTATGTTGAACAACAATGGTGATAGTGGACATTCCTGCCGTGTTCCTGACTTTAGAGGAAAAGCTCTCAGTTTCTCCCCATTGAGAATTATATTCACTGTGGGTTTTCATAGATGACTTTTATGATTTTGAAGTCTGTACCCTCTGTCCCTACACTGTAAAGAATTTTTAATCAAGAAAGGATGCTGTACTTTGTCAAATGCTTTTTCTGCATCTATTGAGAGTATCATATGGTTCTCATTGTTTCTTTTATTACTATAGTGTATCACATTGATTGATTTGAGCATGTTGAACCAACCTTGCAGCCCAGGAATAAATCCCACTTGGTCATGGTGAATAATCTTTTTATTTTTATTTTTAAAATTTTATCCATTTATTTGACAGAGAGAGACACTGCAAGAGAGGGAACACAGGCAAGGGGAGTAGGAGGGGGAGAAGCAGGCATCCCGCTGAGTAGGGAGCCTGAGTAGGGCTCTATCCAAGACTCTAGGATCATGACCTGAGCTGAAGGCAGATGCTTAATGACTGAGCCACCCAAATGCTCCATGAATAATCCTTTTAATGTACCTTTGGATCCTGTTGGCTAGTATTTTGGTGAGAATTTTTGCATCGTGTTCATCAGGATATTGGTCTGTAATTCTCCTTTTTGCTGGGGTCATTGTCTGGTTTTGGGATCAAGATAATGCTGGCCTCATAGAGTTTGGAAGTTTTCCTTCTATTTCGATTTTTTGAGACAACTTCAGAAGAATAGGTATTAATTCTTAAAATGTTATGTAGAATTCCCCAGGGAAACCATCTGGCCTTGGACTCTTATTTCTTGGGAGGTTTTTATTACTGCTTCACTTTTCTTGGCTGGTTATGGGTTTGTTCAGATTTTCTTTTTCTTCCTGGTTCAGTTTGGGTAGTTAATATGTCTCTAGGAATGCATCCATTTCTTCCAGATTGTCTAATTTGTTGGCATATAGTCGCTCATAATATGTTCTTATAATTGCTCATACTTAATTGGTGTTGGTTGTGATCTCTTGCATTCATGATTTTTAAATTTGGACCTTTCTCCTTTCTTTTTGATAAGTCTGAGCAGGGCTTTATCAATCTTATTAATCCTTTCAAAGAACCAGATCCTAGTTGTATCTGTTCTACTTTTCTTTTGGTTTCTATTTCATTGGTTCCTGCTCTTATCTTAATTTCTCTTCCCCTGCTGGGTTTAGGTTTTATTTACTGTTCTTTTTCCAGCTTCTTAGGTGTAGGGTTAGGTTGTGTATTTGAGATCTTTCTTGTTTCTTAAAAAAGGTTTGTAATGCCATATACCTCCTTTTTAAGACCGCCTTTGCTGCATACCAAAGATTTTGAACAGTTGTGTGTTCATTTTCATTTGTTTCCATGAATTTTTTAAATTCTTTAATTTCCTGGGTGACCCATTCATTCTTTAGTAGGATGCTTTTTAGCCTCCATATATTTGAGTTCTTTCCAGCTTTCCTCTTGTGATTGAGTTCCAGTTTCAAAGCATTGTAGTCTGAAAATATGAAGGGAATGATCCCAGTTTTCTGGTATCAATTGAGACCTGATTTATGACCCAGGATGTGATCTATTCTGGAGATTGTTCCATGTGCACTTGAAAAGAGTGTGTATTCTGTACTTTGGGATGGAGTATTCTGAATACATCTGTGAAGTTCATCTAGTCCAATGTGTCATTCAAAGCCCTTATTTCTTTGTTGATCTTCTGCTTAGATGATCAGTCTACTGCAGCGAGGGAGGTGTTAAAGTTCCCTTCTATTATTGTATTATTATCTCTGCGTTTCTTTGATTTTGTTATGGATTGTCTTACATAATTGGCTGCTCCCATGTTAGGGACATAAATACTTACGACTGTTAGATCTTCTTGTTGGATATACCCTTAAATTATCTCTTCATCTCTTTTACAGTCTTTGGCTTAAAATCCAATTTGTCTGATTTAAGGATTGCTACCCCAGTTTTCTTTTGATATCCACTAGCATGATAAATGGTTTTCTACACCCTCTGTCAATGTTCTTTACCAAGTTGAGAACGTTACCTTCTGTCCCTAGTTTATTGAGAGTTTTTGTTATAAATGGATATTGAATTTTATCAAGTCCTTTTCCTCATTATGTGATTTTTTTTTTTAGCCTGTAGATGTGATAGATTATATTAGTTGATTTTTGCATTTTTAACCAGGCTCATATATCTGGGATGTCCTACTTAGTCGTGGGATATAATTCTTTTTTTACATTGTTTGAATTGCTGTACTAATATTTTGTTGAGGATTTTTGCATCTTTCTATTTTTCTTGGAAGTCTTTGGTTTTGTTATTAGATTAATGGGGCTGGCCTCATAGAATGAGTTTGTAAGTATTCCCTCAGCTTATCTTCTGGAAGAGATTGTAGAGAATTGGTATAATTTCTTAAATGTTTGGTATAATTCATCAGTGAACTCATTTGGGCCTGGTGATTTCTGTTTTAGAAGATTATTAATTACTGATTCAATTTCTTTAGTTGATAGAGGCCTGTTCAGATTGTGTATTTCTTCTTGTGTACGTTTTGACTTGTATCCTTCAAGAAATTGCTCCATTTCATTTAGGTTATCAAATATGTAGGCATAGAGTTATTTACAGTATTATTTGTTATCCTTTTAGGGTGTATTGAATCTGTAGTGATACCTCTTTCATTTCTGATGTTAGTAATTTTTGTCTTTTCTCTTTTTTTCTTAGCCTGACTGGAAGCTTATCAATTTTATTGATCTTTTCAGAGAATCAACTTTTGGTTTTATTGGTTTTCTCTATTATTTTCCTGTTTTCTGTTGCACTGATTTCTCTGATTTTTACTTTTTTCCTTCTGCTTTCTTTGGATTTAATTTGCCCTTTTTTTTCTATTTTATTAAGACTTAGAAATACTGTGTTTGGATCTTCTTTTCAGTGCCATAAATTTCACTCTAGACACTGCTTTTGTGGTATCCCCATGATTTTAATATGTTGTATTTTCATCTTCATTTCATTCAAAATATTTAAAAATATCTGTTAAGATTAATTTTGGGGTCCATGTGTTATTTAGAAGTATGTTGTTTAATCTCCAAGTATTTTGAGATTTTTCATCTATCTTCATTTTGTTGATTTCTAGATTAATTGATTGTGGTCTATATATATATATTTTTTAACTTAAGGTTTTTTAAGTTTAAGATGTGTGTTATGGCCCAGAGTATGGTCTCTCTTGGTAAATGTTCTATGTGAGCTTGAAAGGAATGTGTATTCTGCTATTGTTAAATGAAATTAGTTATAAATTTCAGTTAATTCGTGGTGTTTCAGGTGTGTCCTTACCGATATTCTGCCTGCTGGTTCTGTCCATTTCTGATAGAGGGATGTTGAAGTCTCCAGCTGTAATAGTGGATTAATATCTTTCTCCTTGCAGTTCTATCAGTTTCTGCCTCATGTATTTTGATCATTTGTTTTGGTGAATACACATTAAGAATTGTCCCCTTGGACTCAAATAAAATCAGTAACGGAAGAGAAGAAACAACAGTCATCACCACAAAAATACAAAGGATTATAAGAGAATGTTATAAAAAATTATATGTCAATAAGTTGGACAAATTAGAAGAATTACATAAATTCCTAGAAACATATAGCCTTCTAAAACTGAATCAGAAAGAAACAGAAAAGTTGTACAGAGTGATGTGATGAAATTGATTTAGTAATAAAAAAACCACACACACACACACACACACACACACACACACACAAAACTCCCAAAAACAAAAGTCCAGGACCAGCTGGCTTCATGGGTAAGTTCTACCCAACATTTAAAGTGTTAATACCTGTTCTCAAACTATTCCAACAAGAAGAAGAAAGAAAGCTTCCCAACATTTAAAGTGTTAATACCTGTTCTTAAAACTATTCCAACAAGAAGAGGAAAAAAAGCTTCCAAATTCATTCTGTGAGGCCAGAATTACCCTGATATCAAAATCAGATAAAGACACTACAAACAGGGGCGCCTGGGTGGCTCAGTGGGTTAAAGCCTCTGCCTTTGGCTCAGGTCATGATCTCAGGGTCCTGGGATGGAGACCCACATCGGGCTGTCTGCTCCGCGGGGAGCCTGCTTCCTCTTCTCTCTCTCTCTGCCTGCCTCTCTGCCTACTTGTGATCTCTTCCTGTGAAATAAATAAATAAAATCTTTTTTTTTTAAGATTTTATTTATTTATTTGATAGAGAGAGATCACAAGTAGGCAGAGAGGCAGGCAGAGAGAGAGGAGGAAGCAGGCTCCCTGCTGAGCAGAGAACCTGATTCGGGACTTGATCCCAGGACCCTGAGATCATGACCTGAGCCGAAGGCAGCGGCTTAACCCACTGAGCCACCCAATAAATAAATCTTAAAAAAATAAATAAATAAAATCTTAAAAAAAAAAAGACACTACAAACAATGAAAACCACCACCTATTTTCTCTGATGAACATAGATGCAAAAATCCTCAACAAAATGTTAACAAATCAAATCCAACAATACATTAAATAAGTCACAGGATCAAGTACGATTTAATCTGGGGATACAGGATGGTTCAATATTTGCAAATCAATCAGGGTGATTCATCAGATTAATAAGAGAAAGGATAAAAACCATATGATCATCTCAGTAGATATAGAAAAAGCTACAGTATCCATTCTTGATTAAAAATTCCCAACATAGTAGATTTAGAGGAAACATGCTCAACATACTTAAGGTCATATATGAAAAACCCACAGCTAACATCATACACAATGGAAAGAAACTGAGAGCTTTCCTTAAGATCAGGAAAAATAAAAGGGTGTTCACTCTCACCACTTTTTTCCCACATAGTACTGGAAGTCCTAGCCACAGCAATAAGACAAAAAAAAGAAATAAAAGGCATCCAAATGGGTAACGAGGAAGTAAAACTGTCACTATTGGCAGATGACATGACACTACATCCAGAAAATGCTAAAGATTCCACCAGAAAACTATTAGACCTGACAAATGAATTCAGTAAAATCTCAGGATACAAAATTAATATACAGAGACCTATTGTATTTCTTTATACTAATAAGGAAGTAGCAGAGAGAGAAATTAAGAAAACAATCCCATTTACAATTGCTCCAAAAATAATAAAATGCCTAGGAATAAATTTAACCAAGGAGGTGAAAGACCTGTACTCTGAACATCATAAAACATTGTTGAAAGAAACTGAAGATGGTACAAGCAAATGGATAAGTATTCCATGCTCATAGATTGGAAGAACCAATATTGTTAAAATGTCCATACTACTCAAAGCAATTACAGATTTAGTGCAATCCCTTTCAAAATATCAACATTTTTCACGGAACTAGAATAAATAATCCTAAACTGTGTGTGGAACACACAAAGGACCCCCAAATAGCCAAAGCAAATAGCCAGATGTTGAAGAACAACAAAAAAACTGAAGGGTGTTATAATCCCAGATTTCAAAATATACTGCAAAGCTATAGTAATCAAAAGTGTTGCTCTGACACAAAAATAGACACACAGATCAAAGGAATAGAATAGAAGCCCAGATGGAAACCCACACTTAATCTATGACAAAAGAGACAAGAATATACAATGGGGAAAAGACAGTCTCTTTAACAAATGGTGCTATGAAAACTGTACAGCTCCATGCAAAAGAATGAAACTGGACTGCCTCTTATACCAAACACAAAAGTAAATAAAAAATGGATTAGAAACCTAAATGTGAGACCTGAAACCATAAAACTCCCAAAAGAAAACAGGCAGTAAGGTCCTTGGAAACATTTTTCTAGAACTTTGTCCCCAAGCAAGGGAAACAAAAACAAAATTAGACTATTGGGACTATAGTAAAATAAAAAGCTTTTCCATCAGTAAAACAAAAAGACAACCTACTGAATGGGAGAAGATATTTGCAAATTATATATTTGATGAGGGATTAATATCCAAAATAAATAATGTATATAACTCAACACTGAAAAAACTTTCCTATTTTAAAATGGGCAGATGACTTGAATAGACATTTTTCCAAAGAAGCCCTATAGATGGCCAACAGACACATGGGAAAAGATCCTCAACATGACTCATCATCAATGAAATGCAAATCAAAACCACGATGATATATCACTTTACAACCGTCAGAATGGCTAAAATCAAAAAAACAAGAAATAACAAGTGTTGGTGAGGATGTGGAGAAATAGGAACCCTCATACATTGTTCATGGGAATACAAACTGGTGCAGCCTCTCTGGAAAATAGTAGAGATTCCTCAAAAAATTGAAAATGGAATCACCATATGATACAGTAACTCTACTAACTGGTTATTTGTCCAAAGAAAATGGAAACACTAATTTGAAAATATATGCGTACCTCTGTGTTTATTACAGCATTATTTACTAGCCAAGATATGGAAGCAACTCAAGTGTCCATATAGATGAAAGGATAAAGAAAATGTGGTATTTTATGCAATGATCTGTTACTCAGTCAAAAAAAGCATGAGATCTTGCCATTTACAGCAACATAGATGGACCTATAGGATATAATGCTGAGTGAAATAAATCAGGAGTATGATTTCACTAATGTAGAATTTAAGACAAAAAACAAATGAGTAACAAATAAAAGACCACTCTCAAATACAGAGAACAGATTGGTGGCTGCCAGAGGGTAGGTGGTTGGGAAGAAGGGGGATAAAATAATGAAGAATATTAAGAGTAGATTTACCTTGGTGGGCACTGAGTAATGTACAGAGTTAATGAATCAGTATACTGTACACCTGAAACTAATATAACCCTGTATGTTAATTACACTTAAATTTTTTAAAAATTGTCCTTTTGGAGTATTGACCCCTTTATCATTATGTAATACTTTTCTTTTTTTTTTTTTAAGATTTTATTTATTTATTTGACAGAGAGAGATCACAAGCAGGCAGAGAGGCAGGCAGAGAGAGAGGAGGAAGCAGGCTCCCTGCTGAGCAGAGAGCCCGACGCGGGGCTCGATCCCAGGACCCCAAGATCATGACCAGAGCCGAAGGCAGCGGCTTAACCACTGAGCCACCCAGGCGCCCTGTAATACTTTTCTTATCCCTAATAAAAATCCTTGCTCTGAAGTCTGCTTTCTGAAATTGATGTAGCTATTCTTACTTTTTGGGGGGATTACTATTTGCATGATATATCTTTTTTCCATTCATTTACTTTTAATCTATATGTGTCTTTATATTTAAAGTGGTTTTCTTTTAGACAGCATAGAGTTGGTTCTTGTTTTTTGTTTCTCTGACAATCTCCATCTTTTACTTGATGAAGTAGACCATTAATAACATTTAAAGTGTTCATTAATATAGTTGAATTAACTATATTTACTATATAACTATATTTGTTTTCTATTCTTGCCCTTGTTCTTTGTTCCTATTTTAATCCTCCCTTTATCTGTTTTTGTGTGTGTGTGTGGTTTTAACTGAGAATTTTATTTTTTAATACTCTTTTAAGATTTATTTATTTATCTTAAAGAGCATGCATGAGCAGAGGGTGTGTGAGAGAATCCTCAAGCAGACTCCCCACTGAGTGGACTGGAGACCATTTCCAGGACCCTCAGATCATGACCTGAGACTAAAAGCAAGAGTCAGACACCAAACTGACTGAGCCACCCAGGCACCCCTTTAACTGAGAATTTTATATGGTTTATTTTCTCTCCCTTCTTAGAAGTATATCAATTATACTTTTTTTTAAGTGGGTGCCCTATGGTTTTTGATATATATTTAAAGTTAATCCAAATGCATTTTCAAAGAACATAATACACCTCCCAGGTAGCATTAGTACAATATAATAACAAAATAATCCTACTTCCTTCTCTTCTTTGTATCATTTATATCATTGTTGTCATTCATATCATATATAGGTAAGTGATCCAAGGGCAATGAATGTATTTATGTGTATATACATACTCATATATATGTACTCTCATTGGTAATCTAATCATTCTTGTTCTTATTATTGAGCAAATTGTTATCTGTTAGATCAGCTGAGAAAAGGAAAACTAAAAGCTTTTGTTTAACCTTCACTTATTCTTTCTTTGATGCTCTTCTTTATGTAGTTCTAAATTTCTGACTCATCATTTTTCTTCTCTATGAAAATCTTCTTTTAACATTTCTTGTAAAGCAAGTCTATTGGCAGCAAATTTCCTCCATTTTTTTATTCTTCACTTTTGAGGGATAATTTCACAAGACAGAATGTTAGGTTAGTGGTCTTTTCTCAACACTTTAAATATTTGATTCTACTTTCTTCTTGCTTGCACGGTTTCTGAGAAGTGGATGTAATTCTTATATTTGCTCCTGTGTAGGTAAGGTGGGGAGAGTTCCCTCCCCTCTTTCATCTTCCAAGATATTTTCTTTAACTATGATTTTCTGCAGTTTGAATGTGATGTGCCTAGGTGTAGTTTTGGCATTTAACCTGTTTGGTGTTTTCTGATCTTTCTGGATCTGTGGTTTGATGTGTGACACTAATTTAAAGAAATTCTGTCATTATTGTTTCAAATATTACTTTTCTTTCTTCTCCTTCCTGGTTTTCCCCAGTATGCTCATGTTATAACCTTTGTACTTGTTCCACAGTTGCTGTATATTCTGTCTATCCCCTCTCTCCATCTTTTTTCCCTTTTGTTTTTGAGTTTTGGAAGTTCCTACTGACATTCTCAAGCTCAAGGATTCCTTCATCACCTGTGTCCAGTCTACTAATGAGCTTTTCAGAGGAGTTATTCATCTGATTGCTCATATTTTTTTGTTAGAATTTTCGTTATTCTCCTTATAGTACATGTCTGTTATTGCATGTTGTCTGCTTTTTCTGTCAGTCGTTAGCATGTTTATGTATTTTTCAAAATTTCCAATCTGCTCATTCCAATATTCTTGCCATATCTGAGTCTGGTTCTGATGACAGCTCAGTCTCTTCAAACTGTGCTTTTGCTTCCTAGTGACTTGTAACTTTTTTTTTGAAAGCCAAACATGATGTACTGAGTAAAAGGAATTCCAGCACATAGACCTTTTTTTTTTTCTTAAGATTTTATTTATTTGACAGACAGAGATCACAAGTAGGCAGAGAAACAGGCAGAGAGAGAGGAGGAAGCAGGCTCCCTGCTGAGCAGAGAGCCCATTGAGGGATTGATCCCAGGACCATGGGCTTGTGACCTGAGCCAAAGGTAGAGGTTTAACCCACTGGGTCACCCAGGCGCCCCAGGCTTTTAATGATATGGTGATAAGTTGCACAGAAAGAAGAAGCAATCTATAGTCCTGTGATTAGGTCTCAGTTGTGTGTGTGTGTGTGTGTGTGTGTGTGTGTGTTTTAAGATTTTATTTATTTGACGCAGAGAGAGATCACAAGTAGGCGGAGGGGCAGGCAGAGAAAAAGGGGGAAGCAGGCTCCCTGCTCCATCCCAGGACCGTGAGATCATGACCTGAGCTGAAGTCCCACACTTTAGTGACTGAGCCACTCAGGTGCCCAGTCCCCTTTGGGGTTTTTAATTCTCAGACTTACCACACTGAGCCTCCAGCAATTTGTCAATTATAGTTCAGGTTTTCCTACTCTGACACTGGTTACTGCAGAAGTTTCTGTTTGTGTATTTCTTTTCGAGTAAGTTATAATTCTCTGTGTTTATCTGTCTCTCCAGTTTTAGAGACAGCAGTTTACCCTGTGACCTTACTTCCCTGATAGATCTAGAAGAGCTGTTGATTTTTCAGTTTGTTCAGCTTGTTAGAAAAAGACCAGAAACTGGAAGTCCTACCTCCAGTTTTTATTTACTAGCATCATTAATTCTCAAATCTGAAAGAGATTTGAGATACCATCTAGCGCGTTTCTATAGGGCATTTTCAAGGACCACCTCCCATTACCAACACCCCCCACACCACCTTCTGCTGCATGGACAGATGATTGCCATTGATTATCCTGAACACTGCCTATAAGGAGAGCATGTTAAATTGCTCTGGTGGCTCAAAAACTCTTGTTATACCCTCTTTGGTCTTAGTTGTGCACTTGAATGATCAAAGGTATAAGGATAGGAAGAAGAGGGATATATCCTGTAGGTTCCCCCCGAAGGGCCAGAGGCAACCCAGTCTTATCCTGTAGTCTTCCATAACGTGGTAGGGGTGACCAGACTGCATTGGGAAGTCAGAGGCCAGCAGTGCATGCGAATATTGGGCTCATACACCCATGCTAGTGAGACCCCGAGGTAAAGAAAATTTGCTGGGGTGGCAGCAATCCTGGGAGGACTTCCTCCAAGGAGAGAGCTGATTGTGGGCCTTGAAGATTCGTGTAGAGCTTTGACATGCTGGTTAGGATTAGGGACAGGGTTACAAAGAGAAATGAGTTAACCAGACGCTTGAGATTCAAGGGATGTAGAAGTGAAGCCAGTGGCATGCAGAACCTCAATACCAAAATTCAGGAATCATAACCCTTACTGTGGAAGGTCTTTGGTTATGTCTCATTCATCTGTCAAGAGTCTCATTGTCTATTTTAGTATCACATATCAAGAAATGGAAAAATCCTTAGAGGCCATCTAGTTCAAGCTTTCCTTTTACATAGATGGAGAAATTGAGGCCTAGAGGGGGTAGTAGGATATTAACAAATAAAGAACAGGCCCAAAACGGAGTCACTTGTGCTGAGACCTACATCAGCAAACCAAGGCAATACATAGTTGAAGTTTCAGCCTCTCCCAGGAGTGTGGCCTTTAACTTGTGAGGTAATCTGCCTGGTAGACCCCAACCTTCCAAAGGAAGGTCATCTTGCCAGGAACAATCCATTTGTTGCTGGAAATTTTCTTTTTCTTTCTGTCTATGAGAACTTTCCATTTTGCTCAGATCCTCAGAGCTCCTTTCTAAAGGCATACTTTGGAGATGTGCACGTTTGATTTCAGACCACTGCAATCAAGTGAGTATCACAATAAAGCAAGTTAAATGGGTTTGTTGGTTTCCCAGTGCCCTTAAAAGTTGTGATTACACTATGGTGTAGTCTATTAACTGTGCAATAGCATTACGTCTTTTTAAAAAAAGTCTAATAAATAAATAGTACCTATATAACCTTAATTTAAAAATATAGACACAGAGGGGCGCCTGGGTGGCTCAGTGGGTTAAGCCTCTGCCTTTGACTCAGATCATGATCTCAGGGTCCTGGGATTGAGCCCCACATCAGGCTCGCTGCTCAGCAGGGAGCCTGCTTCCCCCTTTCTCTCTCTGCCTGCCTCTGCCTACTTGTGATCTCTGTCTGTCAAATAAATAAATAAAAATCTTAAAAATATATATATATAGACACAGAGACATGAATAAATGCTGTTGGAAAAAGTGGTCACAATAGACATGCTCTTTGCAGGGTTGCCACAGACTTTCAATTTGTAAAAACAAACAAAAAAACAACAAAAACAAAAACATTGTGGGCAAAGAGCAGTAAAATGAGGAATGTGGTTGCTAGATGGGTTGCTGTCCCATTCATGAACTGTTTACTGAAGCCAATTAAATCTTCAAATTTACTCGGTTGAATTTTTATTTTCTTAACAGATTTGGTGGAAATGGTGTGGGACAAGAGCGGACAGCTTCAGAAACAACAAGAAACACATGGATTCGCAAACCCTTTGAGTTCTCTGTCTTTCTCACCATTTCCAAAGGTTGTGGGTAGGTTCCTCAGGTCTTGTGGAGGCCGAGAAAAATCAAGGCCATCCCACCTCAGGATTAGCTTTAGCATAAGTACAGCCATCTCAGACCCCTGTGCCCAAGGGCTGAACTTTCCCCCACCCTGTTTTAGTAACCCCCACCCTGTTTTGGTTCCAGAAACCCCCACCCTGCTTTAGTAACAGGAACCCATAAATACCCCTGCCTTAACCAAGCTCAGGGTCCAAGTCCTTACTCTGCTGTGTTGGGTATACTTGGGCCTAAGCTTAAGCTTGTTGAATAAACCCTCGTGTGATTGCATAGGTGCTTGGCTCCTTGGTGGTCTCTCGGACGAGAAAACCCAGGCACAACAGTCTGAGCTCTGCTCTTTGCATTCAGCTCCTAGTCAAATTGTTTTTCTAGTCATTCTCACATTTGGAGCTGCTGGTAGTTTAGACCACAACTCTCCATTTGTATAGAAACCCCAGTCCTTGGTTCTGTCCCCGGATAACACATTGGGAACTGCTGGTGGTTTAGGATGCCATTCCCCAGTTGTATGGAATTAGTCCATAGTGTCCATTCCTCAGGTACTACTAGTTCAATGCTTTCTCCAGTCCCCAGCTCCACTTTGGTGGTAGTGGACACAGGGCCTCCTCTTGGCCATGCCACAGTAATATCGCTTAGTTACTGCTGGCGTTGCAAGGCCACACATTTGTTTGTCTTGTTTTTTGCAGATAAAGGTTATTGCTAATGAGAATCTCAGAAGCCGAAAAGCTATAAAAATTGGTGAGAATGTGTTTAACATTCAAATGCTGTTAGGCACTTATACCTAACCCAGAGACTCCTGTATTAGGATGGATTGGTCACAGAATGGGTTACATTAACAGTAAGTCATCTTTCAACCTTAAGAAAATGTAATGTGCTAAGTATGATATGCTAAAATATCACACAATCCCCAAGATTAGTTTGGTTCTGAGAGACCCAAAGGCTTAGCTTTAATTAAAATAATAATACATAAATAAATACATATTTATATAAGTATAAATATATATAAAATGTGTGTGTGTGTACATATATATCTTTCTGAAGTTCCCAGCACCTTTCCCAGAGCTGGCACAAAGCAGATGCCCACCAGATACTAAAAAAGGAAAAAAAAAAGAAAAAGAAAGAGAGAAAAAAACTTGCCAAATCTGGCAGATATTGAAACTATGCTCTAAACCTATTCAGAGCCTGCAGATGGGATCCTGGGAAATACTGACTGGCAGAAGCTGGCTAAAAGGAAGAGTTCTTAGCAGTCAGCTCCCTCCTGTCTCTGTGTATAGGACCTGGTAGAGAGATAAAAATAAAATTTCATGTTGTCCCTTTCTAAATCAGGCCTTTGGTTTTTGATCTTTGGCAGTGTCTCTGGAGCCTGTGAAGATAATATCTTTTGTACCCTCTTTGTGTACCTCTCTTGGGTCCCTCTGCTTGCCTAATAACTGCCATAAATATTTACTGTTTAATTTGGTTGAAACCTGATGAGATATTTGAAAGGATTTAATAGCTCTGCAATTAGAAGACCAACCAAATTGGAAGCTAATATTCAGGGCTTGATAGGATTTTTTTTATATATATATATAGGAATTTTTAAAAGCCTGCTCTCCTAAGCTAAATGTACCCAGAGGGAAAGAACATTCCAACACAGGTATATGGGTGTGTCAGTTTCCATACAATTCCGAATGCAACCCAATTCTTTGAGGAATTAGAAGCAAGTGTACTTAACACTTAAGTGTACTTAATATTTGCAAGAACAGAAGAGTTGCTCTAGAAACAATTCAAGGTCCACTTGTTCTTTTTGACAATTAACCTCACCTATTTCATCCCCAAATGTTTGTAGGTCTGGTAAAATTCTGGCCTTGCAGAGCCAAAGTCCTTGGAGGAATTTGCATTCTTTCCATCTTTGAGATGTAAAATTTCTACCAAGTCCTCTCTTATCTTCTTATCTCTTATCTTCTCATCTGGGTCATCTTCTTGAAATGCAAACTTCAGGGAGGTAATTCTGAACCGGAGAAAAAACTCGAAAAGGGAAGGGGCTTTAAAAATGCGAATTGTTGTAGAAGTTCTCCTGTTCAATACAGTCCACAGCTTTTTGAGATTCTTTGTCCAGGACTGTTATGCCTGAGTTTTTGCGTCCGAGAGACCACCAAGGAGCCAAGCACAGATGCAATCACACGAGGGTTTATTTGACAAGCTTAAGCCTGGGCCCAAGTATACCCGACACAGCAGAGTAGGGACTTGGACCCTGAGCCAGATTATAGTCAGAGTTTTTAAAGGCAGAGTAGGGGTGGACTCGGCGGTAGGTGAGGACAAAGGGGATTAGGGATGTTGTAATTCTCTAAGGACTTTCGGAAACAAGGTCTCCAAGACCTTGAGGGGCTAGCTATTGTTGGGAGAGAGGTGATTTATTACCAATAATAAAAATCTTCTCGTGAGACCCTTTAGATGTGTATCAGTGGGCCATATACTTGGGAATGATTCTCCACACTATCTGGGAGGTTTAGAGATAAAGTTTCCTAAAGGAATTGTTAAAGTAGACTTGCAGGATTCTGGTCGGACCTGTTGGGGTAGGGGGTCAGTCAGGCTAGGATTGTTCTTAGCAAAACCTCAAGGTGAGGGCAATTAAGTCCCCAGGGGAGAGCCACTCTGTTTCAAGGGCTTGTCAGTAGGTAAGGAATTATAATGATTTTCTTCTGCCTCTGTTTCCCACATCAGCTAAACTTGAGGTGGGATGGCCTTAATTTTCTCAGCCTCCATAAGGACAAATACAAATCTCAAGTGTCTTCTCCACAAACATCAACAGAAAGAGCTTTGACAACCTGAGCAGGTAATTATTCTAACTCTTCTTTTTTTTTTTTTTTTTTAAAGATTTTATTTATTTATTTGACAGACAGAGATCACAAGTAGACAGAGAGGCAGGCAGAGAGAGAGAGAAAGGGAAGCAGGCTCCCTGTGGAGCATCCCAGGACGCTGAGATCATGACCTGAGCCGAAGGCAGCGGCTTAACCCACTGAGCCACCCAGGCGCCCCTCTAACTCTTCTTTTTTTTTTTTTTTTTTTTTTTAAAGATTTTATTTATTTATTTGACAGAGAGAGATCACAGTAGGAGAGAGGAAGGGAAGCAGGCCCCCTGCTGAGCAGAGAGCCCGATGTGGGACTCGATCCCAGGACTCTGAGATCATGACCTGAGCCGAAGGCAGCGGCTTAACCCACTGAGCCACCCAGGCGCCCTCTAACTCTTCTTTTAAAAGCTAGTGAGTTTTGCATTATTATACCCATCCCGTAATTTAAAAAAATTTTTCAAGTTTTTATTTTAATTCCAGCTAACATAGTCATGGTTAAATTTTTTTTTAAGATTTATTTATTTATTTATTTGACAGACAGAGATCACAAGTAGGCAGAGAGAGAGGAGGAAGCAGGCTCCCTGCTGAGCAGAGAGCCCTATGCGGGGCTGGATCCCAGGACCGTGGAATCATGACCTGAGCTGAAAGCAGAGGCTTCAACCCACTGAGACACCCAGATGCCCCATGGCTAAATTTTTTTAATGAACATTTTAAGGCTTTTGTATCTGTCTATGTGTTTCTGTGGATGTATGGTATTTTCTTACTTCTGGATGTCATTGCCACAATTTGCAAAAAAAGCTCTATTTAATCAGCGTGAGGAAAATCACTTATATGAAATAAAGACTTCAAAAACTCTTAGAAATATAAAAACTTAACCCAAATATTTTCCAAATTCTGTGATCTAGGATTAATCTTTAGTAAATAAAAGCTAGTTTAAGATTGTTGGGTTTAGGGACGCCTGGATGGCTCAGTTGGTTAAGCAGCTGCCTTCGGCTCAGATCATGATCTCAGCGCCCTGGGATCGAGTCCCACATCGGGCTCCTTGCTCCGCAGGGAGCCTGCTTCTCTCTCTGACTCTGCCTTCCACTCTGTCTGCCTGTGCTCGCTCTCGCTCGCTCTCTCTGACAAATAAATAAAATCTTAAAAAAAAAAAAAAGATTGTTGGGTTTAATTAAAACAGGCATGTCTTGGGTACGTGGGTGACTTGGTTGGTTAAGCGTCTGCCTTTGGCTCAGGTCATGATCCCAGGGCCTGGGATCGAGCCCCACATCAGGCTCCTTGCTCAGTGGGGAATCTGCTTCTCCCTCTCCCTCTGCTGCTCCCTCTGCTTGTGTGCATACACACACTCTCTCTGTCAAATAAATATATAAAATCTTGATGATGATGATGGTGATGATGATGATGATGGTGATGATGATGATGATGATGGAAACATCACTGTGGGGCAGCCAGATCCTGTGGAGTCCAGGGCCGGGGTTGGGGGGGCAGGCAGTGAAAGAATTCACCCAAGGCAGAACAAAGGAGATAGAAGTTTATGGAATACACCACAGGAAGCAATGGGCAGGACTCAAAGGAGCAATGGTCTGGAGGCAGTAGTGGTGGCATAATAAGAAGGAAGGTGAGGAGGTATGGGAAGGTATGGACTTTTCCTCTTTTTTGCTACCTGTGCCCAAGTGTAAGTAGACCACTGGTGTCAGCTAGAGCTCATGGCTATTTTGAGGCAAGTCACCTGGTGGGCTTATTTGCATTCAGCCAGCCAGCGGGTCAGGAGTCACTGTGAGCCCTTCTACCTAACTCAAGTGTCCAGTGCTCAAGCCTGCTGCCTGGGAGCCAGCTGTACCAGCTCTGCATGCAAGCAAAGTAGCATGTATATTTTTGCTAAGAGAAATTATGAGGAGTGGAAATTAATTTTTGTTGAGGGAAAAGAAAATCATTTTGTTTTTATATTTAAGCTTCTTCCTCCCACCCCCACGATTGGGAAAGAGAATAAACACAAGACAAAATATGAAAAGAAAAAAAAATGAAAGAATAAAAAGGTGTTAGGAGGCTTGTAGAAAAGGAATCTTGGAAAAATAATTTCATGTGTGATCCAACTGGCTAAGATTGGAATGGATCTAATCAAACTTTTAAAAGGGATTAATGAATTTTAACATAAAAAAATGTACTGGTATAGGGATGCCTGGGTGGCTCAGTGGGTTAAAGCCTCTGCCTTCAGCTCAGGTCATGATCCCAGGGTCCTGGGATGGAGTCCCACCATGGGCTCCTTGCTCAGTGGGGCGCCTGCTTCTCTCTCTGCCTCTGCCTGCCTCTCTGCCTACTGTGCTCTCCCCCTCTCTCTGATAAATAAATAAATAAAATCTTTATTAAAAAAATTATACTGGTATAAAGTTAGAATTGGTGTCATCTGTGCTAAAAGAATGTTTTCTGATACTCTTGGTCTTCTCTTTAAGAGATTATGAAAAGTTTTTTTAACCTTTTAAGTAATCTTTCTAGAAAACAAAGATTTTTGTCTTGTCAATACAATTTCTTTTGTTTCATATCAGATCTTTGATTACTTAAGAAAACTGAGTCTTCTCCATTACAATATTTAACATTCTGTATTTGCCAGTAAAGTTTCAAATTATCACTGTGGTCAAATAGATAACCAAATATTCTTATGCCCTGAACTATGATCCTATTTGACTGTTTTTAAAACCATTTGATATTTTTTGACAAACTTTCCAAAAATCAAATGTTAAATGAAGTATTTTTAAAAGACTGAAAGAAAAAAGAGAATGGAAGAGAAGGGGAGGGAGGGGGAGGGAAGGGGAGGGGAAAAGGGAAGGGGGAAGGGGAGAGGGGAGAAGGGAAAAAGGGGGAAGGGGAGGGGAGAAAGAATGGAAGAGAAAAGAAATGAGAAGAAAAAAAGGAAGGAAAGAGAAAGGGAGGGAGGAAGGAAGGAAGATTTGTTGTGTTTATAAAAAGGGAATTGTTAAACCAGTTAGGTTTATTTGCTATTAAATTACAGGGGAAGCACTGTCAAATAAGAAGTGATATACCATGCCCTCTTTATGTTGTATTTGTATAGTTATCTGTAAGTGTTCCAGAAACTGTGAAATTCCTGGAAAACTGAAATGTCCTGGTGTAATGTTATCAGTCATAATTTCAGTTTCTATCTTAAAATGTTGTGTAGAGAAATAGCCAAATTTTCTTGTTGATCCATTATGATAAGCTCTCATCTGATCTTTAACTGTTGGCATTATAACTCTTTTATCATTTACAGACAGTTGTTTCACTCAGATGCTTTTGGCCAAAGCGATTCTGCAAAAGTCCTTCATCTTTGGGACACCTGGTTGGCTCAGGTAAGTGTTGACACTTGGCTTTGGCTCAGGTCATGAACTCAGGGTCACTGAGTGTGAGGCCTACTTAAGATTCTCTTTCGCCCTCTGCCTCTGCCTTCCTGTACCTCTCATGCACAGTGCATGTTCTCCCTCTCAGAAAAAAAGAAAAAGAAGAAAAAAGGTGCTTTATCTTCAAGGAGATATAGGGAAAGGACTTTGAAAAGTACAGGTTTCTGATAACTTTAATATCATAAAACAAAACTGGGTAAGGATTTCCAAAACTAATGGAAAAACTGGATTCAAGCAAAACAATATTAATTACATGGATCTGAATGAATGTAGGAGGATGATTATAATTTTTTATGACTTTTTGTTTGAAACATTGCTGGTTCCTTAATGTTTTGTTTTTCTAGATTTAAGGAAACCTTTCCTCTTAAGCTATCTAAGACTTACTTGGTAAATAACACCTTTGTAAACAAAGATGAAACATTTACTTTTTCTTGATCCTGATACCTCCAGAAATCAGAGATTTTTGAGTATTCTTTACATGGTGATATAATTATTTATTTGCATAAGTTCAATAAGAATCTGATCTCCTTGTAACTAGACACAATCTGAACACTGGCAATATTACCAAGGCTCTGGAATGTCATGTGTATAAATTCAGATAGGACTGGACAGCTGTAAGGGAATAAAGTTGACTTTATAAAGCCAGTGAAGCCCCTTGGAAAAATCAGCCTAATACTCTGCCTACAGGGTTGCTGGCAGTCTTACCTGGTGAGTAAGGAAGATCATCTCCTGACAGGCCCAGGAATCTAAAAATATTTGGGGGACCTTGAGAAAGGAAGAATTCACCCAAACCTGCCATAGTTATTGCAGGTAAAAATCTAATAATGAACCCTTGGCTTGGCTTTCTGGCCTCAGAAGCTTTGAGGAGTTCAATATGAGATTCCTCTAAAAGGAGCTTATATTTTGTTTTTGACTGGTTTGGGTCTCGGGGACAAGCTCTGAAGTGCACACAAACGTTGGGAATTATCCCGCTTACACTAATCATTGTAGTATCCTTGGCATGCTGTAGTCTCTCAAAAGCTTTAAATGCATGCTTGCAGCCACTAACTACCAAGCAAATGATCTCTCCTAAGACCGGACTATCAAAAAGGACCAAAGAGAAAGACCAACTAAAAAATTGTGAACCTGAAGTCATGATCTGTGAACACCACAGAGATTCAGCAAAAAAAAAACATCATGACCTATGACACAAAGAGGGTAAGTTAAAGCTGTGAGAACTACAGTGTGGTAGCTGAGAGTGGCACTAATGCCTTACATTTTGATCCCATCTCTTAGTTAAGCTTAGAGTCTGATCTAAAGGAAAAATTGTTTAAAAAGACATCATAGGCCCAAAATAGAGTCACTTGTGCTAAGCCCCATGCCAGCAAACCAAGACTTCACACCTGACCTCATTGCAATTTTTGTCTTTCTCAGAAATGTGACCTTTAACCAAGTCAGTCTGGAATTACCTGGTTAGCACTAGTGAGGTGATCTGATAGACTCCTACCTTCCCCCAAAAGAAGGTGGCTTTGCCGGAAACATCTACTCTTTGCAGGAAATTTTCTTTTTTCTGCCCTTTTGTGCCTATGAAAGTCTTCTGTTCTGTACAGCTCTTGGGGGCTCCTTTCTGCTTGCTAGATGGGATGCTGCCCAATTCATGAATCATTGAGTAAAGCCAATTAGATCTTTCAATCTACTCAGTTAATTTTTTTTTTTTTTTAAACAAGGAACAGACTCTGGATCACAGTGGATCGGTAGCTGTGCCCGGGTTTCCTGTCTTCTAGCTCAAGTTCCCTTGGTTACTTGGAGCCAAAGAAGCAAAAATCCTCTCCCTGACTGGAGTAAGAAGATGCTGTGGGCTAGGGACAGGCTCCTGTCTCCATCCCAGTTTTCTCCCATGGGGGGGGGCACCATATTAGGCAGTGGCAACTGGCAGCATCTGTTTTCTTGGCAATTCTATTGAGATGATGGTAAGGACAAGCACATGCAAGAAAGCTAGGTAATGAAGAGAAGATAGAGCTGGAGACATTGGTGAGACTGGTGGGGAATTTGGGAGGGGGCAGAGAGGGAGGTGCTGTCCTTATGCAGGGTCATGGGCCCTTGCCTCTGCCCTACCTTGACCTGCCATGCATGCATGCTGGCTGACTAATAAGAAGTCAGAGGCTGTGCTGGCCAGCGAGCCAGATACAGGCATGCTGTGTCCAGAACCACCCCGTATAGGCTTGCTTCCCTGCATTCCCTTTGCCTGTGCTCCTCAGGCTCTCTTAAATTGGTTCAGAATTCAAACATGGGAAGGCTTTCCCATGCACACACAGGCAAATAAGTGAATGTGTGTGTGTGCACATGTGCAGCTACACGTGTATTTTTTCCTGATGCCATCTTCAGTCCTATCATTCCCCATCTCCCATGTCTGAACTAGAAGCTTTCCAAGCCAAGTCTACCTCCAGCAGACCTCTTCCAGGGTAAAAAGTGGGGGCTTTTTACTTTTTGGGAGATGCCTCCTGTCAGAAGTCCTGGCTATTCTCCATTCCTATAAGAATCCTGACCTACCAGCCACATTGCGCCCCATCCCTACCTTGACTCCAGCAAGGGCTTCCACAGCTGAGGTTGTGATCAAGGGAGACTTTGGCCTGTGTACCTCTGTTATCACTGAGATTATCTGTTGTGAATAAAGCTTTCCTGTGGCCAGCCGCCCACTTGTGCCTTATCTTGGTCATGTGTTGACTGTTTCTTCCTCAATTAGAGTAGAGCTCAGAATGTACCTCTTGGCTCTTTGGTAATTCCTGCGTGCTCTTGGATTATCTTCTGTACTGAGAAGGGAAGGCATTTGTGCCCTTGGTGGGTCTCTTGGCCTTTTTTTTTTTTTTCCTTTAAAGATTTTATTTATTTGACAGAGAGCACAAGCAGGGGGGGGGAGTAGCAAGGGTAGAGGGAGAAGCAGGTTTCCTGATCATCAGGGAGCCTGATGTGGGACTCGATCCCAGGACCCTGGGATCATGATCTGAGACGAAGGCAGACACTTAACCAACTGAGCCACCCAGGCACACCTGTCTCTTGGCCTCCTTGCTGCCCTACCACATGTCAGAGACCCCTAGGAGAAAGAGAAGATCAGCAGCGTCAAGAGACCAGATTGGGCTGCTGACCTTAGTATGCAAACTGGGTCCTTACTACTCTCCTGACTTACCCCCAATGTCTATTGTGTGCTGGTCCCTAGAAGGGACTTCTATGTCCTCTGAGTGCTGGAGCTACTCTCAGTATTTGGGGTCTATCATAATGAGAGGGATTTGAGCCAGGAATGACTTGTTGAGGGTGTTGCAATTGGAGGGAGCTGCTTGTGTACTGGCTAGAGCTCATTCCTGTGCTGGGCCCAAGAAGGTCCTCTTGTGAGGCTTGTGTTCATCATCCTGTCCATAAATGATCCTCAGATTCTGCAAGCCAGAGTGAGTGAGTTTTTCATCAAACTCTATCCTTCCCAGGCCACAGCCAGGGAGTTGAAGTGTGACAGGTCACGCCAGGCAAGGCTGGATTAAATATTAACAGTCATCACTGCTTAGAGGAACAAGTGCCCCAAAGTCAGGCTGCAGAGCTGTTTGGTGGCCCCAGGCTGACCGGTAGACATGACTCAGTTTGCCCAGGTCCTGGCTGAAATAGGTGACTTTGGACGCTTCCAGATACAGCTGATGATACTGCTGAGTATCCCCAACTTCCTGTCTGCTTTTTACATGTTCGGCCAGGTCTTCATGTTCCAGGATGAGGCCCACCACTGCTCAGTGGCCTGGGTGAAGAACCACACTTTGAACCTGAGTACCACTGAGCAGCTGACACTGAGCGTGCCTCTGGATGCTGCAGGCAAGCCCGAGCCCTGCCTTATGTTCCGGCCGCCCCCTGACGGTGCCACCCTGGAGGAGATCCTCAGCCACCGCTTCAATGAGACACAGCCTTGCGATGCAGGCTGGGTATATCCTGAGGACAGGCCTCTGTCCCTAAAGAATGAGGTAGGGCTGCCCTTCTGCGCGTCTGCCTGTTTGGGGTTGGTCAGCAGCTCTGTCCGGCCCTCTGCCCTCAGCAGCTGGTGCTGCTGCTTCTCTGTGTGCCCTTCAGCACTCACACCTGAACGATGGACCATTGGGGTGCTTTTTCTTTTTTCTTTTTGCCACTCATCCTGCTTTTCTCTTTGTCCTCCAACTATTGGCCCCTTAATCTCTCTGTCCATGCTCTCTGTCTGGTCTGTCTGCCCATCTGTCCATGCATCTCTCCCTATCTTTTTGTTTGTCCCTTTGCCTATGTACCCAGCTTGCCTTCCTTCCTTCCCTCCTGCTTTCCTGTCTTTGTTTCTTTCTCTCCCTCCAGGGTTCCCATCTATCTGTCCATTGGCCTTGGTCATTCAGTCAGTCCCTGAGCTCTGCTGTTTACCTAGCTTCCTGCTTGCCTGCTGTGGGGCCCCTGCCTTCCAGCTGCTCTCTCCAGAGCTATGCCTGCCTGCCCTCTTGAGGATACCCATGACTCTAGGACTCGTCCTGCAGGTGACAACACTTGCTCTGCTGACCTTATTTTCTTAGGAAGGATCCAGACAGGTCAACAGGTTCCCATTTCAGCCATCTGAGCAAGAAGGGCTCTCTGGAAGCATCCATGCCTACTTTGCTGCTTCCCAAGAAGCAGGGACTGAAGCACAGAGAAGAGAGATGACTTGGTCAGGGCAACCCAATGAGCTGATTGTGGAGGTGGGGCTCCCCCTCAAGTCCCTCCAGGCACAGGAAAGAGCACAGACAGTCCAGAATCCTGAGGTATGGGCGTTGTTGGGAAGGTCTGGACAACTTACCTTGATGGTGGCAGATACTGAGCCTTTGTGGAGAGGGGACTTGAGTCCAGAGATTAAACATTCACTGCTCCCCCTGTGAGTAAAAAAGTATTTTACTTTTTAGAGGCTTTCAGAGAATTTTGTTTTAACCAAAGGAATTCACATTTTTTAAAAGATTTTTTAAAAGTAATCTCTGCACCCAATATGGGGCTCGAGCTCACAACCCTGAGATCAAGAGTTGCGCGCTCTACCAAGTGAGCCAGACAGGTGCCCCCCAGGCATTCAGTTTTTAAAGTGTGACCATAAACCTGCCCCCCTGAACCCTTGCAGGCTGAGGATAGGTCCTCCCTGTCTTCCTCCTGACCTTCCACTTCATTCTGCCCCACAGGGGTATAGGCAGCCTAGGAGCTCTCCCAGCAGAGCCCAGCTGGTCCTCATTGCCCTCTCCATGTCCCCAGCATCACCATCATGATAGGGTCAGCCTCCCCAGGTCCTCAGATGCCACGGGTGCCTACTTCCACACGTGCTCAAACTCTCCCTACCTGTCCAAAAACCATCCTAAAAGCCCAGGCAAGCAAGCAGACTGCTTGGAGCCAACTCTAGCCCTGTTCATACTCTCTGTGCTGGAGTGTTGGCATGATTTTATTCAGTCAAAGCTCCCTGAATATTTACTGTACGGGGACCAGTCAGAGGAGGGAGGCACCTTGCTCTCCTTCTCTGAGGATTTGAGGCTACCCCCCTTTTCTTTAATCATCAACCTAGCCTGTGCTAGCACTGGGGTTGGGCTTTGGACCTCTTGTCCTTCCCTATCATGTTTCTCCTGCTCTGGCCCTCCCAAGGACTTCGAGTCTCAGGAGAATGTCCACCTTTGGTCCTTTGCGCCCTGCACCAAATGATAACTCCAGCTTCTCTTCGAGAGCTTCATGGCTGTGAGCTCTTCTACCTCTGTTGCACATCTTGGGGGAGGGGCTCTGCCACACCAACTCAGGGGGCTCTCTCTGAGCTGACATCTCAACTTTCCTTATTACAGCAGCTGCATAATCAAATTGAATTTCAGACAGGTCTAATTTGAGAAGAAAAGAGCAAGTTGCCTCATAGGCTGTGTGCTCTTTTATACAGAGTATATTTCTCCTTCTCAGTCTACCTCCCAACATTTCCTAGGTGTCCATCCGTGGTAAAAGATAGCAGGACTCCCAGTCCTGTTGACATGAGTCTCTAAACACGGAGGGAAACACGTTTGGAGTGACTAACCACAGTGTGACCTGTCCTGGGACGGGAGAAGGGACAGGAATGGTAGGGAAGGAGAAGCCGAGAGAATGGCCATACCCGGGACTGGAGGCGTGAAAATGCTTGGTATGTTTGAGGAATGCTGACGTGCAAAGAGGTGGGAAAGTGGGCAAGAGCTGGCCCTTAAACTGTCTTCAATACAGAGCTGAGGAATTTGGGCCTTCTCCTAGAGACCAAAGGGAGCCACTAAAGCTTTTGGAACAGGGGCGGGAGATGTGACAGGTGTGTACCAAGAACGGGGGCTGGTGTCTGTGTGCCTCTGTGACAGGCCCCAGGGAGAACCATTCACTGTGGGTGTTAGGGCTGGGGAGGTTAAAGGCTGGCGTCCCAAGGGGGGAGCCCTCTTGTCTCTGATCCCTCTGAACACGATCCGCCACTTCTTGGCCCCTCTCCAAGCCTTGGTCTCTGTGGCTGCACAGTCGGAATGATAAGCCTTTATGTGGTTAGAATGAGGGTTTAATGAAATAGCAAGTCTATACACTATACGGAGGTAGTGAACGGTGGCCACTGAGTAGGGGCACTGGCCCTGGGAAACTCCTTTAGATTGGCACCCATGCCTTCAGTCTGAAATGTCTGTCCCCAGCTGTGACTTTCCTGAGCACGGTGGCCAGGGCACCCTCTGCTGAGCTAACATTTACTGAAGGCTTCCTGGGTGACAGCCCCTGTGGTAATAATCATGTTACGCATTCCCCAACAATCCTATTGTTTGCTATAAGTTATAAATCCTGTAAGTTGCTCAGTTCAGACTCCAGAGGCATCTTATTTTAAAGAGTGTCTAACCACAAAGGCAACCTGTGCTTGCTAAATAAAAACCAGACAAGCTGGAGCGCGGGGGAGTGAGTTCCAATCCCCTGTCCCGCCTCATTTCCTCCCAGGTGCAATCAGTGAATCATTCCACATATATTGAAAATTAACAGTTGTTTTTGAGAAGAGAATAGGAGCACAATGGTGTCTCCTGGGTTGATTAATTTCTTGCCAAAAGTTATTTTGACTGATGACGATTGGCTAGTTGGCTAGCTGTAGGTATTTGTTCATTTACTGATTCATTCGGTAAAAATTCTTTTAGCTTTCATGCTGTTTCCGTCCATGTCTGGGGCAAAAGGGGTATCTGAACTCCATTGCCATCCAGCAGTGGACGGAGGATGATGAGCGTAACCTCTCCTCCATCAGGGCAGTGTGCCAACAAATCAAGGACTGTCGTGAGAATTAGGTAACACATGGGAAGCATTTAGGAGACTACCCAACACAGAGGGAGCCCTCCAAAGACACGAGTCATGGAGAAGCTGTCTCCACGGGCTGCGGAGGAGAGCTCATGTGTCTAACCTGCAGACATTCCCATGCCAGGAGCCCAGAAGTCCCTGAGGGGCCCAGAGACCAGTGGGGGTGGGGGTCAGTCACACGTGCCTCCCGATGCGCACCTGCAGCAGAAGCGTGCGGAGTTACGCAGCCATGCTTTCTCCACTCAGTTTCTCAGATCATCTGTCGGGTTCTCTCTGAGTTGGCAGAGTCTCCGTGTGTGCACGCGAGTGAATCCGCACACACATGAGGGTTTCCTCCCCATATTCCTCCGTCCTAATCTCCTGCAAGTGGTGCGTGAGGGCTCCGTGGGATTCTCGCTGCCTGTGAATGATTAGAGTTTCATGGAGATTTCGCAGCCAGATGAGAAAATTTGAAGGGGCCCAAGTAAGTCACAGGGGTGTCCTGGCTGTGGGAAAGAGGCCCGGTTGGTCAGGAAGCAGCAATGAGTCCAGTGTCAGAGGTTCCAAATTTTGTATCCTTAGTGTGTCAGTAATTCTCCATGGCATCTCCAAGCCAAAAGAAAAACCTAACGGTTTTATGTGTTAACTAGTTAGGTCCAAACAACTTAATAATTAAATTCTAAGAACTTAGTAGCTGTTTTAAGAAATAATGTGCATTCAGGGCTCCTGGGTGGTTCATTAAGCATCTAATTTTGGCTAAGGGCATGATCTCAGGTTCCTGGGGTCAAGCCCCTTGTCCTCTGGTTCCTTGCTAGGCAGGGAGCCTGCTTCTCCCTCTCCCGCTCCCCACCTCCGCTTGTGCTCTCATGTTCCCCCTCCCCTTGCCTTCCCCCCTCTTCCTTGCAAAAAATTACAATACAGTCTTTAAAAAATAAAAAATAATACATGCACACTGAAAGAAAATATTTTTCATTTTTAAACAAATAGTCACCTATTAATAGGATCTATGTACCTACTGGGAGCTGCATAGTGTCTCCGTCCTTGAACATTTTCTCTCCACATGATGCTTGCTTTTTTTTTTCCCAAAACAACTGCCAAAAATACAGTGTCACATCGATATGATGTTACTGAAAGGAGTGTAGCATGATCTCCTGTTGCAACAGAACTGTTCTTAATTGGCAGTTCTTGTAATATCAGACAGATGTTAAATATTCCTATATTTCCCTTTAAAATGTTAAATATTGTTCTGTACCCCTTAAATTTATTCTGGTGTCCTGAAGTGACTGCACACAGTTTGGGAACCATGGGCATCTGCCCCAAGAGGTTTGTAAGTGGGTGGGCTAGATGACAAAGGACTTGCTGTCAGCTGCTCCTTGTTCACATCCACCTGTGTCTGCCTCAGTTCAACCTGGTTTGTGATCAGAAGTACCTGAAGGAGACCTCTCAGTCGGTGTACATGGCGGGGCTCCTCGTTGGGGCTCTCATCTTTGGGCCCCTCTGTGACTGGTAAGAACCGTGACCAGCTCCCCCCTGACCTAGCATTCTCCTGTGTTCCTGGCACGGTTTCCCTCCACGCCCTTCCCTGGTGTCCAGGGCAGGACAGTGTGTCCTTCCCTGGATAGAGAGCCCAGGGCAGGGCTGGGTCTCCCTTTCTTCCCCTCCGAGAGATTCCCTCACAGACCTACCTCTTTGTTACTCCAGGATCGGCCGCAAGGCCACTATCCTAGTGCAGCTGCTACTCTTTGCCATCATCGGCCTGACCACAGCCTTCATGCCCAGCTTTGAGCTCTACATGGTCCTGCGTTTTGCCGTGGCTACTGCTGTCGCTGGGTACACCTTCAGCAATGTGTCCCTGCGTGAGTGGACCCTGAGCTGTGAGGTGGGGCCTTGGGGTCTGAGCAGTCCACGGGCGCAGACTGCCTATGGGAGCCTTGTCGGGAGCCCAGGCCACAGGTGGCCACACGCAAAGGGGTCTGAGGTCCATGTGGACAGAGCAGCAACCGGGGAGCGCCAGGGAGGGACAGTGCCAGGGGCTGGCCTGGCCTCAACCTCTCTGTTTGCACAGTTACAGAGTGGGTGGGGCCCTCGAGGAGGACGCAGGCTGTGGTCCTGGCCCAGTGCGCCTTCTCCGTGGGGCAGATGGCGCTGGCAGGACTCGCCTATGGCATCCGAAACTGGAGGCTTTTCCAGATAGCGGGCACTGCACCTGTCTTGCTGCTCTTCTTCTACTTCTGGTGAGGAGGTACTTCCCAGAAGCAAGCCACCCCCCTGGGACTAGTCTTGCGGAAGTGTGGTTGGAGTGTAATACTGACATTCGCCTCACAGAACACTCCGACAGCAAGGGGTGTGGGCTTCGGTGTGCACTGGAGCAGCTGGGACAGCCCCTGGGGCAGCGGGGGGCTCCGAGGTCACAGCCATTCCCGACCTGCAGGGCTCTGCCAGAGTCAGCACGGTGGCTTCTGACCCGAGGAAGGGTAGAGGAGGCTAAACAAGTGATCCAGAAGGCAGCCTCAGTCAACAAGCGGAAACTCTCCCCAGAGCTCCTGAGTCAGGTACTTGGTACAGACTGAGCCCAGCTCTTGAGCCTGGCCCGCACAGACCTTTCTACCTGGCCCCTCACTGTGCATCTTCCTACCAGCTCGTCCCAGAGAAGATAGGCCCCTCAGGGAATGCCCTGGATCTGTTCAGACACCCGCAGCTCCGGAAGGTGACCCTGATCCTCTTCTGTGTCTGGTGAGTACAGTAGGGCCCAGGCCCCTCCCTGAGGCCATGCATCTGCTGCGGCTGCAAAGGGCTGCATACGTGGCTGGGGGATGGTGACTGTCAGGGACGGGCTGTGTGGTGTTATGGGTTTCTCCCGCTGTGATTCCCTCTTCAGCAGGCTCCCCCTGAGAGTGACGATGTCTCGTCACCCAGCAGTCACAGGGATGCCTGGACACTTTGTAGGTTTGTGGACAGCCTGGGGTACTTCGGCCTGAGCCTCCAGGTCGGTGACTTTGGCCTGGACATCTACCTGACGCAGCTAGTCTTCGGAACCGTTGAGGTGCCCGCTCGCTACTGCAGCATCTTCATGATGCAGCGGTTGGGCCGCAAGTGGAGCCAGATGCTGACTCTGGTTCTGGGCGGCCTCATGTGCATCGCCATCGTCTTTGTCCCAGCAGGTACCAGGGCTGGCTCTCCCACGCCCTGGCCCCTCACCCCCCAACCCCCGCTTCCAGAAGCCTGTCACTTCCCTTCTAAGAGTGAAGGCTCCCCTGGGGGCCAGGTGCAGAAGGGAGTTTGGGAGGGCAGGGTAGGGGTGGGGCCCAGGGCATGGGGCCATCTCCCTGCACGCGGCTGACCAGCATCCCTCATTAGATCTGCCAGTGGTGGTCACTGTGCTGGCTGTGGTGGGCAAGTTTGCCACGGCCTCCGGCTTTACCATCTCCTACGTGTACTCTGCCGAGCTCTTCCCCACCGTCATCCGGTAAGGGCTCCTGCCCCGATGCCCTGACTTTGGCCATCCCTCTCTGCCCTCACCACTGGTCCACAGAGAGCTTATGAGGCTGGCTCAGGGGCAGCAGTGCTGGTGAGGCCCAGGGCCACTGTCAATCTAGTCCCTGTGTTATCCTAGGCAGTGGAAGACAGATACAGAAGTAGGCTATGCCCTGGCCTCGTCAAGACGGGGATATGGAGGAAGTCTAAGAATGAATGGCTGAGAAACAGGAACACTCAGGTGGGGGTTGGGGGGTCAGGCAGGAGGTCCAGTCTTTGGTCTGATATTTGGTGGTGAGCAGGAGGGCAGCAAATGGATAGGCCTAGAGGTGGGAGAAGCGTGGTATCTGGCTGGACTACCAGCAGTTAGTATACGGAAGCAGAGAGCAGAGGCTGGCTGGGCTGGGTGAGCCTAAGGAGTCTGTGGGGCCATAATGAGGGTCTGGGCTCTCTCAAGGTGGAGCTGGGGTAGAGCTGTGGCCTGGAGTTGGGACTGGGTCTGCTCAGCTTGTATTGGCCTTCCCCCAGGCAGACGGGCATGGGGCTGTTGGGCATCTTCTCGAGGATTGGGGGTATCCTCACCCCTCTTGTGATCATGCTGGGCGAGTACCAGGCAGCCCTCCCTATGCTCATCTATGGCAGCCTCCCCATCGGGGCAGGCTTTCTCTGTGCCCTGCTGCCAGAGACACGTGACCAGCCCCTGAAGGACACCATCAAGGACCTGGAGCAGGGCCCCCAGCCACGGTGAGCTGCTTGTTTCTCTGAAGCCCAGACGTCTACCTCACCATGTGTCCACTGTTGCCTAGAGGCCAATATGGGGCCCCTCAGGAGCCACAGACATCTGACTGACTTTGGGCCAGATCCTCATCCTCTGGGGAGAGGTGGTGAGGGATACTGCCATGTGACTAATTCTTGGCCAGTCAGTGATGGCCCCCTGTTCCCTCCAGGCCTCCAGAGTCAGCACCTTCAGAAAAGGAGACAAAGGCCTTGGGAAGAACATCCAATCCAGGGGCAACTTTTGTGAGCAGTACATACCTCTAATTGTGTCTCTGGAGCTGGAGCAGCAGCAGCAGGGAGCTGCCCGAACACCCCCTGGAAAAGGGTGGCACCTGCCCACAAGTCCCAACTCACAGATGGAGGCAGAACACCCTGGCCTGGTCCCCATGCTGGCTGCTGGCTGCCTGGTCCTGAAGCACATGGACCTCTTCTTGGTGCTTCTCATCAACTTTCTCACCCCAGCACACTCCTAAACCCTGTTCGTGGTAGGACCTCAGGTGTATCTTGGATTTCACTTGTTCTCTGATAGTCTTGTGGGAGTATGGCTCCTCTGGTCCCCTCAGTCTGGGGTTAAGCTCAGAACAGAGCAGATGCTTATAGCCTTTCCAAGGATGTAGGAGGAAATTGTGAAGCTGTGGCCTCCATCCAGGCTGGTGGGAGAAAAGGCTATAGAAGAGAAGAAGGTTGTAGTTTCTTCTCATGGCTGGGCCAGGTCCTGCTTGCTTGGGTGGGGCTGATGAGATAATAAAAGGCAAGTAGAGGGCAAAAAACAAATGCATCTCCCTCCCCCCAAGATAAGAGTAGGGTACATGGGACATTTCTTGGACACTCGGGACTGCCCAAAGACAAAGGAAGGAAAAAGTAAATGGTCACTTGGTGAAGATCACAGATTTTACAAGAAAAGCACAATGTTAAGAATAGTCAGACCTTCAGAAATGCATAAGCTCAATTTCCTGGAAGTCCTAACATCACCTCTGTCCCCCCATATAGGATTTAAAAAAAAAAAAAAAAGACCTATAGAATCAATCATTCCTCACACTTAGATTACAGCCCTTCCTGCTCGAGGGGTCCTGTTGCCATGCTTTAATAAAATCTCCTTTTTATTTATTTTAATTTTAATTTTTATTTTATTTTGCACTGAAAAAGTCTCAAGAATTCTTTCTTGACCATTCACTCTCAGATTCAAACTCCAAATTATATCATTTTGGTGTCCAGTGTGGGGCTCAAATCTTTGCATCTGGAATTTGAGCCTCGGTGCAAACTTGGTGAATACTTACTCTTCCCTCCCTTTCATTTCAGGATCTTTTCAGGAGTATAGTCTTGTTGGAATACTTTCATGTCCATTGCTCAAACTATAGCACTCTAGCCCATGGCTATTCTATGGGGAGGAGAAAGATTGCCTTTTGGCTTGAAGTTTGCACCCTGGTGAGAATTATAAGACCCAGAAACTTGTTTCCCTTTCTTCATTTCTGTCCTTATACAAGGTTGTCTTTCTTGGGCATGGGACAGCCACCTCAGTCACTAGGATGGCTGCCAACTGTAAGACTCCTATGTGAGGTTTCCTCCTCACTGGTCTAATGTGGTCCCTTTCACATCTCTGGTCTGGCTGCTTTTGGTGGTGAGACATTTGCTCAGAGCTGGCCAAAACCAGTACCTGATTGGATTAAAACTCAACTTGGCACCATTTCCTAGAGAAGCCAGCTGTAAGGACCAAACCTGTTGGAATGGTGCTTAGATCATGGTGGATTTCTGGCTTCATTGTTTTGTGCCAGTGTCCCCTACTAACTACTTAAATTACAAAATTGAGTAATTTCCCCCTTATAAAACATTTTTAAGTGTTTTCCATGAGCTAAAAATGGTGGGTTCTTCATGTCATGGCATTTCAGTCCATTCCAGCAACCATTTATAGCGTAGGATGCAATGGGGAAGCAAGGGGACACCAGCATCCCTCCTACAAGGCAAGGCACTTTTCCTAGCAACTACTTAGGGGGACACTGCTGGTCACTTTGACACCAGGAACCTCTGACATTTCGTGTGTGGGACACCACCTGGGAGATAGGGGGGAATTTTTTATAATGGACCTTCTCTACTTTTCTAGGAATATGGTATCATCTTTAGTCCCCAAGGATTCTCTTCTGAGATACCTTTTAATCTACTGGAGTCAATTTGGATTACAAGAAAGAGAAAATTGACATTCTCTAACTTTGAGTGACTTAGTACACTCTAGGAGATGAGGGAAAATGGCCCATTAATGGGACATCTATCTATCAGTTAGATCTCTTCTGCAGAAAACAGAGCAAATGGACTGAGGTACCCCATGCCCATGCCTTCATGGTCCCGAATCAGGATCTGGACCTAAGAGCCTCTTACAGAATGTGTCTAACCACCAATCACTTTCATTAGCCTCCCTTGGGACATAGTCGATGATGATTGTCTAAGGAGGCCCATTCCTCCTAATAAACTTGGGTTGTTGGAAGAGTCACTGACCAATCCAAACAAAGAAAACACCAGCTCTGTTACCACCCTTCCTCCTTATAAACCTCAAGACCCATCTGCTCCCAGCCCACCTGGACTTACCCTATCTTCCAGGACTTCAACTAAAATCTGGATTGCATCTTTTTAGGGAGGTTGCTAATGGAGAAATGGATACAATTAGAGTCCATGTCCCATTCTCCATGGCAGACCTGACACAGAAAAAACAACAATTAGAACGATATTCTGAAAACCCTTCTCAATGTATTGAGGGCTCCCAACAATTGTCTATTATGTTTAATTTGACCTGGCAGGATATAGCCATCATATTAACTCACTGTTACAACCCTGAGGAAAAGAACCATATCTGGGCAGGGGCTCGAGAATTTGCCAATAAACTAGTAGCCAGAGATAGAGATCATTATCCAGTAGGAGGCACTGAAGTTCCCAATCCTGAATCTCACTGGAATTACCAAGAAGAAAGCAAAGTGAAGGAGCAGACCATATGGTCACCTGTTTAATAGAAAGAATGAAGAAAGGATTCTCTAAACGAGTAAACTTTGATAAACTTCTGGAAGTTACTCAAGGACCCGATGAAAATCCAGCTCTGTTTCAGGGTCATATGATGGAAGGCATCCATAAATATACAAATCAGGACCCAATCTCACTGTGGAAACAACTATACTAACCATTTTATAAGTCAGTCAGCACCTGACATCAGCCAAAAAGTGATTAAAATGGCTAGAGGTCCTCAAACCCCCACGAAGTGAGTATAGCTACTAGAGTCTTTAGTAATAGAGATACGGGCTTACAGCAGGAAAAGGACCAGAGAGCTCAATTGCAGGGTAAAATACAGGCTCAAATGCTGGCTGGTTCTCTTGTGGATTCACCACACCACCAGACCCACCAGGCACCAGAGAAAAAGTCAGTATCAGACACAGGACAAGGTAAGACCCTGCGCTACAAATGCGGCCAAATCAGACATTGGAGCAAAGAATGTCCAAACAAAGGCTCTCCACTGGGGCCATGTCCTGTCCATAAGAAAAAAGGACCTTGGAAAAGAGACCGTCCTCCTCTCCAGAGAGAGAGAAAGACAGGAACCCACTTCCCCACCCAAGAGCAGGCACCGGAGAATCTGGCATGATGGGCCCTGAGACTGGTCCAGCTCCCTTGACATCAAGCTGACTGTGCCCCAGCTTTCCCTGATGTGGAAAGTAAGGTTTATCAATTTCCTTATTGACACATGAGCCACTTACTCTGTCCTCATTCAGCACTCTGGCCCTACTTGTCTTTCTAACCACAAAATTGTTGGCAGAGAAGGAGAAACCAAAATGTGCCACCAGACAATGATTTTAACCTGTAAATATAGAAGTCAATTGATCACTCATGTTTGTCTAGTCCTTCTGTCTTGTCCCACTCCATTGCTTGGCCGAGACTTAATATATAAACTAGGAAGTTTAAAGAAGAGGGTGGCTTGTTCTCTTTAACACCCGGAGAAGTAAAACCTTACCCTGATATCCCTTCTAATATCTGGGAGGAAGTAAATCCCCAGGTCTGGGATTATGATGTCCTGGGATGGGCTCTTAAAGCCCAACCAGCTGAAGCGACCTTAAAGGACCCAACCACTACACCTCATAAAAAACTAGAACCTAGGGGCACCTGGGTGGCTCAGTTGTTGAGCGTCTGCCTTCGGCTCAGGTCATGATCCCATAGTCCTGGGATCGAGTCCCATATTGGGTTCCTTGCTCAGCAGGAAGGCTGCTTCTCCCGCTCCCATTCCTCCTATTTGTGTTCCTTCTCTCGCTGTGTCCTTTCTCAAATAAATAAATAAAATATTAAAACAAAACAAAAAACTATACCTTTTAGAACCTGAGGCAAAGGCTGGGTTGCAACCACTTAATGAGAAGTTTCTTAAATGTGATATTTTAAAGCCTTGTCAATCTCCTTACAGTGCTCCAGTTCTACCAGTAAAAAAAGCCAAATGGGGGAATTTATCGAATCGTACAAGATTTAAGAGCTATAAATAAAGTTGTTGTGCCTGCTCATCCCATAGTGCCAAATTCATACGCTTTTCTCACCCAGGTCCCTGGTGACGCCAAGTAGTTTACAGCACTTGACTAAAAGATGCCTTCTTTCACATTCCTCCAAGTAAGAGAAGGAAGCCACTATTTGCCTTTAAATGGGCCTCACCTTCAAGCCCTGCTCAGTGAACTTGGACAGTCTTGCTGCAAGGAGATAGAGGCTGGCCTCCCTTGTTCTGGGCTGCGCTTAACAAAGACCTCCATGGTATTTCCCTGCCTCAAGGGACTGCAGTTTAATATGTGGTAGATACCCTTTTAAGATTTATTTATTTATTTATTTGACAGACAGAGATCACAAGTAGGCAGAGAGGCAGGCAGAGAGAGAGGGAGAAGCAGGCTCCCCGCTGAGCAGAGAGCCCAATGTGGGGCTCAATCCCAGGACCCTGGGATCATGACCTGAGCCAAAGGCAGAGGCTTTAACCCACTGAGCCACCCAGGTGCCCCAATATGGTGGATATTCTAATCTTAGCCCTGCAAAAGAAATGTCTGATGGTAGTTCTATAACTTAATTTCCTGGCAGAGGGTATTTTGTATCCCTCCCAAAAAGGCACAAATACCTGAACAGAAAGTACAATAATTGGGACATGAGCTGACACCAGGTCACCATACTTTGTCTACTGACAGGAAAAAGGCTCTATTAGATCTTGGACCCCCAGGTACCGAAAAACTACTCTGTCCTCTCCAGGAGCTGCCTGTGGGTTCCTGGATTTGGCTCTTAGCCCGACCATTGTATGACTCAATTAGAGGCCCCGATGAAGAGCCTTGACTCTACACTAAAGCCCAGCAGACAGCCTTTCAAGCATTAATTAATAAGCAAAGATTTTGTCAGCCCCAGCTTTGGTGTCACCAAATTTAGAAACACCTCTCGCTTTATACGTAGCAGAAAAACAGGGACATGCTTTGGGACTTCTTAGGCTAGAATTCGGAAATGAAACAACACCGGTGGGCTATTTATCAGAGCACTTGACAATGGGGCACAAGGGAGACCAGATTGTCTGCCGGCAGTGGCTGCTCGGCCCTCTTGGTAGAAGCAGCTTCAGGACTTACTCAGGGGGCAGTCCTTGACAGGGATGACTCCACACCAGGTCCAAAGTGTCCCAGAGACCAAAGGCCACCAATGGGTTACCGGCGGCTGACTTACCAAATACCAGGCTATGCTTTGAGGCAGACCTGAAGTAATACTTTAAAACCTGTCAAACTTTAAACCCAGCTACTCCAAGGCCTGCACTTGACCACTGTACTTCGTGCCAGAACACGACCGCCCAGAGATGATCGATTTTGTTCATTCCAGCAGATCAGATTTCAAAGATTCCTCTATTGACAATACAGATGATGATGGGTTTACTCATGGCAGTAGCTTCAGGGAGGAGGGAGAGAGAAACGCTATAGTTTAACCAAGAACACCGAGGCAAAAGCCCTCCAATAAATACTTCCGCTCAAAAGGCTGAATTAATAGCACCTACCAGTGCCCTTCAATTGACAAAAGGCCTCAAAATTATTATGTTTATAGACTCCAAATAAGTTTTCCTGGTGCTGGGCACTCATGGGGCAATTTGGAAGGAAAGGGGATTTAATAATAATTTAATTATTAAGCCATAATTCCCCAACCAAATATGGGCCTGAAAATTTTTTTTAAGATTTTATTTTTTTTGTCAGAATGAGTGCACAAGCAGGAGAAGCTGCCGGCAAAAAGAGAAGCAGGCTCCCTGCTGAGCAAGGGGCCCGAGGCGGGGCTCGATCTCAAGAGCCCAAGATCTTGACCTGAGCTGAAGGCAGATGTTTAACTGACTAAGCCAGCCAGCGGGCTGGGCCTGAAATTTTTACTCTTCTTGAGGCTCTACACTTACCTAAGGAGGTAACTGTGATTCACCTCAGAGGACATCAAAAGAATATGACCTTAGAATCTAAAGGAAACACTTTGACAGACTGTATAGCCAAGCAGACAGCACAAAATAAACAAATGTTAAATCTTGTACAGTCCTAACTCCAATAAAGTACATAACTCCAGTCTATTCAGACCAAGAAACCCACATAGCCCAGGAATCAGGATATTCAAAGAATACATGGGGTTGGCTTATTAATGAGGGAAAAATCTTTATGCCCAAAATAACCAAGGGGATATAATACACGGTTTACACCAGACTAATCATTTGGGCAAAAGTGCTTTAGAACATTCGATTAAAGATATATTTGATGAGTAAATTTAACAACTACAATAGAACAGGTCTGCTGATCCTGTATTGTTTGTGTACAAGTAAATTCAAAAGGCGTAGGGCACCCCCTCCTCCACTTTTGAAACCAGTCCAGAGGCATGGAAGGTATCCAGGAGAGGGCTGACAGCTTGATTTAACACAAATGCCTCCCTGCTAAGGCTATAAATTCCTACTAGCATTTGTTGATACTTTCACTGGCTGGATTGAGGCCTTTCCTTGTAAAACTGAAAGAATCACAGAAATAACAAAAGTTTTGCTGCAAGAAATTATTCCTAGATCTGGCCTTCCATGATCTCTTCAAAGTAACAATGGTCCTTGTTTTACTGTGCAAATAACTCAATACCACAAGTTTTAAAAGTTAAATATTTTCTACAGTCAGCCTGGTATCCACAGTCCTCTGGAAAGGTAGAGAAAGTTAATCACACTTTAAAACAACAATTTTCGGGGCCCCTGGTGGCTCAGTCAGTTAAGCATCTGCCTTTGGCTGAGATCATGATCCTGGGGTCCTGGGATTAAGCCCCACGTTGGGTTTATTAGGGACTTTGTCTCACTTTTCCTCTGCCTGCTTGTGCTTTCTCTCTGTACCAGATAAATGAATGAATGAATGAATGAATGAATGAATGAAATCTTAAAACAATAGCTATCTACACTTAGTCTAGAGACCCAGGAAAACTGGATTATACTCTTACCAATAGGACTTCTCAGGATGAAGACTGCTTCAAAACAACCTTTAGGACTTAGCCCTTTTGAGTTATTAGATGGAAAGCCATGTCTTACAGTGGACCTGTTATTAGATGAAGTTTATAATTTTTAAATGATTCATTCGAGGTTGGTTTAATTCCCAAGTTACTTAATGAATATACTGATCACATGGTCCCCAAACCTGATTTAACCGTAACTGAAAGTTCACCCCAGAAGTCTGGGAGACCTGGTTTAATTAAAGATTGGAAGTCAGATACAGCAGGGAACTTAAATCCAAAATGGAGAGGTCCATATCAGGTCATATTATGTATCCCCATCGCAATGAAGTTAGAGGGGCACTCTTCTTTGGCTCAGACTCTAGAAGAAAGCCTGTGCCTCCTCCACAGGAAACCAGTGAACTAATGTGCTTCTTACTTTTGTGAATGTCCTAAGAACAGCACAAGGAGGTACCATTATTAAGACAGAATGCTGTGTATACACCCCAGGTTATCATAAAAAATGTCACAGAACTACCAAAAAACATGAATACTCAAATTAAGGCTCTACAAAATCCTTCCCTCTCTTTTGATGATTGGTTAAACTCCTGGCTCAGGGGAAGACTGTGGTCAACTCTGAAGGCTTTCTTTGTTGAACTTCTCAGTCTTACAGCTGTTTTGATTCTAACATGTTGCCTTTTTCAGTGTTTCTCTGCTTGGTGCCCAGACCCAATCACTACAATCACTTCACGTCAACAGATGGTCCTCACCAGCCACGGATCCTTCTTTACTGTCCACACTGGGCTCAGCTGCCTCGACCTTTTGTAACTCCCCTATGCATTCCCTAACTGATCTGTGTTGACCCACAGGTAGGGACATCTCTACGACCCTATTCAACAGGAAGAAGATACAGAAGATGAGACCTTACGCCTTCAACACCATTAAATATTTAAGTGTCAAAGTCGTTCAGTGCAGGGGGTAGGGGGATGAGGAGATTAAAAAGGCAAGCTGAGGTCAAAGACACACTGACATTCCACATACCACTCTCCCCTGTGAGATGAGAGTGGGATACATGGGACATTTCTCAGGCACTTATGACCACCCAAGAACAAAGAAAGGAAAAAGCAAATGGTCAGTCATGAAGGATCATCATGAAAGATCATGGTCAGTCATGAAGGACATCAAACTCCATCAGTTTGTAACTATCTTACTGATTTACAAGAGAAGCACAATCTTGGGGCATCGGAATGGCACAGTTGGTTAGGTGTCCAACTCTTGGTTTTGGCTCAGGTCATGATCTCAAGGTCATGACATGTTCCCTGCATCAGGCTCTGTGCTCAGTGTGGAGTCTGCTTGAGACTCTCTGCCCCGCTCAAATAAATAAATTTAAATTTATTCATTTATTATTTAAATTAATTTAATAATTTAATAAAACCATAATTTTGATTAAATTGAAATTAATTTAACTTTATTTAAAATTATTTAAATTAAAACTAGTTAAAATTAAATTAAATTATTTAAATCGAGCCCTTTTTCAGTGTTTCTCTGCTTGGTGCCCAGGCTCCATCACTGCAATCCCTTCATGTCGACAGATGGTCCTCACCAGCCATGGATACTTCTTTACTGTACACACTGGAGTCCTGTGCATAGGATAAAAACCCATATGTAATCAGTCACTCCTCACATTTAGAATGCAGCCTTTTCTGCCCACGGGTCCTGTCCCCATGATTTAATAAAATCACCTTTTTTGCACTGAAAACATCTCAGGAATTATTTCTTGGCACTTCGCTCTCAGACCCAAACTCCAAATTACTCGGGGGCCCCGAAGGACATTTGATCCTGCTCAGAGAGGACAGTGTGTGCTCCCAATCAAAGCTTGGGCTTTCCGTTACCCTCAAAGATCCTCCACCCCCTGCCCCATATTCAGCTCCGTGGTGGGGCAGGAGAGAAGGTTGGTTGATCCTCTCCTTGCCTTCCTCCTCCTGTTCACCCTTAGCTGCCTCTGGCTCCTGTGGAGATGGCTCATACAGGGCCAGGGGAAAGGGCAACTGTCTGGCTACTTGGCTGTCGTGGGCTGTGGTTCCCTCCGGGCTTGTACTGGCTAATTGCCAGGGAGTGCACAGCGGTGGCCTTCAAAGAGTTCTCTCTTCCATGGGGACATTTTGCAGGATTCCTCAGCGGTGCTCCCAGCACCCTTGCCTGTCCCTGCCTCTGAACAATGGACTCCCAGCAGACCTCTTGGGCCCCTCCTCAGCTCCCGCCCCCAGCACTGCTCCCCGCACAGTCTGTTCCACTGCGCGCACCCCTTTCCTTATCAGACAGCCCTCCTGGCTGGGGTCCGTCAAGCCACAGCCGGTCAGGCTGCCTTCCCTGGCCACTACGGGGCCCACAAGAGCACCATACATCTTGCATCACCACACAGTGGAAAAATGCCTTCCCAGCTTCACACCCCACTTTGCCCTACCCCCCAGGTGCCTCCAGCTAGCTTCCCAGCAGACCAGGAAGTTCAGCATCTCCTCCTGAGGACCGAAGGGTTCGTTCAGAACCCCGCTCCCCCTCTCCCACTTACCTTCTCCTGTGGAGACTAGAGGGGTGGTTGGTGCTGGGCTAGTTTCCCCACCTTTGCAAATCTGGCCTCTCTTGAATACACAGATATTATTACTCACAGATTTGGCTTTGAAGCAATGGGAAGAAGTTTCAGTGAGCTTCCTGTCTGACTTCAGCTTGGGATTCTTGCGGAATCCAGAGCTAAAGTCACCACTGGAGACAGTTGAAAGTCTTTCGTGGCACAGTGTGGCACCCAGGCTAAACCTGCCTGGCTGGGAAAAGCTGCATGGGATTTGTAAAGCAGCCACTTCAAAGCTAGAGGCCGTTTTCTCTAAAATGGGGACACTCACATTCTTTTGAAGCAGCTGAAAAGAGACTTAACATATCCTTCAGGACGCAAGCATCCATGAAAAGTTTCACCTCTTGCCTTTGGGCAGGTCTTTGAGGACTCTTTTTTTTTAAGACTTTATTTATTTGACACAGAGAGAGAGAGAGATCACAAGAAGGCAGAGCAGCAGGCAAAGAGAGAGGGGGAAGCAGGCTCCCCGCTGAGCAGAGAGCCCGATGCGGGGCTCAAACCCAGGACCCTGAGACCATGACCTGGGTCTAAGGCAGAGGCTTAGCCCACTGAGCCACCCAGGCGCCCCAAGGACTTTTTTTTTTAGGGATTTTTGGGCTGTTGGGGGAAAGATTTTTCTTTTTTTAAATTTTATTTATTTGACAGAGAGAACACAAGCAGCACGAGTGGCAGAGGGAGAAGCAGGCTCCTGGCTGAGCAGGGAGCCCGATGTGGGGCTTAATCCTAGGACCCCAGGACCCCAGGGCCCTGACCTGAGCCAGAGTCACATGCTTAATTGACTGAGTACTCAGGTGCCCCGGAAAGATTTTTCTCTGAATTACTAAAAAGTGCCCTGTGGCTCATTCTGTTTACATGGGAAATGTCTGTCTTTTGCCAGTTGCTGACAGAAGGTCAGTAGCTGAGAACCTGGGACCTCAGGCGAGAAGAATTGCAGGCCCCATCCTAACTCTACCCTGAGGAACATGACAGAAAGGGGGCCTGACAGGATGAGGAAGTTTCCAGTACAGACGGGACCATGGTGATTCTCCACAGACTGTGTTGATCAGAGAAAAGCCCAGGGTTGAGGGCTTTTCAACCACTAGCAATGGAGCCCTTATGGTTAGCTCCATAAGGGCCCCTTATGGGGGCAAGAGCACGGCTCACCGCTCAAGCCTTGGCGACAGGAGCCTGCTACATAGGCTTCCCATTTTCGAGTGGATGATTTTAGAGGTCCCTTTACACAAATTCTCAAGGACTCTAATCTTGAGTGTGAAAGGTGAAGGGCTCTGTTAGTCTGCCCCCGAGGTCCAAGGAGATAGGAAAGGAGTGCCAACCCTCCACCCTGCCCCACACCCATGGCTCTCAGGGCTGAGTCCTAGAGCATGACCCTGACTTACACACCCTGGGCTTGCCTCACTGACTGACCCACTCACCCAGTCCTCCGCCTTGGGGAACACGCTGGACCCAGAAATGCACGGCATATGGAGCCATTCAACTGACACCCCTGCTCTGGGGCCCCGGGAGAGTGTTGTGGAGGAGGAGAGGACATAGTGGGGTTATGCAAGGCAGCTGACCCAGTGTGCAGTGCCTGGGCAGTCCCCCAGGATGGGCTTCTCGGTGGAGAAGGAAGTGCAGGGCAGATGAAGAGGAGGCAGCAGGTGCAGGAGGGCTCCGGGGGAGGGGACAAGAACAGGCACGTGCCAGGCTTGAGGGGTTTTGGAGCTTCAGAAGGCACACTCAGGGTTAATTCCGAACTTCGTCCTGAATGCAATAAAAGGCACTGCTTTGTTTTGTTTTTTCTTTAAGGAAGGGAGTGGCCTGAGCTGATCTGTTATAAAACTCATGCTATCTCTGAAGAATATGTTGGAAGAGGGCAAAACCAGGAGCAAAGAAACAAGGCAGGGCGACATTACAATGAGCTCTGGCGCACACACTTACCAACTCATCTTCTCTGATGATTAGGTGGGGTGATGGCAGTGGGCTGGAGGAACTAGGAGGTGGACAGCTGATTGGTGTTCCGCCCTGGCCTGAGCCCGGGTCACCCAGCTCGGCTTCTCTGCGCCTGCATCTGAGACCAAACCCACCGATCTGCGAAGCTTGTATATCCACGTGAATGTCCAAAGCCTAGGGAGCCCTGCTCTTCTCCAGCCAACTCCTCTATGTGTCCCCCTGACCTGGCTCCATACCCGTGCCCCCAACCCCGTGTCTCTGGAACTACTGCCGTAAATCCAGAAGAAGCTCCTGTGTCCTTAGTCCCCTGTAGAAGGTACCCGTCTCCTGCTTATTGTCCTGGGCACCTGGGCTCTCACGGCCACTACTCGCTGCTGCTCTGTCCTCCGGCAGAAACCTCCTAGTCCTGACTTCCAGCTCATTCCCCTAAAATGTCCTGGTTCCCCGCTGTCCCTCCCACCCCAGCTCCTACCGTCCTCTTGGAAAAATACACGTCCACTTCCAGAGTCCCAACAATCGCTGGCCCATACGTCAAGAAATGGAGGCCTCTGGGGCGCCTGGGTGGCTCAGTGGCTAAAGCCTCTGCCTTCGGCTCAGGTCATGATCCCAGGGTCCTGGGATAGAGCCCCGCATCAGACTCTCTGCTCAGTGGGGAGCCTGCTTCCCTCTCTCTCTCTGCCTGCCTCTGCCTACTTGTGATCTCTGTCAAATAAATAAATAAAATATTAGAAAGAAAGAAAGAAAGAAACAAACAAACAAACAAACAAACGGAGGCCTCTCCTACCAGAGAAAGACAATTATCAAATGATCTTGCTGGTACCTGGAATTTGAGAAACAAGCCCGAGGATCAAGGCGGAAGGGAGGGAAAGTGAAACAAGCGGAAACCAGAGAGGGAGACAGCCATAGAGCCTCTTAATCTCAGGAAACAAACTGAGGGTTCCTGGGGGGGTAGGGGAGGGTTGGGTTGGCTGGGTGATGGACATAAGGGAGGTATGTGCTGTGGGGGGTGCTGTGAATTGTGTAAGCCTGGTGATTCACAGACCTGTACCCCTGGGTCAAATAATACATTATATGTTAATAAAACATGTTTAAAAATAAATAATCACTGTGATTAAAAAGGAGAAGAAGAAATGGATGTCTCTAATTCATGTTTCTAATCCAGACAGCCCGTCCTCTGCCCGCAGCCCCCGCAGTCCCATCCTCCGGGCTCACAAACTCCATTGTTCCTCTCTGCCCGCTTCTGCCCATGCTGCGATGACAGAGGGCCACAAACTGGTGGCTGAAAAACACGCACGTGTTTTCTCTCATTTCTGGAAGCTGGGTGCTGGCAGCATCAGGTTCTGGTGAGGACTCTTCCTGGCCACCTTCCCGCCACTGATGTCATCCCAAGGGCCCCACCACTCTCATGACCTGATCTAAACGGAATGGCCTCCCGAAGACCCATCCCCAGATCCCATCACGTTGGAGGGCTAGGGCTTCAACCTATACATTTGGGGAACACAGACATTTGCTCCACATCACCATCCTTAGCCTCACCGGGCCCCCTGGGCTGCTGACCTTGGTACTTTCTCCCCACCCCTGTCCTCCCTGCTCAGATTAGAGGGTGTCCGCTGTGGTTTTCAGGTCTACCCAGAGATAGACACCATTTCTCCCTGTTGCCAGAAGCCTACTCCTCAACCCTTCCCCTCTGGTTGCACCCAGCTAACAAAACCACAGCAGCGAATGAGCCCCATCGTCTGCCTCCTCTCTCCTACCTTTCTAACAGGTAGCTTCCCTCCTTTCAGGAAAAGGAGAAACCATCCTAGGGCGGGTCCCCAAACTTCCCACCACCAAATCTTAAACCTACACTGCCTCAGGCCTCTGCTCTGTTTCCACCTCTGTTCTCAAGGCAGTTGAGCTCCTCTTTTTTTTAGTATATGTGCTGCCAAAGCGAGCACAGTTGAGCTCCTCTGACTCTCCCCCGCCACCTCCACCCCAGGTATGGGGAGCAGAATGGGCAAGTCGTGTCTGGAAGAGTGGGAGAGCTTCCCTCAGTGGGGTTTATGAGGACAGCAGGTACTCCAGGTGCCAGAACTGTCTGCCCTCACGTGGAGGCTTTCCCAGCCCACCTTGCCCCATTCTGTTTCTAGAGTCTGTGTTTCTAGGGTGTGGAAGGTGGCAATTATGATGACACCTGGCAATTGTGGGGCTGAGTTCTCAGCACAGATGTGGACAGGAGCCTGCTGGGGCCTGTTCAGCTATGAGAAGTCTGTGGAAGGAGCAGGCTGCCCTCACAGGAAATGACTTCTCAGGTATGGTAGTTGGCCATTTCCTGCCCTCAGATAAAGTGCTGCTCCCGACTTTACCTTCCTTTCCTGGGCCTCTTTTGTACACAGAACCAAATGCTTGGGGCCTGGCCACCAACAGGGGACCGTTGGTGTCAGCAGAGGAAGCAAGTGCTCCAGAGCCTTGCAGACTGGCAGGGTCCCGTGAGGGGCACACTGAAGGGGACCCTGCAGGAGGAGGCTAGTGCAGCTGGCTCCAGGCCTGAATGTCAAATCTCTGAGTAGAGCCAAGTTCCCTAGCTGGGGGGTGGGGGTGTGTGTGTGTCCTCTATCCCCACCCCCACCTCTCCAACCTTACACGCATACACACTGTATGGGTTTCTGAGCCCTGCTGTTAACAAGTTACTACAAATGTAGTGACTTACCACAAATCTGCTACCTTCTAGTTCAGGAGGGTAGAAGTCCAAAATGGGTCTTACTAGGCTAAAATCAAGCGTCAGTAGGGCTGCATTCCTTTCTGGAGGCTCTAGAGGAGAATTTATTTTCTTTCCCAGCTTCTATAGACTGCCCATATTGCTGGGCTCCTGATCCCTTTCGTCTTTAAAGCCCATGGTGGTCAAGTCCTAATGGATATAGCTAAAGTATATTCATTTTCATTGTTGTACTGTAGTCCATTCATTATTCTGTTGATGGGCATTTATGTGCTTTTTTTTTCATATTTGATGTGTGTCATCATGAACATTTTGGTGTCCGTTCCTGGATCGTATGTAAAAGTGTTTCCCCAGAGTTTATACCTAGAAGTAGAATTGCTGGGTTGTGAGATATGCAAATATTTGACTGTATAAGGCAATGCCAGATTGGTTTTCAAAGTGAAATTGTGAACAATCCTGCCAGAAATGATGCCTTGTCAAAACTTTTTAAGTCTTGTCAAGCAAAGGAGTGTAAATTTCTCATTATGGCTCTGATTTGCATTTTCCTCCTTATTAAAGAGACCGAACACTTGTGTGCCACAAGAATTTTCTGTTCTCGAAATGCCCACTCATGTCTTTTACCCAGTTTTGGATTGTCTTCTTATTATCGATTTGTAAGGTTCTTTGCCTATTCTTGATTCTCATTTTTCCCCCCCAATAATGTGTTTGCAAACATATTTTTCCAGTTGTGGCTTTTTTTTTTTTAATTTTCATATTCCAGTAGTCAGATTTATCATTTAACAACTTTATGGTTAGCATAAAATAGCACAGCTTTTGCGTCTTAGTTAAGAAATCCTCACCCAAGGGACACCTGGTGGCTCAGTGGGTTAAGCATCTGCCTTTGGCTCAGGTCATGATCCCAGGGTCCTGGGATTAAGTCCTGTGTTGGGCTCCTTGCTCAATGGGGAGTCTGCTTCTCCCTCTGCCCCTCCCCCTGCTTGTGCTCTCTGACAAGTAAATAAATAAAATCTTTTAAAAAATCCTCACGCAAAAGTAAAACATATATTCCTTATATTTTCTACTAGGAGTTTTGTTCTTGAGATTTAAGTCCTTAAGAGGGCTGGAGTTTTTGTTTATGATGTGAGGCATATTTCTTCCATTTTTGTTTAGTCATGCTGCTCTCTCTTTCCTTCCAAACTTTTGTTTGCATAGATCTATTTGTGGGCTTTCCATTTAGCTATTCCTGAACTGTTACCACTGTGCCTTTAATTAATGTTAACTTTATAATAAATTCAATATCTGGTAGGACAAATCATTCCTCCCTATTATTCTTCAGAATTGTCTTAGGTATTCATGCCCTTTATTCTTTCATATTTTGCAATCATCTTGAGAAATTTCACAAAACATATTTTTTGGATTTTGACTGGAATTTTACTGAATCTAGAGATCAGTATGGGAGTTGACAACTTTTGTTCACGACCATTAAATATCTCTCCACGTATTTTGCTTTCTCAACATATTTTCATAAGCTTTTTTGGGGGGGCGGAGTGAGAGGGAGAAAGAGAATCTTTTTTTTTTAAAGATTTTATTTATTTATTTGACACAGAGATTACAAGTAGGCAAAGAGGCAGAGAGGGAAGGGGAAACAGGCTCCCCACCGACCAGAGAGCCCGACATGGGGCTCGATCCCAGGACCCTGAGATCATGACCTGAGCCCAAGGCAGAGGCTTAACCCACTGAGCCACCCAGGCACCCAGAGAAAGAGAATTGTAAGCAGGCTCTACACCCAGCTCAGAGCTCAGTCTCACAACCCTGAGATCATGATATGAGCCGAAATCAAGGGTCAGATGCCTAACTGACTGAGACACCCCGGTGCCTCCATGTGTTTAGGCTTCCTGAGCCAGTTTTTAAATTTGTGTAACAAATGAGTTGGAGATGCAATTTTTTTTCATTTTTATTATTGTTTTTTTAAAGTAAGCTCTACATCCAGCATGGGGGCTTGAGCTCACGACCCCAAGATCAAGAGCTGCGTGCTCTACCAACTGAACCAGCCAGGCATCCCTGACATGCAATTTTAAAAAGCAAAACAAAACACACACATACACAATTGGGGAAAAGTCACAAATAAATGATTCTTTTTTTTTTTTTTAACAAATAAATGAATCTGTGGAGACAGAGGTTTTTTAGAAATGCTATTCACGGTTTAATAGAATTAGGAGTTTGCTACCATGCTGTTTAACAATTACTTATATTGCTCAATTTCTGAGATTTCATTCCAATGAGAGCTGCATATTGTTAGCTTGGTTTAATGGCTGCTGATAGATTTCCCGGAAATGGAATACATTTCCAGTTGTTATCTTAAATGAATTTTGCTTATTGCATCATAAAAGTTGGGCTCTGATGAAGTTTCTTCTGTAGGGGGCACACTGAATACTTGCATAATTCCTCCCCAAGCCCCCACCCTCACATCTTGCACTTTTCCTGCTCCAGCCCTGGAACCAACCACGTCTCCAAAGAACCCTCATTCTTTCACTTAGAAACCTAGATCTGAGTACTGGGTGTGATCATTGCTATGAGGTGTTACTGCTTGTGGGCCTCTCAGGGAGCAGGGCTAGAAAACACAGATCCAGCATCTCTCTAGCTCTTTGTCTGTGTCTGAAGTCATGAGTTCATACTGGTACCTTTGATTCCAATCCAACGCCATGGTCTTCATTCTAGTCTTCACCTGTCCTCAGTTGTAACTCTTCTCTCTAACAGAAGCCTAGCTCTTATTACCCACACCATAGCTATTTGCTTAACCCCAGCAAATAGGCAGGTACGTAGAGTAGCTTCAGCATTGCAAATTCATACCCCTGTGACAAACAGATGCACTGACCAGAATACAGTTTTGTGCAATTCTTATCTTCAGTTTTATATCCTCGACATACTGTTTTCCAAAGTTACTTAAGTTAGTTCTTTTCTTCTCTGTCTCCTTCAATGTGGTTATGATGTTTATTTATAATACACTTAGTTTGCCATTTGGATTTTTGCCTCGTCCTGTTAATTTCAATTATTTATTTGAGGAGGGAGGTGTATGTGAAACATGCTGGGTTCTAAGTACAAAACGTTGTACTTAGGGAAGCATCACTCCCCCTCCTCCCTTTACCCCCATTACGTGTTTGCACCCGCTCTCTCTCATAGATAACCAATCTCTTTAGCCTGTGACTTACCTTTGCTGGATTTTTTTCCTCACAAATGAGCATATACCTTATCTCTTCCTGTATTATATGAAAGGTAGCATATTATACATGTTCTTGAACATAATACTTTTCTTACTAACCACTGTGGCCTGGAAGTCATTCCATATCACTTCATAGACATTTTCCTCCTCCTTTTTTTTTTTTTGAAAGCTGCATAATATTCCATTGGGCAGTTGTACCATCTTTTATTCAACCACTCTCCTCTGTATGGACATTTAGATTGTTCCTAATGTATTTTCTTATTGACTAAAGTGTATCTTCAGGGTAAATTTCTAGAAGTGGGATTGCTAAATCCAAAAGTTAGTGCGTATATAATTCTGTCAAATAGGTCACTGGTCTCCAAGACCACCCCCAGTTCTGGGATTCACTAGACCCACTCACAGGCTTCAGAAATTGTTATACTGGCAGCTAAAATGTATTACAGTGGAAGGGTACAAAACAAGGTCAATAAAGAGGAAAGATGCATGGCGTGGAGTCTTGGGGAACCAGGTGCTACCTTCCAAAAATACTCTTTGAGCAGAATTACACAGCACACTCTTACTACCCCAGTGATGGACAGCAGCAACATAGGTCAAGGCTTTCCTGCCTGGGAACTTTCCTTGAGCCTGAGCTGAGGGTTTTTACTGGGGGGTGGGGGGCGGGCGGGGTGTGGTGTAGGGAGGGGCTAGTCACATAAGTACAAAGTACCTTCATGATTAACTGCAGTTACTGAAACTTCCTGACTCAATTTCAGACCTTAGGAAGGAAGGAGATGTTCCTCATAAGGCACAAACCACATAGACAAGTCAGTACAATGTGGTTCAAAGTTCCAAGCAAGGAAAATATTCTTGTCAGTCTGTAGCACATGGCTCGATTCCCAGAAACCAGCTGAGGACTAGTCCCACATGCAGGTCCTATGAGAACGTGCAAGAATGAAGAAACTCAGGGCAGCCGGGTTAACTCTCCTGCATATTAGGCGTTGCCAGGTTGTCCAGAAGGTTTGCACAGGTTGCATTCCCATCAACAATGGGAATTTGCAGGGCGCCTGGGTGGCTCAGTGGGTTAAAGCCTCTGCCTTCGGCTCAGGTCATGATCCCAGGGTCCTGGGATTGAGCCCCATCATCAGGCTCTCTGCTCAGCAGGGAGCCTGCTTCCTCCTCTCTCTCTGCCTGTTTCTCTGCCTCCTTGTGATCTCCGTCTGTCAAATAAATAAACTCTTAAAAAAAAAAATAGGAATTCGTTTCCTCACGGTCTCACCAACAAAATGTGTTGTCATAGTTTTAATTTTTGCCAATCTGATAAGTAAAAAATGCTCTTAGCATTCTTGTAATTTGCATTTCTCTAATTTCAAGTGAACTTGAATATTTTCCCATTAAAATGGTTTATTTTTACAAATTGAATGGCTTTAGGTTTATAGACATGTAATTGACTTACATATATTCACATTATACTCAGCTAGTTTGCTAATTTCTCCTTTTGTTTCTAATTATTTGTAGATTCTTTGGAATTTTATTTTCTTCTTTCCAATCTTTATGCTTTTAATTTCTGTTTATCTCATTGTACTTACTAGGGCTACCGTACGATGTTAAATAGGCGATAGTGGACACTTTTGTCTTCTCTCTCATTTTTAAAGGGGATCATTCTAATGTTTCCCCATTTTAGGATATTAGGAGGGGGAGTAGATTCCCTTTGTTGAATTTTCAAAGAAATTGTAATTTTTTCTAGGATTTACAAAAAATCATGAATCAGTGTTGAATTTATCAAATGCATTTTCTGCATCTCTAAACATTATCGTATGGCTTTTCTCTACATTTATAAGTGTTTATGTATTTTCTAACAGTAAAACCATCTTTGCATTCCTAGTTTAAAACTGATCACTGTAGTATATCTTTCCTTTTTACACACTATCAAATTTGATTCACTAACATTGTACTTAGAACTTTTACATCTATTTTTATGAATGAAATGGGTCTATAATTTCCAATGTTTTACTATAGTTCTCTAGTTTTGTTATTGAAGTTAGAATGATTGGGAAGTTTCTTTCTCTTCCTATTCCCTGAAAAACAATTGTATACACTGGAATAAATTGTTATATAAAAGTTTGGTAGACCTTCCGTAGAACTTTTTGGGTCTGGTGTTTTCTTTAGGAAAAGGTTCTTAATTTATGCTTTCATGTCTTCTAAAAAAATTATTCTATTTTATATTATTATTATTATTATTATTATTTAGAAAGAGAGAAGAGAAAGAGAGAGATGGGGGTGCTGCACAGAGGGAGAGGGAGAGAGATAATCTCAACTAGCTCCACATTGAGCACAGAGCCAGATGTGGGGCTCCATCCCAAGACCCTGAGATCATGACCTGAACTGAAATCAAGAGTCAGACACTTAACTGACTGAGCTACCCAGGCACCCCTGCTTTCATTTCTTTCATCACTGTAGAACTTGTAAGGCTTTCTATTTATTCTTGAATTCATTTTGTCTTAGGAACTTAATTCATCGTTTCAAATTCATTGACATAAGGTTGATGTTAGCATTTAGTTAATATTTTTAATCTTCCTGAGTCTTTATATTCTTTTTTGCATAGATAAAAAACTTTACTGTATTTTGTTTTTAAATTTTTTATTTTTATTTAATTTCACCAGGGGTGTGTCTAATTTACTGATCTGCTTAAAGAACCAATTTTGGACTTTGTTGATTCTTTTATTATATTTTTTATTTCTATTTATTTCTCTCTTAACTTTACTATCTCCTTCCTTTACTTATACTACTTTTAGTATAAAAGTAGTTTATACTACTGTTTTTTTCCCCACTTTTTATCATAGGCATCTTACTTATTTTCAGTTTTTCTGATTTTCTATTATAGTTAAAGCTATAAATTTCCTACAGAGTACCACCTTTTATACCACGTACAGGTTTTAATATGTTATCACTCATTATGACTCATTTATAAATATATTAAAATTTCCATCATGATCTCCTTTTTGACTTATGACTATTCATAAATTTTTAAAAACTTATATGTATATATTTATAAGACTTATGAATATATATATATATATATATTCCATGTCCATGGATCAGAAGACCTAATATTATTATTAAGATGTCAATTCTTTCCAACCCGACCTATAGGTTCAATACAATCTCAATAAAAAATACAGTAAGCTTCATTCGCTTGGGTGGCTCAGTGGGTTAAGCCTCTGCCTTCGGCTCAGGTCATGATCTTCAAGGTCCTGGGATCAAGCCCCGGATTGGCTCAGCAGGGAACTTGCTTCCCCCGCTCTCTCTGCCTGCCTCTTTGCCGACTTGTGATCTCTCTCTCAAATAAATCAATAAACTCCTTAAAAAAATATATACAGCAAGTTGGAAGGGTGCCTGAGTGGCTCAGCTGAGTGTCCAACTTTTGATTTAAGCTCAGATCATGATCTCAGGGTCCTGGGAGGGAGGCCCGCATCATCCCACATCATTAGGCTCCCTGCTGAGCAGAGAGCCTACTTCTCCCTCTGGCTCTACCTACTTCTGCTCGATCTTTCTCTGTCAAATAATTAAAATCTTTAAAGCCTATGTGTTCCTAGGTATTTATCCAACTGATTTGAAAACTATGTCCACACAAAATCCAGCATGCAAATGTTGAGCAACTTTAGTCACAATTGCCAAACACTAGAAAGAACCAAGATGTTCTTCAGTAGGTGAATGAATAAACTGTGGTAAGTGAATACAGTAGAATATTATTCAGTGATTTAAAAAAGAGCTATCGGGGTGCCTGCGTGGCTCAGTGGGTTAAGCCTCTGCCTTTGGCTCAGGTCATGATCTCAGGGTCCTGGGATCGAGCCCCATATCAGGCTCTCTGCTTGGCAGAAAGCCTGCTGCCCCCCCTTCTCTCTCTGCCTGCCTCTCTGCCTACTTGTGATCTCTGTCTGTCAAATAAATAAATAAATAAATCTTTTTAAAAATAATAAAGAAATTAAAAAGAGCCATCAAGCCATGAAAAATTATGGAAGATCCTTAAAGTGCACATTGCTAAGTGAAAGAAGCCAGTCTGAAAAGCTATATACTGTATGGTTCCAACTATACAACGTTCTGGAAAAGGTAAGATATGCAGTAAAAAGGCCAGTGGTTGCCCAGGGTGGTAGAGTAGGAAAAACAGTTTAATAGGTGGAACACAAACTTTTTTTTAGAGCAGTGAAATTCCTGTATGATAGTCTATGGTGTCCTAGGGCACATGACCCTATACATTTGTCAAAACCTGTAGGATTTTGGAGAGCAAAGAGTGAACCTTTACATATACAAATTTTAAAAAAATCATTTAGGAGACCAAGGGATCCCAGGATGGAAGGCAGACTGACAAATGCCTACAGCAGTATTACAAATGTATGTGACATACACAAGAATTCTAAATTAAACTATTAAGCTCTGTTAGTGATTTCTAATGCAATTGTGTGTAGTCAAAAGACAATTTCTATTCTTTGAAATTTGTGGAGGCTTGTTTTCTTGCCTGGTATATGATAAAGTTTTCTAAATGTCCTAAGTAGGTACAGGAAAAATGTGTATTCTGTAGCGATTAGATGCAGAAGTTTACAAATGGCCACTAGAAAAAGCTCATTAATTGTGTTATGCAAATTATCTTTGCTACGTTTTTGTACACCTGACCCCGTGGAAAAGATGCACTGAAATTTCTTATTATAATATCAGAGCTGTCAATTTCTCTTGTTAGTTATACTTATTATTGTTTTATATATTTGAAGACAATATCAGGTTCATACTTACTTATTTATTTAAAAGGTTTTATTTATTTGTTTGACAGAGAGAGACAGTGAGAGAGGGAACACAAGCAGGGGGAGTGGAAGAGGGAGCAGACTCCCAGGGAGCAGGGAGCCTGATGCGGGCCTCGATTCCAGGATGCTGGAATCATGACCTGAGCTGAAGGCAGACACTTAACGACTGAACCACCCAGGCTCCCAGGTTCATATATTTTTAAAATTAACATTTAGATAATGAATTTCTCTATTCCAAATGATACTTTATCTTTTTATCTGGTAGTAATATGGCTAAATCAGCTTTCTTTTGATGACTGTTTGCCTAACAGAACTTTTTTTAAAAAAGATTTTATTTAATTGAGAGAGAGACAGAGAGAGCACAAGCACGGGGAGAAGCAGTCTCCCTGCTGAGTGGGGAATCCGATGCGGGGTTTGATCCAAGGACTCCGAGATCATGACCTGAGCCAAAGGCAGTCACTTAACCAACTGAGCCATCCAGGCACCTCACCTAATGGAACTTTTTTCAACCTCTTATACCATCAGCCTGTCATGCTTCTTTAAATGTGCCTTCTTGGGGCGCCTGGATGGCTCAGTGGGTTAAAGCCTCTGCCTTCGGCTCAGGTCATGATCTCAGGGTCCTGGGATCGAGTCCCGCATCAGGCTCTCTGCTCAGCGGGGAGCCTGCTTCCTCCTCTCTCTCTGCCTGCCTCTTGCCTACTTGTGATCTCTGTCTGTCAAATGAATAAATAAAAATATTAAAAAAAAAAATAAATGTGCCTTCTTACAGGGTGACCAAATTGTCATGAAAATCAAAACTCTTATGAGAAATGAAGGGGACACTATGAGTCATTATGCCAGCCCAAGGGATGGGAACTGGGTGTGTTCTGGGAGAACTGGAAAATACTGGCCATCCTCTGTAAAAACAGCATATGAATTTAACTTTTAAAAAGCTTAATCAGATGCCTGGGTGGCTCAGTCATTAAGTGTCTGCCTTCAGCTCAGGTCATGATCCCAGGGTCCTGGGATCAAGTCCTGCATCAGACTCCTTGCTTGGCAGGGAGCCTGCTTCTCTCTCTGCCTCTACCTGCCACTCTGACTGCCTGCCTCTCCCTCTCTCTCTCTCTCTCTCTCTGAAAAATAAATAAATAAATAAAATCTTTAAAAGGCTTAATCCATGGGGGCATCTGGGAGGCTCAGTGGGCTAAGTGTCCAGCTTGTGATTTCAGTTCAGGTCATGATCTCACACAGTAGGAAGTCTGCTTGAGATTCTCCCTCCCCCTCTGCCCTTGTTGCCTGCTCTCTAAATTAAAAAAATAAATAAATCATTAAAAGGCTCAATCCATGACAATCAGTGTACCATGTCTCGTTTCTCCATACCTTTTCCCACTACTGCTCTCTAGGTATATCACTGGAATGGTTGTCCTTAAAATTTTATCATGCAAATATGCCTTCGAATGCTGGTTTCTCTGTCCTACACCCCAAACAATAGAAAGGTTGTAGGTTACTTTGGCTCAGATTGTCCTCCTCTTGACATATATTATTGTTGCCCATCATTCGATCTTTTTTTTTCCTGCCACAAATGGACAGGATTTTTACGATTTAATACAATCAGTAGTTGGATTTGCTTACATGTTTTCCATGTTCGATTGCTCATTATTGGCATCTGAGGCTATCCTCGCGTGATAGTTTTCCTCCTCCTTGTTCTTTAGGACCTCTGTGAAATCAGGTCTCTTACATGAACACTCCCTCAATGTCTGAGTAGTTACAACTGTCTTTATTTTGCCCTAGTTCTTGATGCATAATTTTGCTGAGTCAGCAATTCTAGATTGGCTATTTTCTTTTTTTCTCAAGACTTTCACTCTCTTTTGGTTTCCTTGTTGCTTATCTCGTTTCCTAACAGAAGACTGTGAACACCACACTGCCCCTTTGTCAGTGACCTGTCTTCTCTCTAGATGTTTCTGAAGACCTTTGTCACTGCCGTTCTGTGGCTTTATTACAATGGGCGTGGCTATGGGTTTCTTTTTTATGGATCCCACCTGGGATATGCTGCTTCCTAAGTCTATGGATTCATGTTTTCCAAGTTTTTAGAAAATGTGTTGCTTTTATCTCTTTAACTCTTACTTCTCCATTGCTCCTACTAGGCCTCCAACTGGATGCCTGGTAAACTTTGTATCCCCTGAGTCTCTTTGCCTCTTTCACATTTCATCTGTGTGTTCCAGTGTGCCAATCCTCTGTGTCAAATTTGACTCAGCTTTTTTCCTTTGAGTGTTTCCATTTTAGAAGTTCAGTGTCTTCCCCCCAAAAACGTCTTTTTGCTGATTCTTTTTTTTTTTTTTTAAGATTTTGTTTATTTATTTGACAGAGAGAGATCACAAGTAGGCAGAGAGGCAGGCAGAGAGAGAGAGCTCCCTGCTGAGCAGAGAGCCCGATGTGGGACTTGATCCCAGGACCCTGAGATCATGACCTGAGCCGAAGGCAGCAGCTTAATCCACTGAGCCACCCAGACGCCCCTTTTTGCTGATTCTTATCATGAGTTCATCTTGTAATTAGGACTTTCGTGTGTTTAAAAAGTTTGTACGATAGTAGTTCTATAAACTTGGCACCTGACAGTTTCAACACCTGCAGTCAGGGGCTGCTGGTTCTTTTTTCTATTGACTCAGAACAGATTGCCTTCTCAAGACTTTTAGAACGCTTCCTTTTGAACTCTTTGCTTGATCTGCTTATATTTTTACAGTCAGTATTGCTCTCTCTCTCTCTCTCTCCCTCCTCCCCCTTACCTGCCTTTCCAGTTAGGCTCTATGCTGCTCTATGCCTCTCCACCATTTTGATGCCCCAGGTGTCCCAACTTCTGTGGTCACCTGACTACTCCTGATCCAGATATCTTGGGGGGTTTTGCTTGTTTTTTTGGAAGACTTTTCCCTGGAGATCTCTCCTACCTTTTATAAGACTGGTGTCTGTCTGTCGAACCAAAATTTCAGTTGTGGGGAAGCCGTGGGTAAGAAAGCTCTTCGGAACTTATTAATGACAACAGAAGCATAGCATTTTCTAAAACATTTACAAAATGCTAAGTGCACTGAAAATCAGGGATTGGTAGGGCCCCTAGGGAACAAATTATGTTAACGAAGAAACTTCCTACTAGAAGGAACTAGAGAGAACATCGAGGCTGGAATCCAAACTTCTGGTTAGTGGCTCCCCAGCCAGTCTCTGATGTCTGGGAAGTGGGGTCAGCAGAGACTGAGCTGTATCCTTTCTTTGAACAGATGGCAACAGAAAATGGCTGCAAGGTAAAGCACAGATCCCACCATTCTTCCATGAACTCGAACCAGCTTGAGGTACCAGTGCACACCCAGTCCCCGTCTCTGGAGAAGCTGTTACGCAGACTGAGGGCCTCGGACGCCCAGCAGGATGACAATTTTACCAACATCCTGGATGTGGTGGGGGAGTTTGGTACATTCCAGCGGAGGCTGGTGGCCCTCACCTTCATCCCCAACATCCTGTTGGCCTTCTTCATGTTTGCTGACATCTTCATGTTCGCAGCCCAGAAGCCCTATTGCAATACTAGCTGGATACTGGCAGTGGAACCCAATCTGTCAGAGGCTCAGCAGTTGAATCTGACCCTGCCCCGAGAACCCAATGGCAGTTTCCAGACATGCCTCATGTACTTGCCTGTGACCTGGGATCTGGATTCTATTATCCATTTTGGCCTCAACTACACACAGTCATGCCAAGACGGGTGGATCTATCCTGAGGCCAAGAAGCGATCGCTGGTCAATGAGGTGTGCCTTCTCCTGAGTTGTCTATAGCTACCCCACAGGCCCAGAGATGTGCCCTTACCCTCCTTGAACAGATGGGGATATTAAGGCTCAGGGAGGGGAAGCAACTGGTCCATGGTGACCTTGCAGAGACAGGGCCAGGGCAGCAATGCAGGATCCCTGTTGTCTAGGCCTGGCCTCACCTGTCTTTGCCAGGAAGCTAGAGTTGACATGGGGGTCAAGGCAAATGTCAGCTGGCAGGCTTTGCCATCTGTCCAGGGAATTGCTCCGTAGCTATGGCTCTGCCCTCTGTCTGAACTCACACACAACAGAGAACTGGGGAAAGAAGCATCTTGGATCAAGTACCTCTTGCAGGGTTTCTCCACCACAGCTGTAACCTGGGGCCTTCCCTGCACAGACCTGCCCAGTTTGAATCTATGGGCTGGGCCGTGACATCTGCATTTGGGAAAGGGTCTTCAGTGATTCCAGCCTTTGCTCAGTTACATTTCCACCCATTCCCCATCTTGGCCTGGGCCTCTAGTCCCCTCTCTCCAGGCCTCAATTCCAGGGTCTGCCAGATGCAGGATGGGCACACGCACAGCTGCCTGTCCCTGTCCCAGGCTCCTAAAGGCCCACCCTGCATGGGGATGATGAGGGTGTGGTGGTGGTGGTGGTAGAGGGTTGTTGGCTCAGTCCCTGGACCCAGAAAGTTGATCCTGGGTAAAGGCCTGTATCCAATCTTGTGTAAAACCCCCAGTTTGACTTGGTGTGTGGCAAGGATCGGAACACGGAAGGCGTGCAGACCATGTTAACGGCCGGCCTCCTAATAGGGTCCCTCATCTTTGGGTTCGTAAGTGACAAGTGAGTGTCCTGGAGTTCCCTCTGGCCCCTGGAAGCCCCTGCCTCCTCCTCGTGGGCATTCTGAGCTAGTCTCAAGCTGGGGGCGGCGAGGGCAGGGACACTCCGGAGGCCTATAGGCTGCTCCAGACCGGCCCCGGGTGTCCTGCTGGGCCAGCTCAGGGAGGTCCAAGCACTTGGCGAACCCTCCGTTGGACGCCCGCAGGCTGGGCCGCTACCCCACCATCCTGATGTCGCTGCTGGGGCTGACCGTCTTCGGCTTCGGGACAGCCTTCGTCAATACCTTTCGCCAGTATCTGTTCTTCCGCTTCGGCGTGTCCCAGGCCTTGGTGTGCTACGCCATCAGTAGTGTGTGTTTAGGTGAGGCCCAGCTGCCTGGTAGGGGGATGGGGAGAGGGATCCCCCTGGGGGCGCATAGGGGGCGGGGCCTGGAGGGGCGCACACCGCGGGGGCGGGGCCAGCGTGGGGCGTGGCTGGCTCGTAAGGAAGGGGAGCTGGCAGGATTAATGGAGTTGCAGTCTGTGGAGGCTGGCAGTGGAGGGAGGAGCTTCCACCCGCAACGTCCTGGAGATGCTGGAGAATCTGTGCTCAGACTGCCCTTCCACCCCCATTCTCCATCCTGGCCCCTCATACCCCACACATTCCCTGTCATACCTCTTGTGTTCCCCTGTGCCTCCCATGGCTTATATGTATTGAGCCCCTCAGACGGTCCGGGCCAGCTGCTATACCCTCTCTATGTACTGTCTCCTGTCACCGTGACAGCACTCTCTTCGGGAGGTACTCTTCTCTTACCCCTTTAGCAGAGAAGCCTCATGAAGTTAGCCAACTTGCTCAGGGCCACACAGCAGTTACATGGAGGAGTGCCATTTCATCCCAGGCCTGTGGGGTGCCAAAGCCCCAAGTTCCCATACACTCATTCAGCTTCCAGCTTGCGTGGCCTAGTGAGCTCAGGGCGCCCAGGCAGGAGACCTTTTTTCCTTGGAGCTTATCCAAGGGAACTCGCTTCTTCACAGAGGCCTGAGGGACTAAAAACAAAGCTAAAGGCACACACTCCTTGCCTCACCACATGTCAGGCCACTTGTGAGGAGTTGTACCCAGCAATGGGCCATCTCTGCGAGAGAGACACGTGGTCAGGGAGGAGATGTTGAGAGGGAGCTGTGAGGTCAGGAAGGGACTGGAGGCTATATGTGTGATTGGGAGGTCAGACAAGGGGCCTAGGACGTGTCCTGGGAGCACAGAGGCACTCCGCTTGGCTTTAAAGTCCTGTTGACCTTGGGCAGAAGAACCTTCACCCAGATTGAACTCTCCCAAGCAGGGCTGGGGCATCTCAGAAGGCTGGGTGCCGGGGTAACCCCAGGGACTCTGAGCTGACCGTGATTTTGTCCTCTTGGCCTACATACAGCTACCGAGTGGCTAATAGGCCAACACCGGGCCCACGCCATCATCCTGGAACACTGCTTTTTCTCTGTGGGATTCATGTTCCTGAATGGGCTTGCCTACAGCCTCTCCCACTGGCGGTTGCTGTTTCTATTGGGTGGGGCACCCGTGTTCCCCCTCATTTCCTATATCTGGTGAGCAAACATGGCCTGCGCAGGGATGGGTCTGATGGGCTAGAAGTTGAGGGGTCTGGAGGGTCCTTGAAGGGGGGTGGAGGGGGTAGAATTTTCCTTTGGAGAAAATACATGCAGATGAAATGAGAAAGAGCCCAGGGCAGAACCTCTGGAACCCTAACATTAATCCCCACCAGAGATGCTCACAGAGATGTCAAAGAAATGGTCAGAAAAATCAGAAGCCAAAGTGTTGAAAAGGCAGGGTTGAAAGCAAGAAAGTTGATGCTGGGGAAGAAGGCCTTTGTGACCCTGAGGTGGCTTCAGTGCAATGGCAGGGGATTGAGGAAAGAGGAGGGACTGAAGGATGGGGCCTTCCAGGAGATGACTCTTCCCACAGTGCTGGGCTGAGATGGGCAAGGGGATAGTGATGACGTGTTTGGGCAGCAAAGACAAGGTAGAGTACGTGGTGTTCTGAATTGTGGGGGGTCACAGACAGAAACCTGAGACTCCCAAGCTAGGAAGGGACAAGTGATGGCAGAGGGAGAGAAGAAAGCAGATGGAGAGTGAGAGGAAGAGACAGAAGTCTCCTGGGTAAGGACAGCAGTTCTGTGTGGAGAAAGGATCAGGATTCACCTTGACATCATCTCGGTTAATTTTTTCAACTTTGCAAAAAGGACGGGTCTCCTGTCCTGGGAGCAGAAGGGGTCGGGGGTGGTGAGAGGAGAACTGAAGCTTCAGAGGATCAAAATAACTTTCCCAAGGCCACACAGCTGCAAAGTGGCAGACCTGGGATTTGACTCAGCCTGTGTGGCTCTGAATTTTACCCACTGTGCCATGCACAACATGGATTATAAGAGGTGGTGTTACCTGTTAAGAGCAAGAGCATGTATGTGGCTTGGAGATCTTCCAAATACCAAGGCTGGCTGCATATCTTTGGCAGTCACTGACATTCCCAAGTGTGTACTGGGGCCCCGCTGTTGCCAGGGGGCATGACTCTGTCATGGGAGCTAGAAAATAGTGTTTGATGGCTTGACCTTAAAACATTTTTTTTTTAAAGCAATAAATGCATGTTGTTAAAGTCTTTATACCAAAAGGTTGTGGTGAAACATAGTCAAAAATTACAGCTCCTCTCAGCTCCCCCAGTTCCTTCCCCAGAAGCCATCACACTGTGGACTCTCAGCCCTTTCTTCTGATAGGTGCCTACAGAGTTCTACATTCTGTGAGCAGACAACTCATTGGATGGGGCACATTTTTCTTTAGACATGTCCTGTCAGCTCTTCCTTCCCTGACACTTGACAATATTTTGGGCAGCTTCCCTCTCTTTACAGTCAATTTTTTTTTTTTTTTTTTTTTTTTTTGGTCAAAGATTTTATTTATTTGGGATGCTTGAGTGGCTCAGTCAGTTAAGCATCTGCCTTCAGCTCAGGTCATGATCCCAAGGTTCTGGGATCAAGTCCGACATGGAGAAAAAAATCCTCGCTCAGCAGGGAGCCTGCTTCTCCCTCTGCCGGCCCCTTCCCCTGCTTGTGCTTGCACGCTCTCTCTCCGACAAACAAACAAACAAAAAGTTTTAAAATCAGATTTATTTTATTTATTTATTTTAGAAAGAGAGAGCAAGTGAGTGGGGAGAGGGGCAGAGGCAGAATCAGTGCTAGCCCAATGTAGGGTTGGATCTCAGGACTCCAGGATCATGACCTGAACTGAAATCAAAAGTCGGACGCTTAAACTGAGCCACTCAGGCACCCCCTCTTTACAGTCATTCTTCATTGTAAGGAAAAGTCTCATTGTGGCCATTCAGACTCACTTTGAAGCTTTGAAAAATCCAGTCTCGTCCAGTTTAAACTTAATCTTTCATCTAGTTCACAGCTTCTCCCTGGTGGCTAACCAGCTCAGGTGAGGGTTCTGACCTTTGCCCCTCCTCCTTTGTCTCCCTGCTCTGACCTTCCAGGTCCTAGGCAGGGGCTAGGGCATCAGAGAAAAGAAAGAAATGTGGGACAGGGGCTATAACCGGTGGTCAGCGTGCTCTGTAGGGCAGATATTCGGAGGCTGATGCTTTTCATGGCCCATATGTAGGTCTTCAGGGGTCCACCCGGTGTTTCCCAATGCTCCAGACACCGTCCTTATGACCTCTCCGCATCCTGTCGCTGACAGTTTACCCATAGCTTCTCTCTGCAGAGGTCTCCGTGCCCTAGCACGCGAGGTGACTTCAAGATAGCAGGGTCCACTTGGCCAAAAAGGCTCTCACCGCCCCATCCCCCAGCCTGCCATTGCAGGTGGCTTCCACCAACTTCCTGCCTGACCATATTCAGGTTGACCTTTGGGTTTGCATAGGCACTCCAACTTGAGGGCGTGGGAATTAACTCTCCCTGTAAATGAGGGCAGTCCCCTCATTTCTGAATCAGTAAGTTCCAGGCAAAGAGTGGGAGGGCAGACTCCCTTTCTCGAAGGTGGTACCCTTCACCAGGTTTGAATAGATGAAAGCGACCTGGGGAGGGCAAGAGAGTCTCACTGCCACCAACCGGAAATTTCCAACCTCTCTTGGTGGCTGAGGGAGGTGGCTACCAGGCTATTCTGTATTTTTATTAATTTTTATTTTTAGTGAATCCTGTCCCAAATGTGGTAACACCTCTCTTTAGAATAGGAGATTATCAGTCATTGTTAATAGCCTTGGGACATCAGCAGAAATTCCAAGACAAAATTTCCATGTAATGTTCAGTTACCCAGCTCTTCCTCATTCTCTGATTTTATTATTTTCTCAATAGCATTGGAAACTTGTACTATGAAGATAAAATTGCAAAACTTTCTCAGATGTTTTGAGGGATACAAGTTAGAGTTTTCTTTTTTTTTTCCTCTCCTGCTCCCTATATTACCTGTGTCCTCTGGGGTAATTTTTGTTTTCTTGCTTGATTTTTTTTTTGGGGGGGGCCCCATTTACATTGAAAGGTCTTTTTTATTTTCCCCAACATTTTGGTGATTTTTGATCATCCCTTCATCTTTAAGAGCAAGTTACAAAGATGCTAATGGGAAGCTGTGAACAGAAGCTGATTGCCTGGTAATCCTGTAGGGCAATGCATCTCAAATTTCCAATAGCAGCAGAATCAATCTCATGGGGACTGGTTAAAACATCAGTGACTGGGCTCTGCCCCCAGAGCGTCTCAATCAGTAGGACTGGGGCAGGGCCCGTGAATCTGAATTTCTAACGAGTTCCCTGGGGATGCTGATGCTGCCGGTCCACTGACCACACTTTGAGAATGACTACCTCGGGGTGACCAAACAGCAGGCGCCTTCTCTTTGAAGGATCCCAAAGCCAGGGCGTTACCTAGCTCAGGTAGTTTTGCTCCCCAGTGGGTTTGGGAGTGGGGACTCTTGATCCGTGATCAAAGGAGGGTCCGTGATCAAAGGAGCGAGACTGATACAAAGCGAAGGTCAAGCAAAGCTTTATTTTGTGCCAAGCATAAAGAATCAGACCGGTCGGGGCCCCTCTTACAGAAAGAGCGACCCCTCCCAGCCTCACAGACTAACTTTTATAGAGCAAAGACCATGTGGTTGAGCCTGGCCACACACAGGTGGCCGATGAGATTGCAACACACAGAGAAAGCTGCACAGTCATGCTAGGTCACACACCGGTGGTCAATTGAATTACAATTCACCCTGTAGCAGCCATTTGAACTAGCCTATCACCTTGGTCAGAATTGGCACCCAAAAGGCGGGGTCCACATTCTTTAGGGAGATAGTGATCGGATGTCTCCACCTGACCTGACTCATCCTTGCATTTGGGCTCTGTTATCTCCACCTGACCTGACCCTCCCTTGTATTTGGGCTCTGTTATCAGGGACTGGTCAACCATATTTTACTGCATAAACAAAAAAATGGCTGTTTAATCCGAGATGGAATCACTCTGGCTAAGTAGGCCCTTACAGTCACGCAGTCACGGGGCCTCCCCTCCATTCCCCTGTGTTTGTCCTCAGCCTGGCTTAGCCTCTGGGTGCAAACCACAGAGGGAACTAGAGTCCCATTTGGGAGGACTGGGTGTTCCAGGTGCCCTGGCTGTGTGCGGTGCCTTGTCGCCTGGTCACCGACCTGCCTCCACCCACGTCGGGGCTGTGTGTATGTTTGTGAAATCTTTCTTCTACCCGCCCTCTCTCCCACTCTCTTTGTTGATATCCACTTTCTTTCCTCTGGTTTAGAGTGGGCACATACTCAATCTCCCATCTTTTTGAAGCAGTCCCAGTTGGGTGACTTTCTTTGGGCGTGTTCCCAGACTTACCATGGAGAAGGATGGCAGGGGGGCTTCCTGCTGGCCCCTAGCTGAGGGCAGGAGCAGGGGCAGGCAGAGAGAATAAAGTTGCCCCTAGTGTCAAGGGCATTGCCCAGCTGGCCACAGGAGTTGAGGCTAGAGCCTGGATTGGGGGAGGGGGTGCGTGTACAAGAAGTCGGCTCACTGATGGCACAGTTTGTAAAGAGTGCCTCATCAGGGCACTGAATTCCATGCCAGCTCTGCCTCTGTGACCTTGGGCAAGCCCTTACCGCCTGAGACTGGGAATAAAATGGAGATAATTATACTAGGTCCAGGGTTGGGCAGGAATTAAACTAACTGATTTGTATGTAAGGGCACCAAGCACATTCCCAGGCACATCATAAGTGCCTTAAATGCTTACCTGTGTGGATTCTGACAGCCTGGGAGGATCGGGAAGAATCAGGAGACCAGAGTTACTCCAAGGTCAAGGGCGGTGGGCACTGTGGGAGGGGAGGAGATGGCACAGAGGGGACCTCTGTTCACCTAGGCACAGGCTGGGCCCTGGGGTCCCCTGTATTCTCCAGGCTATTAGGAGACAGAGAGGGACAGGAGAAATGCCGACCATGAAAATGGGGCCCGAACAGAGGGTTGTGAGCATGAGCGCTCATGGAGGTAGCAGAGGGGGATGAAGCTATAGGACAGAGGCAGCTAGGCTCTGGGGTGACCCTGAGGGGCACTGGGGGCTGTGTGTGACCTGGGGAAGGGCTGACTGCCAGCAAGGGGCAGAGGCACTTTGAAGTGGAGGGTTACTTTCAAGGCCTCCAACATCCATCTCACATTACGTTGGAGATCTCTGAGGCAGCTTAGAAGGATGGCTAAGCACGGGTGGGCCACACAGGATCATTCCGGAGTCCCCTCGGTGGCTGCTGATGAAGGGGAAGGTGGAGGAGGCCAAGCAGATGTTGTGCTACGCAGCCGGTGTGAACAAGAAGATCATTCCCTTAAGTCTGCTGGATAAGGTAAGAGGCCTTGGGCCTGGAGCAGGGCCAGGGTTAGGGTGTGGAGGAGCCTCTTCCTCCTGGGACCTCTGCCCAGAGGCTGTCCCCAGTCCACCACTCGAGGAGAATGGTGACAGCAAAATTGAAGCCTGCCAGCGGAAGGCCAGAGACCAAGCTGACACTGGGCGGGGCAGGGGTGGGTGTTGAGGTCCTGTGAGGGTGGGGAGCAAGCTGGGGTCTCAGTCTGGCCTCTGGTTGGTCTTGCTTGTCTTGTAGCTGCAGCCACCCGGAAAGAAGGTGATTAAGGCCTCTGTCCTGGACTTCTATAACAATAAGTACCTCCTCAAGGTGACCTTGGTGATGGGTTGTGTGTGGTGAGTACCCGGGACTGGCCAGCAGGGAATGCAAGTAGAATCTGCCAGAAGCTCTGGGGAGGGGATGGGCAGCTGCAGGGGGGCAAGGCCCAAGGACACCAGCTTGGCTACAGATCCAGAGCTCCGAGCTTCTTTCTGTCCCCCATTCCCACCCTGCTCCACTTGTCTCTGCCCCATCTTTATTCCTGCCCTGTGTGCTGCATCTCCCTCTCCCTCTCTCTGTGTGTGTCTCTCTCCTGGCTTCATTTTAGGTTTACTGTGGGTTACAGTTATTTTATGCTGATCCTCAAGTTGAAGGATTTGGGCATAAACATCCACTTCACTCGAGTGATTCCTAGCATCGTGGAGGTGCCCGCCCGGCTGTGTTGCATCTTTCTCCTTGAGCAGATCGGGAGGAAGTGGAGCTTGATTGTGACTACCTTCCAAGGCTCCCTTATGTGCTTGCTTGTCCTTATCCTCCCCTCAGGTATGGCTCACCCTCCCCTGGGTAACCCCCCCCCCGAAACCCTCCTGCTTCCTGAGACCCCTTCTTCCTGCCCTGTTTGGCCAACAAGACACCCTGGGAGTCAGCTGCTGCACCCACGGCCTTGTTGCCCTCCTGAGCTGGTGCAGATCATTGGAGCACTGCCCTCCTCAAGGGAGAGTCCCAAACTGGGCGCTGGAAGCTCTCTCAGAAATGGGGAAGAGAAAGGGGTGCTGTCCCTGAGAGAGAGAGTGGGCAGCCTTCTTCCAGCCTGTGTCCGATCTGATGGTTGAGTGTGAACAGAGGCCCACCGATAGTCCTTCAACTGGTACCCCCAGGGCCTGCCTCTTGTCTATAACCTCTGATTGGGAAATGTCTGTTATCTGGAACTTCACCAAGAAAAAACAACCTGAGTGTGAAGGGGCTAAGCCCTCAGGAACATTCTTACAGGGAGGCCTCTCCTTCCCAAGAAGGCACAGTACCCTTCAGCTCAGAACTACATAAGGAAACTGGAGGGGAAGGGGGGTGAAGGCACAGCAATATTTTCAAAATTTCAGAGAGTCCTGGGCCGATGAATATGACCCAGGTCATAGGGCTAGAGAGTGGGATGTCAGTGTTCACTCAGTCAGAACTGCTAGCCATGAGAGCCCCCTCAGCAGCTGGGGCCAGAGCAGGGAAGCTGTGTCCAGGGGCTGCCTCAGAGTCTGCCTCCTGCTCTCTCAGGGCTAGAATTACATGTCTTGCCTGGGACTGGTCCTCTCCCAGATGTTGGCAGTGTTAAGCTGCTAAAACAAAATGGGGTCACACATGCATTCTTTTAAATTGCTGTGGCTTGGTAGTTTTTGTAAAAAGTGGGCCTATAGGGGCGCCTGGGTGGCTCAGTGGGTTAAAGCCTCTGCCTTTGGCTCAGGTCATGATCCCAGGGTCCTGGGATCGAGCCCCACATCGGGCTCTCTGCTCTGCAGGGAGCCTGCTTCCTCCTCTCTCTCTCTCTCTCTCTCTCTCTGCCTGCCTCTCTGCCTACTTGTGATCTCTGTCTGTCAAATAAATAAATAAAATCTTAAAAAAAAAAAAAAAAGTGGGCCTATACAGAGCCAAACGAAAATGTTTAAAACTCTCAAATGTGTGAGAGAAACTAGGAGTAGAATCCCCAGTAGGTAAAACTAGATTTCTGGTTTCATCCCAGAGCCAAGAAAAGCTGGGGCCAGAGCAGGGAATGGGGTGGTGGCAGGGGCCTGCAGAAGCTCCCAGAACTGCAAGGGGTCCCCTCCTAGTCAGTGAGCAGGTGCAACCCCCCCACCAGGCTTCCCCAAGCCTGAAGAATGGGCTTTCCTGGATATTTTCTTCCTCCTCTTCCTCCCTCAATGCATACCTCTGGCTGCCCAGGGTTGGGAATCCCGCTCCAGGGACCTAACCCAGTACACACCGCTGCTTCCTCCACCTTGCAGAGGATAATAGGGAAGGTGGGAGGGCCCTGAGCAGGCCATGGGGTAGGGGAAGCTGCCTCAGGTGAGGTTATGGAAAACAAGAATGAACCTGGAGGCGGAGGTGCTGGGGCTGAGAGGTCGTGGAATGAGCAACTCTCCCACTGCAGATGTACTAACTTCTGGCCTGGCTGGGCCTGAGTGTGCTGATCAGCTGCCAGGGTTGGGGGGATGGGGGGTGGGGAGGTAAGGGTTGGGAGCGTGGGGGGTGGGATGGAGACACGGTTTAGATGCCTTCAGGGAGGCCCAGGCTCAAGTGGGCACGTTGTCTGACCACAGACCTGAAATCCATGATGATCATCCTGGTGGTGCTTGGAGAGTTCAGCCTGGCGGCCTCAGTCTCACTGTTCTTCATCTACACCGCGGAGCTCCTTCCCACAGTCCTCAGGTAGGCGGCCTGGCGGCGGGGCCATGGGATGTGGCGAGGGCATGTTCCAGGAGCTAGCTGCAGTCTGCAGGCGCGTGCTGAGTGGTTTCCCTGGATCTCCCCATTACACCTTACAAATACCCCGCAAACTTCGTCGTTAGCCCTCTCTCAGCCAACAGGGTCAGGTCGAGGCCAGCCCGCAGATAGCAGAGCCGGGCAGCCTGAGGGCAGACTCGGCCTTGCCCTGCGGTCTGAATGTGTGTGCTGCTCTGAGGGTCCGGCTGGGCTGTACCCCGTGGTGGTGGGTGGGGGTGGGTGAGGGTGGGATGGGGGAGGGGCAGGGAAGTCCGTGGTTCCGTGGTTAGGGTGGCGGCTCTCCCTCCCCACCCAGCTCCACCGCTCTGTCTTCTGTCTTCTCCCGCACACCTGCCTGCGCCCTGGCTCTCACTTCCCCTGCTCCTGATCCTGAAGCAGGCCCCAAAGCCAAACTCTCCACAGACCCTCCGTGAGTAGGCTGGAGACTGGAGCATGTGAAGTCTGGGGAGCCAGGGCTTCCACCCCACCTCCACCCAGTCTCTGGGCGCAGTAGGCCTCCTAGATGAGCTCTCACTTCCCCTTCCAGGGCGACAGGTCTGGGGCTGGTGTCTCTGGCCTGGGCAACTGGAGCCATCTCATCCCTGGCAGTCAGCTACCAGAAATTCATCATCCTACCCATCTTTCTCTGCTGCATCTCAGCCACCCTGTCCTTGTCCCTCTGCTCCGTGCTGCCAGAAACACAAGATCAGGCTCTCCCTGATAACCTGGAGCACTACTTCCTGCAGACAAGGTAGGTGTGCAAGGCCCCTGGCCCTGGCCCCTGAGACTATGTCAGGCACTGTCCACCCTTGCCTGTTGGCCAGAGGGGCCTGTGACCCCAGGGCCACTCTGTGTCTACAGCAGCTCCCCCAGCTCTCCTGGATGTCGCCACCTGCCTCCTCTCCACAGCCTGGCCCCTGCCAGCTTCTGTCCTTTTGGCTCTCCTGACCAGCCTGGGCCAGGCCTTCTCCTTTCCTCCCACTCTGCCTCCCTGTCTGGCCTTGGTGCTGCTCCTGGAGATAACCTGGGCTCTCTCCCTCCCAGGGCACAGGGCCTGGGCGGGGGGCACTAGCTCTCTGAGTACCTCCCCTTTCCTATCTGCACTCTCAGCTTCTCAAAAATGACCCAGTCTTTTAAAAATTATTATTAACATATAATGTATTATTTACTTCAGGGGTACAGGTCTGTGAATCATCGTCTTACACACTTCACAGCACTCACCGTAGCACGTACCCTCCCCAGTGTCCATCGTCCAGCCACCTCATCCCTCCCCACCACCCCCAGCAACCCTCAGTTTGTTTCCTGAGATTAAGAGTCTCTTATGGTTTGTCTCCCTCCCTGGTCCCATCTTGTTTCATTTTTTCCATCTTTACCCCCCATGACCTACCACCCTGCCTCTCAAATTCCTCATAGCAGAGAGAGCATAAGATAATTGTCTTTCTCTGATTGACTTATTTTGCTCAGCATAATACCTTCTAGTTCCTTCCATGTCATTGCAAATGGCAACATTTCATTTCTTTTGATGGCTGCATAGTATTCCATTGTGTATATATACCACATCTTCTTGATCCATTCATCTGTTGATGGACATCTAGGTTCTTTCCATAGTTTGGCTATAGTGGACATTGCTGCTATAAGCATTCAGGTGCACGTGCCCTTTCGGATCACTACGTTTGTATCTTTAGGGTAAATACCCAGTAGTGCAATTGCTGGGTCATAAGGTAGTTCTATTTTCAACTTTTAGGAACCTCCACACTGTTTCCCAGAGTGGCTGCACCAGCTTGCATTCCTACCAACAGTGTAGGAGGGTTCCCTTTTCTCTGTGTCCTCGCCAGGGCACAGGGCCTGGGCGGGGGGGGACCAGCTCTCTGAGTACCTCCCCTTTCCTATCTGCACTCTCAGCTTCTCAAAAATGACCCAGTCTTTTTAAAATTATTATTAACATATAATGTATTATATATTATGTATTATAATATATAATGTATATAATATATAATTATATATCATATATAAATAATTATAATTATATATAATATTAAAATATATATAATGTATATAATATATATAATTATATAATGTATTATATATTATAATGTATTATATATTATATATTATAGCCACTATATCTGTCTTTTCCTGATTTGTTAATTTTAGCCATCCTGACTGGTGTGAGGTGGTATCTCATTGTGGTTTTGATTTGTATTTCCCTGATGCCGAGTGATGTGGAGCACTTTTTCATGTGTCTATTGACCATTCGGTTGTCTTTTTGCAGAAATGTCTGTTCATGTCTTCTGCCCATTTCTTGATTGGATTATTTGTTCTTCAGGGTGTTGGGTTTGATAAGTTCTTTATAGATTTTGGGTACTAGCCCTTTGTCCGATATGGAGGACCCAGTCTTGATTCATAACTCTACCTCAAGGTTCTAGTGGCCCAGAGCCCTATTTGGGAACTGGGCTCTGCCCCCACCGCTACAGAGGCACTTCTGGCCTCTGGTCTCCTGGTCTCATGACTGGAAGAACCATGCCTTCTGAGGTTTGGGTCAACATGACCATCACTCTCTCCCTGGACCTGAGGGGACCTGAACACCAGTGAGGGGCAGAAGCTACTTGATGTTCTCCAGGGACCTGGGCTCATTCCACAGGGTAGCTGCCTCTGGTCATCTTCTGCCCTCCTCCCCACCACCCTTCTCCTCTTTCCCTCCCTCCTCAAACTCTCACTGACACCATCTGTGCTGGGTATTGTACTGGGGCTGGACTGGTGGTCTCCAGCCTTAAGTGAGAGAAAGACATGCCAACAGTCTTCCCTTAATGGGCTCTGAGAGAGGGACGCACAGGACCTAGGGAGGAACTTTAGTTTGGGGAGTTGGGGCAGGCTTCATAGAGGAAGTGGCAATGGAGGAGTGCTTTGAAGAATGAAGAGGGGTTTGCCCCATCATAGAGAGGAGGAATGTGATGCTGCAGAATGGCTAAGAGCACAGACTCTGGAGCCAGAGGGCCTGCATTTCTGTCTCTGCTGCCACTTCCTCACATGTGCCCAGAGGAGTTATCTAATGCCTCAGAGACTCACCTGCTTCATTTGCAAAATGGAATGATAACAGAGTCATAAAAATCCCTAGTGCTTCCTGAACCTTGACCATGTGTCAAATCCTGCTCCATAGAGGCCTTTTCATATGTTGTCCTAACAACCACATGCAAGGTAGGTTCTGACCCTGTTCCCCATTTTACAGATGAAGAAACTAAGGCACAAAGAAACAAAGACATGTGGCCTAGGCTTTCTCTGTCTTGGGGCTTTGGGCCAGATTAAGCCCACATAACATACTTGGCGCAGAGTCTGGCATGAGCCCAGTGCTCCATAAATGCTAGAGCTGAACCCCCAAAGATGCAGCAGTGTGAGGGGCCTGGGTACGGTTAGGAGATTGCACAGCCCGGTTCTGGTGGTGAGGGTCCCTCTCGGGCGCGTGACAGAGCTTGGCTGGGGACACGCAGGCGTGGGAAAGCTAAACGTCTCAGGCATGCAGAGCCCAGCATGGTTTTCCTTAGCTCCTAAAGATGCAGGGTCCTGACTTGCTCTCCAATGGCTTCTTCAGGAACATGGCGGAGGACATGTTCACCGAGGAAGTAGTAAGCAGTGAGGGGACTGCGGAAGTGATGAAGAACACCGTTCTCAGTTCCACGAAGCTGAAATCAGACTCGGACAGTCTCTTCAGCGTGTCCTGGCAGGATGTGTCTTGGCCTGGCAGAGGAAAGGAAACAGACCCACGAATGACTGATGGCCTGGCCCCCAGATGATCTTGGTGGGAGCTGAGGGTCTGGGTGTGGGGCTGTGGACTAGAGGCCACGAATTCCAGGCCCAATCCAACTGAGGGACAGGTCCGTCCTGCTCCAAGGCCAGCCCTCGAGATCCAAGAATGGCCCCTCCTGGGTGAGCTAGGGTGTGATTTATTCCAATAAATGTGCCATGTTGGACCTGAGATGGCTCAAAGTTGGTCAAAATTGGCTGTGTGTGGAAAGCCCAGAGACCCAGGGCTGGAGAAGGATGGGTCGAACAGGCTCCCTAGAGTCCTTCCTGTCCTTAGCTAACCTTGGGGACTGCGAGGTGCAGGGGCGCTCTGGATGGGTCTGTCTGTGAGGGCTGGGAGTGAGCAAGGGCAAGACTGTGCCCAAGTCACCTGCATCCTCTAGCCCAGGCGTCTGCTAGTGTGGGCAGATTTCCAGTTCATGTGCAAGCTGACATAGACTTCAGCCCCACCATATGCACTTGTCAGGGGTGGAATGTAGAGGAGTAATGATGACCTTTCCCACTTGAACCATTGCACAGAGCTTTCTCACTCTCACTTTCCCCTTTGACACTCACAAATAAGCATGGCTTTGGGGATTACCCATCTCATCCTCATCCTCAGGGTTCCTTCCCTCATGGTCCCAGCCTGGCTGACCTCTGACCACCACCACCCCAAGGATAAGCTCCCACATCTGTTCACAGTCCCCTCTGCCATGCAGGTTAGTCTGCCCTTCCCAGCTGGGGTGGCAACTTCCCCAAACAGGGTCCAGGGCTCCTCAATGATTAGCCAGACCCGAAAATCTTTGGGTTAGGCCCCGATCCCCACATCCTCTCTCCCTGGGAGTGCAGGGCCCTGAGGGCAGAGCCTGGCCCTTCTCCTCTTTCTCTGCTCAGTTTTTTTGGGAGATCATCAGCTTGCAGGGAGGAGCTTTGGGGAGAGGGACAGAAGAGTGCCCATCCTCATGGAGAAGAGGAGCAAGGGCAGCTCTCATGGGCAGGGCTGGAGAGTAGGTGCACAGTGATGGCCCTTAGTATCCGGTCCGAGCACACTGCTCTGGGAGAGTGTTCCCAAGCTTTGGCACAGCAAGAAGCTGTTGCCCACACCTTCTCCTGCCCACATCATTTTCCAGTCCCTCGGTTTCTTACCAAGTTTCCCAGGATTGCCTCCCAGGTGGGGTTTGAAGTTCCCAGAAAAAGGGGTCTCACAAGTTATCTGCTTACGGGATGACAGGATGTTTTAAAGGCCTCCCTTGCTCTTTCTTGGCAGGGGGTCATTGCGGGTGGGGGGGATTGTCCGTGGGCTGTGATGACCAAGACCAAGACAGTAGCCGTGTTTAAACACTTCACCTCAAACTACTTTGCTGGAAGGATCCAACCAAGGAACAGGAGGGGAACTGGGTTGGGACAGAGGAACAGAAAGCGGACAGGCCCTGCTGGTGTGATGGAGCTGGTGGCCTCAGTTGTGGCTGCCGGCAAGACCCAGCCCACCCCTAAGTGATTTAGATCTCCCATGGATAGCCAGGATTTGTCCCTCAGTTACAGATAAAACTATCTTGTTTATATAACTTGTATATATCAGTGGCTAATGTGGCTCAGAATTTGACATTATGTATTTTAACCTATGAGACCCACACTGTCTCACACAATAGCCACTAGTCAGATATGGCTGTTGAGGGCTTGAAATGTGTATAGTCACAATAGATAATGCTGTGAGGGTAAAAAAACCACTAATTCTGAAAATTTCATTCAAAAGGAAACAGACTATCTTGTCAGCATTTTTATATTGGTTGTGCATAAAAATGATAAGATTTTGGATATATGGGGTAGATAAAATATTAAAATTAATTGCACCTTTAAAGAAAAACTTTTTAATGGCAGAAAATCTGAAACTACACAGACTTGCATTTGTGGCTCCAAGTTATATTTCTATTAGACATCACTCAACTAGAATCTTTTTTTATTGGTCTCCCACATCAATCTTGTCACATGGGTTTCTTAATGAAATATTGAAAATTAAATGCCAAGATTGTAGGAAGCTGCGCATTGCACGATCCTGTGAATCTGGTATCTTTATGATATAATCGATCTGCAGCAAACCTGTCAGCCAGGGGGTCCCGATGTGACCCACAAACTTGTGATGCCTGTGACTTTGTGGGGCTTTTGGCGCCCAGGTCATGATAACTGGCTTATGTGGAACTCTGTTGTCTGTGTCTCTCAGCTAGCTGCTCGGCCATTTCTCCCACTGCCCAGGCAGCAATCTACACGTGGGACCCAGCTTCTTATGTTGTCAGCCTCTAACCCCAACCCCAGAGGGGTGAAGCTCACAATGTATAGAGTGCCCCTAAGCTGACAGCAGGGTTGAAGCAACTCAGAAGGGGGCTCGGGTGCTGGCCCCATGGATACCAGCCCCAAGCCCAGAAATGAATGTGAGAAGATGTGGACCTTGGAAGGTCCTGGCAGAAGCAGACACTAAACCATTTCCTAGAGATGCTGGCCACAACAGCCCAAGACTCGTAGGGCTTTCTAGGGAAGATGTATTTCACCCAAGATAAATTTTTAAGTAAAAATTACCAAGCACAGGACGAAACAAACTGGTGTGAGACAGAAACAATAAACCCAAGGATTTGCCATCGGTGTGCCATCCAGCTGGGGTAGGGCTCTCTGAAAAGGGATTGACATGTCTTTAAGTTGTTCAAAGAGATGAAGCAGCCTAACTCCTAAAACACTCACTGGGAAAATGACACCATAAATCCTTGAAATGAACGATGTCATAAGTGAAGTTGAAAAAACACAATAGAGAAGTGAAATTATAATAGATACAACTGAAGAAAGCGAATTGTTGCATATTCTCTGTGGGTTTCCCTTCTCGTTAAATAGCACCCCTCATTTCTACTGATACTTTTGGCCATCAATTCTAATTTGCCTGAAATTACATTTATGCCAATCTTACAAGCTTCATTGAATAACATGCAGAGAAGTGCATAAATCAGTTAATGTTCCATTTTATGAGTTATCACAAGCACATGGTATCCATCAACCACATGGAGAAGAAGATTAATAACACCTCAAGGTTCCCTCCTGATACTTCCGTTCACCCCCTTCCCTTCCTCCAAGGAAACTACTCGACTTCCAACAACAGAGGTTGAAATATAGCTAGAGTCTTAACACTTTTTCTTTTTTTTTCTTCTCACTGTGCCTCCACATGGTGGAAGGGACAAGTTAGCCCTTAGAGGCCTCTTTTAGAAGGGCATGAACCTCATTCATTTGTGCTCTACTCTCCCGACCCAGGAGAAGGGTTTTGAATGGTAGGAGGAGCCACAGTTCAAATTCCTGCATCTGGCTTCTTAGATTCATCTGGTGCCCTGTAAAAACTTTGTTTATAGGCTGTAGAGAATTCCAGTATCCCAAATTGACCATAATGTATCCATCCACTCTAGTCTTGACAAACATTCTGGGCGTTTCCAAAAGTTAGACCTGTACTGTGATGAAGAATGTTTCTGCTGTGGTCTGAATGTTTGTGTGGCCCCAGAAAAGTATGTTGAAAACTTAATGCCCAAGTGATGGTACTAGGAGGTGGGGCCTCTGGGAGGTGACTGGGTCGTGAAAGTGGAGCACAAATGAATGAGATGCATGCCCTTCTAAAAGAGGTCCCCGAGGGCTAACTTGTCCCTTTCACCATGTGGAGGCACAGTGAGAAGACAGCCCTGTGCAATCTGGAGAGGGCTCCTCCCCAGATACTGAGTCTGCTGGTGTCCAGCCCCTGGAACTGTGAGAAATAAATTTCTGTTATTTGTAAGACATCTGGTCTATGGCATGTTGTTATAGAGGTCCAAACGGACACAGACAGCTTCTGTGAACTTTCTCATAACTACACTCTAGAGCACAGAAACCCATTTTTCTAGGCTCTATTTGGGAGTGAGATTGCTGGGTGGTAGGGTATAAAACACTTCAACTCTGACCTGTCGTGCCATTCATCATCCAAAGTAGTTGCTTCAGTGTACACTTTTTAAAGGGGAGGTAGACGATGTCCTATGTCACCTCTTTGATAATACTTGACATTTTCAGACTTGAAGTTTTACCTAATCTGTGGCTGTGTAATGGTATCTCTTTGCGTTACAGTTTACATTTTTGTGGCTGTGTAATGGTATCTCTTTGCGTTACAGTTTACATTTTTCTCATGCTTAAGGAGATTGAGTGCCTCTTGATAAACCTATCGGCCACTTGGAGTCCTTGTTTTATGAAATACCTAGTCAAGTCTTTTGCCCATTTTTGTGTTAGGCTGTGTGTTCTTCATATAGGTTTGCAGGAGGACTTTATGTGTTCCAGGTGAGTCTGTTGTCAGCTATATGTGTTGCAAATATCTTCTCCCACTTTGGTTTGCCATTTCACTCAAAATATTTTTACAGTTCCCTTTTTTCAAGAAATATAGGTACCTAATTTTGCCAGGATCTCTTATTGAAAAGATTTTCCCAGCTGTCCTCAGCACCACCATAAATCAAGTGACCACATATGTGGTCTGAGTCTGGATTCTCTCTTCATTAGCCTGTTTGTCATTCTTGTGTCAACACCATTTTTTCTTGGGTGCTGTGGTGTATTAAAGTCTTGATATCCAGGACATCCTATATTGTTTGTGTTTAAGAGGGTCTAGGTTTTTGTCTGCCCTCTGCAGTTCCTAATGGATCCTGGAGGCAACTCATTAAGTTGCAGAACAACAAATGAAAAACACCTATTGGAGTTTGGACTGGGATTGGGGGGAAATCTATAGAATAATTTATAATACTGAGTATTCCAATCCAAGAACATCCTAGATTATCTCTCCACTTATTTAGGCCTTCTTGAAAGCTCTTCAGCAAAGTTTGATAGTTTTATGGTTTTCTTTATAGGGCCCTGTATGCTTTTTATTTTTCCTTGGGTACTTAATTTTTTGAAGCTATCATAAATACTACCTTTGGTTTTTGTTTTTAATTTCATTTTCTATTAGTTGCTGGTAGATGGCCATGCCGTTGGCTTTTGTATATGAATTTTATATCCATAGTCTTACTAAAGAAACTATCTCTTCATTTCCAATATTTATGTTTTATATTTCCTTTTCTCCCCTTACTAGCCTCTCACTGGTTCTTCTATTATAAAATGGAACAGAAGTGGTGTGAGCAGGCATCCTTGTCTTACTCCTGATTTCTGAGAAGACATTCAACAAACATTTTAACATTTAGTATGATGTTTGTTGTCAATTTATTGTAGATAGCCTTGATCAGATTAAAGAAGTGCTTTACAATTTTTCTTTTTCTAGAAGTTGGGTTTTTTTTTTTTCCTTCTCTGGATCCTTGCCCTTTTGGAAAGATGCCCCTCCATCCTGGGAGCTATTCAGAGTAGGTGGAGGTCTGAGATACCAGCTAATTCATTCCCCAGTTTGTGGTCTGCTCCAGCCACCTGCTCAGCAGAGCTACTTCTGAGCTCTGGGCAGTGTTTTATTTCTAATTCTGGGAGACTAGGGCTGGGGTGCAGGCAAGAGCCTCAAAGCTGGTGGAGCTTTGGTCCCAGAGGTGCAGGGTGCAGGCCTTCTCACCGAGCACAATTTCCACCACCAGCCTGTACTCCTGTAGCTCACTGCTCCTATGGGGAGTTGGGGGGCTGAGGTTAGGAAGGGGGCCTGGGACCCAAGGGTGATGGTATTTGGGGGCCTGTTGACCAGTCGTGCCTCCAGCAGCTTGCTGTTTGGAGATACCCTGAAGGTCCTAGGGTCCTTGTCTGACTCCTGCTGGCCTGCTCCAAGGGAAGGGAGCACACAAGAGCATAGGCAGCTCCGTGTGCTGCCCCAGAGAGCCCCCCGCCCCACAGCTCAGGCGTGCCTTTCTGGTCCAGCCCAGTGCCACGGGGTGAGGCTACCCTGGAATCACTTGGGGTCTGGGAACCGGCCATGGGCAGGACCCCCTGGGTGGTGCCAGCCTGTAGGGGACATGGGGGACAGGTACAGCCTACCCAGTAGCTCTGACAGCTACTCATTTTCATGAGGTAGACCTCCCGGACCTGTCCCTGGTTCACAAAGCAGGTCCTGAAGTCCACCCAGCTGGTGGAGAGCGACAGCTCGGGCACGGCCATATGGGGGACAAAACTTGGAATGTGGGGCTTCATCCCCTCCATCTGGGCTCAGGGCCAGGGTCTCAGGGATGCTGGGCCCTGCTGACCCCAAGTCCTGACGCTTCGGAGGAGCACACGGGCAGGAAGGGGGTTGGCACCAGCATCTAAAACCAGGGCTGGTGGGGGTCTGCACCGATAAAGGGTCCCGAAGACGCTATCTGCTCTCCCTCCACCCCCCCCCCCGTCCCCTGCCCTGATCAAGCCCTGTGGTTTCTGCTCCCTGGTTAGGCCACCCTTCCCCTCTGCCCCCATCCCCTGGGGGCCCAAGGCTCAGCCCTTTGCTCCTCCTGGGCTCTGGGCCATCTCACCTCTTCCCTTGGCCTTGGGCCCCACCTGTGTGCTCACCTGCCCAAGCTGCCAGGGATCCCCCCACATCTGCCTCAGGCACTGCCACATATACCTCATCACCTCAGCCTTCCCCACCCCCAACCCCCGAGCCCCAGCAGCCACCCAAGGACCGGGCTGGAGGGCCTCCCTGGTCACAAATGGATTCTTCCTCTGCTCGGGCCTCCCTAGAATCCACCCCTTAGGCTATTCCTTTCTGTTTCCCGCCTGGACCTTCCCGCTGGGAGGCTTCATAGGCCACATGCCTCCTCCAGGAAGCCTTCCTTATTTCCCACCCTCCAGCACCTCACCTGGTTCTGTGCTGAGACAGGTAAGGAAGGATGACCCTCCTCTCTCCAGGGAAAGGCCTCTTCCGGGGCAGACCAGGCCCTCGGGGCGAAGAATGGGGCTCTTCCAGGGCAGACCAGGCCCTCGGGGTGAGGGCTGGGGCTCCTCACTTCTGAAGACCCAGTGGGCTCTGTCCCCCTCTGACCCAGGAGAGTGGAGTCGGGCCCATTTCTGTCCTCTTGGACATGGGGCGCCCAGGACTGACCTGAGTGGTCTGGTTGGCGTACTCCAGGAGCAGGTTCTGAGTGAACACCATCTCCTTCTCCCGGCTGGCACGCTGCTGAATGTCCACCCCAGGCAGCATCTGGTCAGCTGGCAGCTTCTGATAGAAGAGAGGCTCCAGGGACAGCGAGAAGGACACGTGAGCCAGCTGGTCACCCGAGGGTGCTGGAGGCAGGCGGCAGCTTCCCCTCCCCCTGGAGCCCCAGCCTCCTTCCCTCCATGGCCCACACCCAGCCCATGGGGCCAACCCAGACTGAGCCAGCCCTGCCGGGCCAGCAGCCCAGCATCGCTGTCTGTGGCATTCAGTCCACAGACATGGTGCCCTGCTCTGTGCCCGGCACCTGGTAGTCCAGGGGACAGGGCCCTGCCTGCCCTCAGGAGATGAGAATCGCTAGTGGTGACTACAGACAAACTGCCCTTTACACCTTGGCATGACCAGGGCTTTGGGCAGGTCTGTCAGCCAGCTACTGCCTGTCTTTAATCTGAGGACAGCAAGGAGACCCTCTGATGGGTTGTAGTCAGGGGGACATCCAAATCAGCTTTCCCTTCCTCGGAGGTCACTCTGGCTGCTGTGGGGAGGTGGGCCAGGGGACACAGGAGTCAAGGGGCCAAGGTATAACTTGATCCAACAGGATGGGGCTCGGATGTGGGACTTCCACACCGATCAGTGGATTGAGCTCAACAAATGTACCTAATATATCTGTTAAAATACAGATTCCTGGGCCATGGGGTCAAGAGCAAGTCAAAAGTACAACCAACTGTAAGACCCTTTATTACGACTTTGAAAGATTTAAGGCTGTGCCTCCTAGACCCTTTAAACCAGACCCAAGAGGGTGGAAATGGGTCCAACTCCACTCTCCCAGCTGGTTTATCTTTTTTTTTTTTTTTAAGTTTTATTTATTTATTTGAAAGACAGAGATCTCAAGTAGGCAGAGAGAGAGGAAGGGAAACAGGCTCCCCGCTGAGCAGAGAGCCTGATGCTGGGCTTGATCCCAGGACCTTGGGATCATGACCTGAGCCAAAGGCAGAGGCTTTAACCCACTGAGCTACCCAGGCACCCCATCCCAGCTGGTTTAGTAGAAGCTTCTAGGCAATGTTCTATATGTGTGAGGTTCAAAACAGTAGCCACTAGCCAAATATAGCTAGAGTCTTAACACTTTCCAAGAAACAGGAAAGACTGAAACAAATGAGTTAGGTATTTCAATGTAAGAAGTTAGAAATAGGATAAACATGTCCATCAAATACACAAGGAATGAAATGATAAAGAGCAGAGAGTAATGAAATACAAAAGCAAATAAGGCTGAAAGTTTGTTATTTAAGAAGATTAGTTATGGAGACATGGAAAAACCTCTGCCAATAAGAATTCTTTAAACAGAGGGAGGAGAGGGGGGGCAGACAAAAACCAACCAACAAACAAAAAAACAATATTAAGAATTAAAAGCGAAAGAAAGGGCAACGGGTTGGCTCAGTCAGTTAAGCATCTGCCTTCAGCTCAGATCATTATCTTGAGGTGCTGAGACTGATTTCCGCATCAGGCTTCCTGCTCGGTGGGGAGTCTGCTTCTCCCTCTCCCTCTCCCTCTGCTGTTCCGCCTGCTTGTGCTCTCTCTGTTTCTGTCTCTGTCTCAAATAAATAATAACTTTTAAAAACCTTTAAAAAATTAAAAGGGAAAGAACCTCCGCAAGAGGTCAGAAACGGTCCGACATTTGGATATACTGTGTGGTCTAGCACCCCCACAAAAGAAATATATACCCAAGAGAAACGAAGCATCCACTCACACAAAAACTTGTGTAAGAATGTCTGCAGCAGCACTTTGTGTTTTTGTTTTGTTTTTTAAAGATTTTATTTATTTATTTGACAGAGAGAGATCACAAGTAGGCAGAGCAGGGGCGCCTGGGTGGCTCAGTGGGTTAAAGCCTCTGCCTCCGACTCGAGTCATGTTCCTAGGGTCCTGGGATCAAGCCCTGAATCGGGCTCTCTGCTTGGCAGGGAGCCTGCTACCTCCTCTCTCTCTCTCTGCTGCCTCTCTCCCTACTTGTGATCTCTGTCTGTCAAATGAATAAATAAACAAAATCTTAAAAGAAGAAAAAAAAAAACAAGTAGGCAGACCAGCAGGCAGAGAAAGGGGGAAACAGGCTCCACACTGAGCAGAGAGCCCGATGCAGGGCTCAATCCCAGGACCATGAGATCATGACCTGAGTCGAAGGCAGAGGCTTAACCCACTGTGCCACCCAGGTGCCCCTGGTTTTTTTGTTTGTTTGTTTTAAGATTTTATTTATTTGACAGAGAGAGACACCGTGAGAGAGGGAACACAAGCAGGGGAGCAGGCAGAGGGAGAAGCAAACCCCCCACTGAGCAAGGACCCCCCCCCCAATGGGGCGCTCGATCCCAGGACTCTGGGCATGACCTGAGCTGAAGGCAGCCGCTTAACCGACCCAGGTATCCCCATAGCAGCATTTTAATAAGAGCCTAAAAGTGGAAACAACCCAAATGTCCATTATCTGCATAAATAAAGTGTGGTATATACATGTGATAAAATATTTTGGGGCTTAAAAAAAAAAGGAATAAATACTCACCCTGCTACAACATGGAGGCATTTTTGAGAACTGTATGCTAAATGAAATAAATCAGTCCTAAAAGGCCACATGTTGTGTGATTCTGTGTATTTTAAATGGCTGGAACAGGGAGATCCTCAAAGACAGAAAGTAGAATAGTGCTCGCTAGGGATAGGTGCTGGGGGAAAATAGGAAAGGGTGGAGAATGGGATTTCTTTTGGCAGGTGATGAAAATGCTCTAACCGGTTGTGGTGATGAAGATGAAGGAGGGCACTTGTGATGAGCACCAGTGCTGTATGGAGTGTGGAATCATCAAATTTACACTTGAAACTAGTATTAGGCTACATGTTACCTAACTGGAATTTCTTTTTTTTTTTTATTAAATTTATTTTCAGCATAACAGTATTCATTGTTTTTGCACCACACCCAGTGCTCCACGAAATCCGTGCCCTCTATAATACCCACCACCTGGTTCCCCCAACCTCCCACCCCCCCGCCACTTTAAACCCCTCAGATTGTTTTTCAGAATCCATAGTCTCTCATGGTTCACCTCCCCTTCCAATTTCCCCCAACTCCCTTCTCCTCTCTAACTCCCCTTGTCCTCCATGCTATTTGTTATGCTCCACAAATAAGTGAAACCATATGATCATTGACTCTCTCTGCTTGACTTATTTCACTCAGCATAATCTCTTCCAGTCCCGTCCATGTTGCTACAAAAGTTGGGTATTCATCCTTTTTGATGGAGGCATAATACTCCATAGTGTATATGGACCACATCTTCCTTATCCATTCATCCGTTGAAGGGCATCTTGGTTCTTTCCATAGTTTGGCAACCGTGGCCATTGCTGCTTAAACATTGGGGTCTTTTTCTTTTTCTTTTAAAAGATTTTATTTATTTATGACAGAGAGATAGCAGGAGAGGGAACAGAAGCCAGGGAGCGCTGGAGAGGGAGAAGCAGGCTCTCTGCTGAGCAGGGAGCCCAACTCTGGACTCTACTCCGGGACCCTGAGATGGTGACCTGAGCCAAGGGCAGCAGCTTAACGACAGCCACTCAGGCGCCCTCACCTAACTGGAATTTAAATAAAAACTAAGCTAAACTGGGGTGCCTGGGTGGCTCACTGTGTTAAGCCTCTGCCTTCAGCTCAGGTCATGATCTCAGGGTCCTGGGACAGAGCCCTGCATCGAGGCCCACATCAGGCTCTCTGCTGGGTGGGGAGCCTGCTTCCCTCTCCTCCTCTACCTGCCTCTCTGCCTACTTATGATCGCGCTCTCTCTCTCTCTCTCTCTCTCTCTCTCTGTGTCAAATAAATAAATAAAATTTTTTTTAAAAATCTAAGCTAAACTAATTGCACGACTCTGTGAAGACACTGCAAACCATGGAACTACGTACTCTAAATAGGTTAATTGGGTGGAATATGATTACGTATCAAGAGGGGAGTTAGTTTAAAAAAAAAAAAAAAAGATTAGCAGAAGGCAGAACCGTGAAGAAGCAGAGAGCAAGGGACTCTCCTGGGCAGGAGAGCAAATTGTGCAACATTTCTGGAGGGCAGTTTGGCAATACTTGCAAACATTTAAAATGTGTCTACCTTTGGACCTGAAATCCCCCTTCTAGGATTTACTCCAAGGGGATCATTACCCCAGTATGAACGTATGTGTATACAAGGATGTTCACTGCATCTTTGTTATGTTAAAAAGACACTTTTTATAAAAACAACCTTTAAGTCATCATCAGGAGCCTCTACAGTTCTGAGGAAGTAATTGACACAATTTAATTCCAACAAAGTAACTGATACAATTTACGATAACACTCTATTTCCTGGCATGCATGGTATCAGAAGCATAATGTTGTGGGAGGTAAGCAGTTTACAGAACGACATGTAATACATCCAGTTATATAAAATTTAGACATATATTTATACATAGAAGAATTTTCAAAATGTTGAGTGATTTCCACTGGATAGAAGATTTTAAGGAAATACTTTTGAAAAATTTTTATTTGTATTTTTCTATTATGCTGGAAAATTTTTTAAAAGATTTTATTTGTTTGTTTGAGAGAGAGAGAAAGAGAGAAGGGCCAGGGGGAAGGGGCAGAGGAAGTAAAAGAAGCAGACTCCCAGCTGAATGGGAGGGCCGATGTGGAACTTGAGCCCAGGACCCTGGAATCATGATCTGAGCCAAAGGCAGACACTTAACTGACCGAGCCACCCAGCCAGCCCCATAATATTGGAAATTTTAAAAATATATATGCATGATGCTTATAAGATGTTAAAGCTATTCCCAAAGAAGAGAAACATTAAAAAAATTTTTTTAAAGGAAAGAAGATAAAAAGGTAAGTTCCACTCATCAAGGAGTATACAGTCCAACCTTACACAAATTTCTCCAGAAGACAGTGAAAGACAAAATAGTTGTGAAATGTTTATGAGGCTTGTAAAGTCTTGATAACTACAAGGGAACAGCTTAGGATTATTTAGAAATGGAAGAGTACATCTCATTCTCATTCATGAACAAAGATGTATAATTTTAAGCAATCGATTACAAACAAAATCCAGGAAAATATAAAAAATGGAAATATATTCTGACCAGGTTGAATTTATTTCTGAAACTCAAGATTGACTTAACCTTATAAAATAGGTTAATATATTTTGGGCGCCTGAGTGGCTCAGTTGGATAAATGGCTGACTCATTTTCAGCTCAGGTTATGACCCCAGGGTCCTGGCATCAAGGCCCCTATTGGACTCCCTGCTCAGCAGGAAGTCTGCTTCTCCCTCTCTCTCTGCCCCTCCCCCATGCTCGTGCACTCTCTTTCTTTCTCTCTCTCTCAAATACATAAACAAATAAATCCTTAGAAAAATAGATTAATAGGGGCGCCTGGGTGGTTTAGTTGGTTAAGCCACTGTCTTCGGCTCAGGTCATGATCCTGGAGTCCTTAGATTGAGTCCTGCCTGCATTGGACTCCTTGCTTAGTGGGGAGTCCGCTTCTCCCTCTGACCCTCTCCCCTCTCGTGCTCTCTCTCTCTCTCAACTAAATAAATGAATGAATAAATAAAATCTTTTAAAAATAGATGAATATATTTGACTGCATTAATAGAATTAAAACTATCATTTACAAATCCATTAATTTCAAAACAACTGTTAGCATAAACTCAAGGTGAGAGAATTTGTTTAACCTAATGAAGGGCATCTGTGATGATGTTCTGTGTTAACCTGACTGTGCTAAGGGATGCCCGGGGAGCTGCTGAAAACACTATTTCTGGGTGTGTCTGTGAAGGGGTTTCTAGATCAGATTAGCATGTCGAGGAGTGAACAAGAGGGCCCTCCCCACCTCCAGTCCAATGAGCCCTCTGACATAGGCACACTGGGTTCTCGGGCCTTCAGACGGCACAGGAATTTACATCACAGCTCCTCAGCCTTCCAGCCTTCCAGCCTTCAGACTTGACTGGATTACACCACCAGCTTACGGGGTTCTCCAGCTTGCAGGTGACTGACGGCAGGGCTTCCCGGCCTCCGTAGCCATAGGAGCCAAGTCCTATAAGAAATCTCTTATCTAGCTCTCTATGCATCCTATTGGTTCTGTTCCTCTGAAGAGCCCTGGATGTTACAGTGTCTATATAACACTGTACAACAGAGATTGTACTCAGTGGTAAAATGTTGAAAGTGTTTTCTTTGAGATCAGAGAGAAGAACATCTGTGCTCTCACTGCTTCTCTTCTGCAGCTACTCGACATCCGAGGCAGTGTGGCAAGACAAGTAACAGGACGAGCATGTTGAAATGTCATCATTATAGTTGCAGATGATATGGGGGTCCCTGCAGGAAGAGTTTAAAACTCTGTGAATAAATGAGGGACGCCTGGGTGGCTCAGTCGGTTAAGCATCTGCCAGGGTCCTGGGATTGAGCCCTGCATTTGGCTCCCTGCTCAGCAGAGAGCCTGCTTCTTCCTCTCCCTCTGGCTGCTGCTCCCCCATTCCCATTTATGCATGCACTCTCACTCTCTCTCTCTTTCTGACCAATAAATAAATAAAACCTTTAAAAATAATCATCATAAAATAGAAGGATAAAGAATAAAGAAAAAATAAAATAAAAATAAATATAAATAAAATAAAAATAAAGAAAGAAAAAAATAAAATAAAAAGAACAAATGAAATGAAAGATACCACTAGCTGTTCTCCATGCAGATTTCCAGTCCAAATCCACACACCGTCCATGAAGATCTTGGGAGCATGTTAGCCAAGGAGCAAGCCTCCTTTCCAAGTCCAGGCCCAGAGTGGTACCCAGATGGGGAACCTGTCCAGTCACCAGAGGATAGCACCAAGCAGTGCTCTTATTAGGCAACTTCTGGAAGATCGTGGAGTATGAGAAGAGGGCTTCAAACTTCAAATTTCACCAAGACAGTGACCTCAGGAAGGGTTACAAAATTTTGTTGAGGTGTGTTAAAAGTTCAACATTATATAAAGTTTTTGAAAAGACAGGAAAGATCTTTGATGGGGCATCTCCAAAGCACAGGACAGCCTTACCCCTGCCACTAAGTGGGAGTGTAGGGGTGGTGAGTGATACTCAGTTTAGCATCTTTCTTGCCCTCATGTTTGCGCTTAGATCTCCAAGACCCGTGGACTCATCCTCCCGAATGTCACCGGGTTCTGACCTGTTCTTCCTTTCTTGTTGTCGCCTCCACGTGAGCAAGCATCTAGGAAAAAAATTATCAACTTGCAGGAAAACAGTGAGCAGGAGAACATTGTAGGTGACACCCCAGAGTGCATTCAACAAAATTCACATCCTAAGAAACCCTATGGAGCAATCAACCCATCTTCCGCAATGAGTCATCTGTGAGGGAAAAAAGATGGAAGGAGAACCCGCAGACGGAGGGAGGCATAAAAGACGATCAGCTGATCGCAGTGTGTGCGTGTGTGGGAGTCCAGACTCAAATAAATATTTATGGCATTCATGAAACTATTGGAAATTTGAGCATTGACTATTCTAAGACATTCTTTAAAGTTTTCCTTTAGGTTTCATAATGGGGTTGTGGTTGTTTTTTAAAAGGTGGTTTTTTCAGAATGCTGAGTGGCTCAGTCAGTTGAGTGTCCAACTCTTGGTTTCAGTTCAGGTCATGATCTCAGGGTTGTGTGATCGAGCCCTGTGTCTGGCTCTGGCTCTGGCTCAGTGGGGAATCTGCTTGTCCCTCTCCCTTTGCTGCTCCCTCCACTCTCCCTCTCTCTGACTCTCTCAATAAATAAAATAAAATCTGTTTTTTAAAAAAAGGTTATTTAAAAAAATTACATTGGTATGAAATGATGTAGCATCTGGAATTGCTTCAAAATAATAATAAAGTACCGGAAATGATGGGTGGAAACGTGTGGCTGGGTGGGGGTTGGGTGATATGGGCCATGGGTGGTGGATTTGGGGGCTGTTTGATGGGTCCAGAGGGGTTCATTATACCATTCTATCTACTTTCATGGATTTTCAAAGAAATCTCCACTAAAAAGCCTTTAAAATTTTAGTGATATAAAAAAGAGAAATGGGTTTGAGCAAGACTAAGCATTCTTTTGGGAAAAACATGAATATTTTTGCCAAACCCTCTAAGCGTGTACAAATACTTAAAATGTAAAGTATTCCCTAGGCTATGGTTTGTCAAAAGGTTATACCAGCAAATTAACATTTCACTCACATATAGATATGATTCTATATTGCCAATGTCTCAAAATTAATATAGTTTCACAATTTCATTTTTCAAAACAAGACCCCAGTTTAAACAGAAGCACACCCTGACCACGTCCTTGCCCTGTTCCCGTCTTCCAGTAGCATCTGGTTGTCCTCAGCCCCTGACTCACCACTGAGGAAAGGCCACTGTCTCTGCTGCTCACCTCCCTCATTCACCCGGATGAAGAGGGGGAGCACAGAGACTCACAGGGCATGGGACCCAGGGCCCAGTGGAGAGCTCTCAGGGAAGGACCATACCCCGGGCTTCATCAGAGCCAGGAGGGCTGGGTCCTGGATGCCTGCAGACAGCCTCTCTTTAGACTGGAGACCAGCAATTTCCTGTACCCTTTGAGGACTGAGCTGGTGACCAGGCCTGAGTGCTGTGATAACAGGGCCTGGCTCTAACATTGTGGTTTTTAACCTTAGGAAGTTTTTGGGTTCTTTTTCTCTTTTCTGATTTTGTTTTTTTTCAAGAGGTTGATCTTTTTCTCTGGAGTCAAAGACTAGCTCCTGGATTATTTATCTTTTTTGTGAATGGGCTATATTCTTATTGTTTTTGTCTTGTTCACCTTTGTTCTGTTTTCGTTCAGGCTCATGTTTTTGTTTTTGTTTCCTAACCTCCTGAATTATGGGGTGTATTAGTTTCTTAAGGCTGCTTAAAAAAAAAAGTACCATAAACTAGTTGGCTGAAAGGGAAACAATCTTTCACAGTTTTATAGGCTCGAAATCCGAAATTAAAATTTTGGTAGAGCCACACTCCTTCCAAAGGACCTAGGAAGGAATTCTTCCTTGCCCCTTCTAGGCTTCTGGTGGTTGCTGGCCTTCTCCCCTGTATGTGTGTCCATGTTTAAATTTCCCTCCTCTTATAAAAACACCCATCACTGGAGGGCGCCCGGGGGGCTCAGTTGTTACATATCTGCCCTTGGCTCAGATTATGAGCCCAGGGTCCTGGGATCAAGCCCTGCATCAGGCTTCCAGCTCCCTCTCCCACCCCCCCCCCCCACCCATAGTGTTCCTTCTCTGTGCTCACTGTCTCTCTGTCAAATAAATAAAAGCTTTTAAAAACCCAAAACAACAAAAAAACACCAGTCATTTGATTCAGACCACCCTAATCTGATATGTACCTCATCCTAACCTGACTACATCCACAAAGACCTTATTTCCATAGAAGGTCACACTTGCAGGTACTATGAGTTAAAACTTGAACTATATTTTGGGGGGGAGCACAATGATGCTTACTACATAGAGTTAATTTCTTTTCACTCATTAATGAAAACACTCAAGAATCTGCATTTAAGAATATGACTCACCTCTGAGTTAATCCCAAAGATTCTGCTAAAGATGTTTTTATTTCCTTGCTTCCTAGAGAGCATGTTAGATTTTGATTTCCTTTTCAACCCAGAATTTTTTTTTTTGACCCACAATTATTTAAGAGAATGAGTTAAAAGTCCTAAACACCTTGAGATATCCCATTATTGCTGTTTTGTTTGCTTGTTCTCTTTTTTAAAAAATTCTTTTACGGTGCCTGGGTGGCTCAGTCAGTTAAATGTCTGTCTTCAGCTCGGGTCAAGATCCCGAGGTCCTGGGATGGAGCCCCACAACTGGCTCCCTGCTCAGGGGAGAGTCTGTTTCTCCCTCTCCTCTTGCTCCTCCCCCCTGCTCATGCTTTCTCTCTCTGTGTCGAATAAATAAATAAAATCTTTTAAAAAGTTCTTTTAGTCCAAAACTTGAAAGTTCAATAGTTTATCAACCATGGTAAAAAAAAAAAAAAAATCCCCACAATACTGAGTTAATTAAAATGGCAAAGTTACCCACTAACCACCAGTTTCTAAATCCCATTCACACAGATAATTGTTAATTACTTGGAGTTAATCTTTCCAGACCTTTCTTTCACATATACATGTTTAATTATCTGCCTCAAATGCTCATGGAGGGCGGAAGGGCAGATACCAAGGCACAAATGCAATAAAACCAGAAAAATGCAAGATACCCACACCAACATTTAATTTTCCTAAATCAAGTTTGTTTCTGAGGGGAGTACAAACACATACACAGCAGGTGTATCCACACTCTGATGAAAATAAGCACTTTCCTCCTCGCGGCTCTTGAGAATTCGTTTGCTTAAACATTAAAGTCCATCAAACTTTTCTCCAGATATAAACACAAAAATCAGCTTCAAAAAATCTTGACCTCAGCTAAATAAGTTACTGATTTAACTGGAGGCTGGACCACTCTTTACCCTCAAACTTAGACAAACAAATCTCTGTGACATCTGCCCTGTTAGGGATTATAGTTCAAAATATTTCTTTTCCCTCATAACAGCTTCCCACTCATTTTACAAAGAATTTGTACTACCTTTGATATAGAATAGACGGAAGAACTATTTAATTTGTAACATATCCCAAGATGAAATCTATAGAATTTCAGAGAGATATAATAACTTAGTGAACCTGAATTATAATTGTCTATTTCATTCCCTAATTTCTGATTATTTTTTTAAAAGATTTTATTTATTTATTTGATGGGGTGGGGTGCACAAGCAGGGGGAAGGGCAAAGAGAAAGCGAGAATCAGACTCAGGGAGTCCAACTCAGGGCTTGGCTGGATCCCAGGACTCCAGGATCATGACCTGAGCTGAGGGCAGATCCTTAACTAACTGAGCCACCTCGGCACCCCCTGATTATTTTTTATTTTATTATTTTATTTTTATCTTTGTCTTAGAAGTGAAAGGGGTGGGAATTAAAGCTATCGACTGTTCCTAAGTTTTCACTCTTAAGACTACTTATTTAGAAAAAAATATTTCTAAGCCTGGATGATTTCAACAGTTCAGTTCTAACGAACATAGATTCAGCCTGGGTGGGATAAAAAAAAAAAAAACACAACTAGTTTTCTATTTTTACATGAACGAAATAAAACATTTTGGAATTTATACACACTGCATCTTTAGAAAGAAAGCATATTTTCTTCAGGACTTTTGCAAAGAAAAAAGGATTATTTTGAGAAAAATCCATGTTTACGTAGAGAAAAATCCATGTTGTGTCTGCCAACTTCAAAAAATGAACAGATACTCTGGTGTTGCTTCATTAGAGACCAGATTTGAATTTAGGCTTGTCTCCATTTTCCTATGTTACAATGAATTTCATTATTGTATGTACTAAATGAAAAGTTTTTTCTTTCTCTGAAACACTTGTATCTAGTGTTTACCTCAGACTGATTAATTTTCACTGATTTCTGTATTATGATGTAATTTATCCAGCTGACATGCACCTACATTCAAAGAAAACACCATAATTCAAAAATCAAAGACCTTCCTACTGATGAGGGAGCAGGAGGCTGGCTGAGAATGGAGCAGGGGCTGGCACCTTGCACCCCCTCTCCACCCACTCCCCTTGGTAATATGTGTGACATTTCACAGGCACCCCTGACTGCCCTAAAAGAAGAGCAAATGGTTATCTTGCAGAGATCACAGTCCTGCAAGGCAGGAGTCTCTCTTGGTTTACAAATGTCCTTGAGATTTACAACAAGAAGTTGCCTTATCAATAGCCCAATTTCCAAAGATACATAACTCAGTTCCTCAAGCCCTAATGTCACCCTCCCCTCCATAAAAAACCGAAGGAGACGGAGGTAGAAGGAAAAGTAAATAAAGTTAAATTTCTTTTAAGACCTAAATCTCATTAACAAGGAAGCTTGATAGCAGGAATGTAACATTCCACCAGGAGACTCCCAATTGTCATTATGTTAGTGCCTCATTAGAGGGAAAGTGGCCTTGGTTTGATAGTAACCAGGCCTTCAATATCCTGACAGTCTTCTTTACCCCAATAGCCCTTCTGGACACCCCTTTGTCCTCACCTACCCAACTCCTGTGTATATAACCAGCCACTCGTCACATGCCCGGCGCAGCAGCATCTCCGTCTGCTCACGGGTCCTGTCCCCGTGCTTTAATAAACCACCATTTTGCACCAAAGATGTCTTAAGAATTCTTTTAGTCGTCAGCTCCGAACCTCACCCCACCTAGGTTCAAGAACTTCATCACTACTAGAAGAAAATGTAGGCTGATATCTCTGTAGAAAAAGTCAGATAATAGCTCTGTGGTCTGACAGCAATACTGTTTAAACAAGATCAAATAGCTTTGACACTAAGGAGAAAAATCGATAGATTTTATATTTCAGTTAAAGATTTCCAACCAACAAAGGTCAAAATGGAGAAAGTCAGAAGATAAATTACATACTGGGAGAAAAGATTTGCAACATCTGAAAGAGACAGGGGATTTATACCTTGAAATGTCAGGAACTCCTGCAAATTCACACAAAAAAGCAAAAACGTCTTAACGTCCTTTGCCCAACTGAAAAATGGGCAAAGGGCATAAGCATTAAGTCACTGAATGGAAAATCCCAAATGTCTAATAGGTATATATGAAGAATTGCTCAAATTCATCAGTAATGTGGGAAATGCGAATTAAAACAATGAGAAATCACTCCTCACTTACTAGATTGACAAATATTAGAAGGATAGTGTTATCCTTAAAGTAAAAAAAAGTGCCCATCTCATCAGCAAAAGCTGGTTTATTTGGGAACAGCAGAGGAGAAGTGAAATCACGTACAACCGCACTACCAGAAAACCGTAGGCAACTTTGCGGAACGCAGGAGAGGACCACTCTTTTATAGAGGAAATGGGGGAGGTGGAGGCCTATGATGTAAACAAAAAGTCCATTGGTGGAAACTAGGAGTTTGAAGTATGGTGGATTTTGATTGGCTGAATTGTGATTGTCTCTCATTGGCGGGGCTCTTGATAGGGGGATGGGGATGAAGAGGCCTTCCTTCCTCCTGCTGGGATAGTAAAGTAGTAATTAAAGTAGCCTAGGGTAAGGTCCTTGTCTTCCTATGGAGTCTGCAATTGACTAGTGGTAGGGTGTGAGAGCTCCCCCTGCTGGCCTCTGTTCTTTATTCGAAATGAAGTTTGCAGTGGGAATACCAAGGACTTTATGTAAGATGTGGGGTTAGAGATACCTTTGTGCACTGTAGCCGGGAGTGTAGACTGGCAGAGATTAGGAGTAATCCAGCACTTCAATCAAACTAGTTATGCACACACAGTAGAAATCTTACTCTTGGATATATAACCCTGAAAAATTCCCCCACACGGATCCATAGAGCCATGGATGAGGAGGTTGTGTGCAGTGCTGTTTGCATTAATGGGGAGCTGACGTCCACCCAGGTGTCACTCATGGGGTGGCACAAAAATGCGGTACAATGAAATACAGTAAAATGCGGAGTTGGCATACTATTGAGTATGATGAAGCAGTTAGAAGCTAACAACGAGATCAGGGATTCCCAAATGTTCTCACTTCACAGCACCCTTAGAATCCCAACAAATTTTTCATGCAACTCCTAGGCCAAAAGCAATGGCTATGAATTCTGTGTATTAAGTAGTTACATCCAAATAGGTGAATATATATTTATGTTCTAACAACTTAGTAGTATTTGAAGAAAACAATGCACATAAATTGGAGGAGAAAATAATATTTCACTGCATTCTATGCAAATCCGACCATTGACTTCCTAGGGGTTGGCTTTGCCCGGATGCTGGAGTATCAGTTAGAGCCCCAGATGAGGGAAGGAGCCTCACTGGGGATTGTGGGTATCTTGGTCACTGAGAAGAGACTTCACGAGGGCAGTTTCTGCTTTGTTCCCAAGTCAGTGCAGGGGCTCTCTAATGGGTGCTGCGCAGGGAGACAGGTTCAAGCTTGGAGTAAAATAAGCAAAAGACTGTCTTCACTCAGGCCACAGCAGCTCTTCCGCAGGGTCCCCCAGAAACACCTCTACTGCTTGGTGTGCTTTCTCAGGGCATCAGAAGAGAGGACAACCTGAGAGACAGCAACGACTTGGAATTACACTTTCTGTCCTCATTCCTTGCTAACGGGCTAAGTTGCAGATGGGTGCTTTCTTATGTAGGCAAACGGGCCCTCAGACTTCCAGCCTTCTCTGGCCACAGTGAAAGGGCTGTTACACCAAAAGAAAGGATGAGTCACCAGAATGGGGTGGGTGCCACAGCCCACAGAGAAAAGCACCCCTGAACAAGAGAAGGCCTCCCTGTGAGACAACTTGAGACCGAGCCAGCAGCCTTGTCCTTCAAAGAGATTTGTATTTTGCCATGGGCCTTCTCACAAGACTGCCCAGAAAATTGTCTTGCTTTGTGGTTAAACACTCAGATTCTGGAGTCAAACTTACTGGTGTTTGAGCCCAGTTCTGCCACTGATCTAAGAACCTCTGGCAAAAGGGAGAATCTAGGCTCTAAGCAGTTCAAGTTCAGCAAGAGGGACAGCAAGGTAATCAGACCTTTGCAAAAGTATGAGAGAGGCTCTGATGGGCTGGGAAGGCCCTGGGAGAAGCATCTCACCTGGCAGATCTTCCCAGAAGTCAGTCCTGGGAACAAGAATGACATAGCCAGGTAGAATGTGGGAAAGAGATGATGTTCTCGGTTCCAGGGGAGAAGGGAGTGGGTCTGATTTTGTTTCTCATGCGCCCGCCACATGTCTGGCACACATTAGACTACCAATACTTGCTGACCCCAGGAAGGAATGAGCCTCCCTGTCCAGAACATGGGAAGCTCTGATTTTAAATACAGAGGCGGGATGTGGCCCATGTCAGACCTGGGTAACCATTCAGATTTGCTAGGACCTGACAGGGCCCACTAAAGCCCAGCGCTCCAGGGTACATTTGCCTGTGACCTCCGTGTCACCAGCATGAGGGGACAGCTGCCTTAGCACCCAAGAGACAGCCATGGAAGCCTCCAGGGTCAGGGCCACGAGAAAGACAAGTAGGGATAAACTAGGTTAAAGGTGGAACCTCTGGCCCAGACATCCTCCTAGGGAAGCGAGGCTGCGTTAGGGCAAGAGATGTGCAGGAGAGCACAGGCATAGGTGGATGAGGGGGAGGGCAGGGGAGGAGATACCTGTGTTGCACAGGTGTGAAGCGCGCCAGGGCCCGGCGGGACGCGTGTCCCCGTCCCGTCCCCCGGCAGGCGGCGCCAGAGCGCAAGCCCGAGAGTGACACGGGTCCGGGAGTCCAGCCGGGCGGAGCGAAGGGCGGGCCCGGCGTCTCTGGGCGCTGGAGCGCGGCGACACTGCGGCCCCGGGAAGGACGGACCGACGCGCCGCCGGACCGTCCGCGGCCATGGCCGAGCACGCCGCTCGCCCATGCTGCCTGGGCTGGGACTTCAGCACGCAGCAGGTACCGTCGCGGGCCCCGGGTCCGGGCTGGGCGGGGCGGGGCGTGCTGCCTCCTCCGGGACGGCGGGCTGGCTGGCGGGACCCGGGCGCGGGGAACCCTGGGCCGAGCCGCGGGCGAGCCTCCCTCCTGCGCTTCCTGGGGGTGCCGGCGACCCCTTCCCCCTGATGTCTAACCCGTGCCGCCTGCCGGCTAGATGCGGCCGCGACCCTGCCTGGACTCCTGCCCTCCCGGAAACGGTGGGCGCCCCCACCCCCAGCCCCGGCGGATCCCGCGGGCACGTAGCGGGAAGTGCCCGGAGCGGCCGGGGTCCCGAAGCGCTCGCCCCTCGAAGGAAGGAAAGGAAGGACAGGAAGGACAGGAAGGACGTTAGTCGGCCGCCTGAGACTCGGCAACAGACAGACGGTAGACGTGCACGCGGGCATAACCAGTGACCTGGAACCAGATCACTGCTTGAAACTTTTTAGGTGGAATGGGCACGATGTACGCATGAACTTTGTTCCACCCGTGGTTGGCACCAACATGCCCAGGTCAACGTACCCGGCACTGCTGGCCCCAGGACGGGCTGTGCTGCTCCCGGGGCTCTGCGGACAGAGAGCAGAGCCAAAATGCCTTCAAACTGCGTGTGGGGTGCCAAGGGGCTACTTTTCCTTAACTTGGGAAATCAGCACGGGTGCAGTCAAACCCCACGGTCTCCGAGATGGGTCTGGGAGGGCAGGGTTAGACCAGTTTTGACCAGAAATTCCTGTGGGACTGGGCAGTGAGGTTGCCTTGCTGGGTCTCAGTGCCCATCTGTCCGGGAGAGGAGCTGTATACACCCCAGAGTTTGGAGGTCTGCTCCATCCGGACCTGTATGTCTCTGGACCATGATCATGGCCTGTGGGAACAGCCCAGGGACTTTGTCTGATCTCTCAGGTCCCTGCAGACGGGGTCCCCAGAGACATCTCCAGATCCTGCCTCTCATTCTTTCCCCTACAAGACTTACTCAGGAATCCTTGCCAGGCTCTGGAATCAGCTCATCTATGAACATCTGGTTCTAAGACGATCTTGGCTTTGGTTGTTTAGGGGGCAAAGATGCCTTGAGCTGTATGGGTGTTTCTACTTTGCCTCAGCCTCTTCATTTTACCTACTCTTTGGGTATGTTCCCAGAGGAGGCCTCTGTTACTGTGGTTACAATGATGTACCCCCAGCCTTCTGGGAGGTCTCCAGGCTGAGCCACTCACTGGGGTGTGGGGCTTCACCTGGTGATGTTCCTACCCCTGGACCAGTGTAGAAGCTGAGGAAAATTCTATACACCATTTTTTTTATTATTTTTTTAAAGATTTTATTTATTTATTTGACAGAGAGAGATCACAAGTAGGCAGAGAGGCAGGCAGAGAGAGAGAGGAGGAAGCAGACTCCCTGCCAAGCAGAGAGCCCGATGTGGGACTCGATCCCAGGACCTGAGATCATGACCTGAGCCGAAGGCAGCGGCTTAACCCACTGAGCCACCCAGGCGCCCTCTATACACCATTTTTAAAAATGCCTTGCAGGTGAAAGTTGTTGCTGTTGATGCAGAGCTGAATGTGTTCTATGAGGACAGTGTGAATTTTGACAAAGACCTTCTAGAATTTGGGTATGTACATAGTATATATGTGTTGGGGGGGTTGGTTTTGGAGTTGTCCCTTAACCTTTTACATTCATTAACCACACTATTCTGGTGTGATATTGTGATTTAGAAGAAATACATATTTGGTCATTCAGATGGCCAAAATATATTTCTCACATGCATTTGGTCTTCATCCATAGTTCCTGCCTCACAGTTCCCCAAACCCTTGGAACTTCCTAAGAGTTGAGAGTTAGAAAGGTGTCTTTTGTTATGTTAATGGAGGTGACTTTTGGACCCCACCTGGGGGTAGGGGCTGGTTGCCCAGAAGACCAACCATGTGATTAGAGGGTTGGAATTTTCAGCTGGAGATTGAAAGGTCAATGGCCAATGACTAAGTCCTGACTGTGTAATGAAGCCTTCACAAGAACTCAAAAGGACTGGGTTTGGAGAGCTTCTGGGTTGGTTTGGGCAGAGTGGCGTGCCTGGAAAGGATATGGAAGCTCCCTGCACTTTCCCCATACCTCACTCTATGTACGTACCTCTTCATCTGGCTGTGGATTCCTGTCCTTTATCATGTCCTTTAATAAATTGGTAAACCTAAGTATGAGTTTCCCTGAGTTCTGTGAGCTGCTCAAGCAAATTAAAAGAACCTAAGGCCACTGGAACCAACAATCTGTGACTGGTTGGTCAGAAGCTTAGGGCTTAGGGAAAAGCTTAGGGCTGGTGCCAGGTATCTAAAGTGGGTTGGGTGGGCAGTGTTGTAGGACTGACCCCTACACTGGGATTTGATGCTGTCTCTGGGTAGATAATGTCAGATCATCTTCTGGTATCCAAGAATTGCTTGGTGGTGTGTGTAGAGGACCACCATCCCTACCTGTCCCCTACCATATTAGAGTTGCGTCCAAGAATCTGAGAGCTGATATATCTATAGATCCATTTTTATCAAACTGCAGGCGTGTTGGTCTGGGAAGACCTCTCAGCATCCTTTTTTTCCTGTGCCCTGAATGTGTTTTCCATTCCTTCCCAGTTCCATGCACTTGTTCATCCATACTTGCAGTAGGTATCAGTTGAGACTTGCTTTGTGTCAGGCACCATGCAGGGTATCAGGATTTGATGGTGAACCAGGGATGTGGTCCTTACTTTCCCAGAGCTTCCTGTTAAGTAGGGGAGACTGATACCAATCAAGGACTCTGACAAAATATTTGATTATAGACTCAGAGAAGGCCATTAGAGGAAAGGAACTCACTTCTCCAAATGTTTATTAGAAAGGAATGTGACCCAAACTTGGGGAGTGGTCAGGAAGCATCCCGAAGTAGTGTTTTAGCCAAGGTCTGAGTAAGTGGAGTTTGCCTGGTGATGGAAAGGAGAGAGCGTTTTAGGCAGAAGCAGCAGTGTGTGCAAAGGCCCTGTGGCAAGAAAGAGCACTGCTTATTCAGTGAATTGAAGAAGGCCAGTGTGGCTGGAGAGCAGAGAGGGAGGTGGAGGCTGGGCTGGATCACATAGGCCTGGGTACAAGTTTCTCTATTAGGATACTAATACCTATGAACAGCCCCCAAAGGACCATACAGATGGGAGTAAGTTGTGACACAGTTGTATTTGTATTTTGAACAGATCTCTCTGGGTGCAGTGGGAAATCAGTTGGGGGTTGGTCAGTATGCATGTTGGGAGACCATGGAGGTGTGTCAAGATCATCTGGATGGGAAATGATAGCATCTTGGAAGAGAGAGCTGGGTGGCAAAATTGACAAGTCCTGGGGAAGAACTGAATTTGAGATATGAAGGAGAGGTTTCTGGGTGGCCTTCTGGATGACGGTAGACTGAAAAGATTTTGTCTTAGGGAGAAAGATCATGAGTTTAGCTGTTGTATTAGTTTGCCAGAAAAAAATACCACAGACTGAATGTCTCAAACAACAGAAACTTATTTTCCTATAGTTCTGGAGCCTGGAAGTCCTAGATCAAGGTGCTCGTAGGGTCAGTTTCCTCTGAGAGGCCTCTCTCCTTCATTTGCAGATGGCTACCTTCTTGCTGCCTGTCACACTGTCATCCTCTGCCCCTGCATCCCTGGTGCCTCCACTGTGTTGTGTCCCCGTCTACTTTTATAAGTGCACCAGTCATACAGGATTAGGGTGTACCCTGATAACATCATTGTAAGTTAATTGCCTTTCTCAAGGCTCTTTCTCCAAACACAGTCACATTCACAGGTACTAGGGATTAGGACTTCAACCTAAGAATTTTGGAGGATATAATTCAGTCCATAATAGCTGTGGACTTGTAGATTCTGAGGTGTCTCTGAGAGGGGGTTGTGGTGGAACTGTCCCTCCACAACTGTTTTAGATGCCCCAGAAGTGGGGCACCTGGCAGGATCAGTCAGTAGAGCGTGCCCCTCTTGATCTCAGTGTTGTGAGTTTGAGCCCCTTGTTGGGTGTGGATATTACTTAAAAATAAAATCTTAAAAAAAAAAAAGATATTACTTCCCTGTTGGCTCTTTGGCATGAATCACTGCTGCTCATGTCGTAGACTTGCTTTGAGCCGACGTTGGAAGCCATCTTGCATTTGTAGTTTGTATTACTGTAGACTATGTATTTAAGTTTTGGTAGTTTTGTCTTTCAGGGATTAGTCCATTTTTTTTTTTTAAAGATTTTATTTATTTGACAGAGACAGACACAGCAAGAAAGGGAGCACAAGCAAGAGGAGTGGAAGAGGGAAACAGGCTTCCTGTGGAGCAGGTAGCCCAATGCAGGGCTCCATCCCAGGACCCCAAGATCATGACCTGAGCCAAAGGCAGACACTTAATGACTGAGCCACGCAGATGCCCAGGGTTGGTCCATTTTATTTAAGCTTTTAAATTTGTGGCTACAGAATTGTTCATAATATTCCTTTATTTTCCTTTGGTGTCTGTGGGATCAGTAGTGATGGCCTTCTGTCATTTCTGATATTGATCATTTGTGTCTTCTTGCTTATTACCTTGGTTAACCTGGCTAGAGGTTTATCAGTTCAATGATCTTTTTGAAATGTCAGCTTTCAGTTTTGTTGATTTTTCTCTACTGCTTTCCTCTTTTCATCTCTCATTGATCTGTGTTCTCATTTTTAAAGACTTTTTTTTTTTTTTAAGATTTTATTTATTTATTTATTTGTGAGAGAGAGAGAGAGAGAGAGAGAGAGCGCGCACAGGAGAACACAAGCAGGCAGAGGCAGAGAGAGGCAGGCTCCCCACTGAGCAAGGAGCCAGATGTGGGACTCGATCCCAGGACCCTGGGATCATGACCTGAACTGAAGGCAGTAGCTTAACCTACTGAGCCACCCAGGCATTCCTGTGTTCTCATTTTTAGTATTTCTTTTCTTCTAACATGGGGTTAGAGGTGAAGGTGTTTCCTGTGCTACTGCACTTCTCAGCCTTTTCCTATTGCTTTCAGATTTTGAGTCACAGTTTGAAAGGCCTTCCCCATTCTGAGATTGTGAAGCAATTTGCCTGCATTTTTTTCTAGTTCTTGCAAGGTTTCCGTTTTCTTACATAAAAATATTTGAAGTTTATCTAGGTGTATGGCATGACATTTGTATCCAGCTCCAATTTTTTACTGATGACTCTCCAATTGTCTTGCTACCATATTTTAAAAGCTCATCTTTACCTCACTGATTTGAGATGCCAGCTTTATTTGCTAATTTCTGTGTATGGTTAGGTCGATTTCTGGGTCTTTTCTTTTGTTCCATTAGTTGGGTCTGTTCATGAGCCAGTAACGTGTTTTAATATTCCAGCTTTATAATATGATTTAATATATAGAATTGTTGGTCCCCTCTGACTGTTGTACAGTGTCCATGGACATTCTTGTTCTTTTTTTTTTATTATTATTTAAAGATTTTATTTATTTATTTGTCTTAGAAAGAGAGCACAGGCAAGGAAAGTGGCAGGCACAGGGAGAATCAGGCCCCCCGCTGAGGAGGGGGGGTGTTTTTTTTTCCCCCAGGACTCTGGGATCATGACCTGAGTCTAAGGCAGATGCTTAACGACTGAGCCACCCAGGCGCCCTCTTGTTCTTTTTTGATATATACTTTTGAATCAGCTTTTAAAGTTCCAGAAAGCAAAATTACTAATATTTTTATTGAAATCATATTACTTTTATAAATTAACAGTTGCGGAGAGTTAGCAACTTTATGAGATTGAGTTTTCCTGTCAAAGCATGTGTTTGTTCCATTTGTTCAAGCTTCTTTTGAATACTTCACATGGTCTGGATATGTTGTTTTTTTTTAATTACTGGAAATTTTATTTATTTCTTTAAATATTTTGTTTATTTGAGAGAGAGACAATGAGAGAGAAAGAGCATCAGAGTGGTGAGGGGCAGAGAAAGACGTAGACTCCCCAACAGGCAGGGAGCCCGATGTGGGACTAGATCCTGGGACTCCAGGATCCTGATCGGAGCCGAAGGCAGTTGCTTAACCAACTGAGCCACCCAGGTGCCTGGGTTTGACATATGGATATGTTGCAGAAAAGACCATTCTACCCACCCCTCCCTATACCCAGCCCCTTTGCAAAGTGAGTTTGTAGCTCCTTCCATCGAGAGATGGGAGTCATTTCCTGACCTGCAGATTTTTAACCAGTAGAATGAGAGGAAAGGAACATTGTGCAGTTCTAGACCTAAGCCTCAAGAAGGCCTTGCTGACTTCTGCTCTCATCCTTGGAACCCTGCCCAGCCACCACGTGACCAAGCTCGGGCCAGCCTGCTGGAGAATGTGAGGCACATGACTAAGTTACCCGGTATCCCCAGCCAAGAGAAGCAGCAGCTGGCCCCCAGAGGCAGAGCCCTCTGGCCCTCTTGCTACTGCTAGCCGACACACAGAAGGAGCCCAGCCAAGCTCAGCCCAGTGACCCACAGAATTGTGAGCTAAACAAGCTTAGTAGGTTCAGGTTACTTAGCCATGAGGTGGTTTGTAACAAGGCAAAACCACGTGGTACCTCTAATTCATTTTAAACTTTCTGACTGTTGTATCTTTTTACTAATGTAGATGGGGACTTTTCTGTAGCGATTGAGCAGCAATCTACCAGGCTTCTTTCCTTCTCCTGGGCATACCCCCACCTTGCAGTTTTGGTCCGTTGTGTGACTTAAGTCCTAACCAGCAGAACGTGGGAGAAAGTGAACAGGGCTCTCTATCAGAACATACAACCCTGGCTGTGATCCTCTGCCCTGTGTCTTTCTGGGTCCTGTGGCTGGATGCGAATGTCCAGGGCACCTTGGAAACCGCTTAGAAGATGAGAAGAGCCCCTGTCCTCCTGGGTCTCTGATTAACCTCAGAGAACAGAGAACTGCCCCCACCCCCACCCCCGCACTCCACATTCCTGGTCCCCAGCACTCCACTGATGATGCTTTGCATGAGTGGGAACTAACTTCAACTGTGTCAAACCAGGGAAATTAACTAATACAGGGTCATCCCTTCCCATCACTTGTTTTTTTTTAATGCTCTATTGAGATAGAATTCATGTACCAAAAAATTCACTCTTTTAAAATGTACAGTTGCATGGTTTTTAATATACTCATAGAACTGGGTCATAGTCTCCACTATTTAGTTTTAGAACATTTTCATCTCCTCAAAAAAAGAAACCCTGTATCCACTAGCAGTCACTGCTTACGCCCCCTCCTCCAGCCCTGGCAAGCAGTCTTGGCGGATTTGACTATTCTGAACATTTCCTATCAATGAATTTGTGCAATGGCTGGTAATTTTTGGCAAGTTTCTTTCACTTACCATAATGCTTTCAGAGTTTCTCTTGTATGCTATGAGTACTTCATTCCTTTCTATAATATACTCAGTAACGCTCCATTTAGTATAGTTATTACATTTCGTTTATCCATACATCAGTTGCCAGATATCCAGCAAAGATAATCCAGATAATCTTTGAGCTCTTATCAACAATCCTGCTGTGAACATTCATGGATGTTATAAACTATGTTGTGCCCCCTTCCTGTCCTCTGAGAAATCCTGTTGAAGCCCTAACCTCCAGTGTGGCTGTAGTTGGTATTTGGTGATAGGGCCTGTAGGGAGGTAAGTCAGGGAAATGAGGTGGTAAGGATGGGGCTCTAATCCAACAGGACTGGTGTTCTGGTAAGAAGAAGGTCTCTTTCTCCTCCCCGAGTCTGCACAGAGGAAAGGTCATGTGAGGACACGGTAAGAACATGGCCCTCTGCACATAGGAAGAACACTTTCACCAGAAACCAAAGTTGCCAGCACCTTGATCCTGGGCTTCTTGCCTCCAGAACTGTGACAAGATAAATGCCTGTTTAGACCACTCCATCTGTGGTAATTGTTACGGCAGCCAGAGCTGACTAATCGAGTGTATGAGTTTTTGTGTGGACATGTGTTCTCATTTCCACTGGGTATATACCTAGGAGTGGAATGAACAGACTTTTCCGAAGCAACAGTACCATTTTATATTCCCATGAGTGGTATAGGAGGATTGCAATTTCTCCCAAGTTTTTGCCCAAATTGGTTTTTTACTATTCTTCCAATTACAGATTATAGCTGTATTAGTGGGCATGAAATGGTGGTTCATGGTGATGGTGATTTGCATCTTTCTAAGGACCAATGATGTTGAATATGTTTGGCCATTTGTGTATCCTTTTTGGAGAAATGTCCACTTGGATCCTTTGCCCATTTTTCAGCTTCCTTAGTTGTCTTTTTATTATTGAGTTCTGAAAGTTCTTTGGCTAGTCTGAAGACAAGTCTTTTAACAGACAACATGATTTCAAAACTTTTTTCACATTTCTGTGTGTTGTCTTTTCACTTTCTTGATGATCCTTTGAAACAAAAGTTTTAAATTTTAATTGTCTATTTAATCTTTTTTTTTCTTTGTTGCTTGTACTTTGGTACAGTATTTGTTAGGTTTTGGTGTTGATTTTGTATTTCACACACAAAAAATTGGAAATTTCCAAGGTGCCCTGGAACAATATAAATACTATTAGAAATACTTGTTTTTTAAAGGTTTCAGAGCATTTTCTGTGAAACATTTGGGCCTGGTGCTTTGGCAGGTGTGGGGAGCTCCAGTCTTCCCTCCTAGCAGAAATTGCCAATTTTAAGTTGTTAAATACATGCGGACTGTTTAGTTGCAATTATCATGTGTTTTGTAAAGGCAACATTTTTTTCTGATGGTTTTTATTGTCTCTTTTTATTGGGAAGTTTGCTGCTCTTTTTCACCTTTTCCCTATAGTATCTTTTCAAAAATGTCAGTATTATTTAGTATAATTTGTGTATAAAAAAAGGACATCCATTAAAATGTACACTCGAGTGCATTTTCATAGAGGCAGACCTATAGCTGGGAAAGTGCCACCAAAATTATGATATACAGACTATCTACGTCGCTCCGAAAAGATTATTTGTGCCCCTTTGCATTCCATCCTTTCTTCCCCGCTGGACTTGGAAAACCACTGACCTCCTTTTCCACAACAGGTGGATTTGTGCTTTCTGGCATTTGATATACATGGCGTCATATAATATGGACTCTTGTGGGCCTGGCCTCCTTCACTCAGCATGATCATTGGAGATTCATCTCTGTCAGTGTGTGTATCAGTAGTTCATTTTTTTTTTTTTAAGATTTTTATTTATTTATTTGTCAGAGAGAGCAGAAGCATGGAGAGCTACAGGCAGAACTGGCAGAGTTGGCAGAGCAGGCAGAGGGAGAAGCAGGCTCCCCACCGAGCAAGGAGCCCAATGTGGGACTCGATCTCAGGACCCCGGGATCGTGACCTGAGTGGAAGGCAGATGCTTAACCCACTGAGCCACGCAGGTGCCCCAGTAGTTCACTTTATTATTATTACTATTATCATCATCATGTAGTTCTCCACCACACACACACATACATACCATAATTTATCCATTCACTTGCTTGGGGACACCTGAGTTGACTCCAGATTTTTTTTTTTTTTTAATATTTTATTTATTTGACAGAGAGAGACTCAGTGAGAGAGGGAACACAAGCAGGGGGAGTGGGAAAGGGAAAAGCACACTTCCCGCTGAGCAGGGAGCCTGATGCAGAGCTCAGTCCCAGGACCCTGGGATCATGACCTGAGCCAAAGGCAGAGACGTAACGACTGAGCCCCCCAGGCGCCCCTAACTCCAGTTTTCTGTTGCCACAGATAAGGCTGCTGTGGAAACTTGTGTACAAACCTGCCTTAGAACTTTTACTTTCATTTCTCTTGGCTGGAAAATTAGGAATAGAATCTCTGGGTCCCATGGTTATCTCATAGCATCTAGCTATGGATTCTGAGCTGTTTGTTTGTTAAAGATTTTATTTATTTATTTGATTGAGAGAGATTTAGAGAATGAGTGGCAGGAGAGGCAAGAGGGGAAGCCGACTCCCAGTAAAGCAGGGACTCGTGGGACTCGATCCCAGATAACCCCGGGATCATGACCTGAGCTGAAAGGTAGATGCTTAACCGACTGAGTCAGTCAGGCTCCCTGTTGTTGTTGTTGTTATTGTTTTAAACTCATCCTTGAGGGGTGCCTGGGTGGCACAGTCGGTTAAGTGTATGCCTTTGGCTCAGGTCATGATCTCAGGGTCCTGGGATCGAGCCCTGCATCAGGCTCCTTGCTCAGTGGGCTTCTGCTTCTCCCTATACCTCTGTGCTTTCTCTCTCTCAAGTAAATAAACAAAATTTTAAAAATAAAGATAAACGCATCATTGAAAGAGTTGGATTTTGTCAAATCAGTTATTTGCACGAGGGCCTTATGGGGGGACGAGGGTAGGGAGAGGGGTCCAGGCAACTTTCCAGGCTTGCAATTCAAGGACTCCCTGGTCTGATGGCCAAGAACGTTTCCTGCAGACGCAGTACCTCTGTGTGGCACATCCTTTCTACCTCTCCAAACCCAGTGGGCTTGGGAGGGTTTTAATCCAGCTCTGCACCCCCTAGTGCCCTCATGACCACAGTGCAAGTGGTGCCATGCCTGCCTTCCAGGGCGAGCCCCTCATATTTAGAAGGCTTAGTTTTGCTGGTGTCGTCTGAGAATCACCACCCCTGAGCAATTCCCTAGGTCTCCTCTTTCCCTCCTGCCAGCGTTGTTCAGCCTCGTTCAGTTTAAAGTGTTCCCACTGACGTTGGGGAAGGGGCATTTCTATCCCCACCGGGTCCCTGCCCAAGGCCCTGCCCAGCACTCTGTCTTGTTCTTGTAGGACTCAGGGTGGCGTTCACATTCACGAGGATGGACTGACAGTGACCTCTCCAGTCCTGATGTGGGTCCAGGTAAGCACAGGGAGCCCAGACTCTTTGTTGAGACCAGGTCCTCATTGGGTGAGGGAGTCAGCCTGGCTCCTCGGGCTAGACTCCCCTCAGCACTCAACACGTGTCAGTACTTCCAAGCCAAGAGGGCACAGAAAGATCTAGCAGATCTGGTGCTAGAGCACTGGCAGGCCCTGCCGGGAAGTAGCCATCCTGAGAATACCGCCTTTCCCAAACCTTTGCCAGACACTGCGGGAGGCCCTCTGGCCAACCTTCAAACCCTGAGATGCAGACACAGCACTGGCGTTTTAGGGTTCGGGCTCAGATGGACCCCAGGCCAGGCCTGCTTGCTCAGGACCAACAAGAAAGGAAGTTGCCTGTTGCCGAACATGGGTGACCCATGGTGCCGTGGGACCAGGGGTATGGCCAGTACAGAACAGCATGATAGGGCTAGGTCTGCCTCGGGGGTCCCGAGACCCTGAAACTGGAAGCCAGCCAAAGGCAATGTTCAGTGTGTCTGCCAAAGCTGGTCCAGTCCTCTGGTACCTGGTTAAGCAGTTCCCTCTCCTGAAATCTTTCTGTTAAGATAACTAGTGTAATTTAAAAATTTTTTTAAATCAACTTAACCCTGACTCATACTGGAGGATTAGGGTAAAAGACAGCTTTCTACCGGCCAGGCCAGCTAGAATGGACTTCCCAAGGCTAAGCCAGACCAAGGGGTGCTGGGGTGACAGGCAAGAGTCTGTGTCTAGAGGTCCCAGTGATAATGTCAGGGACTTTGATAGATTGGGGCCTTAACTTGAGGTGATGAGCAATAGGTAGAGAGCCAGACTTGGGGGTGGGGCCCCATGATTTCTCATTGTGAGCAGCGCCCCAGGATTGGACCTGTTCTAGCTTTGCCAGTCCCCTGTCCAGCTATGCCCCATCCCCTGCTCAGGGTTTGGCCAGGAGGGCCCAGTTGGCACAACCTGGGCTGCGAGAGGAGCCCTCCCAGCAGAGGGTAGGGATGGTGGAGTCAGGTCAAAGCTCCAGTGGCTGTTCTACCCTCGAGGGAAACACAGCCTGGAGTGACTCTCTGATTCCTGCCCTGAAGTCTTAGGGAGCATTAGGCTGTGCTGGGCAGCATCATCAATCCCACAGTTCAGGTCTTGCAAGAAAGAAGATTGCACCCAGATGGTGGGGGGTGGAATGGGGATTGGGACAGATGGCCATCTCTGCCTACCCTTTCCAGCCTGGTGCTCCTGGACACAGAGTCTAGGCCTGGTCCCCTCTCCCTCCGATGGGGGCTGTCTACTTTGCTCTTCCCCTCTCTGTTGCAGTGAAATCACACCAGTAGTTCAGAGGTTGAAAATGCAAATAAAAGAAACCACAATTTTTTTAAAAAGATTTTATTTATTTATTTGTCAGAGAGAGTGAGCACAGGCAGAGTGGCAGGCAGAGGCAGAGGGAGAAGCAGGCTCCCTGCTGAGCAAGGAGCCCAACTCAATCCTAGGACGTTGGGATCATGACCTAAACCGAAGGCAGCCACTTAACCAACTGAGCCACTCAGCCATCCCAAGAAACCATAATTTGATGCACTTTGTTTTTGCTCTTCCTGAGTGCTTAGGCATCCCAGATTGGAGAAGCAGAATTTGAGGGGCCCATGGTTTCTGACTCCTTCTATTTAAGCTATTTTTACTGTGGTTCATCTTTTTATTTGATTGGTGCTGACTTTAATGAATTATTCCAGGCCTTATCCATCCTAAGCAATCAGCTCTCTTGCATCTCCGGGATAACGGCAAGCACTAGGGTTTCAGGGCTCAGCCCATGGGTTTGCATGACTCGGTGGTTCTGGACAGTTATGGTGGGCTCTATTTGTCTTTCAGGCTCTGGATATCATCTTGGAGAGGATGAAGGCTTCAGGCTTCGATTTCTCTCAAGTCCTCGCCCTGTCTGGGGCAGGCCAGGTTTGTCTGTAGCAGCCCCCTGTGGCGTGTGGGCAGCCATTGGGAAGGGGTGCGGGGCTCCCCTAGAGGGAGTGCTTTCCTTGAGAGTCACTGCACACTTTCTATTGTTGGTAGAGCCCTGCTGCTCTGCTACCTCGGAGAATGTAGAGTGTGTGCCTTCTTGCAAAGGATCGGAGGTGGCTGGAAATGTGCAGCATTATCCAGAACAGGACTCTGGGTGAGGAAGAACTGGATAGAGGTCGTCGATTGAGGTAGAGGAAGCATTTGGCGTGCATTGATGATGCCTGCCTGGAAGCACTGGCATTGCTTTTCTGTTTCCTGGAAGTAGAGGCAAAGTCAAACATTCGACTTCTAATGAGAGCAGTTTTAATAGTAGTAATATTTGTAAAAATAATAACAAAACATACCGTCTGAGCACTTAGTGCAGGCCAGGTGCCGCGCTGAGCGTTTTACATAGACTGTCTTTTTGTCTTTTTAAGAAAGAGAGAGCATGAATAGGGGGAGCAGTAGAGAGAGGGAGAGAGAATTTCAAGCAGACTCAGTGCTCAGTGTGGAGCCCAATGTGGGGCTCACAACCCTGAGGTCATGACTTGAGCCGAAACCAAGAGTCCACTGCTTAACTGAGGAGCCACCCAGGCGCCTCTTACTTAGACGATTTAACCTAATCGCTACAGTGTTTTAGGAGGCGGTGTCAGGGTGTGGTTAGCATAGGAGCACTGGGTCTGCTGCCGGGCTCTATCCCCAGGCTCGCCATTTAAAAGTAGTGACCAGGGCATGTCATCGAACTTTCTGGGGCCTCTTGTCCTCCTCTGCCTGAGGTTCAATGTGAATGTGAAATACTTAGTGCATTAAAAACTTCATGTAAGTTTTAGCTACTACCTTTAGTATCATTGCCATTTACCTGAGGACACTGAGGCGCAGAGGGGCGATGCCACTTACCCAAGGTCACACAGCTGCCTGGTGGAGGAATCAGGACCCAAGCTGAGTCTTACCCTCTGAATCACTTTGCTCCGTGGTGGATTAGCCTGCTTTCACATCCTTGTGAGAGAGTGCTTACAGATTTTTCTGAGCCACCTCTTCTCCTCTGTCCTCCAGCCTAATAGGAATTTAACGCTCCTGTCCTGTTCGACAGATTCCCCGGGAGATCTTGCCCACCTCGCTCATCTGAACCACAGGCTGGGATACCCTGTCCCTCCTGGGCATCCCCTGATCCCATGCCAGGTGTCCCCAAGAACACCTCCAGCTTACCCCAGGGCCACAACCCACCTGTCATCTTTGACTGTCTAAGGGGTCTCCGTGCCCTGTTGATTTGTTATATGACTCTTGAATCTCCCACCTCCTCTCCAATCCTGCCTCTCTTGCCCCAAGCTGAATATCTACGATTTTTCTTTGGGACTCTGCTTGGGCCTCCCTGGCTCCCAGGTACCTTCTCCATGACTCCTAAACCCTTTCATACACTCAGCCCTGGCCATGGCACTCCCTTGCTAACCCAGAGTTCCCACACCTCCGAGATAAGTCCCCACCTCCAGGCCCTGGCGCTCAGGCTGCCACCTCCCCCCTCCAGCCCCCACCACCTCCCTCTTGCCCAAGACTCAGCCCACTGTGTCAGGTGCCACCGCTCCCTGCACTTGCCAGCCTCTCTCAGCCATGCCTGCTCTCTGCATGGAGCACCCATGTGCTTAGCTCCAGCCCCTTTCCTACTAAACAGGGCCCCTTCTGCCAGCGCGTTCAGTGGCCCTCCTCGGTGTCCCCACTGCCCTGCCACTGCACATCCACAGGGTTTTGTAATTGTGTGTTTGTGTCTTCCTCCCTGACTCACCGACCACATCGTAGAGAATAAGGACAGTACTATTCTCTTCATCCACCCCGTTGCCCGGCATGACCTAGGTGCTCCGTAAATGTTCGTTGAGTGAACGAACGGGTAACTGAATAAAGGAATGAATTTCAGGTACTATTGTGAGCGATATGTTTTTACAGTACAGTTTTATGAGGATACCAAGATCCAAACCACTAATTCTTTCTTGGACCCTTCCTTTAAATTTTGAGGGGGACAGGGCAGAGTTCTCATTTTCTAGAGCTGATAACCAAGTCTCAGAAAGGGTGAGTTCTGTAAGAAGTGGCAGGGCCAGGCTTGGAGCCAGTTCTTTGGGGTGTGGTCTGGACTCTGGGAGGTGATCCCAGTGTGTGGCCATGTGAGCATGTGCTTGGTTTTCCCTTGACAGCAACATGGAAGTGTATACTGGAAGGCTGGGGCCAGCCGCGTGCTGACAAGCCTGTCACCAGACCTCCTGTTACATAAGCAGCTGCAGGTAACCGTGGGAAGAAGGGCCCAAGCCCCTCTGGGCCCTGAAGTCTGGGGCTTTTGTGTATTGTCAAGGGTTTGGGAACTTTGGCTCAGGTAGTAGTGCAGTAAACAGGGTCTGCCCTGCCTCCTGCTGGGTACAGCTGGTGTCTGGATGGAGGGTCAGGTGCTGACAGCCCTCGTCTTGGGTCCCTTCCTGGTAGGCATGGCTCTGGCTAGCTTCCCCCTCAGAGAGCTTGCCTTGGCGTGTGATGCCTCTGGGTGGTGCTGGGAAGGCAGGCTCCGTCTTCTCCATGGTTCCCCGCCGCAAATGCCCCTGGGAAATGGCACTTTGTGGCAGCTCTAGCCCTCCCCTGCTTATCTCCAGTATCGCCAGTGGTGCTCAGGTGTCCTCCTCAGAACCTTCTACCTTGAGCTTTCTGGGGAGAGACACCAGTGGACCAAGCCGAGGTTTGGGTGGGAAGGGCTTAACCACAGGTCTCCCAAGGTCACGTCCAGTGGGGAGGTGACCATACCTGCTGTCATAGGTGGTGGAACCACCAGTGCTGGGGCGGCTTCCAGAGTCAGCAGGCAGAGTTCAAGCCTGTGCCTTTGTTCCTCCTTTCCAGGCGTGTTTCTCCATCAGGGACAGCCCAGTATGGATGGACTCCAGCACCACAGTCCAGTGCCGCCGACTAGAGGCCGCCGTGGGTGGGGCGCAGGCTCTCAGCTGCCTCACCGGCTCCCGAGCCTATGAGGTAAGCAGTGCCTGCCTGGGGCTGGGGGCCAGGGTTGGTCCTGGGAGGAGGGTCCTGTTGCTGGTTTTGGCCCCCTGTCCCTGGGTGTCTGGGACACAGCTGGTGACCTGCCCCAGTGGGGATCCCATGAGGCCCTGTGTGTATTGCCCCTGCAAAGCCAGCCCAAGGCTGTCCTGCCTCCCTCTGCTGCCCACAAGCAAGGATGGGTCTCTTGTTGCCCAGCAGGGGACCGAGGTGGGATCATAGCCATGCTCTCTGCAGGGTGATGATGGCACTTCCTCTGACCTGGGGATAAAAATAGCACTCATGCTTGGGACAGTTTTGAAGCCGAAGGGAGTCAATGTATGCAAGGCATTTAGTACAGCTCCTGGAAAAGTAAAAGAGGAATGAATAAATAAAAGGAATGCCTCTTTCCTGCTGGCTTCAGCCCCTGTTCCTGGAGCTGGCTCTGACTAGCCCAGTTTGGCTCATGATTGGGGGTAGCGAACATAGCCTCTTCTCCTGCACAGGTGCTCTTGGTCAGCACAGTCCCTGCGGTGGGGGGTGGCATGGGGTGGAGCAAGGCGTTTCCAGTAAGGGTGTGCAGCAAACATTTCTAGGTTTGAGGCCTTTGTAAAGCGTTCACGATACTAACTCACATCCAGAGCATGCTACGGCGACCTCACTTTGTGGAGATGATCACTGCACATAGGATTTGGGTTTTTAAGAATTTGCGCTCTTTTTCCAGCGTTTTACAGGAAACCAGATTGCAAAGATTTACCAGCAGAATCCTGAGGCCTATGCACACACAGAGGTTAGTTAAATGATCTTAATTTGATTTAAGTCCTAGTTGAATTTCTTTTATAATACTACCTTTAGCATAAATAGATCTCATGTTCATTGGCCAAAAATATTGATTAGCAGACATTAGAACTGGTGTATGTTTGGCTTACTTATTTCTCACTGGTAAGCCATCTCCAAAGAGGAGGGGAAAAGGAAATCATGGGAAAGAAAAATCAGGGCCTTTCCCCACCAGTGGGGTGGAGGTCAGGGGCAGAGGTCAAGGAGAGGGTGGGAGCCCTGAGGACTGGTGTCTTCCTGGGGCCTCCTGAGTAGGAGATCCAGGTGCACCTCAGTTTCCTGCCTGCTTTGTGCAGGATGGCTACCAGGCACTCGATTGGCGCCGGCTCACTGTTTTCTTTGGAAATGGGGAAAGCTGGACCCATGTGGCTGCAGCTGTGGCCCTTCTGCCAGAGCCTGTGTCCCAGGAGCTCAGATTCATTCTTTGATCCACAAGCGGTGGAAGGCAGCACTTAATGCTGCCTGGGAAGTAGTTCCATACCTTGGCTAGTGATTTTCATCTCCGCATCATTAGAAAATGATCAGTGTATATTAAACCAAAGTGCCTTTTTAATATTGGAAGTTAACAACATCCCATTTATTACGTGATGACTCAAGTTTCCAGATTTCTCTGCAGCATTAGCTGTGTAGATTCCCGGGGAGGAGAGGGCAGAGACAGAAAAACCCTCTCCACATTCTCTGTGTAGAACAAAGGTGGCCTGAGTGGGGACAGGAGGTGTTGGCATTCTCTGCTGTGATTCCTGCCTGGAAGCACAGACCCTCGGGGACATTGGAAGTCTGTTATCCATTCCTCCAGCTCATGCCTGGGGTTTGTGGCTTCTGAGGAACTGACTTCCACTCACACTTATTCTGAACCCCCAAGAGTGTCTTTGTTGGTTCTGAATCCTGTGGCCACGCATCCCACTTCCCTTGTGACTAGATATAAAGACCACAGAAACAGAGAAAGGAAATCAGGCTCCTTGGATGCCCGGCAGAAGGGCCACTTCTCTGAGCACGGCTTTTCTACAGGCCTTGTTGCTCTTCCTCTTTGCTGGACTTGATGGTTCTCTGGCTGGTCAGAAACTGCAGAGTGAGGCACTCCCCCAAGGACTCGGTTCTTGGTATTCCAGATACATATGCCAACAGTCCTGTCTCCAGGATACTCTCTCACCGCCATTACTGGGCCATCTCGCTCCACGTTTCCGCTTCCCTCCCTGATTTAAAACTCTTCTCAGGTGGTGGGTATCAGAGTATTAAGTTGCTTATGGTATGGCCTATTTCACTGCCTCTCTCTCTTTCACAGAGAATTTCTTTGGTTAGTAGTTTCGCTGCTTCTCTGTTCCTTGGGTCTTACGCTCCTATCGACTACAGTGACGGTAAGCCTTCAGAGTCCTGGCGGGGGGTGCCTGTTCAGTATGTGGGTGGACGGGTGCACCTGTGGGCAGCGTGGGCAGGGCAGACTTTTAGCCCTATCATCTTTTACTATGAAGGGAGTGTGTTAGTTATCTTTTGCTGTGTAATGAATGCTCCAATGCTTAGCAGAGTAGGAACTTTTTTTTAAAAGATTTTATTTATTTACTTGACAGAGAGATCACAATTAGGCAGAGAGGCAGGCAGAGAGAGAGGGGAAGCAGGCTCCCTGCTGAGCAGAGAGCCCGATGCAGGGCTCGATCCCAGGACCCTGGGATCATGACCTGAGCCGAAGGCAGAGGCTTTAACCCACTGAGCCACCCAGGCGCCCCAAGTAGGAACTTTATTTCTTAATATTTTATTTATTTGAGAGAGAGAGAGGGAGAGGGAGGGAGGGAGAGCACAAGCAGAGGGAGCAGCAGGCTCCACTGAGCAGGGAACCTGTTGCCAGATTTGATCCTGGGAGCCTGAGATCATGACCTGAGCTGAAGGCAGACGCTTCACCGACCAAGCCACCCAGGCCCCCTGACTGCAAGTGTTTATTATCTCACAGGATTTCTGCAGGTCCATAGTCTGGGAGCCGGTAAGCTGGGTGGGCCTGGTCAGGAGCTCTCATGAGGTGGTGGTCAAGCTGGCAGCCAGGACCAGCCATCGAAAGGCTTGACCAGGGCTGGAGGATCCATTTCCAGAGCCCCAAACTTCTTAGCCAGAGGCCTCACTTCCTCACCACATGGGCCTCCCATAGGACATAGTGACAGTGGGTGGATCCCCGCCCCCCCCACCCCCCCACCCTCCCACCCCCGCCTGAGCGAGGGATGAGACAAAACTGTGGCCAAGCAGAAGCCGCAGAATCTCTACACCTTAACCTTGGAAGTGATGTGCCATCCCTTCTGGCTCACCCTGCTGGTCGCACAGACCTTCCCAGGTGCGGGAAGGCAGGGACCTCACTAGGTGGGAACAGCAGGGCTCTGGGTGGGCCTAGGCCGCTTGGAGCCTGGTTCTTACAGGGTGTTGTTTCTTGAAGTTATGTTCACATCTGGGGAACTCAAGGGAGTGGTGAGTTTCTGAGTCAGTGCCTTGCCAAAAATTAATGTAAGCAATGCCAGTGAGGAAGGAGAGCCGGGATGAGGCTGCCGAAGGTAGTTTTGTGAGGCCATGCTAAAGGCCAAACAGCAGAAGGAAGCAGAGTGCAGAGCGAGAGCCCAGACCGATGCTTGTGACCTCAGAGGAGTCTCGGAAGGCTCAGAGCCCCCTGGAATCCAGCTGGAGTTGTCCGAGTGCTGTCGTTGGCCACATACTATTCTAGCGTTCAGGGAGAGAAAGTAAGGTGTCAAAGAGGTGGTCCCCGAGCTTCACTCACAATCTGGGGAAGACAGGGTTCCCACAGGTAGCTGCACACAAGTCAGGCTAGCAGGACCCTGAACCTAGAATAGCCCATGTCCACCCATCTTCGCCATACCCACCCTGGGGCTGTTATGTGCTGCTGGGAAAAGTCACAGCCTGGCTCCCGTCGGTGTTCCAAAGTTCGGGTTCTATAGCCTTGCTGGGCCCTTGGCTCCACTCTCCTCACTCCCCCGAGAAGTCACTCCCTGATTTACCAGGCATCTCACTTCCTTCCTTGGGTCCCTGCCGATGGCTGTCAGCCTCCACCTGGGCCCAGTGGAGGAGGAAGAGAAGAGCCCTTCTCTGCTCTGGCTTCTCTACCCTTTGCCATCCTCAGGAAAGCGTTGGGCGACATAGATTGTTTTCCGACAGACTTTGGGAGCTGATCCCCGTGATGTTCTTGAAAAGTTAGAGGTGACTAGGGAAGCCTGAGGGCTGACCCACATCGGCATGGAGCCATCTCTGCACAGACCCCTCGAGCCCCAGGGGACACGGAGAACAGTTCCTCATCAGCGTAGTGCCAGGTCTTAGGACCACAGATTCCTAGGCTGACATGAGGAATATTTGGAGGAGGTGGTGGGGCTGTGTGTTTCCAAGGCCCCTGCTGACCTCTGGTTCTCCGGCTTTCTAGTTGCCTAATGACCCAGGCACACTGCATGCATTGCATTGGGAAAGAGCTCCAGGTATGATTTTGTGGCAAGAACTGGATCAGCTTTCCACCAGATGGGCGCATGTTCACCACAGGTCCTTTGCAAAGATGTTTCTGTTTCTCGTTTCCTTCATTCCTTAGGTTCTGGAATGAATTTGTTGCAGATCCAGGACAAAGTCTGGTCGCAGGTCTGCCTTCGCGCCTGTGCACCTCATTTAGAGGAGAAGCTTGGCTCACCTGTACCGTCATGCTCTGTGTTGGTAGGTCCCCGTGCAGGTGACATGGCTCATTTCCAAGCGGGCAGCTACTGGGGCAAGCAATGCAGAATACACACACACACACACACACACAGAGTCACCCTCGTTCATTTCTTTACACACGGGCATACAAACGCGGACTTTCAGGCTAGTGTAAGGGAAGTATTTGATGTACAGCAAAGCCAAATGTCTGGATCAGTGCCTTGCATTTAGCAGGGACTCAAGTGCACATACAGATGACTGCCTCGTGGCAGCAAGGTGTGGGGAAGGGGACCTGGGAAAATTCCACTAGAAATTTATTAGAACAGGAAGAAAAGTAGAAGGTATAAGTGGTGGGTGATTACGCACTTTAGGAAAAAGTACACAGAATGCTGACATTCTAGGGCTAGATACCACCTCTGAAGCTTAAAACGGGCAGTCTGGAGAAAATAGAAATATGAACAAGCTGAGGGAGAACGCAGGCTGTGTGGCAGACTGCCCAGGCTGGATTCCTGCCTCGGCTGCTCACCAGTTCTGTGACTTTCTTCTGTACCTCAGTTTCCCCATCATTTCCATAATTCCTGAAATAGTGGGAATAATGATATTCTCTGTGTCATGCAGACTTGTGCAGAATAAATGAGGTAGTGCATTTAAAGCGCTTAAGATGGGGTGTCTACCTAGCTCAGTTAGAGCATGCATCTCTTGATCTCGGGGTTGTGAGTTTGAGCCCCACTCTGGGTGTAGAGATCACTTACAAATAAAAGCTTTATTTATATGTGTGCCTGGGTGGCTCAGTGAATTAAGCCTCTGCTATGGTCCTGGGATCGAGCTCCACATGGGGCTCTCTGCTCAGCAGAGAGTCTGCTTCCCCTCCTTTTTCCTGCCTCTCTGCCTACTTGTGATCTCTCTCTCTCTCTGTCAAATAAGTAAAAATCTTTTTAAAAATTTAAAAAAGAAGAAAAACAAATAAACTGTTTAAGATAGTGTCTGGTCCCAAGGGTAATATTAAAAACATTTACGGCAGCCACATGCAAAAGAATGAAATTGGACCCCTGCCTTACACCGTACACAAAAATTAACTGAAAATTGATTAAAGACTTGAATGTAAGACCTGAAACCATAAAAACTCCTAGAAGAAAACGGGTGTTAGTGACAATTTTTTGGATTTGACACCAAAAGCAAAGGCGAGAAAAGCAAAAATTAAGTGGGACCTCATCAAACTTAAAAGCTTCTGCACAGCAAGGGAAACCATCGATAAAACAAAAAGGCAACCTATGGAATGGGAGAAAATATTTAAAAATCATATATGTGACAAGGAGTTAGTATCCAAAGTATATAAAGAACTCTACTCCACAGCAAAAAGGCAAGATAGTGTGGTTTAGAACATTTAACCATTAGCACAGAATCCCCATTCAGCATAGACATCTAGTTAACTACATTCGTGGCTGTTCTGTGGGGAGAATGGAGTAGAGGGAGACTGGGCCCTGCCTTCAGAGGACCTTTGGTGGGAGCACACACCACACATTCAGAAGAGCGAGAATTCTCAGTGTTTCTGAGTGTCAGTGGGAAGGAAGCAGAAGGTCTCTGAAGCCCGCTCGTGCTGCCTGTTCCAAGTCCCAGCCACTCTTTGAGATTGACTCCGATGTACGGAGCTGAGGGGGGAGAGGCCCCTGCCTTGGAAGGGGACAGTTCAGGACCCAGGCCTGCTGAAGCCCAGTGGAGAGAATAAGAAAGGGCCAGCAGGAACTGGCCAAGCCTCTGAGATTGGTATTCCATGCATGGCTTTTGGTTTTGTGTGAGATGGAGAGCAGTGTTTGGTCCATGGCAGCGGGCTTTGTTTGCCTTATGCCAGGAACACATGCCTCCAGGAGGGGGCCTGTGCACAGACCGGCAGCTTGAGGAATGGAAAAGAACTGACTCTGAAAGGGTCTTTTCATTTGTACATACGTACCCACGTGATGGGGGGAAACAAGCCGAATTCATGTTTCCCAGCATCCCTTCTTCTGCAGACAGTGCCCATATAGCTTTGTCATTTCCGGCAGGAACGGGTTTGGGATATATGGTATCGGACTTCTCCAGCCCCAGTTTGCGGCCTCCTCACCCAGTTATTTTGCCAGCAGCCGTGGCTTTGTGCAGGTGTTACCCAGCAGCACCCTGCCCCAGCTGCGTTCATTTGTCTTACCTTGCCTGGGGCTTCTGTGACTCCATGTTTGCGCCCTGCAACCCTGGAGATCCAGGGAGTTAACACCCCAGGGGGACAGCCCCTGCATCCTTCACACACAGCTCCTTGGACATTGCCCACAGTGAGGACCAGCTTGACAGTGTACCTTTAGGTGGGCTCTCCTGCCTCCCCACTTCCCCTCTCGTTTCTTGGGATTGCTTCTCCCAAATAAGCCACCTGCACATGAACCCTGTGTCAGGCTCTGTTTCCTCAGGCAACCCGGGCCAACACATTTCTCTCCTGGGAGATGGCTTATTCTGATGTAAATCTGATTTTTTTCCTGGAAGGAGCAAGATTTTCTCTTCCTTTTTTTTTTAAATTAATTATTTTTATTAACATATAATGTATTATTTTGTCTGTGAATCGTCAGGCTTACACGTTTCACAGCACTCACCATATCACCTACCTCCCCTACAATCAAGCAAAATATTCTTTCCAGACACCAGGATGGCCCATCATTCATTTAAACTTTTGGAGTTTCGGTAAAGTCAGGGAAAGGGGAAAAATGTTTTTCTTTTATAGCTATGCTCTCTAAAGACCCCTCCAGAGGGGTCACTGCTGTCTGGTCCCACAGCTCCCCTGGGAGGAGACCTGGAGGCCATGTTTCCCCAGGGGTGTTCCCTCCCCACACTGCTGTTTTTGGTTTATTTTCCTTAGAAACTTGACCTGTGCACTTGTGTGTTTGGTTAATCAGATTGCTGGGCTGATAGAGCAAGGGTATGGGGCCTTCTCTTCTTCCATGAATTTCTTCCTGTGTGTCCTCTTGTTATTTATTTTAAAATTTTTTAAATTAATTTTATTTATTTATTTGAGAGATCATGAGCAGGGGGGAGGGGTGGAGGGAGAAGCAGACTTCCTACTGGGAGGGAGTGTGGGGGGAGTGGATAGCCCAATGCGGGATTCCATTCCAGGACCACCTGAGCCGGAGGCAGACGCTTAACCTACTGAGCCACCCAAGCACCCTCCCCTTACTTATTTACCACTAATGCTGTCTCAGAATTTGGAACTTACAAAATAAGTACACATTGGGGATTGGTTTGTTCAAGCTGCCTCTCAAAATCCAATGGTGTTCAAGGCGGGGTGACCTAATATTTGTGCTTCCAGTCCTGGGCTGGGCTCCTCTGGCTTCTCATGAACGGGAGGGACATCCCTGGTTTAGGACAGGGACTGATGTACCTGCAGGCGTGGTGACCTGAGGCTTGGAGGGCTATGCAGAGTAGGTCAGATTTACCTCAGGAGGGCATGCTTGCTTTTCTTCCTCAGGGAGCCATTTCCTCCTACTTTGTCCAGCGCTATGGATTTCCTGCAGGATGCAAAGTGGTGGCCTTCACTGGGGACAACCCTGGTGAGTATCTTGAAGGATTTCACTCTCCAAGTAGCCTGACTTGGTCCATGCTGGACATTTGAGAATGCCAACCTCTGGAAACCCTTCTGTGGCAGGCCCCTTCCTCCCTGGCCACCTGCCACACTGCTGGCCTGAAATCTGACTCCCTGTACTGCCCTATCTTGGCTCCGACTCTGTCCTCTGCCTTTCCCTTCCAGTGTGAATGATCAGCAGTTAAGGCAGGCGGTCATGCCCACCCCTCCCTAACTGCCTTTTCTGTTCCAAGCTAATCTTCTCAGTTCTCCAGCCTTTCCTCTAGGACTTGGTTTTGTATCTCCTTCTCGTCATTTGATCTATAGGTGTGAATTACTCTCCATCCAAACACCTTATCCTTCCCCTAGCCGCTCCAGGAAGAGTCATCAGGTCTCTGAAGAAAGGGCAGGTGGCCGCACTGTGCCGTATGTGGTGGCACCTCAGCCCCACCCCTGCAGCCCTTTTCCTAGAGAGCCACCAAATTCAGGTTGCCAGGCAAATGCAAATACAGATACAAGGACACCCAGTGTGCCTTGACTTTCAGAGGAATTATGAATAATTAGTGTAATAAGTGCATTCCATGCAATATTTGAATTTCACATAAGAAATGATCTCTTAGTTTAAGTATGGCCCAAAGTATGTCTCTCTGAAATTCAAATTTGCTCTTAGAAGGTCAATGTAAAGTACGTAGTAGAGGACCTGGGCTGCTGCACAGGTGGGGCCAGGGTTTGCTGTCCTAGGGAGGCTCACTTCCTTCTTAGAGCCTCTCCTGCTTCTCTCTGTAGTCAGGGAGTGTGGCTCCCTATTTCTTATGCTTTGCTCTCCTTTTAAACACATTTAAGTTTTTTTTTCTGCCTTCAGCCCTCCTTCCGGTTTCAGCACCCACCAGCCTCCCTGTACTCTCCTCCTGTTGGCTGTGTAGACAAGCAGGACAGGGGCATCCAAAATAAATAGAGAGAGATGCATATGTCTGCGAGTTGTATGCCTCAAAATAGAGCGGATGGTCCTTGTTAAAATTCATTCTTAACAGCGAGAGTTACTTTATCAGTATTATTATTAGAGTCCCTATTTTCTTCAGTGTTTCTGTATATTTTTGTGATCAGGAAAAAGCACTGAAGTCGCTACTGTTGTTATATGCGTCACTAAGAATAATGCTCATGGCATTCCTCGGTCTCCTTCCAGCCTGGAGCTGAGGGCATGGCAAGCTCGTCCCTGCCACACTTGAGGCCACCTCAGTGTCCTGGGTGTGACCCCTCCCTCCTGGGACAGCCTTGGCTCTGGCATCTGGAGGGAACCCCAGGAGCCAGACAAGGGCCTTTCCCATCCCTGAGCCATTTCTGGAGACGGTCATGCGGGACCTGTTGGCCAAGCACAGAAACTAACAGAGCAGGTTTGGGAGAAGTGATCCCAGTGTTCCTGGTAGGAAGGTGGAGGGGAGGCAGAGGCTGGTGTTTGGAAGCCAGATTTCCACAGTGACAAGGCATGAAGGCCCAGGCTGTCCCTGGGGTTGAGAGGAGGCTCCAGGCTGCAGTGTGTGGGTTCTGGTGCTCCTGGCCCCCATTTCCATATCCCTAAGAGCTGGGAGGTCCAGCCTCCCTCAAAGAAGAACAGTTGGTGTAGGAACACCAACTTAGGAAAGTTTTCCACTTCTGTGGGCCACATCTGTTTTCCTTTCAGAATGAAAATAACTTTGTTGAGTCTCATTAGGCCATGTATAGTCTCGTACCCCCTCTGTCAACTAGAAGAATGTCGGGGGAAGAATGGGCCTTTATAACCACTGAAGTGAGCGCCTGGGTTTGTCTGAGCAGGAATGACAGAGAAGCAGCTTTCCTATCCTACCTCCTGGACCTCGGTTTCAGGCTGAAGGTTGGCGATGCCAGGCAGGTAGCCCTCAGTCAGTCCCTCCCGAAGTGTGACCTTGAGGGTGCGGCTGTTTTAAATGATGCATTAGTTGCTTCTCCATTAAAACAACAGCAGTGATGAGCAAGCAGACTAACCAAGCTCATGCTCTTTGTCTTACTCACAAGGGATACCTCTTCACTGCAGGGAAAGAAAAAAAAAATTAAACACTGACAAACCAAAAGAAGGATGTAAAAATCATCCATAATCTCTTAACCCAGAGATAATCACAGTTAAAATTTTGATGGCTATCCTTCCACATTTCTTTCTGTGCTCATAAATAAACATATTTTGTTTTAGTGGGCAGCATCATTTCAACGGTTGCCTAGGGCCCAGTGGTCCCACATTTATCTCCCTAGTCCCCTGTGGTGGAGGTCGGTGGGGCTTCTGTGCGCTGGCAGTGCAAACAGTGATGATGTGCACACCCTGTCCTGTCCCTCATCCCTACAGGCTAAGTTCTACAAGATGGGGCTCTTGGATCCAAGGCTCTGACACACACGGCAGCAGTGGTGGAGGACACCTGTCCCTCCCACATTTCTCCTTCACTCGCTCAGTCAGTCACATTTAGTGAGCAGCCCCATCCACGCCCCGCCCCCGGCCCGGTCCATGCTAGACCTTCTTTTAGTTCCAGAGTGCATCAGTGAGCCCAGCAGATGCGGACTGCTATTCTGGGCCCCCTGTCTCGGGGACAGACCGCTCTTTACATTCTGCCCCTTCACACTCCTGCCTCACCTTTGTCTTTCCCTGCCATGTGTCTGATGTCTTGACTCGGTTCCCTTGGTTCTCTGCACTCTTGGGAGCACCTGATGGTGGGGAGTTGGACCCTTTTAGAAGACGCATCCCAGCTCAGATCAGAGGCCCTACTGATCTGAGACTACAGGGACTCTATCCTTTCACACCGGGGTCCTCCCCTTGGGCTCTCCCAAACCCTCAGCTCATCCTTTCCTACCTCTACCCTGGTATGTGGCTTGGGGCGGGAGGTTCGGAGCTGGCTCCCACCTGGGGGTGACTGGTTTGCTTTGTGGCTCTGTGTGACCTCCCGCTAACCAGAGGTTCCCCTCCCATTCTCAGCATCGCTGGCAGGCATGAAGCTGGAGGAAGGTGACATTGCGGTAAGGCGACTTCTCACATCTCTCACCCATAAGCAAAGCCCACTCTCTCTGCCCAGGGGGACAAGGGCCCCAGCAGCATCTTTGTTGCCTATTAGAGGGTCTGGCGGTCCCAAAAGGCAGCTGAGGGAGGGGATAGGAAGACCCAGGCCCCAGGACCTGCTCATATCTCCTCTCTTAGAAGGTCATGGCCTTTGCCCGGTAGGCAGGTCCCCTTATTGGCCAGTTTTGGTGGATACAGTGGCAGAGAGGTCAGGCATTGGAGCGGAAGACTGTGAGCTCTCCGGATGTATAAAGAAAACAGAACCTGTGCTCTTCTGGGTCTAATGGGAAAGTCATCTGGGAACCAGTTGTCACCCAAACAGTTAGTTAGATACAACTGTGGTTAAGTTCTAGAAAATGGGCCCACAGTTTCCATGAGATTCTAAATCTGGTTGCTAATTGGTTTGTCTGGTGTGGGAGGGTCAGCAGAGGTTTCTCTGAGGAAGTGGTGTATACTCTGAGGTCTGCGGCATGAGGAGTGAAATGATGGAGGTTTGGGGATGGTGGAGGGGGGCAGAGGTGCCTCATCTCTGGCCATTTCTTCCCAGGTCAGCCTGGGCACCAGCGACACCCTATTTCTCTGGCTCCAGGAGCCCATGCCCGCCCTGGAAGGGCACATCTTCTGCAACCCGGTTGATGCCCAGCACTATATGGCGCTCCTGTGGTAAGCTTGGTGGGCAGTGGGCACGTCAGGCACTATCTGGAGCCCTCGAGCTCTTCTTAGCAGGCTTTCGTGGCAGCTGAGACGCTGGGACTCACTGGGTTTTTCTGACAGCAGAGCTGGGTGGGGAGGAACCCAGGACATGGAGTGCTCCCCAAATCCAGATTCGAATCCCATCCTCAACACCCATATCCTATGTGGCTGGGGGCAGACCCCAGAGCGTGTCTCAGCCACAGTCTCGACTCATGAAATGTGTTGTTTAGGACACGCGTAGCACATGGTAGACGTTCAGTAAATAGTAGGAAGCATGCCCTGCCCCTGATGGTTGTCATGGAGGATGTGTACTCTGCACCCTGATCACAGGCCTTTGGAAACCCACCAGAGGCACCTAGGGAGGTTCCTGAGCCTCTAAACTCTAGGAACCATTGGAGAATATGTAGGTCTAGTGAATATAGCTGGCTCTGTTCCATTGTCCAGGTGGTATAACGTGTAGAAGCTACAACTCCCCATATTTCCCTGGGGTGTCTTCGTGGCAGCCTCTGTAAACAGACCCCAAGACAGGCCTTCCCCAGTTACTCCCAGGGACCTTCGCTGGGCGTAATACCTGAGGGAGAGCCTCAGATCTCTGCTGTCCACTGCCTGGGTTGTGGTCCAGTCCGACCTGCAGCCCTTCAACCTGGGACTCTTCCCCAAAACACATGGGTCCAGCCAGCAAGCACTGGGTGCCCCCGCCCCCCGGGTTCTGTGCACTTCTGCAGCTTTAAAAATGGCTCCCTCATGAGAGAGAAGATCCGCGATGAGTCCGCTTCCTGTTCCTGGAGTGATTTCTCTGAGGCGCTGCGGTCCACGGAGATGGGCAACAGCGGGAACCTGGGTAGGCTGTTTGGTGATGCACTGGCCTGTGAAGGGCAGCAGCTGCTGGCAGGAGGGCCCCAGGGGAATGGGGAGAGAGGACCATGGAGCAAGCCAGGGGAGCCCCAGCTATCCGTCCTTCTGCTCCATGGGCCTTCCAAGCTAGCATGAGACCCAATGATGTGAGTTAGTAGGGCCATTCTCTGTGCTTTGAGTGGAGGGCCCTGTCTGCTTCAGAGCCCCTGGTGACTACCTCAGGGATGGCAGCCATGGCTCCTGCTCCACTCTGGTGTGCACCCATCCATAGCTTTCTGCCCCAGCTGCAGCGTTCTGTTCAGAAGAGGGCCCAACCTTGGGCCAGGCCTCCTGAGCAGGGAGGGGACGCGCCACCCTTGGCCAAACCTGAGCTGGTGTTTTCGGGGCATTGGGGCAGCTGCCTCTGGTCTGGGCTGTTGGGTGAGTGTTGGCGGAACTGTCTCTAAGAAGATATAGCCCCAGCACTTCCAGTTCCTGTCTTTCCTGCTAGAGAGCAAGACGGGAAGTATTCCCGTCTCTTCTGGGGGCCAGAGATGTGGGGTCACGTCACCCTATTCCGTCCTAAGTCTTTGAGAAGCTTATATTTTGCTTTTGATTACTGACAATGAATCTCTTCCTGGTCTGGTTTCAGGTTTTTATTTTGATGTAATGGAGATCACCCCTGAAATTACTGGGCGCCACCGGTTTAGCGCAGAAAACCGCCAGGTATGTGTGGTATGGGAGGGACATCGGCTCCAGTTCTGAGTGTTGAATTCAACAATTGCCTCCCAGGTTCTGCTACTTGAGGGACTTCCTGTACTCCGCTATTGCTTGAGCAAACATTTGGATGGGCCAAAGTGCATTTCCGTCCTGGGGAACCCACAGGATCTAAGACACTGTTGTCTCTCACAAAGAGGAGTACAAACAAACAAACAAAAAAGCCTGCGGGCTTTCCCCTGAGCTAACACATGTCCACGCTGACCGCCACTGAGAGCCGTAGAGCCTGTTCCCTCTGCAGGCTCAACCCTGCACCCCCAAAGACTCACACTTTCTCCAGATCAGGAATTCCTTCCTGATCGAAAGCCTCGGGGACAGGATGCATGAACATTTACTGAGCGCTGTTTTCCTCCAAGCACACCGTGCCGGTGGCTTCCCGCATCCTCCATTGACTGCTCAGAGCATCTTGAGGTCCAGAGATGCTGAATCATGTGCCCAAGTCAGCAGGACCTAGGAGGTGGAGGGAGGGGGCCTCCAGACCCGATCCTCCCTGGCCCTGAAGCGCTGTTTCCTTTCCCCTCCACTGTGCTGCCTTTCCTGCGTGGGCCTGAGTAATTCCCTCTGTCTAGTAACTGTTACAGTTAGAGTTGGCATCAGCTTTGTGGCTGATGAAGTCACTGCATGTTGGGTTGTAAGTGGAAAGCCTTATACAAACTCTAGCGGGGAGGGGCTCATCTCAGTCTTCTGAGGAAGGGTCTCTTTGGTTTCTGTTGTTCCAACAGAGAAGACGTGCCTGTTCCCTTTTGCATAAACCCATCAAGGTCTGTCAGGGAGAAGGTAGGGTTTGTCACTGGTCTCAGGGGCTAAGGCCTGGGTGAAGCTGGGGTTGCCACCTAGCAGCAGTAGCCTGCACGACACTCCACAGTGTTCTGTGGGTTCTCAGCATAAGCTCCGGGTTCTCACTTGGGACCAAACACCAAGATCCAGCCCTGTTGTGTCATTTGATCTTTAGAACCACCGTGAAACTCAGGTACCGTTATGGCCTTGGTTTTGTTAAGAAAGAAAATGAGAATCCCAACGAGATTTACAGAACTTATTCGAGGTGGCAGAGCTGAACCCTCCGTGGCCTGAGACCAAGCTCCCCAATGCTCTGGCTCCCTGAAGTGAGCACACCTGAGGCTGGGGTCACGTATGTGTGGGGGACATGCTTGTGTGCACACATATGGCAGGTGCTTAGTGGGTCAAGAGCTCCAGCTGTGTGTGAGCTGCCCAGGAGACCCGATCCCTGAGTTCCGAATCTGGGCCACATATGCACACGCACGCACAGACGCGTGCACACACAGTGAAGGGACAGCAAAGGTTTTCACGGTGCCTACTTTCTCTTGGGGACAGGTCTCAGCATTCCCGGGGGCTGTGGAGATCCGGGCACTGATCGAAGGGCAGTTCATGGCCAAGAGGATCCATGCTGAGGGCTTGGGTTACCGAGTCAGTAAGTGAGTGGCTGGCGGGCTGTGTTCTGGGGCGGGGACCCTCACACCCTGAGGTGCTTGTGATCCTTCCTGGCCTTCAGGTCAGGCACTGTCTGTCGAGGCTTCACTCCAGGGGCTGGAGGAGAGGGAGCCCAGCCCCAGGTGGCTAGGGAGAAGGTGAGTCAGTGGGCAGGGATATGCAGGCAGGCAGGGGATGAGGGGACACTTGTTCCTGCTTCTCTGCTCTGTCCCCAGTAGCCTGACCTCTTAGCAAGTAGCTGTAGCACTTAGAGACCTTTCTGTAGCCCAGACCTGAGACAACATGATATCCCAAGCCCTGGACCCTGAGGACATGGGCAATGCCAGTGGGAGAGGTCTATGCTGGGGCCACCTGCCTCTGGGGCACAGCCTAAGCACTTCAATTTGGACAGAGAAGAGTGGGAATACAGAACCACTGTCCCCACTGAGAGATCTGGAATGGAAAGGCAGGGCAGGATGGATTGGGGCAGGCACCCACAGAAAGAAAGGGATTTCTAAGAACTTGAGCTATGGAACGGGCAGCCTCAGGGGGACAGCGAGTTCTCCTTACTGCTGGCCCTGGAATGGTCTGGGGCACAGGCTTCTGCCCTAAGGGTGGAGTCCTCATGATACTTTTGTGGACAACCTGAGCTCTGTGTAGTATGTTTTCTGCTTTTGAGCCAACCAAGTGCAAGCGTACTCTGGAAGTCAGCACTAGGTAAGCCTTTCCGGGAAGCCACACATGCACACACACCCCGGCAGTCGCGCCTCTCTGTGAAGGCCTAACGGAGATGTGTACCCGTGGGCTCTAGAGACGTACAGGAGAGCAATCGTCGTGGCTGGTGCCCACCGGCCCCATGCTGCAGCCCGGCGCCTGTGGGTGGTAGGCAGGACAGGTGCATTGTGGGCTATTCATGCAATGTGACGTGACAGAGAAATGAAAATAAACCAGCCTCCACCCTGGGCAACGAAATGGATGAAGCTCGCACATGTCTCTCAGTGCGAAAGAAGCCAGGCACAACAGTACGCGGGGTGGGATTCCATGTCTGTCAAGTTCAAAACCGGACGAAACGATTTGCTGTCACTGGAAGCCAGGGTGGCGAGCCTGCTACCTTTCAGAGGTAGAGGGCCTCTGTGGTGCTGTTGGTGTTCTCTAAGTTACACGCGAGCCTGGAGTTTGTGAGAATTTGTCAAGCGGTCAGCTTATGAGGCGTTCTGCATGTTTTTTGGGGTATATAAGTTCACCACAAATTTGAAAGTAAATAAAATGAGCATGATAAACATTTCCATTTCTCTCCATTCCGTCACTCAAAGTCTGAAAAGAAATTCCCTGGGGCACCTGGGTGGCTCAGTCGGTTAAGCATCTGCCCCTGGCTCAGGTCATGATCCCCAGGGTCCTGGGGTTGAGCCCCATGTAGGGCTCCCTGCTTAGCAGGGAGTCTGCTTCTCCCTCTCTCTCTCTCCCCATCTCCCTCCACGTGCTCTCTCTCCCACACCCTCTCTCTGCGTCTCTCAAATAAATAAATAAAATCTTAAAAAAGAAAGAAAGAAATACATTCTCCAAAGATCTCCAAAGATTTCAGAATCTCCTGAAAAGTGAGACTGGTGAGCAGGGCAGGGATGGGGCTGAGGTTGGCGCTCACATCTGGCATGAAGGGTTCTCCGGCCAGCAGAAGGTGGCACTTCGTCGGGAGCTGGCCCCGAGCAGTGTGCAGGAAGAGGCGGTCAGAGTAGAGAAGTCCTCCTGGGCACTGGAGAGGGGAAGGGATTATGCCACCATTCCCAGCCTTTAAAGCATTTTTGTGCAAACCCACATAAAGTTCTTTATCCTCTTAGCAAGCTTAAAGGCAGTGTCAAACCTGTCCTGCCGGCTCTGCTGGGTTCCTCTCCAGTAAGATTACATAAATGAACATGCCTGGAACCAAGCAGGGCTACACGAACGTGAGGCATCATTCTCCCAGCTGCTGTGTGGACTGACCCGTGTTCTTAGGGGACTTGCTTCTATAACTCGACATTATGTTTATGAATTCCTCCGTGTGAATACTTTGCTCATTATCGGCTCTCCCGGTGGTGTGGCGATCCATCACGGGCTTGTACCGGGATCGACTGATCCACTGTTCTCTGACGGACGTTTGCGCTTCCCAGCTCAGTGTCATGAACTGTGCCGTGAATGGTGCATGCCCTTGGCTGATTTTTCTTTACTTCATCCCTCCTGTGTGACAGGGATCAGTAAACTGACCACCTGAGTGTACGGATTATTTTTCTAGAACTTGTCATGTTTGGCTAGCATAATGTTTACTTTGCTAATCAGATACCTTTGGGCTGGGCCTGCTCACTCCAGGGCCAGTGTGGCACAGGTGCAGCTGTTCCCTAGCCCAGTCCCCTCAGTTACTCCCTTCTCCTGGCCCCGCAGATGGTCCTGTTGTCGGCACCTGGGCCTACAGCTCCTGCTTCTTCTTTTTTTAAATTAGATTTTATTTATTTATTTATTTATTTGTTTGAGAGAGAGAGACAGCACGAACAGGTAGGAGGAGCAAAGGGAGAAGCAGGCTCCTCCATGAGCAAGGAGCCCATGTTGGGACTCCATCCCAGGACCCCCGGGTCATGACCTGAGCCGAAGGCAGACGTTTCACCAACTGAGCCACACAGGTGCCCTCTTGTTTTTTTTCTAGTAATGACTTAAAATTTCAACCTAGATACCAACACTTAACTGCTTTGGATCACTGTTTGGAATTTATATTCTCTTTAGTAATTATATCCCCCACTAAAAGACATTATATTATGCTTCTTCTTTTCTCTTTCTTCTTTCTTATTTAAAGATTTTATTTATTTATGTGAGAGAGAGAGAGAGAGCGAGCACAAGTAGGGGGAGGGTTAGATGGAGAGGGAGAAGTGACTCCCCACTGAGCAAGGAGCCCAGACGCAGGGCTCAGTCCCAGGACCCTGGGATCATGACCTGAGCTGAAGGCAGAGGCTTAACCTCCTGAGCCACCCAGGTGCCCCCTCTTCTCTCTTTTCTTTACCTCCCATTTTCCAGTTCCAGAATGCTACTGTTCAGTGTGCATTATGCATCAATAACTATTTAAATTGTACACTTGGTGGCTTTCCTTGATTACCACTATTTATTATATCACACATCTAAGTGGTTTTGTATCTTTCATCTTTGCTTCAGGACATCCTTGATTAATTCTTTCATGTAGAGGTGGAGGTATGGGGTATGGTCTCTGTATGAAAATAGGTTAATTTTGCCTTCACACTTAAATGCTACTTTTTATAATATGTGGAATTCTGAATTCAAACATCATATTATTTTGCAACTTTGAAAATAACATTCTGTAGTCTTCTGACTTAGAGTGTTGCCAGTGAGAAGCCCATCTGAATGATTTTGTTTACAGAATCTTCTAGAATCTTCTTTCTTAGGATTTTGAAATTTCTCAACTAAAGTCTAGATATCAGGCCTTATGCTTTCATTGTGCTGAGCACCTGCTGGCCCCTTTTGCCTGAATATATATGACTTTTTCTAGCTTGGGAAAATTTATTACATAATTTCTCCAATGATTTCATTCCTTCATTTCCCCCGTTCTTTTTACTAAGATTTATATTAGACCAGTGGTTTCTGACTAAGGTGGTTTTGCCCCCCAGAGGATATTTGACAATATCTGGAGACATTCTGGTGTCACAAACGGGGAGCCCTCCGGCATCCCACCAGCCTGGACGCCGCTGCACATTCTGCAGTGTGCGTGACAGCCTCCCCTTCTCCCCTCCCCTGCGCAGCCAATGATTATCCAGCCCAAGTGTCAGCTGTGTCCAGCTTGAGAAACTTGTCTAATACAGGCCAGGTGTGGGCTCTCTGGCCCTAACTGCATGTTGCTTTATTTCATCATAGACTTGTCATTATTGGGGGCCCCAGGCTCAGTCGGAAGACCATGCAACTAGTCATCTTGAGGTCGTGAGTTCAACCATGTTGGCTTTAGAGATGACATAAATAAGTAAATAAAATTGTTAAAAAATGAACTTGTCACTATCATACTCAGTTTTTAAATTCATTTCTTTATGGACTGTCCTTCCTCAACTAGGAAATAGGCTCTTTGAGAAGGAGAATCTCATCCATCTTGTGGAACCATCTATTCCCACTTAATAAACCACTGCCAGGTGGTAACTGGGCACCCCCTAAGTATTTGCAGACTGAACAGCTCTAAAGGATAAATGAATTCTGTGTCTTCTGACTTCATTCTGTCACTTTCCTTGTCATTTTAAATCATAGGGAATTTCCTGGACTGCATCTTTCAGTTTATTGTATTAGATATGGCCGTGTTTATTCTACTATTTAGTTTTTCCACCTAAACGTGTTTGTCATCATGTATCATTTTTTATTTTTATTTTTTAAAGATTTTACTTATCTATTTGAGAGAGAGAGAGAGAGAGCGAACACAAGCAGGAGAGGGGCCAGAGGCAGAGGGAGAAGCAGACTATCCGCTGAGCAAGGAGTCCGATGTGGGACTTGATCCCAGGACCCTGAGATCATGACCAGAGCCAAAGGCAGATGCTTAACCGACTTAGCCACCCAGGCGCCCCTATATATCATTTTTTAATTTTTAGAACTCTGTCTTGTGTCCCAGTTCTTCTTCGTAGTGGTTTATTCTTTTTAATGGATTCTATACCTGTTCAAGTACACGAGATGATAAAATATTGGAATTTTTTCAAATTTGCCTTTTGTTGCCTGGGTTCTTTTCCTTCTGAGGTAGTCTGTTCACAGTGATCCTTCTCTTTCACACCGTTGGTTTTTCTCAATCACTTTGGCTGTGGGTTGGTAGTACCGAATGAGTAACTGGGTCTCAGTGTAGACAGGGAGCCTAGGTTGCTGTTCACGTACGAGGCCCCTCCTCCGTGTCCCACCCGACCTGCCCTCTCCAAGCTGCAGAAGTAGATGGTGTGACAATAGGCAGATTTAAGTTGAAACTTGTGAGCATCGGATAAGCTTTAAAGCTGGAGTCCTCCCTACAAAGGCTCTCCACATGCTAAAATCAGCAGCATTTCATTCTGTTTTTTTTTTTTTAAGATTTTATTTATTTATTTGACAGAGAGAGATCACAAGTAGTCAGAAAGGCAGGCAGAGGGGGGGGGGGCGGGAAGCAGGCTCCCCGCTGAGCAGAGAGCCTGATGCGGGGCTCAATCCCAGGACCCTGAGATCATGACCTGAGCTGAAGGCAGAGGCTTAACCCACTGAGCCACCCAGGTGCCCCAGCAGCATTTCATTCTGATTGGAAGATGAATGCATCTTATTTCTCTGATAGGTGATTGCCTGTCCCTTTCCATGTCTGCCCCCTTAGCTCAGTATTACTTCAAGTTCTGATTCCCCTCAAGACCTCCAGGCCCCCTCCCAGGCAGCAGCTCATTTTGGCTGGAGGGCAGTTCTTTTTTTTTCTTTTTAAAGATTTTATTTATTTATTTGACAGACAGAGATCACAAGTAGGCAGAGAGGCAGGAAGAGAGAGAGAGGAGGAAGCAGGCTGCCCACTGAGCAGAGAGCCCGATGTAGGGCTCGATCCCAGGACTCTGAGATCATGACCTGAGCCAAAGGCAGAGGCTTAACCCACTGAGCCACAAAGGCACCCCAGAGGGCAGTTTTTTTTTTTAATCTGGGGGTCAGATGCTGCTGCTGATCAGTGGAAGTGGGTAGGGACAGAGGCTGAGAGTCTTGAGGTTCTGAAATCACTGGTATATTGTCAGTGCATGAGGGCTTCCGAGTCCCCACCAACACTTAGCATTAAGCACCTTTGAATCCTTTGCTAATCTGAGGGATATAAACTAGTATCTCAGTGTTACTTTCATTTGCTTTTTTTTTTTTTCATTAATAATGATTTTGAACAGCTCTTTATAACTTTGGGTTTTTTCCTCTATGAATTGGCTGTTTGTATCTTTTACCATTTTCCCCACATTGGACTTCCCATCTTTTTCTTAACCATTTTCAGGAGTTTGTCATATACTTCGAGTAGTACTAGATCCTTGTCAGCTTTCTGTGTCACAAGCATCTTCTGTCATTTGTCTGTTATCCTTATTTATAGTGTTGGCAACTGAACAGAATTTTGATTAAATTAAATCTGCCAATATTTCTTTTTAAATTTTATGCTGTTGAGATGCTGTTGAAGAGGTTTTTCCCCTCTTCCAGTGCCACAGAAATTTTTTTTACATTTTGTACTGTTCGTGTAACTTCCACGTTTAGAACTTCTGGAGTTCACCTTTGTGAATGGTGTAAATCAGGATCCGGTTTAATTTTTTTCCACATGATGACCCCATTCCCTTTTCCTTCACTACTTGTAGTGCCCTTTTACTCATATAGCAAGTTTTTATATATATATGTGGGTCTCTCTCCGCATCCCCTTTGCCATTCCATTGGTTTATTCATCTGTTCTTGGGACAAACCATCATTACAGCTTTGTAGTATGTACTAGTTGGCCAGGTTTGCATGACACAGTACCATAGACTGGATGGATCAAACAACAGATATTTATTTTATCACAGTCCTGGAGGCTAAAAGTCTGAGATCAAGGTATCAGCAGGGTTGGTTTTTCCCACGGTCTCTCTCCCTGACCTGTAGATGCCTGTGTCTTCACATGGTTTTCCCACTGTGTATCCTAATAGACTCTTCTTATAAAGGCAGCAGCCATATTGGATTAGAGCTCACCCTAATGGCCTCATTTCAATTAACTACCTTTTAAAACATGTATCTGTCTTTATCTCCAAATACGGTCACATTCTGAGGTACTAGGAATTAGAACTCCAACATACAAATTTTGAGGAGACATAGTTCAGCCCCAAACATGTCTTAATATCTAATATAGCAACTCATCCCTCACTTTTCTTTTTTCATTGTTGTCTTAGCCATTTTTGGGTCTTTATTTTTCCATAAATATACTAAATTGATTCAGTTCTTTTATTAAAAAAATCCAGTTGGAATATATGTTTAGGTTGCCTTGAATTTATAAATTCATTTGAAAAAGTTGACACTTTGATAATGTTAGTTCAAATCCATCCAAGACCATGGGACATCTTTTAATTTACTTAGGTATTCCTTTTGTACTTTAATAAGTTTCCATTTTTTTCCCACATAGATACTTCTGAATTCTTTGCTAAGGTATTTCCTGGCTACATTGTATTTCTGGTTGCCATTGTGAATGGCAACTATCACATTTGGTAATTGATTTTTGCTAGAAATGCCATTGTTTGTTATAAGTTGGTTTTTGTATCTGGCAACCTTATTAAACTTTAATTAGTTTGCTTATTTTTTATTTTTCTAAGTAGTTTGTTATCTGTAAAATAATGGTAGTTTTATTTATTTTCTTTAAATCCTGATACATTTATTTATTTTTCTTGCCTTATAGGCATGGCTAGTATAACTAGTACTATGTGACAGAGTAGTGGATGATATTAAGTCTTTGTTTTGTTCCTACTATTTATTATCTATTGCTATGTAACAAATTTCTTCAAGACCTAGCAGCTTAAAATAACACTGAACATGTATTATCTTACGTGGTTTCTGTGGGTCAGTAATTTTGGATTAACATAACTCAGTCATTCTGGCTGAGGTCTTCTTCTCAAGAAGACCTGAGCCCTGTGTGATAAGCAAGAGGCATTGGCTCAGTACAAGCCCTCTGTGGCTGAAGAACTCTGCAAAAGTCTTTTTTGTCTTGCAGAGATTGTTACAGCCATCAATGTTTTCTTCTTCCTTGCAGTGCCCAAGACAAAGATTCTGGCCACTGGAGGGGCATCTCACAACAGAGACATCTTACAGGTATGTGATGATAGCAGCCCAAGCAGTAGGGCCTCTTCCATGTCTGTTACTTCTAAGAGCCAGACACTGTCTTTATTGGACTGCCTCTGTTCCCACTGCTGCAGATGTCTGAACACCAGACTATCACATCATGGGGCTGTCAGTGTCTTACTGGGACACTGAGAAGTTTCGGATGTAGCCTGAGGCTGTGTCAACTATTGACTTATAATATACCTGTCTTAGATAAAAATTCTCTAAAAGAAGAGCCCAAGTTGGGAATTCTTCTATAAGTGGATTGTTGAGAAAGTGCTCCCAGGAGACAGTGAGGGGGGCGGTAGGGCCAGGGGAGATGCTAAGGCCCCCAGGCCACCCTGACTCTATTATTATTAGGGTGGCATGGTCGAGTATACTTACTGTAAGGCAGTAGAGGTGGAATGGAAGGCATCAGAAGACACATGAGGAAAGAGAGCATAGAAAATGTGTGCCAAATGTCTGTGTTCCCTCCGAGGAACAGCTTACCCCAGTAAGAACCTCCTTCCTTTTCAGGTGCTTGCAGATGTGTTTGGCGCCCCAGTATATGTCACAGACACTGCCAACTCAGCCTGTGTGGGCTCCGCATACCGAGCTTTCCATGGTAGGTCGAGGGATGGAGAGTAGAGCCTTCTGGAAGAGTTGGGGCACTGGTTGGGCTAAAGGGGATAGAAAAGGGGAAATTGGAATGTTCCCAGTCTTTAGGGACATTGGAGTCTTGAGCTTCAGTTTCATTTTTCTCCCTCCTAGCAGGCAAGAACCAACTTCAAATCTTCTGTTCTTTTATTCTGTATTTAAAGTGGGGAAAGAAAAGTAGGTTCCTAACTGAATGAGGCTTGGTCACACTCAGGCTCAGCACAGGGACATTGGGAAAGGACGTGGGACATGCTGGAGGGCACATGGGGGGGGGGTTCTGGACACCTGGTGGGCGGGAGAAGTGGATGAAGTCCAGGGCCATCATTTCAGCAAATGCAGGAAGTGGAGACAAAGCTGAAGGCTTCAGAGCCAAACAGTCCAGTACCCTGGACAGCTCCATGAGGGCCCATCGCTCTGATGGAGGCCTTGCTGAAACTCCGATCCCCCCTTCCAGGCAGGTTCTCCTGGGAGCTGCCCCTGCCCACAAGGGGCCCATTTAGTCAATCTGCCCTGTGCTCTGCTGGCTCCGACTGCTCCTCCAGCTGCCCATTTATCTCAAGGGCTCTCTTCCCTCTGGCAGTTCTATTCATGCATTTACTCTTCGCTTTTTAACACACCAATTTAAACTTACATGTTTCTATCAACATTGAGAATTAATCAGGGACCAGCTCCTTCTCTTAATAATTAACCTCTTACTCTTTGACACCCCTCCCTCCTTACCCTGTCTACCTCACCCCACCTCATGCCACCTCCTGTGTCAAGATCACTGGGTAATTTATTTCCAGATTGTGTTTTTAATTAAACTTTACATCATATTGGCTTTTATTTGTATTTCCTTATGAATCTCTCTCTCTTTCTAAATCTGTGCATTTTCTTTCTCCTTTTTCTTTTCCATGGTAGTTTTGTTGGACTCTACAACCTAGATAAGTTTAAGAGGAAATTTAATAGGTGATAATTTTGGAGGCGTTACATACCCTGCATGGACTTTGTTTTACCCTCTACAAGAATGCTACCTTCTGGGGCACCTGGGTGGCTCAGTTGTTTAAACATCTGACTTTGGCTCGGGTCCTGGAATTGAGCCCTGAGTCAGGCTCCCTGCTTAGCGAGGAGTCTCCTTCTCTCTCTCCCTCTGCTCTTCCCCCCACTTGTGCTCTTCCTCCCTCTCTCTCAAATGAATAAATAAATAATATTTTTTTTAAATGCTACCTTTTTTGGGCAAAGGACCCTAACTTCAAAATTCTCCCAGCACCTTGAAAATACTGTTTCCATAATCTTCTGGCCCTTAGTGTTGCCCATGAGAAGCAGCTCAGGGCCCACTTCTCACTCCTCCTCCTGCTAAAGTGGGAAAAGCGCTGCCCTTTAGGGCCTCCACTGCTATGTGGCACTGCATTTCTTTTTTATTTTTCCCTTTCTTTGCCTATTGTTTTGCCAGAGGTTACCTGGGGCAATACCCCACTCTGCCCTTCAAAACTGCAGCCCATGCAAAGTCCAAGCACACCGGCCCTCACCCTGAGGTGTCTCAGCCACTTCATGTCTGTTCTCCCAGCTGCGTCCAGGCTGAACCTCACACATAGGCAGTCTCTGAATGAATAGACAAGGGACCAGTGTCTTTTGAGTGGTATCTCTGTTGCCCCCCGCCCCACCCTGTTCCCAGGCAGCTCTAAGCCGAGATATCCCAGCATTTTCTTGGAAACTGGGCCTCATGTCTTCCCCAGGCCCTGCCTCACTCACGGTGGTCTTATGTTTCCCTGCCAATCTGATAGCACTCCTTAAAAACTGTCTAGAAATTCCTCACTTTTCTGCCCACTGATGGTAGACTTCCCTCCTTCCCAGCCCTGTGCTCATTTGCTTGGGAGTATTTATTGAGTGTCTCAGGTATGCAGGTGCTATGTGAGGCCCAGTGCCTGGCTTCACAGAGCTTTGGGCTCAGCAAGGGCAGGACCTTAAATCTGGGGCCAGAAATTGTACGAAGTCTCTGGGGACAGCAGATGGTACTTAGGGGTGGAGGGTTAGGGAGCCTCGGAACAGGTGACATTGTAAACCACAGGTTGTCTGAGAAGAGCATAGGTCCATGAAGAGAGGAAACGGAGACTCTCCATACAGTGAAAAGGCTCTGAGGTAGAAGGAATCCTAAGAAGCCTGGGGTGGCTTCAGTGCCCTGAGCCATGGGAGCCAGGTGAGGGAGGAGAGGCAGGCAACTCCTCCTGTCAGGTGTGGGGTCAGGGAGGTGGCGGGGAGTGGGAAGGGGGGTTGGTGTTAGCTGCCCTGCTGGGACAGCTGCTGTCCCAGCGAGCAAGACAACGTAGGCCCCGCTGGGGAGAGGTCTGCACATCAAATTTCTCTCTCTTCTCTCTCTTTTCTTCTCTAACAGTTTTACTGAGGCACAATTTATATGACAAAAAAATCACCCAATTTTAAGTGTACAGCTCAGTGATTTTTTAGTAAATTTACTGAGTTGTGCAACCATCACCATAATCCCATTTTAGAATAGTTTATCACCCCAGAGATAAGATGCTATTTTTAGTTAATGTCTTCATTTGCAACATGCACTGATATGAAATGAGCTTTCCCTTCTAGGCCTTGCAGCTGGAACAGACGTGTCCTTTTCAGAGGTGGTGAAGTTAGCCCCAAATCCCAGATTAGCTGCTACCCCAACCCCAGGAGCTTCTCAGGTGAGAGACCTTCAGAATCTGGTCGTAGCCTTTGCATTGTGAAAACCAGCCACAGTTAACTCTTGAAAAACACAGGAATGATGGATGCCAGTCCCCTTGCAGACACAAAAATGTGCATATAACTTTTGACTCCCTCAAAACTACTAATAGCCTACTGTTGACCAGAAGCCTTACTTATAACATACCTAGTCAATTAACACAAATTTTCTATATTATATGTGCTATATATTACTATAACCAAATAAACTAGAGAAAAGAAACTGCCAAGAAAATAATAAGCAAAATGCATTTACCATTTACTCTATTGAAAAAAAAATCCACCTGTAAGTAGACCCACACAGTTCAAACCCATGATGTTCAAGGTCAACAGTAGGTTTGGTTCTTCTTTCCAAAAGGTAAGTTTGGCTCTGTCACTTAATGTTGAAGTTGATGTGTTCAGCTAATGGGGAAATCATCCTTTTGGGGTTTTAACTGTCAGGGAAACAGAGCAAAAGGAGCCAGGTTGTCAGCTGAGATTCACAGATACTGATGATTTTATAGCCCCAGGGGTCAGATCTATTGCTGGGTATGTCTTCAGTGTTCCATATGCCTCAGAACGAGCCCTTATACTTCGAGGGTTACAGAAGCCACAGAAGGACTCTGTCACTTAAGCATAAGACGTGCTGCATTTGTAGCCCTCAGATCTGAAGTCTGGATCCAACACAGGTGTGCAGAAAATCCAGGAAATCCCCCCTTGTTACAGCTTGGGTTCTCTGGAAAGCAGACCCTGAGATGCTAATTGGGGTGCAGGACATTTATTGGAGGTGCTCTTGGGATCTACATCCGTGGAGGGGGAAATGAGGAGGCAGGTCGGGGCACAGTGAGGAGGTGAGCCATGGGGCAATCCCTGTGGAGACCTCAGCCAGCCCTAGGGCAAGTTCTGAAGCTGGGCTGACTCTTTGGACTCTAACCTAGCTAGGGTGAGGGGGCTGGGCCATTACACCTCATGTCAGCTGGTCTCCGTATGCAGTCCACCCCAGGATGGGGTAAGGCAGCGCTCTCTAGCCAAAGCCATCCCCAAAGGGGGCTGTCAGCTGAGGGCTGGACGAATAAGGCCTTTATTCTTAAGGAGCACTTTGGGTGGTAGGCCAATGCATCCAGTATGCCTCTTTTCCTGTTTGCAGAATGTTCTTGCAAAACATTCTGGGGCTGTGCAGACAGAGGGCGTTATTACTGATGCAGCAGGCAGTAGGGGCTTCATGCTTGTCCCAGATTGCCTTGGCCCTTAAGTGCCATGGGACAATATGGAGTGGGCCCAGGAAGATACTGTGCACGCACCGTGTCTGTGTCACAACCGAGTGACCCCAAGCTTAGGAAACTCCCAAATTATAAAGGACCTGCAAGGCAGATCTGCCCAACCTTTGCCCTCGATGGAAACATTTTCTGTACTAGCCTGGTCAGCAAGTAAATTTTCCCTCTGCCCTGAGGACGACTCTATCTCTATCTGCCAGTGCTATTTGCTGTATAAACATTGAAAAGATAGTCTGCAACAAAAGCTGTCACTGGATATGTAGACACATCATGGAGAATTGTCTCCCAACCTATCTTGGGCCAGAAGCTCCCCGTTTCTGGGTGACCACAAAACCCACACATGTAGGTGTGCCCTAGCTTCTATTACTTTGTCCTTAAGTTGTGTGTCGTTACCTTTAAGAGGCAGCTCAAGGCTATAGGAAGATCTCAACTGATATAAAGGACCGTTGCGTTTTCATTCTTACCTTGCCTGTCCTACAGCATGTGACCTTCATCTGACCTTGAGCAGCATTTCTCATCTCTGAGCCTATTCGTCTGTGAAGTGGGGATAACATCTGGTCCTGCCTACTTTCAACCCGCTAACTGTGAGGCTTAATAAGACTCCTTGGGAGGCACCTGGGTGGCTCAGTGGGTTAAACCTCTGCCTTCGTCTCAGGTCATGATCTTGAGGTCCTGCGATCGAGCCCCACATAGGGCTCTGCTCAGCAGGGAGCCTGATTCCCCCTCTGTCTCTGCCTGCCTCTCTGCCTACTTCTGATCTCTTAAAAAAAAAAAAAAAAAAAAAAAAAAAAAAAAAACTCCTTGGCTCGAATGGCTTTATTATGTAACAAGAAGTCTGACTGTAGTCAGGGGGCTGGTTCTGTGGTTCCACAATGTCGGGCTCTGGGTTACAGTCCCTGTGGTTCTACAGATCAGCAAGGGACAATGGCAACATGATAACCACCTATGTCACTTACAATTTTCTAGAAGTCTCATTTAAAAATAAAAAAAGGAAAAATAAATAAATGACTAACTTCAAATATATTTTTTATCTAATCCAGTATGTCTGAAATACTGCCATTTCAACAGGCAGTCAATAAGAAAAATCGCTAATGTGCTATTTTACATTCCTCTTTTTTGTAAGAAGCTTTTGAAATCTGATGGGCATTTAGTCTTGTAGCACTCATCTCAGTTCAAGTGCTTTCAACTGTATAAGACTTATAGCTCCTGTGTTGGGTAGCCCAGCTCTCAATGTGCTCCAGGTAACCCCAGGATGTCTGCAGCTGCTCCAGACATCTCACTCCCCACCCCACACTGTATCCATAGGCAGGACTGAGAGCCTGGCATTCGGCAGCCCCTCCTTACACACTTCTTGCTCATCAGGGAGAGAATCCTGGTCTGCTCTCAACTCCCAATAGGACCAGGCTGCCAGTTGGACCTATGGTCACACTTGGTTGTAAGAAAAGGCTGGGGTAGGTTCTGGCTTTTTTGTCCTCTAGAAGGAGACCCACGAGGGAGAAGATAGTTGGAGAAAGCTTTAGGGCGGCAGACAACTGCACGTGTCTCCTTACAGGTAGCAAACACTCTGTGTGTGTACCACCACCTTCCCTGGCTTGCCCATGACCAGAGTCCCTAAGGGCTCCTGGAACTCCATACCCTTCAACCCAAGGGCAGCATCAGAATCCTTTGGAATGCCAGGTTATAAGCAGCAGCAGGCTGTGTCTGTTGGTGGAATGACCTATTGGAGGTGGAGGACTGGTCTGTAAACTCCTTGGGAATGGGGGACCGTGCTCTGTGTTCTTTCTGTGGCACGTACAGCAATCAGTGTGCTCAATGGGAAACTCAAAACCATACCAGTGTTTTCTGCCTGCTCAGCTGAACATTGCAGTTTCCTCCTAACAGAGGAGGTCCAAGCTCTCGATGAGTTCTCTGTTCTCTGTCACCTTCACCAAGCTGCTCCAGATGCGCCCAGAGTGGGCCCTGGGTACATAATCAGTGACTAAAGCACTTGACTTTGGAGCCAGTTAAGCCAAATGAAGGAGTGGGATTGGCATGAGCGAGTAGTGGCATTTGTGAGTCAAAAGGAAATCTGGGTCCCTTGGTTAAGTGTTGCTTATCTATAAGACCCCATGTGCTGACCGGAAGTGCCCACATTTCTCAGGCAAGGCTTATTGAGTCACGGATGAAAGCAGCTTAAAAAAAAAAAAAAATGAGGGGGGAAGGAAGGTTAAGAATATGGAGTTGTAAAAAAAAAAAAAAAAGAATATGGAGTTGTGAGGGGCACCTGGCTGGCTTAGTCAGTGGAGCACGGCACTCTTGATCTCAGGGTGCTGTGTGTGAGCCCCACATTGGGTGTAGAGATTATTCAAAAATAAGATCTTTTAAAAAACCCTTTTCCCTTATTGGTTTTTGGTTTGGGTTGATTATCCAACACACTGCATATATAATTTTATAGCCCACTTAAAAAAAAAAACACTACAGTATAACATGAGTATTTATATTCTTTTTTTTTTTTAAGATTTTATTTATTTATTTGACACAGAGAGAGAGATTACAAGTTGGCAGAGAGAGAGGGGAGGAAGCAGGCTCCCTGCGGAGCAGAGAGCCCGATGTGGGACTCGATCCCAGGACCCTGAGATCATGACCTGAGCTGAAGGCAGAGGCTTTAACCCACTGCGCCACCCAGGTGCCCCGAGTATTTACATTCTTAAAAATGAACATATACATTATTTTTAATGACTGCAAAATATTCTGTTTGGCCGTAATTTACTTGTGATTTTATATGTCTTAGAGCAGTTGCTTCTAGTTTCTTTGTTTTCTGTTTTTGTTTTTACAAAAGATTTTGCCCATTTACTTGAGAGAGAGAGAGAACACGAGCAGGGGGAGCAGCAGAGGGAGAGGAAGAAAGAGGCTCCCTGCAGAGCAGGGGAGCCCGACGCAGGGTCTGATCCCAGGATCCTGGGACCCCAACCCGAGCCGAAGGCAGATGCTTAACCGACTTAGCCACCCAGGCGTGCCTTCTAGTTTTTAAATTACTGTATTGAAATTATGTGGGTAAAAGGTTGAGAAAACTTTTTCCTATTCTGCATGAGAATTTGAACTTTGGTTCAACTACTAGCTCTGTTTCCTTTGGAATGTCAACAGTATTACTATGCAACATCGCCGATGTAAAAATGTCCTTTAAGTGCGGCCCTGCATCTAGAGGGGGGAAAACCATATATGCCTGATGGGAAGTCATACTTAGGGCCTCCCTGAGCCCAGTGATGTCTCATGGGCATGTGTCTTGCTGGCGGAGTTGTTATAAGAGATATTCCCATGGGGTATGAGGTTTCAAAGCCAGGGTGCCTCTTGCACCTGTACCATGTGGATTTCACTCCCTTGCATCTGAGCTGTAGCATAGGGGGCAGGGAGACCCTTTCCTGGACACTGGTCCTAACTGCTGTTAGGACCACTACGTCGTCTTTGACTCAAGTTTGCTTCTCCAGTGTGCCGTACTGGTTGTACCCTGAGGGACAGAGTGTGTATGGCCCATGGTGGTCTTAGGAGATTGGACAGTTAGTGGTATGGCACCCTACATTTAGGATGGTTTCCTTAGGAGAGCTTGTAGAAGTAGAATAACTGGGCCAAAGACTGGGCATTTTCAAGCCCTTTAATACCAATGTACAGTCAAGTTGATTTCCAGAAGGGTTGCACCACCAACTTCACCAGTTGTGCAACAAGATGGCATTTCCAGATATCTTCACCAGAATTTTTAAACATTTTGTAGATTTGATAACAAACTTTTTGGTCCTGATTTGCATTTTTTAAAAAACTTAAGCTGTAGGTTTGGGAACTACTAGCGTTTCCTCTTTTGTGAATTGATGCCTCCTTTCTTTTGCCAAGCACAAACGCTTAAATTGCAAGTACATGGCATGCTAAATTTTAAAATTGCAAGTTGCAAAGAGATGAGAGGCACCTCTCCCTTCCCATTCTAAACTGCTCTTTCTGCCCCTCCAGGTCTACGAGGACCTTCTCCCACAGTACGCCAAGCTTGAGCAGAGAATCCTGTCCCAGACCCCGGGGCCTCCAGAGTGAATTCCTCAGGCCCAGGCATCCCACTTTGAGACGTACGTGCTCCTCCTGGACAGCAGGGATCCTCTTCCCTGTCCGAAGGGACTCTGCCTACCCGTCTGACTCCTCGTGGTGCTGCCTGGAACTACCTGAAACCCACCTTAGCGCATCTCCCTGAATGTAAATGGGCTGTTTCTGATTCTGTGCCCTTGTGCCCGGGGCAGGAAAGCCTCTGTCTTCTCCTGCCCTTTATCTCGGGGGGCAAGATAAAGCAGTGAGTCTGGGATATATCCAGTAAAAATTGTGACTTTGCCTCCTTTCAAATGCAGAAGTAAAGTGAATACAGGGACCTAAATTGGGTGAACGGTGGAGACAAAGCTGTCCCCCCATATTCCGACCCCAGCAGCCTCTTCCCCAACTCTCACTCTGGCTTCTCCTCCTCAAACTGTAACCCACAGCCACCTGCCCCCTCCGTACTGTGACCCTGCAGTCCATCCTCCTCCTCCCCACGCCAAACTGATCTCAGCTGCTGCCTCCCTCCTCATTTCAGAGTCTGAAGGGCTTCGTAGTAGCTTCCTTTCTTGTCTTTCCTTGCTCACCCTGTACCTTCCATCCTTGTCACCTCCCAGCATCTGCCCCTTCATCCTTCAAGATCTCTCCTCCCTCCCCACGCCCACCTTTTGTAACTCACTGCCTCTTACCCAAAAAGCTTGACAGGCCTAATGACCAAGCTTTCTGTCCCCCTCCCATCCACCCTGCCCACTGCCTGCCTTACTCCCCAGAACACCAGACCACTTGCAGGAGCCCTCTCCCAAGTGGTACAGGGTAGCACCTCTCTCCCTCCGTCCCTTCCTTCAGGAAGAATTTCCCTAATTCTGGATTTCTTTGATTCTGTTTCTGTTTTGTCATTTAACATATTCTCTATCTTCTGTATTTCCTATAAATTCCTATAAATTGGTGATTGGCTCTTCAACCTCCGTGCTATTGACCTGGAGCTGGGTAAGTTTTGGTTGTAGGGGCAGCGGGGTCACTGGCCTTGACCCACCAGATGCCGGTAACACGCCCTCCCCAAGTTGTGACAATCCAGAATGTCTCTAGGCATTGCCACGTTACCTCCTGGTGGGGATAGGAAGACAAAATGGCTCCTAGTTGATAACCACTGACCTGGAGGCTTGATCTGATGCACATGTGATTATTTCCCTGTTTATGTCAGACAGCTTCCTAAGATGGTGGTGTGTTCTTCCATCAGGAGGCACATGTGTCTGGTTTTCTCTCATTTGAGGGATGTTCATGCCTAGCTCCATTAATTCACTAGGGATACAGTCTTGTTATTCCTCTTCATTTACCCGGGATTCTTCTATGTGACAGACATTTCCTATCGACTTACCCAAAAGAGCTAGGAGAGGCTTGTCCTCTGTTCACCAGTTTTCAAAATAATGGGTTGATTCCCAAGCATCGTCTAACAGCCAATAGTTTTTTGTTTTTAGTGCCAATAGGATACATTTGATATATTTTATGTATTTTAATCCATTATGGTAATTATTTCTGTCCTTGCCTTCTTTTTGATAGTCATTCTCTGCAACTTTTCTACTGTTTTCCTGATCTGCCATTTCTTACTTACAGGTACAAACGCTCTGTGTAGTCCTTAATGACTGCTGGGCCCCCAGTTTTTATCCTCATCCCTCTTTCTCTCCCATTTTGTCCTCTTTTATTGGATGATTTTGTCTCTTCTTGGGTTTCCACTACTTATAGGCCAGGAGCACTGATCTTTGCTTCCATCCAGAACTCTCCTTGGAGTCTACCAGAATTCTCACTCAGAGGAGTACTTCATACTCCACTTACCTTCCTTTGCCCTTCCCCAAACCTCCTCCTCTTGTGTTCCTGTTTCAGTGAATTGACACCACTGTTCATCCATCCATTGACTGAGGAACCCAAACCCCAAATGCAGATGTCCTCCCCCTTTCCCATGTCAGCCTCAGATCAGTCACCAAGCTGAGTTTGGTTATTCCTTTGTTAACTCCTAAAGCAGTCCCTTTCTCTCCTTCCCTCCAGTTTTACTTTGGGCCCCTTTATTCCATGCTCAAGTTATCCCAAAAGCTTACAGATAAAGTCCTGTGTGATCTGCTTCCTGCAGAGTCCCCCCAATTTTACCTTTGCTGCAGGCCCTTGCCTGAATTGGAACCTCAGTTAAACCAGACTACTTATGGTTTGCACCCGGGGTGGAAAAGTGCTGCAAACCGGGTCTGAGACCTGGTCGGTCAAGGCAGTGGATAGGTGGACATCAAAGGAAGAGACTTAGAAAATGAGTGGGACCAGTGGCTTCTCTTCTGAGAGAGATGAAGTCTTGAAAGGAAGCAGTGTCCCTAGCAGGCTTGGTGGATGAAGAAGAAAAAGAAAGCAGAAAGCTGAAGATAACAGCCTCTCGGTAGCAAGTCAAAGATTCAGAAGAAAATGGACAACTTCCCCACCCCTAGTTCCTAGACATTACTTATTAAAGACACTTTACAACATTAACCAGTTGGAAAAGATTCTCTTGGACCAAGAAACAGAGAAAGCCATTCGATCAATCCATTTTACCTCTGCCCCCAAAGAGTTGCGTGTTATTGCAAGCATGTCAACATAAATAGATCAAGGAATTCACTGTGTATACAAATACAGGAAGTAAACAGAGTGAGAATCATAACTTTTCAAGCCAAGGAAATACTCCAAAATAAAGAGAACAGAAGAGAGTAAACCATAACAACCCTCCAACATCTCTAAAATAAATTTTGGAACAGTTGTGGATAGGAAAGATACCACAGTTCGGAAAATTTAAAACTCAGAATAAAAATGAAAAAGCAACAGGAATATATGAAGAGAGAAATGACCAAGCTTGGGAAACAATTTGAGTGAAAAATTAAAATCATCAGAGATAGGAAGACAAAATCAATAGAGATGACTCCAAGTATAGTAAAGCCTATAGAGGTTGGGAATGACAAAAGCTAAGAGAGCAAAAAATACAGAGGAAGAGCTGAAAAGGTACAGAATGAAAATGATAGGTAAAGAAGTAACAGGCAAAACTGGAGCTCCCAGAAGCTACCAAAAAAGAAGACAGTGGAATTGGTTAATAGTTAAAACTGCTCCAGGAGAGGGACGCCTGGGTGGCTCAGTCTGTTAAGTATCTGCCTTTGGTTCAGGTTATGATCCCAGGGTCCTGAGTTCAAGTCCTGTATCAGGCTTCCTGCTAGCCTGCTTCTTCCTCTGACAAATAAATAAATACAATCTTAAAACAAAATAAAACAAAAAACCTGCCCCAGGAGAAATTTCTGAAAAAGCACAAAGAAGACCTAAATCTTTATCTTGAAAGGGCCCCTTTGTTACATAGAAAAATTGACCCAGAATGATGAATATCCTAGCAAACTATTAAATTTTGAAGGTGAGGGGAAAAAACCCCTCTGGGCGCAAAGAGCTAATTTCTTACAAAGGAAGGGTCAAATTGGCATCGGACTTCTCAAAAAGCAAGTAGCAATGGAGCAACATTTTCAAGAAATATAAAGAAAAACAAAGGAACTAAGAATAAGTGTTTTGTATCAAGCTAAGCTGTCCTTTAAATATCAAGGATATGTATAAGTTTTTTCTTAAGATTATTTATTTATTTATTTGACAGATCACAAGTAGGCAGAGAGGCAGGCAGAGAGGAGGAAGCAGGCTCCCTGCTGAGCAGAGAGGCCAATGCAGGGCTTGATCCAGGACCCTGAGATCATGACCTGAGCCGAAGGCAGAGGCCTTAACCCACTGAGCCACCCAGGTGCCCCGGTATGTGTAAGTTTCAATCATGTGAGAGCTCAGGAAAATACTGTACTCATAACCCCTCAGGATCTTACTTCAAGACAAGTTTCAACCAACTAGGAGATGATTGGGGAACTTCAGCAAAAGGACTGGTGGTAAGCATTGAGTATCTAGTTTCAGATCTAAAACCAAAATGAAAGAGGAGATGGGGTGGTAGAATAGTATCAAATGATATTCTTTGAAAAGGTAGACGTCACAGTGGAATAAATGAAAAAGAAGGGAGAGGAGGAGGACAGGACAAAGAGGTCTTTGTTGCAAAGGCAGTGTGTACAAGGCAAAGAGCATCATTTAAAGTTGACAAACCTAACAGTTGGGGTTTAAATAAGGAAAAAGGAGACAAAAGGAGTATGAAAGGGTACAAGATAGTTACTAGAATAAAGATAGAAATCTCCCTTACTGCTCAAAGATACTATAATAAAAGCAATAAATCACATAGTGAAGAATAGCATCATACCCAGTAAATACAAAAACAAGCATAGAGTTAAATTACTAAACTAAAAGGCTCAACTCATCTATTTAAAAAAAAGTTCAAAAATGAGCAAAGGGGAAAAAAAGGCAAACCAAGAAACAGACTGACTTTTTTTTTAGAGCAGGCTCCACACCAGCATGGTGCCCAGTGCAGGGCTTGAACTGATGACTCTGAGACCAAGACCTGAGCTGAGATAAAAAGTCAAAAGCTTAACCGAAGACTGAGCCACCCAGGTGCCTCAAGAAACAGACTCTTTACCTACAGAGAACAAACCGGAGGTTATCAGAGGGGAGGCAGGTAGGAGGATGGGTGAAAAGAGGTGATGGGGAGCAAGGAGTGCAGTTGTGATGAGCCCAGGGTGATGTATGGAAGTGTTGAATCCCTATATTGTACACCTGAAACTAGTATTAGTTCTGTATAAGTTAACATGTATATGTATGTTACCTAACTGGAATTTAAATAAAAACTTTAAAAAGTTCAGATTTGCTTACAAACCAGCATCCTATTATCTGTTATTTACAAGAGACCTCTGAAGTAATTGATCCATAAAGGCTAAAAATTAGATGGGCAAAAATATAATAGGCAAATACAAATCATAAAAAGCAAGATTACAATATTGATATATGACAAAGGTAAAATTCAGGAGAAAATTAAATCGAAGAAGGACACTATAATGCTAAAAACCACAATTCACAATGAAGGTATACTAGTTACTAATGTTACAGCTCTATTATTTCATTTCTCAACATTAAATTATTTTCTTTGATTTCACCTATAGATTCCAAAAGAATTTGTATGTCTTCTGAATATATATCGCACTTTGCATCTTTTAATAAGGAATACTAATACATAATTGAGGTTATGCCTATTCTCACAGAAATTTGCCATTTATTATATCACAAAGAAAACCTCTAATTTCCACAAAATAGAGACAATACAGTCTTCTTTAACCACAGTGCAATAAAATGAGAAATGGGGGCGCTTGGGTGGTTCAGTGGGTTAAAGCCTCTGCTTTCAGCTCAGGTCATGATCTCAGGATCTTGGGATCAAGCCCCGCATTGGGCTCTCTGCTCCGTGGGGAGCCTGCTTCCCCATCTCTCTCTTCCAGGCACTCTGCCTACTTGTGATCTCTGTCTGTCAAATAAATAAAATCTTTTTTTTTTTAAAGATTTTATTTTGGGGGGCGCCTGGGTGGCTCAGTGGGTTAAGCCTCTGCCTTTGGCTCAGGTCATGATCCAGGGGTCCTGGAATCGAGCCCTGCATCGGGCTTTCTACTCAGCGCGGAGCCTGCTTCCCTTCCTCTCTCTCTCTCTCTCTGCCTGCCTCTCTGCCATTTGACAGACAGAGATCACAAGTAGGCAGAGAGGCAGGCAGAGAGAGAGAGAGAAGGGAAAACAGGCTCCCTGCTAACCAGAGAGCCCGACTCGGTCCCGATCCCAGGACCCCGGGATCACGACTGGAGCCGAAGGCAGAGGCTTTAAACCACTGAGCCACCCAGGCACTCCAATAAATAAAATCTTTAAAATGAGAAATGAATAAATATATATTTTTAAGTCTCACCTGGGGAAAGACTTTCTATGAATTACTCTTGGGGCAAAGGGGAAATAGAAACCAAACTTTCAGAGCTTTTAAAAAAAGATTGATAATTAAATCTGTGGAAATAATTAAAGCACTGATAGGTGAAATATAGCTTTAAAATACTATCACACGTGTCAATTATACTCAAAAATTTTAAAATACTGTAACATTGATAAAAAAGCAAAATAAAAATACAACTCAAAAGCAAAAAACAAAAACAACAAAAACCCCAAAAGGAATATAAGAAGTAATGATAAAATCACACATTAGGAAAATAGGAAAAAATAAAATTAATGAAGAGCATTTTGCTTATTTGAAAAACAACTGAGACACCTGCGTGGCTCAGTTGGTTAAGTACCCCACTCTTGGTGTTGGCTCAGGTCATGATCTCAGGTTGTCAGATAGAGCCCTACATCAGGCTCTGCACTCAGCATGGAGTCTGCTCATTCCTCTCCCTCTGCCCCCTCCCCTGATTGCATTTTCTCTCTCTCAAATTAAAAAAAAAAAATCTTAAAAAAGGTAAAAAGAAAAAACAATCAGAAGAGACAAGCCATTAGCTAACTTAAGTAAAAGGGGGAGGAAGAAATATCAAAAGTAAAAATACTAGTGAAAAATTGACATTAAAACAAAATAAATTTTAATTTTAAGGACTATTTTGTATAACTTGGCAAATAATTTGGTAACCTAGATGAAATGGTAACAACCTTAGGTACTAAAATGACTCCAGTAGAGGAAGTTTAAGCCTTTCTAGGTCATAAGGGAACTAGAAAAGATATTCAAAGAGCTGTAAGATGAAAAAGGCTCTAGTTCAGATGGTTTCACAGGAGGGTTCTACCAAACTTTCATTGTTCAGGTAATCCCTTTTCTACATAATGTATTCCAGAATGCTGGAAAAGAAGAAACACTTCCAGATTTTTATGGAATGATTTTTATGAAGCAAGTATAACATTGATCCCTAATATTAGGTTGCAAAAATAACCCCAATTCTCCACTTATCCCTATATCTACATACTTGGTCATGAAGTTTTGCTGTGCCCTCCCTCTCTGACTCTGGGCTCAGCCATGCAAGTCTGGTCAATGGGATTTTCACAAACAAGGTGCAAGCATTGGCTTGGAAAGTCCTTATGCCATTGAGATTTCTCTCATTTTGCTTCTCTGCCTTTATTATGAATTATTTGTGCCTAACCTTGCCTGACCAAAGCCATCCTGGGTTAGTCAAGGTCACTGACTGTCCCAGACTTGTGAATGGGTCCAGGTGAGACCAGAAGCACTACCCAGCCAGGTCCAACCTAAATCCCAGCCTGCAGATTGATGAGCTAAATACATGTTTATTATTTTAAGGCATTAAGATTTAAAGTGATTTATTCACAGTAATAATACACAAATTGTGTAATGATACACAAATTGGTGCCAAATAAAAAAACTAATATCTGCAACATTGGAGCTGGGCTCTGGGTGGGGCTTGGAAAAATGGTGAGAAAATTATTTTAGGGGGCTGAAAAATGCAAAGAAACTGAGCACCTGTGGTAACTTGGAAGATAGAAAATGTACCTCCTGAACATTTGGGCTTGAGAAAAGACATTTCTAGGCAGAATATTGAAAATGTCAGCTGACTAAATTGTACAATTTAGATGGAACGTAAAGGTGCTAGAACAACAACTTTCTCATCTCCATTCCTTTAAGCCTACAAAGATATCAGACTTAATGATACAGCTTTAGGTGAAAACAAAATCAAGGGCTGAAAGACACTTTGCTAAGACCTCTGAAAGAATCAAGGCATCATCTAATGGACTTTTCCAGTTGACTAAAATGATTTCCAGGAAATATAAGATTCTTGTCCCACAGTAGCCTGATACCTAAAGTATCAGTGACTAAGCCCAGAGGGCAAGTGATATCTCAAAATGATTGGGTATGGCTTTTGGTGTAGAGAGTGGATTCAGATCAGACACAGAAGATCCACAGAACATCTTTATGGAGCTATACTAATAAAAGTGACATCAACCTAGATTAGAAGGGACAAAATGTAAAAAGACTCTGGGCCCCCAACTTTCTTTGGACAGGAAGCAGACTGAGGAAGTTATTCAGAAGACATGTTTTCTAATGCCTTCTTCAGAAGTGTCTAAGGAGAGCAATGCAAAGTGAAAGATGTAGAGGGTGAAACCAGGGGCCATGGAGAATGATGGACTGGATGCCACTTTCAGTGTCGCAGATAAACTCTAAAACGGCCCGTAATGTATTCACACCCTTGTGTTACTCCCACCTCCTGAATGTGAGCAGGACCTGTAACTCTCTTCTAATAAAAAATGGCCAAGGTGATGGGGAGTCACTTCTGTAATTATGTTACCTCTGATTATAACTGCTATCTTCCTGGCAGGCTCTAATGAGTCTTCCTTGCTACCTTTGATGAAGAAAGCTGCCCTATGGAGAGACCCATATGGCAGGGAAGTGAGCAGCTTCTGTGTAATGATCATCAAACAAATGAGGCCCACAGTCCAGCAATTCACAAGCAGCTGGATCCGCATGACTTTGGAAGTGATTCCTGCCCTAGCCAAGCTTCAGATGAGACCTCAGCTCTGACCAACATCTTGATTATAGCCTTGTGAGAGGTTCTGAAGCAGAGGACTAGAGGACCCAGGTAAACCATATCCAGATTCTTGACCCACTGAAACTCAGATAATACATGGATGTTGTTCTAATCCACTAAGTTTGTGGTTATAATGGTAGTTACTACTATGCAGTGTTAGATAATTCATACATCCAAGGAATGAAGCCTTAATCACAAACCATTCCCCATCTCTAGATATACATTCCGGGTGGGACTTTAGAATTGCTATGGGCAAGTGACGGCTATATGCTTTCATCCTTACACTTTCCAAATGATAGCACTTTTGCAATGATCTTGCACTTGTTTCTACCCACTTATGTTGCTTATTTGAGAAGCAAGTAATTTGACTTTTTGCTTCATATGTCTTTGGACCAAGACTAGGCACAACCGGGGCACCTGGGTGGCTCCTCGTTTGAGTGTCCAATTCTTGACCTCAGCTCAGGTCTTAATCTCAGGGTCGTAAGTTCAAGCCCTGTATCTGGCTTTGCGCTGGGTGCAAAGTCTGCTTCAGATTCTCTCTCCCTCTTCCATCAGCCCTCACTGTGCACAAGCACGTGCTTTCTCTCCCTCTCAAACAAAACAAAACAAAACAAAACAAAACAAAAAAACAACAGTGGGTACAACCAGACTTTACTTAGATTGTGAAATCCTAAACCTGATTGAGATTTTTGCAGCGCTTTGGGATGGGAATGTATATATTTTACATATGGGAATGGTGTGTATAACTGGCCATGAGGGAAAACTCAGATAGTTGCAGAAACACCCCCACATTCCTCATTGTGTTCATATGCTTTGTTGCACAACTTTGCCACGCTCTCCTATTCGGACTCAGGACTGGTTGTGTGACGGGCTTTGGCCATGTTTGTAAATGAGATGCAAGCTGAGGCTTGAAATAACTTGCAAGAGTGAGTTTTCTGTTTCTTGCAAGAACAGCATTATTATGATAACATGAGAAGGTGACAGACACATGGAAAGAGCCTGGTTGTTCCAGGTGCTCCAGCCAACACCTGGCTGAACTGCAGATGTGTATGCTCGCCCAGCCCGTATCAGAATCACCTCAGTCACAGGATCTATTGCCTTTTACTGTTGTAAGCCTCAAGCTTTCCAGTTGCTTGTTAGGCAGCATTATTTTAACGATAGGTAACCACTACAATACCTAACCTCATAACGATTACACAAAATAAGAAACTACATATCAATCTCTCTCTCTCTTTTTTTTTTTTAAGAATTCTGTTTTGGGGGGGGTACCTGGGTGGCTCAGTTGGTTAAGTGACTGCCTTTGGCTCAGGTCATAATCCCAGAGTCCCAGGGTCAAGTCCAGATTGGGCTCCCAGCTCCATGGGGAGTCTGCTTCTCCCTCTGACCTTCTCCCCTCTCATGCTCTCTCTCACTCTCTCTCTCAAATAAATAAAATGCTTTAAAAAAGAATTAAATAATTTAAAAGAATTCTTTTTTTTTTAAAGGATGTTATTTATTTCTTTATTTGACAGAGAGAGACATGGTGAGAAAGGGAACACAAGCAGGGGGAATGGGAGAGGAAGAAGCAGGCTTCCCGCTAAGCAGGGAGCCCAATGCGGGGCTGGATTCCAGGATCCTGGGATCATGACCTGAGCCGAAGGCAGATGCTTAATGACTGAGCCACCCAGGCATCCCCAGTATCAATCTCTTATTAATATTAATGAAATTATTAGCAATTTTGTCAAACTGTCTATGATTTAGTAAAAATCATATTTATAAATGATGAATTTATCAAATATTGGATTAATATCAGTTAGAAAATCCCAAATGAAAAGATCAATAAACAGAAACCAATAGGGCATTGAAGATGATCTGTCATGATCAAGTGCAGCTTATTCCTGAGTGGTCCAGTATTAGGAAATCAATGAATACAGTTCCCCATTTTAATAGACCTAAGAAGTCAAACAATTTGATCATAGCTGTTGAAAGTCTTTTGACAAAATTCAACACTCATTTCTGATTAGGAAAAACACACCCACCCCTGGTACAAGGCAGCATCAACTTAATGAAGAAACACTAGAGGTATTCCTGCTAAAATCAGGAATAAGTCAAGGAAGTCCACCACTGCCACTACTATTTAATAGTGTATTAAAGTAGTAGCCAGTGCAATTAGATCAGACAAAACCAAAGCATAAGAATAGGAAAGGAAGAGATAAAACTCAAGAGAATCAATGTTAAAAATAATGCGAATAAGAAAATCCAGTAAAGTAGCAGAACATCGTTTTTTAAAAGCAGTGTTGATATATGTAATCAATAAAAAGGATATGTTGTGAAGGACAAGAGCCCAATTACAATAGCAGAAAAAAAGTTAAAATACTTAAAATAGAGGTATAAAAATAGATGTACAAAACACATGTAAAAATAGATGAGCAAGGGATGCCTAGGCGGCTCTGTCGGTTAAGTGTCTGTCTCTAGCTCAGATCGTGATCCCAGGGTCCTGGGATTGAGTTCTGCATTGGGCTCCCTGCTCTGTGGGCAGCCTGCTTCTCCCTCTGCCTGCTGCTCCCTCTGCTTGTGTGCTCTCTTTCTGACAAATGAATAAATAAAATCTTAAGAAAAAGAAAATGGGGCACCTGGGTGGCTCTGTGGATTAAGCCTCTGCCTTCTGCTCAGGTCATGATCCCAGGGTCCTGGGATAGAGTACTGCATCAGGCTCCCTGCTCGGCAGGGAGCCTGCTTCCTCCCCCCGGTCCCCCCTCCCGCCTACTTGTGATCTCTCTCTGTCAAATAAATAAATAAAATCTTTTAAAAAAAGAAAGAAACAAACAACAACAAAATTTATGCACAGAAACAATACAAATACTTTTAAAGAGTTTTAAAAAAATGCTCAATCTCCTCTATGATATCATTTCTCACCTATAAAATTGACAAACATCCAAAAATTTGATAAAATGCTCTGTCACGAAGGCTGTGAAGCTTGGTATGAGTACAACTAACAAAACTAAGTATGAATGTGATCTAACAGTTTCGCTAGGAATCTGCGTACAGACAGAACTCCAACATACAAAACATCTATACAGGGTCATTTATTGTGAAGGTGTTAATAAAGCAAAATATTTGGAAAAAAGCAAGTATTGATTAACATAGGACCAGTTGAATGGATTATGGTACACAAGAAAAAAGATTAAGGAAGATCTGTGTGTACTGATTCCCCAAACATGGGCCATTTTTATTTACTTCTTTCTTTCCATTTACTGCTTTAATTCCCCTCAGCTAAGTTTTCTTTTCTATTCTATTCTTTTCTTCTCTTTGGAGCGAGAGAGAGAGAGAATGGAGGGTGACAGAGGGAGAGAGAGAGAATCTTAAGCAGCAGGATCCACGCCCCATGCAGAGCCCAACACAGGGCTCAGTCTCACCACCCTGAGATCATGACCTGAGCTGAAAGCAAGAGTCAGATGCTTAACTGACTAAGCCACCCAGGCATCCCAAAGTTTTCTAATTTTCAGTGTTCATGTCTTACAAGGATTTTGTTAAAATCATTGTTATTTAAGTGCTTTTTAAGTTGTGCAGAAATATACATAAAGTTTACTATTTTATGTATATTGTAATTGTATATTGTATTTTATATTGTAATTATGCAGAAATATGTATAAAGTTTTATACATATTTATAAAATATGTATATATTTTATATTAATATATTATATATTATAAAATATGTATATAATATATTTATACATATTTATAAAATATGTATAAAATTACTATTTTTATGTATATAATTCAAGGCCATTAAATACATTCACAGTGTTGTGCCACCATCACCACTGTCCATCTCCAGAACTTTTTTATCATCCCAAACAGAAACTCTTTAGCATTAAACTACAACTACCATTCCCTTTCCCCCAGCTCCTGATAGCCACTCTTCTACTTTCTGCTTCTACGAATGCTTCTATGAATACCTAAAATAGATTCTTCCTGTAAGTGGAATCCTACAACATGTGTCCTTTTGTGTCCTGTTTGTTTCACTTAGCAAAGAGTTTTCAAGGTTCATCCATGCAGCGAGGCTGAATAATTTCATGGTACTCCACATTTCATTTATCCATTCATTGGCTGCTTGATGTTTGAGTCCAGTCATTTCTGTCTTTTGGATACTGCAAATAGTGCTGCTGTGAATATTGATGTACAAATTTCTGTTTAAGTCCCTGATTTCAATTCTTTTGGGCATTTACTTACAAGTGGAATTGTTGGATTATATGGTAATTCTGTGTTTAATTTTTTTTTTAAGATTTTATTTATTTGTTTGAGAGAGAGAGCACAAGCAGGGGGAGCCGGAGAGGAAGAGACAGGCTCCAATTTGAGCAAGGACTCGATCCCAGGACCCTGGGATCATGACATGAGCTGAAGGCAGACACTTAACACATTGAGTCACCCAGGGACCCCATGTGTTTAGTTTTTTAAAGAACCACCATATTATTATTTTCCACAGCAGCTGCACTATTTTACATTCACACCAACAATGTGCGAGGATTCTAATTTCTCCACATCCTTGTCAGCACTTGTTATTTTCTGGTTTTGTTTTGTTTTGGTTTTTTGCTTTTGGTAATAGCCATCTTTGTGGGCGTGAAGTGGTATTCATTGTTTTGATTTGTGTTTCCCCAATAACTAATGATGTCAAATATCTTTATGTGCTCATTGGCCATTCATATATACTTAATGTTTTCTGATGCTGATGTAAGGATTTTTCATTTTTAATTGTTTCTTGCTAGCTTATAGAAATGTTCTGTGGTATCATTGCTAGCATACAGAAATGGGTTTTTGCTTAATCTTGTATTTTCTATCTTGCTAAATTCACTTATAATCTCTGATAGTATTTTTGTACTCATAGAATAGGTAAGATTTTCTGGGATGCTTGGGTGGCTTAGTCGGTTAAGCCGCTGCCTTTGGCTCAGGTCATGATCCCAGGGTCCTGGGATCGAGTCTCGCATTGGGCTCCTTGCTGGGCAGGGAGCCTGCTTCTCTCTCTGCCTCTGCCTGCCTGCTTGTGCGCGCTCTCTCTCTCTCTTTCTCTCTCTCTGACAAATAGATAGATACATAGACAGATAGATAAAATCTTTAAAAAAAAAGAGTATGTAAGATTTTCTGTGGATGTCATTTGTGAAAAAAAGACTGTCTTACTTCTTCCTTTCCAATATTTATTTCTTTTTCTTGCCTTGTTGCAATGGGTAGAACATCCAGTATAATGTTGAATAGAGGTAGGAAGAGCAATCATCCTTGCCTTATTCCTGATCGTAGGAGATGATTTTCTTTTCTTTTCTTTTTTTTTTTTTAATGGTAAACTGCATGTTAGCTGCAGGATGTGATGTGATGTGATGTGATGTGTTGTGATGTGATGTGTTGTGATGTGTTGTGATGTGATGTGATGTGTTGTGATGTGATGTGTTGTGACGTGATGTGATGTGATGTGTTGTGTGTTTATCCTCCCTGGTGTTTATCAAGATTTTCGGATCTATGGGATTCTAGTTTTCATGAAATTGGAAAAAAGTGTAGCCATTATTTCTTCAAATACTTTTGCTGTATTCTCTGGGATTTCAGTTAGATATGTTAGACAATTTGTTATTGTTCCATAGAGCATAGAGTTTCTGTTCATTTTTTTCGAGTCTTTTTTCTCCCCATATTTAATTTGGCTAGTTCCTATTGCTATGTCTTCAAATTCATAGATCTTATTTTTCTGTAGTTTCTTAATCTGCTGTCAGTTTCATCCAGTTAATCTTTTAAAAAAGATACTACATTTCTTTTATTTCTAGAAGTCCATTTTGGAAATATTTTAATTCTCTCTTCATTGTGTTCATATTTCCTTTAAATCTTTCGGTATATTTATAGTAGCTTTAAAAAATCCTTGATTTATAATGATTTATAATTCCATCATTCTCTGTCTTCTTTTTCTATCAACTGATTTTTCTCCTATTAATGGGTCACATTTTCCTTTTTTTTTTTTCATGTCTAGGAAATTTTTATTAGATTTTGGGTTTTGTTACTGCTTTATTGCAGAATGTCAGAATTTGTTGAATTTCATTTAAAAGTGTTAAACTTTTTTCTGGTAAATTCTTAAATTGCTTGTGTATCAGCTGGATCAATTCAAGACTTGCTATTGTGGACTTATAGGGGGAATCTTTATTCTTGGCAAGTTTACCTCTACTTCTATGGAATGACCCTTTGTGTTTCCACTCTGACAGTCTTGGCTGTTTAATGAGGACTTTCTACTGTGGATGGTTAGAACTATAAAAACTTCCCTTTCCTGTGTGAGTTCTTGGAGCTATTCAGCTTCTGTCTTTCTTTCTCTCCCCCCATGGAGTTTCATTGTATGCATGTATAACTCAGAATTCAGGAAAAGACACAAGGAGACTCCTCTGCAGATGTTCAGCTTTCTTTATGTAATTCCCTCCTCTCTGGTACTCCGCTAGAGTAAAATTTGCTCTTAAATTTGCTGCAGCCTTCTCCATCTTCAATCTCATTCTCTGTTCTCAACTCTGCAAAGTTTCTAGGCTCTGCTTGGGATATGCTTCCTCCATTGTGGACTGCAATTTGTCTTCAGGCAGAAAGCAGGGTCAATTAAAGGCTCCCTTCATTTTTTCCTCTTCTCTCTCTCTCTCTTTCCTCTTTCCTCTTCTCTATAAAAGCTGTCTTACCGTTTGTATAATGTCTAAAAATAGTTCCCTCCTATATCTTGTCCATTTTTCTTGTTATGGTAGAAGGGCAAAAGCCGTTCCAGTTACTGTGTGATGGCTGGAAGAAAAATCTTATCCAGCTCAATATTGATTCCATTTCTAGAAGTTTCTCCTTAATGTAGGAGTCTGATCTAAAACAGAAGCCTGGATAATCAGTTTTTTTTTTTTTGTAAGATTTCATTTGTTTGTCAGAGAGAGAGAGAGAGCGAGCACAAACAGGGGGAGCAGCAGGCAGAGGGAGAAGCAGTCTTCTCACTGTACAAGGAGCCAGATACAGGATTCGATCTGGACCTTGGGATCATGACCCAAGCCAAAAGGCAGACACTTAATCAACTGAGCCACCTAGGTGTCCCTGGCTAATTAGTTTTAAAAGTTCACAGGGACAAACTGTCCTAGCTCTTTCTATTCTTACCAGAGTCTCCTTGCATTCCCTTGTGCTCGGACTGGGGAAGCCCATCCCAATTTCACCTACTGTTATTGAACCATGCTTTCTGATGAACCTCTCTTAGCCTTCGCGGGATTCTGTTGTTCTCAGGAACCTTATCTAGGCTGCTGCGTTCTTCAGGTTCCCCTTGCACAGATACTAGTCCATGCAGATTGCATTGCTGTTGGTAGTTCATAGTTTATATCCATTTTCTTGTATTTTTGGTGTTTTGGGGGAAAACCTTGTCACCTAGTTTTCTTGTAAATGTACATGGGTTTTCTGTTTTTTGTTTTTGTTTCCATGCAGTTGTTCTGTGAGAACTATGGAAGAATTAAAAAACCATGTAGCCACCAACCTTGCTACCACTTTCCTGGAATCTGATAGAAGTTTTAAGAGCCTGAATATAATTTACTTTCCCTCTCTCACTGCAATAGTAGAAGCATGTATCAAAATGTAACCTCCATTAGCTTGTGTCACTGAGTTGTTACAATGAATATAACTTGCTTGGTGACTCACAATGGGCAGGTAGCATGAATGAAAAATAAATTTGGTTGTAAGCCATTGAGACCTGAGGATTTCCCATTACCACAGTGTAATCTAATCTATTTGAGAGACCTTTATACCCAACCCAATTAAATTTAGTTGACCTGAATGTGGTCACTGTAAGTTAAGAGAGAGTGTGAGGAGAAATATGAAGATAGGAAGAAAAGAAATAAACCAGCTTGAGAATTGTCTAGGAAATAACTTTTAACATTGATGGCACACAGAATAGATTGGAAATAAATGGATAGCTTACTAAGTTTGGGGGGAATTGTATTGCCAAAGAACTATGCACCACCCCCATTATATAGGGTGAATAGTATCCTCCGAAATCATTTAATGTGGTACTGCTGTAACTAAATTACCCACTATTCTAATATATGTATGTTACCCTATATCTCTCATAATAATAACCCACCATAGCATATCTTTAAACAATGAACTGAGAGAGGCTCGGGCCACTTTACTTTTTTTTTTTTTTTAAGATTTTACTTATTTATTTGACAGAGAGAGAGAGAGATCACAAGTAGGCAGGGAGGGAGGCAGAGAGAGAGAGCGGGGGAAGCAGGCTCCCTGCTGAGCAGAAAGCCTGATGCAGGGCTCAATTCCAGGACCCTGCGACCATGACCTGAGCAGAAGGCACTGAACCACCCAGGCGCCCCTTCACTTTTTTTTTTTTTTTTAATGAAGAGTTCTCAGAGTAAAATTACAGAAGTTGTGGTTATTTTAAGAGTTTATCTTGACAAATAAATGCATTTAACCTTCACCATATAATGCCCTATAACAATTCAGATACCAAATCCTATTTTAATGCTATAATTGTCCATCTTCTTCCATTAGCTTGATACTGAGGGAAGCCATGCTCAGTTGTTTCTTCCCAGTTCCTTGGTCTCTGACTTTGACCATTGAGCAGGGCGGGCAGTAGGGGAAGAATGGTCCTAAATACAGAATTCCTGAATGACACAACTCCCTGCCATAAGTCTTATAGTACACATTTGTTGTTTTTTTGCCTTTCAGCTTCCAGTTACCTCATTTCTGATACCAAATGAGGTATTTAATGTTCTTGTAGTTCAGAAGAACAGAAAACCCAAACCAAACTTGATTTTCAGATATCCACATCATCTTTCCCTATCAGCCTAGTATTGGTTCATGAACAAAATGGTAGCAGAGTTATAGGCTAATCTCATGAGCTCAGCAACATAGATTTCAGCTCTCCAAGAGAGTCAGATAGTGGTGGTGGGGATCACAGGGGCTCTGAGGTAGAAACAACCTTAATGTGTTTGAGGAGCAGAAAGCACACCAGTATGTCCGGGAATAATGGGGAGGTGGAAAGGAAGTTGGAGAGGAAGACGGGTGGATTATGTAAAGCTTTATTAGGCATTGTAACAGGAAGCCATGGGAGGCTTTTAAGGAAGGGAGTAATGTGATACTAGTTCCAGATTTAAAAGATAATTTCAGGCTCTGTATAGAAGTTGTATTATGTAACAGGCAAGAATGAAAGCAGGTGACTAGTTACAATCCCTTCCAGTTCACTGCTGTTGCAGTGGTCCAGATGTGAGAGGTTGGGTGGCTATGGTATATATGGAGAATGTGGCTTGATGGTTGATATGTTTTTGAAGCCAACTTGCTGATGGACTGAATATGGGAGAAATCAAGGGTGGCTCATAAAGTTTTGATTTGAGCAACTGGTTGTTTGGTTATGCCATTGATTCAGAGAGGGACAACTGGAGAAGCAGATTTGCAGTGAAAATAGCGAACTCTGCTTTGGCTAGGTCAGGTTGGAGACGGCTGATAGGCTGTCAAATAGAGATGTCAAGTAGGCAGTTAGGTATACAAATTTGGAGTTCCCAGAGACATCAAGATATCAAGGTGGAAGACATAGATGTGTTGGCAACTTGGACTGCCCTGAGTCATTATGATACCTATCCTGGTGTGGAATAGAAGAGAGGAACCAGCCAATCTAATTGTTGTCACAGTGGATTTTATAGTTGCTATTTTCCAGCAGAGAGAAGGCAGCGATTTATCTTTTCTAGAAAAGCCACTCATTCTGAATGTGGAGTTGCTCCAACTGCCATCATGTATCTATCCTATCCATACAGCCTCCTGTAGGATTACCCAAACACCAGATACACCACCAGGGGATCCCATACTACACTGCTTCTTGCTCAGCACACAGCAGCACTCAATCCTGTGTTAAAAGGCCTACACAGGGATTGTGGCAAGGAGGTGCTGTCCTTTTCCACAGGATTTTTCCAGAACTGGAAGGGACCTTTAGAGACTCAAATCTTCCTGGGTGGTGACTCCAAAGATCCCACACTTTGGGGCCACTATCCAGAAGCTCCTGATGCTTTTTGAAACTGGGGGGGGGGGTGGTGGGCCCTCATTTCAACATCAATCAAGGCAATATCATTCTGTATGGTGGACTTTTACATAATATCTTGTTTCAATAAGGTTTCTGCTTTTTGAAAAATGCAAAGTAGAGTAATCTAACCTCTTCACTTTCTGCATAAGGAAACAGGCTTAAAGAAGTGAAATAACTCCGATTTCCAGGCACCGCCTCCTTCCTGGCTGCCTTTACCCTGCTCTTACCTTGCTCCAAGAAAGGCTGTGGCAAGTCATGAGAAGCCAAGGGACAATTTCTGTATCCAAGGATCCTGCACATCATCCTTGAGTTGTGATGGGTTTTCCCTCTTTGGCTGGGAGCCCCATCGTGACCTTCCCAAGGTCTGGTTGTGTGATAAGGAGAGTGGAATCTGAGATGAAGACCAAGGGGCCCCGAGGAGGAACGTGGCAGGGGAAGAGGGCAGCAGAACCATTTGCCAGACAAGATCTTCAACAGGGTGGACTGGAGGCAACTGAGAACAGTTTTGAAGGTACAGACTGAAGCAGGGGTGGGGGTGGGCGGTGGGAGTGCTGAGGACAAGGGTAAGTTTGGGGAAACCAGATGCCATTGGTCCTTTTCCACCGGTGGCTGCTGTGCAGGGAGGGGCTCAGCGCCCTCTCTCACACAGGTGGGTCCAACTCCAGGATGCCCAGATGCCTTTGAGAGAGAGAGAGAGAGAGAGTGTGTGTATTAGGGTTGCAGACGTAGAGGACTACCTGTTATTTCAGAAAAGATAGGCTTTTCTTCCGATTACTTCGGCACGGAAGACAACGACCTTCCCACGGTTGACACTGACCCCCATTTCAAAGGTGGGGAAGTGGAGACGCGGAGGTGAATCCTGGCGAGTCCGGGGACTGTCCACCCACTCCCGCCCGCATCGCAGGGCAGTGCGTTCGGGAGGGTGGGCTCTAGCACGGAGCAAGAATCACAGGTGAGGGGCCCACCGCGTCCCAGCGACCACCGCCGCCACCTCTGCCAGAGCCCAGGGCCAAGCCCTTTAGTCCAGCGGTGGTACGCGACCTCCCGGAGGGCGGAGGGCGCGGGCTGGGGGCGGGGCCTCCTTGTTGTTGTTTCTCCCGGGCACCGCCCCTCAGGGGGGCGCGGACCACGCGGCCGGAGGGCCCGCCTCCCCTCCCCCTCCCCGCCCAGCTCGCCCGCCTCTTTGTACCCAACATCCGGGTTTCCCCGCTGGCTCGGCTCTGCGGCCGCGGCTCAGGAGCCATTTTGGACTCGGTTCAGCTCCCCTCCCCCCACCCCTCCCCCCCGTTCATGGCCCCTCCGGACTCGGCCCCTGCGCCCGGGGCCCGGGCCCAGCCCCGCCGCGCTATGCCTGAGTCGGGCGCGCCCCGGCCCGCGCCCCGCCGCCGCCCCCCGGTCCCCGCGTCGCCCCGGAGCCCGGGCCGCAGCCTGCGCCGCCCGCAACGGCCCTGAGCCCGGTCCTGCCGCCCGGCCCTTGGAGCCTGCACGCTGTCCGGGGACGAAGGCGCAGGAAGCGCGCGGGGAACGAGACCTAAGGAAGAAGCGGGAAGAAGAGCGCAGCCGCCGCTGGGCCCTGCGCGCCCCGAAAGCGCCGCGCGGTCCTGCTCGCGGGCTCCGGGTGTCCGCGGGGCGGCGCCGCGGAACATGACGGCGCCCTGGGCGGCCCTCGCCCTCCTCTGGGGATCACTGTGCGCGGGTGAGGACTGGGCGCGGCGTGGGGGGCGCGGGAGGGCGCGCAGAGCCGGTCTCGGGCGCCGCGCGGTGTTTACCAACAAAGGGCGGGCCCGTGGCCTCCTCGCCGCTCCACCTGCACCCAGCTTGCCCCTCCCGGGGCGGGGACTGGGGGCGCGCTGGGCACCGTGCTTGCCGATCTTGGGGGGACGATCTTGTTCGTTCGGCGGTCTGGCGACCGCATGTTCGGGGCTGGGATCCAGAACCTCAGGGTTGGGGTTCAGGCTACTTGGGCGCGTGGAACCCAGGGAGATTGAGAGGAAAACCAAAGCGTGGAGAAGGTGGCCAGATCTAAAGCCGGGTGGCGAGATCGTAGGTGCAGGAGGGGCTGGGGATAGGACTGCGCGACCCTCAGAGCCACTAGGTGTTGCGGAGCGAAGGGGGCTGCCTTCACACAGCTAGGAGGAGTCCCCTGCACCCCGTCCCACCGGCATCTGCCTTGTGTTCCCTCAAGGCGGGCGGTTGGCGCCAGCTCCCACCTACGCCCGCTTTCTCTGTGGCGTCCCCAGGACGCGAGATGCGGTCACCCCAAAGGACTGCTTTGTTCAGGGCTCCTGAGAAGGGAGGTGGGGTGCGAAGGAAAATTAACAGGTCCGTTTGTGCCTCTGGGAAGCACGTGGCGGAGATGGGTGACCGGCAGGGCTAGTGTTAAGCTTGCGTGCCTGTGGTTGAGCGTGTGTGTGTGTGTGCGGGTGTATACCCGCGGAATTCCCGCTGGGAAAGCGCTTTTCCCCAAGGCCGAAGCAGTGATTTTCCTCTTCTAGCGGTGTTGGGGCGCGCCCAACTCGGGTTGCGCGCAGCATTGGGCTCCGCACTCCGGTTCGGATGGCTCCAGGAAGACCCGGGAGGTGTGGGGAGCCGCTCTTGAAGCTCTAGGGAGAAGACCAGGGAGGTCGGGGCGGTTGGTGCGCGGAAGCCAGGGCACTGGGTCCTGCGCGTCTTTGTTCCCAGCCCCCATTACACATGCAGCGCGGGTCTCCTGCCGCCGGCGTTGGCAGCGGCGCGGAGTCTGGGAAACCCGTGAAGGGCGGGGCCTGGCGTGCAGGGGCGGGGCAGGGATCCCCGGGCTCCTGCGGGTGGCGGTGGGGGAATCTCCATCCCATCCCACCCCCACTCTAGGCCTCCTTTTAATGTAGCGTGGCTTAGTTGTCTACAGCTAAAACGAGTGAGTTGTCTGCATGGAGTTTGGCGTGGAGTTTGGAGCTGCGTAGCCTGAGCGCGGGGAGGAGGGGATGAAGACCCTCTTATTGGTACTTGGGCATAGTGTGGGAGGGAGCGTCGCGGCTCTTTTGGAGCCGTTTCCCGTGTGGTAGAAACAAAGTGGTGTTGTTGAACTCATTGCTCTCTCTTTTAAGTGCTGCTTTGAGATGCTTCTGAAGGGAAAGGAAGGCATTGCTCTTCAGAGGATAGGGCCGCGCAAACCGACCTTAATAGACACGCTGTAGCCCACTTGGCTGTCTAGATTCCTCTTCTATGGCAGGGCAGCCTCAAATCTGGAACCCTCATCCTAATTTGTCTCCATCTAGTCTCACCAGTCTCATCTCCTTCTCTGAAGAGGCAGGGCAAGGCGGGGGGTGGGGTGGGGATTGGGCCCCTGGAAGGACTTTATTTCCCTCTTTCCCACTACTCCCCCCCACGTGGCTTGGGCAGTGCTGAGCAGTGTGTTCTGCGAAGTGAGGCAGCTGGAGTTAGACTGAAATCCAAGTACCTATGTTCCTGTCCAGAAAGGAAGGTGGGGTGGCTGGGTGTTTCTTGTGACCACAACAGGAAGAGCTGCCCCAGGCCCACGGAGGGGGAGAGCTGGCTCTCCTGTTCCTTCGATTTCATGGGTTGCCTTCCTTCAAAGTCTTGACTTGCTGTTCAGAAGTACCCCATCACCTGCAGCACACACAGGAGGAGGATCAGGGACAGCACTGTCCAACAGAAGTGCAGCATCAACTATGTATATAACATAAAATTTTGTAGTAGTGTTAATGAAAGGAAAAAGAAACAGGTGTCTTAGTCTGTTTGGGCTGCTATAAATAAAGACTATAGGCTGTGTGACTTCAATAACAGAATCTGTTTCTCACAGCTCTAGTGTCTGGAAGTCCGAGATCAGTGTGCCAGTATGGTAGGGTTGCGGTCAGGGCCCTCTTTCTGGCTGGCAGATGGCTGTCTTCTCACTGCATCCTCGCATGCCCTTTCCTCTGTGTTTGGAGGGCTAGGTAGAGAAGGATGATTCTTCCTCTTCTACTGACCCCAAACTGAGGGCTAAGTCTAACCCTGATTACCTCCCAAAGGCTCCAGCTCCAAATACCATCGTATTGGAGGTTAGGGTTTCAACATACCGATTTTGAGGGGACACATAGAAACATTCAGTCTATACCTCTGAGACTAATAATACATATATGTTAATTGAATTTAAATAAAACAAGAAAAAATAAACATTCAGTCTGTAACAAGGTGAAATTAACTTTAATGGTATGTTTATTTACCTTAATATATACCAAGTAATCATTTCATCATGTAATCAGTATTAAAACGGTTAATGGGACATTTTACATTTTTTTGTACTATCATCAAAATCCAGTTGTATTTTATTTTATTATTATTATTTTTAAAGATTTTATCTATTTGACAGAGAGACACAGTGAGAGAGGGCGTGGGAGATGGAGAAGTAGGCTTCTCTCTTGAGTAGGGAGCCTGATGCAGGGCTCCATCCCAGGACTCTAGGATCATGACCTGAGCCGAAGGCAGATGCTTAATGGCTGAGGCATCCAGCTGCCCTTCCAGTGTGTATTTTAAACTTAGAGAATATGTCAACTCAGACTTTCCCATTTCAGGTGGGAAATGGGAAACATTTGGCTAGTGGTTACTATATTGTATGTTGCAAGTCTAGAAGAAAAGGGGGAATTTATGCTGTAATAATGGCATATGGTGTTTATTACAGGACCACTGTTCAGTTTGTTCTTCAAGTTTTTTGTGGTCTGTGCCTGGCTCAGTATCCTTGTGAAATAAGTCATTTGGTTCTTGCCTTGAAAGACACACTTCTGTGGGTCTCCTTAGAACTTCTGACATCAGTCTCTGTATTTGGGGTTCAGATTAGGGCCTGTGGGGGTGGGGTGTATGCTTTCTGAGTGGAGTGTCAGGAGCCACTGGTGGAGGGGGACCTGGCTCTTATCTGTCCCATCAGGAACCACCAGCTTTGCCCCAAGTTTTCCTCAGGGCTGGATACTCTCTGATCCACAGATGTTGTGTGTTTCCTCAGGAGAGAAGTGTGTGTGTATGTTGAGTGAGGTGACCCTCAGCCTTGTTGTAGTGTTATACCTGCTGGGTACTCCTTGCTGGCTGGCTGGGCTGCCCTTTCAGAGGAGTGGTCACTGTTATCTCTTAGAGGCTCTTCTGAGCTAAATGATATGAGAAGCTCACCCAGTCTTCCAGGCTCTGTAGCTATGTGAATAAACAAGTCCTGGGACCCCACAGCCTCCCACAGCTTGGGTGGGCCTCTGGTGTACTACTCTGCAGGGTTTTTCTGGGCATGGAGAATCCTCAGATAGCACCTAGACCTCTCCTGGCACTTCAGCTAAGGAATTTTCAGGGAACCCAGTGAAGGGTGCCCATTCTGTACTGTGGACCTGTATATCATGAGCCCCTCTGAGAATCTGATGAAAGCTGTGGACTCTTCCCCCAGGTGACTACAAATAAAGAGAGAGCACATGCACATGAGTGCCAGGACAGGTATTGTGCATGCACACTTTCCCTTTAGCACTGATACCAGTAAGCCTGTAGCCCCCTGCATTGGACTCCGTGAAGTCCTGGCTGCCCTACACGTAGCCACTGTACCAGGCTTGAGGGGCAACTTGTTGCCCTTGGTGGGGGGTGCACTGGATTTCTTCCCTCATTGCTTCTAACTGCGGGATGGGACTTTTTTATTTCTGCCTTTTGTGATCCCTCTGTAGTGTTTACATTCCAGCCCTGCTCCCCTCCTTTCTCTCCTCCTAGAGGCAGCCCTCCCTGGAGGGCCTATGCATTCAGCCCCTTCCTGGCAGCTCAGGGTATTGTAGTTGGAGACCAAGGGATATCAAGTGAAGAGTTAAGATTCCCTTGTAGATACTGGCCTGTTACTGTGGATGGAGATTTGGGGGCTGTGAGGAGGAGCTGGTGTGGGAATACTTTTGAGAATGACACTGGATAGACAGTTCTCAGGGTTCTGGCTGGGCAGACCTCATTCTAGGACAGGGTTTCTCAGTCTTGACACTATGGACAATCTGGACCCCATGATTCTTTGTTGTATGTGTGTTTGGAGGTGGTGGCGGGGCGACCTGTCTTGTGCCATGTAAGATGTTTAGCAGCATCCCTGGCCTCTGTTCTCTCAATACTAGTGGTACTTCTCATTGTGACAACAAAAATGTCCTGGATAGAGGGCTTGCAAATCACCTCAGGTTGAGAACTCCAATCTAGAGTGTTCCCATGCTTCAAAGAGACAGTTGTGGGAGGTGGGGTTATCGCTAATGCCCACAGCACCCCCTCTTCCCGGATTCAGGGTGGCAGGTTGGAGTCTCCTCAAAGCCTGGGAGATCCCTGCTTGCTCAGCCTGCTCAGTCTTGAGAATTTGATTTGAAATGAGGAGCTCAGGAGTCCCTCCGCCAGCCGATGAGGAGAATCCTGGTGTCCTTGAGTTTTCCCAGAAGCGGTTCGGGTTTCAGGGAGGTAGCAGCTGTAGGTGGCTGGGCGGCCTGCCTGCCCGCACCCGCCCACCCTCCCACCCGCCTACCCGCCTCTGCCCGCCGCCTTGAGCTTTGCACAGGGGCCTCGCCCTCCCACTCGCGCAGAATGTCAGGCAGTGCGTGTTGCCGAGGCCACCGCGCCGCCTGGAACCCCGGGGCTGCCCGCCTGGGAGCCGCCCGAGCTGCGGCTGGGAGCTGAGGCTGGCCAGAGCAGCGCTGGGCTGCAGCAGGACGTGGGCATGCCCCTGCCCTCGAGCAGGCCGGCCGCCTGGCGCCCCGCCGAGCCCCAGGACGCCAGCGTAGGGGGGCAGCCTCACCCCCGAGGTATGGGCGCAGGCCTCCACCTTGGCCTCTAGGAGTTGGCGGGTAGGCCCTGGGAGGTGGGCTGGGGAGCGCGGGCGCCAGCACTGGCAGCCCTCACCCAGGGGGTTGGTCTCTCTGGGCGTGTGTGCTGGTGTGCTGGCTTGGCAGGCGGCAGCCTCCTGTCTGTGCTCCATTCCAGCCTCTGCTAACGAGGGCCTTCTGGGGGCTCCTCTCTAATCTCCAGCTCAGCGAGGCACAGCTTGCTGCACTGGGACCCTGATTGCAGACTGGGCCCTTCAGGTGGGAGGACACCGTGCCCATCGCTTGCATTTCCAGGTTCTCCACACCACTGCTGTGTCCCTGTTTATTGAAAGGGGTTGACACTTCTGGTTCAGTCTTGTTGCCTTCTCAGAATTCTTTATTTTCTTTCCTTCCTACCCATTCAGTCTTTGTTCTGCAGTAGACACCACCCCCTTGGGGCTTTTTTTTTCTTGGTCTTTCTTTACCAGACTGGGGCCCGGCCTGGCCCAGAGGGGCCTGTTTCCAGAGGACCTGATGGCCCTGCTCCTGGATGCCCAAGTTGGGGGTGAGGATGGGAATGGGGGAGAGGAGATGCTGCTGCCTTCTTTTGAGTCTCTGTAAGTTTCTCCGTGATGTCTCAATCGGCTGTGCTGATTATAGGGGTTGGAGGTGAGCTGTGCTTCCTGGCCCAGGATCAGTCATGGCTTCCTGCCTTTGAACAGCCCCAGGCTTTGCCCTGGTTATTACAGTCTTGCTGGACACATATATGTGCCTTTTTCAGACTCAGGGACTGGCAGCCCTATCTGGGTGTTTTCATTCATGGACATGTGGTTATTGGGAGCAGGTGTTGGAAAGACAGCCTGGCCCACTAGGCAGATGTGTGGCCCTCATCCCAAGGGACCTTTTCTAGGGGCTGGGCCTGCCACACAATGGGACTTCTCTTTGGTCAGCCTTTCGGCTGGAGCAGAGGTGTTTTATGAGGTGAGCTGGTGTTCTTGTTTGCAAATGTTCCTCTGCCGACTATTTCAGTTCCACTCTGACAACCAAGGAGGCTAAAATTAGTTCTGGGAAGGAAAAGGAAGGCTGATTGGAAACCCAAGCCCTTGGCTGGAGGATGGAGAAGGTTGCTTCCCGGAGTTTGTGCTCAAGCATTTCGGAAGATGTGACCAGACCAGCTGTTGTCTGTCCATCTGAGGAGAGGGTGGGGCCCTGCCGGCCTCCTCAGCCTGAACCAATGGAAATGGGAGGCTGACTTGGAAGCTGACTCTCTTGAGTGTTGATGTCAGGATGTTTTTTTCTTCTGGCTTGTGTAGTGGTGCACAGTGTTTTCAGGTATGAGGACAATGCCTTTTAATGTCTAATGTCATTGACAGTCCTCTTTCTACCTCCCACCACCCTCCCCCATTGATTCAGAAAGAATGTGTGAGTTCTCAGAGCCCTGGGCCGACAGCCATGGGTTAATAAACCCATGTACTTTTATGTACTTTTTGGGAATTTCCTTGTCACTCAAGTTTTGATGTTCCCTTCAGGTGCTCAATAGCCAGGCAGTCCAGGGCCTGCTTTAGAACTGGCTTGGGTGGGAAGTGGGTTAAAGAGGAGCCCTGTGGCTCATGTTTCATTGGGGGGGAGGTCTAGCCTTTCTGCCTGAGAAACTGGGGATCAGGGTTCAGCTGCTCTAGGACTTAGAAATAGAGGGGCTGAAAAGTTTCAGAGGTGAATTCTGCTTTCCCTCCCACCAGGCTGGCCCCTTTTGTGAACCCCCAACCTGAGAGTGGGTCCTGTAGGGGCACTCAGGGGAAGGAGAACTAGGACAATGCAGTTCTGCCTCCTCTGCCCTGAATAACTACTCTGAAATCTCCCTTTACTCAAGGGTCTCCTGGTTAGCTACCAGGGTATAGCTGGGGGGTATGGTATCACTTGGGCCATATTTCTTTTCCCATTTTAAATTTTATTAATTTCTGATTTTATGAATGATACACATACATTCAACTGCAGAAACCAGAGCCTTTTACCACCCTCAGTCCCCACCTGGTCCCATCTGAGTCCTTCTACACATTTTATCTGTGCATCTGTGGAAGTACTTAGAGAAATAGGATTTTTTTTTTTTTTGAAGATTTTATTTATTTATTTGTCAGAGAGAGAGAGAGATCACAAGTAGGCAGAGCAGCAAGCAGAGAGAGAGGGGGGAAGCAGGCACCACACTGAGCAGAGAGCTCGATGCCGGGCTCAATCCCAGGACCCTGAGATCATGACCTGAGCAGAAGGCAGAGGCTTAACTCACTGAGCCACCCGGATGCCCCTCTATCCAGCCCCTCCAAAAATGCAAGATTGCAGAGGTTGGAAATAGCCCACTTCGTAAAAGGTGCCCAGACAAGGTCTAGTGTCTGAGGAGAACCAGAGAGGCTCCTTCCTGTGTCTGAGCCTCCTGTGTTGATAGAGGAGAGGTAGCAATGGACTTGCCAGTAAATGCTGCTCTGGGTTTGAGATGGCTATGCATGTGTGTGTCTGTGTGAGTTCACCAACCAGGCTTTACACTGCCTTCAGCCTCCAGAGAGAAGGAGGCACTTGCTGAAGGTTGTGAGGAGCTGTGCATAACAGAGCACCAGCACTGGTGACCCCAGTGCATTTGACAAGATTGTGGCATGGCAGGACCCTGATTTCACATGTAGTGATCATGGTGGCAGGGGATATAGGAGACACTTGTAGAAGAATTATTTTAGCATTTGGTGAGGAGCTTCTTATGACAGAAGGGGCTCTGGTGAGCTTCACTTCTGTCTGAGCGTGTGCAGTATTCCCTTGTATAACTTTCTGCCACGGATGGCCACGGAACTAGGGAAGATAGTTTGAGATAACTTTTTCCCAGAGCCTTTGCTTTCCTAGTCTGCTTCTTCAGCATGCTGTCTGCTGTTTCACCACTCTTTCCCTGGGATTCCTTGTGTAAACCCACTTGTCAGGCTCTGCTTGTGGATTTAGGTGACTGTGGACTTACAGTACTGTTTCTAGGATGAATGACGTCTCGGTCAGCTTTCCCACTTTGTGCAGGTGATTTGCACTGTCTGTGCCTTAGACTGATAGGGCAGCCATAGAATGGGTGGCTTTGAAATACCATAGACTGTGTGTCTTCAGTAACAGAAATGTATTTTCTCACAGTTCTGGAGGCTGGAAGTTCTCTTCGGGGAGCCAGCAGGGTTGGTTTCTGGCGAGGACTTTCTCTGGTTTGCAGATAGCTGCCTACATACTGTGTCCTCACATGGTCTTTTCTCTGTGTGTACATGCACTTCTGGTGTCTTTCCTCTTCATCCGAGGATACCAGTCCTGTAGGATTAGGGCTCTACCCTTACAGCCCAATTTGACCTTAATTACCTCTTTAAAGGCTTTACGTTCAGTACAGTCACATTGGGAGTTAAGAATTTTGGGGCAGGGGAGACACTCAGTTCAGTCCCCAACAGTTTGAAATAATAAAATTGGTTGAAAGGGAATTCTCTTTCCCTCTTGAGTTACACTTTGGAGTGGAAGTTACTTTTTCCATGCCTCCAGGGTCTGATTAAACACTTCCATGGATGGGATTATCTACATAGGTGATTTCAATTTCTTTGTATGGGTAGAGCCCCTTTGGCTATTATGTGTTCCTGAAAATAGCCTAAAAGCTGGGTGAAAAGTAGATATGGAAGCTTCCTCCTATGATGACCAAGACCAGCCCTCTTTCTAAAGGCATCTGGAAAAGATGGACAGATTGCAACAACATCTTTGGCTGAAAGCAACTTACAGCTAAGAAGATACCAGGACAGGATATGTGTGAGACCCTGGGTGGTGACTTTGATTTTTGAGTCTCTTTTTAGCCCTTCTATATGGGCAACCAAGAGGGTTGCATTTGCATTTGATGGCCTTGTGGGGCTAAGGAAGACAGGGATTGGAGTTTTCAACTGAGGACAAGTATGGTGAACCCCTCCTTTTTAGTTGGAACTCCAAAAACTTGGGGCAAAGGGGAACCAAAAGAAGACAAATCTAAAGCAGGATTAGGATGTTCTGGAGTTACTAGTGCCCTTAGCTGCCGGCTAGGAATACATGTAACATTATAGGAATGTTAGGCCTCAAGTTATTTTACAGACAATTTTGCACATATCATTCATTACTGGGTGATCATGTTCATTTTAAATAAGTAGCCATTTAAAATAAATAAATAAATAAATAGCTTCAAACCTGGGTGAGCTCCAGACTGGAGTTATCATAGGTATATTGAAAAATCATGCTTGCTACGATCAAGGTAATGAAAGTGGGGATTTCAGTAGAGAACTGGAAGAATATAGAAGAGCTAAACGAAAACTGTATTATAGATCTACGTTGTATATGGACAGAAATTAAGAACTCAGTGGATGATTTTATCAAGAGATTAAGTAAAACTGAGGAGATATTAATGAACAGGAAGATCAGAGGATAATAAACAGACTTAGTCCTGGAAAGAGAAAAGGATAATACAGAAGAGAGGGAAAGATACAGAGAGGAGAAAGTGAAATGGGCTAAGATCCATGTAATCAGAGCCACACAAATAACCAGAAATAAAAGAAGCAGAAGAGATAATAGCTGAGAACTTTGCAAAATGAATGAAAGGCGTCAAGCCACGGGTTCAAGATGCCCTGTGAACCTAGATAAGATAAATAAAATTTACTCACCTAATCTTATTCTGGCCAAACTTCTGAACACCAAGGAGAGAATCTTAAAAGGCAGCCAGAGAAAAAAGGCACATTTACAATCAAAAGAGTAATGGTTATATTGACATCTAACGTCTCAGTAACCGTGGAAGCCAGAAGACAATGGAATGATAGCTTTAATGCTAAAAGAAATAATTGTCAACCTAAACTTCTATATTAAGTGAAACTATCTGTCAAGAATGAAGGTATCAGGGCACCTGGGTGCCTCAGTCATTTAAGCTTCTGACTCTTGATTTTTGCTCAGGTCATGACCTTAGGGTTGTGCGGTCGAGCCCCATGTCTGGCTCCACATTCAGCTGGAAGTCTGCTTGAGATTCTCCTTCTCTCTGTCGCTGCCCTTCTTCTCTTCTCTTTAAAATAAATACATAAATTAAAAAAAAAAAAAAGAGTGAGGGTATCAAGTAAAGAGAGTGTTCTTCAGGCAGACGCTAAATGATCTAAATGGGAGGTCATAGATGCAGAAAAGAATGATGAACACTGAAAATGATATGCATTTGGACATGAAAGAAGTGTGTTACTGAGTTTGAAATACATATAAAAGCATCACATGACAACAATGCTATATGGAGAGTGCAATGAACATATAATTTAATTGTTCTAAAAGTTCTTACATTGGCCACCATGAAGATGAAACTACCCATTAATGTTAGGTTTTGATAATTCAAGGAGGCATCTCTGGGGTAATCACTAAAGGATAGAAAGGTGATAACTTTCAAGCTAATAAAAGGGACAGATGGAATAGTAGGGAATTCACAAATTGAAAAGAAAGCAATAAAAGTGAGATAAGGGAACATAGAGCAGGAAAGGTAAATAGAACTAATATCCTTAATGAATATAAGATGCAAAAGTCTTTAAAACATTCACAAATAGAATCTAGCAATATGTAAAAAACAAAACAAAACATCATGGCCAACTGTTTAGTCTCAACTATTTTAACTGGTTTAACAATTGAAAATCTAATCTGCCATCCATGTTAACAGAGCAAAAAACAAAAAAACAAAACAGTATTATCTCGGTAGCTGCAGAAAAAGCCTGTAGGGTATAATCTTTAATTCTTAGTAAAACAGTTTGGAAATGCAAAGGACTACAAAGAGTCAAGGCTATCTTCAAGAAAAAGAACAAGTTGTGGCCTACTGGATTTGAGGATTAAAATGGGAAGCTTTTGGGATGCCTGGGTGGCTCAGTGGGTTAAGTGTCTGGTTTGGACTCAGGAGTGATCTGGGTGTCCTGGGATTGAGCCCCACATCATGGTCCCTGCTTGGAAGGGAGTTTGCTTCTCCTTCTCCCTCTGCTCCTCCCCCTGCTCATGCTGTCTCTCTCTCTCTCTCAAGTAAAATATCTTTAAAAAATAAATAAAATGGGAAGCTTTTGGTGTTAGATAGCTAAATAGACAATGGAATAGAATAGAAAGTCCAGAAATATATCCATGCCTATACGGATGCTTAATTTAAGACAAAGGAGAAACACAGAAGTTGGAAAATGGACCACTTTTCCCGTAAGAGTCAAAGCATTTCAGTTCTTTTGAAGTGATATTTCATAGACATGAGAAATTGTTTCAGTATTGGGAAGTGGTACTAGTTGATGGGGCTTCAACAGGGGAATAAATCACCCATTTTTGTCTCTTAGCATTATAAAATTTCATCTTAATAACCACTTTAGCTATGTTGACATGGTATATTTATTTCCCTTCATTTACTTTTAACTTGTCTTTGTGAATTTTTTGTTTCAGATTATTCAGTGTTAGAATTTCCATCTGGTTCCTTTTTTTGGTAGGTTTTTTGTTAAAGGTTTTATTTATATATTTGAGAGAGTGATCAGGAATGAATGGGAGAGGTAGAGGGAGAGCAGACTCCCTGCTGAGCAGGGAGCCACGGTGGGAGATGGGAGGTGGGATGAGGGCTTAATCCTAGGACCCCGAGGTCATGACCTGAGCTGAAGGCAGACGCTTAACCAGCTAAGCCACACAGACACCCGTTTTTTGTAGGTTTATTTCTCTGCTGATATAGCCTATCAATGCCTTCATTGGAATGTATTTTCCTTTAGTTTCTTGAACGTGTACTTCTGATAGTTACTTTAAAATCTTTGCTAATTCCAACATCTGATCATTTTAGAATTAGTCTCCAGCAATTATCTATTCTCTTGAATACGAGATACATTACCTGTTTTTTATATAATCTTGGATTATATCTAAATATTGTGAATGATAATTGTAGAGGCTCTGAATTCCGTTATGTTTCTCTTAAAAGCCTTGTTTGTTTTGAGTTTGTTTTGTTTTGCTGGTGGTGGTTTTTTTTTTTTTTTAATTTTTTTATTTTTGTGTTAATAGGTGGTTATATTGGCTGAATTCATAAACTCTTCCATGGTGTGTAGCTCCTGAAATATCTGTTTTAGCTCCTTTAGGCTTTCTTGGTTGCTTGAAGTGTGTTTGGTGCCTGTGTTAAAGGTCAGCCAGCAGTTTGAACAGAGTTTACATGTAGACTCTGGCTCCCATCCCAGTGTGGCTGTCACCCTGTATCTCCTTTGGTTTTCATCTTTAAGATACCTATCACTATCTCTTGTGTTGCATCTTTGGGTTTTTGTATCCTTGTTGTATCTTTTTTTTGTTTGGTGAAGTGTATCCTCTAGTACCTTTTTGAGAAAGGGTGATCTTACTTTTCTCTTTTCTTCCTTCACATTTCATTAATAGTTGAGTGGGTATGAGCTTATAAATAGGACCCCCCCCCCCCAGTTGGCTGCAGGAAGTATAAAGCCATTGATTCCTAATTTTTTATAGGTGACATTTCTCTCTTGATAGACATTTGTTATGGGTTCTTTTCTTGTCCCCACTGTGGTGAAATTTCACAGTGATAGGCCTTGCTGGGAGGCCTGTTTTCATTCACTGTGATGGTCTTTGATTTCTTCTCTTTTGTTTTCTCCTTCCACAACTCCTGTTACTTAGGTCTTGAACTTCTGGACTGGGCCTCTAGATTCCTTTTCTGTATTTGTGTGTGTTTACTTGACTTTGTGAGATTACTTCAGTGTTATCTTTTATTCCTGTTGGTTTTAATTTCTGCCACCATATATGTATGTGTGTATGTATATATATATATTAAAAAAAATTTTTTTTTAAAGCTCTTTCATTCTCTGATTTTTTAACAATGCCATTCTGTTTATTTTTCATGAGTGCATTGGCTTTCTTTTTTTTAGCTCTCTGAAGGTATTGATAGGATTTTTGTAAAGTGAAGTTATCTTCTCCCTGCATAATCTCTGTTTTCTCCAAGTTGCCCCCCCCCCCCCCCCCGCCTGTTTTTATCTCTGTCTTTCCGGTACGTGGCTTTTCTAGACCTGTTAATATTTAAGGATGGACCTGAATACTGATTGAGAGCTCTAAGCTTCTGAGTGGAACCTACCAACTATAGGATGATCTGATGTTTTTGAAGCTAGTTAGACTAGATAGACTCTCCTGAAAAGTATCTTCTGCTTTCTGTTTGGGGATTGGTGGGGGAGGGTAGTAAAGGTCTGGCTGCCAACATCCTAGGAACCACGGTGGGAGGACAGCTGGAGTTTCTGTACTTCGTATATTGTTCTGTATACGTCTTGTGTCAGTATGGTACCTGTGCCCTCAAATTTTCCCACTGCTCCCTTTCCAGAGGCTCTTTATTTTATCTTCTTTAGAAAATAATCTACTGTCTGCTGGGTTGGAGGAAGCAGCCCCCAGCCATGGTGACTGGTAGTGAGCTCTGAGAATCTGGCCAGCCTTTCTGTCTTTGGAGATTCATCTTCACTTCCACTCTTACAGAGACATCTGATTACATACATTCCTGAGTTTTGGAGGATCCTGGGTGGAAATTGTGTTGCTTTTCAGCTTTCTCCACAACCAATTCAGGAGTCTTTGTGGTTATTGACTACTTGTGTGTCTGCTTTCCAGCTTCTGTGTTTTTTTCCTTCTGTTTGTTTGTTTGTTGTTGTTTTACCTCTATGGGGTTATGTTTTAAAAACTTCTCTGTGCTGTGGTTTTCATGGAAGTACAGGAGATAGAAAAAGTAATACTTGTGTATAATCTGTAACCTTTACCCAGAAGCTCTCTTTTTAGTATTCTTTAGAAATGGTGTGGCTTGAAGAAAGGCAAGGATTGCAGAGAAGGCCCTGGACCCACACTTTGTTCTATGGGAGCATGGTGTCTGGGACTTTTTTATAGAGTTGAAACTGGAAGTGAATTGAGGTGACTTGGCTTGATTTCCTTGTTGCTAGGCTGGGCTTGTGAAAGCATATAGAGCTCTTCCTATCACCCTTGCAAAATACTTCTGGATTTACTTTTCAGCAATAATAGTGAAATAGTAAAACAGTTGATAAATGTCCTCATGCAAGACACATAAAATCTGGATAAGATAGAATTAATATCCTTTTAAAATGGATGTGCGGGTGCCTGGGTGGCTCAGTTGGTTCAAGACTGCTGTTGGCTCAGGTCATGATCCTGGAGTCCCAGGATGGAGTCCCGCCTCAGGCTCCCTTTACAACAGGGAGTCTGCTTCTCTTTCCACCTGCCCCTCCCCTCTCTTGTGTGCCCTTGTGCGTGCATGCGTGCTCTCTCTATCTCTCTCTCTCAAATAAGTAAATAAAATCTTAAAAAAAGTTAAAGAAATTAGAATGGATATGCATAGCTGCATATGTAGGAAAGTAAGGGAGAAGGAAGAGGAGACTGAAAATTAGAACTGTATTAGTTCTAATTAGGACTCTGTCCCTATCCCTAAACTTAGAGGTGTAGGTTTAGTGACAGTGTGTAAGGCACTTAGAGATAAGGTATGAAATTGAGACTGAGGCCCTCATATGACAAAACTTTCACCTTCAGTGAAAGTATGGACTAGAAGAAACATTCTTTTGCTGATAAAGGGAGTATATAATGAAAGGTCTTGGCCTAGGTTGATAGGGAGGCTGGAGTTTCCCTTGAGAATTTATAACCATGGGTCTGTGCTTACATGAGCTTGAAGTTGAAGTTTATACCAACTAGTGTTCTCTGGGAAACTTGAAGTTGAGAAATTAAAGTGATTCCAAATTGATGATATCCTAGAAAGTTTGGCAGAAGCAAAAAAATAAATTATCTTTGGAACATTGCCCCCTCAAACTTGGCCTTCGAGTATTCTCACAGAAGAGGCCTGATGAACATAAGATATGTATCCAAAAACAGAATCCAAAATTCTGAGGATCCTAAATTCCAAACACACCAGGAAATAAGATACCATGAGTGAAAAATCATCATCTAACAGGTGGCAGAAATAAATGTTCAAGAAATTAAATTATGGAGTTAATAAAATAAGGGTTTGAGAGTATGCCAATAACTATCAAAATTAATCAGTATCAAAATTAATCAAGAAACTGTTTTTAAAAATAGAGCTTCTAGAAGTGAAAAATAGGTTAACTGAATTTATAAATTAAGTAGAAGAGCTAAACAGCAAATTAGACACAACTAAAGAGAGAATTAATAAATTGGAAGTTAGGCCATATACAATTAATCCATAGTGGTGCCTAGAGACAGAATTGGAAAACATAAAGGCAGAGTTAAAATACTGGATAGAGGGGCATCTGGGTGGCTCAGTGAGTTAAGCCTCTGCCTTCGGCTCAGGTCATGATCTCAGGGTTCTGGATTGAGCCCTGCGTTGGCCTCTGTGCTCATCAGGGAGCCTGCTTCCCCCTCTCCCTCTGCCTGCCTCTCTGACTACTTATGATCTCTGTCTGTCAAATAAATAAATAAAATCTTAAAAAAAAATACTGGATAGAATGAGAAAGTCTAATATACTCCATTTATTTATTTATTTATATTTTGAGGATTTTGTATATTTGAGAGAGTGCACGTGAGAGAGAGAGCACAAGCAGCGGGGGAAGGGCAGAGGAAGAGGGAGAAGCAGACTCTCCGCTGAGCAGGGAGCCTGATGCAGGACTTGATTCCAGTACTCTGGGATTATGACCTGGGCCCAAAGCAGACTCTTAACTGACGGAGCCACACAGGTGCCCAAGTCTAATATACTTTAATAGGAATTTCAGAATCATAGAATAGAGAGATGCAATACTAAAATTAATAAAAAGCCAAGAATTGTTCAGAATTGATAATAGAAGTAAATCATTGAATAAAAAGCATATTTTTCCAAGCAGTGTAAATAAACATATACTTAGAGACATGGCTCATAGTGAAACTGTAAAAAGATGATCTAAGAAAGCTGAAAAGACAGAGTATCTACAAAGTTAAAATAATAGCAGACTTTTCAGCAACAACAATAGAAGTCAGAAGACTGTGGAATAGTATTTTCAAAATGACCAGAGAAAATAACTCAGCCTGAAAGTTTATGTTCTTTTAAACTGTCAGTTGGGAAACAGGGCAAAATAACATTTTCAGAAAAGCAAATAAAAGCTTTTCTACCAAAAGATCTTTACGAGGGAGGATGTTCTTTTAGAAGGACAGTGGTCTCAGAAGGAAGAGCAGAGATGTAGGGTTGGCTGAGCAGACGAACTGATGAAAGTTTGGACAAATAAGAAAATACCGAGTGTATACAATAGAGATCATATTTGCTTTGGAAGGCAGATAAGAACAGTGGTAGCAGATTAAATATTTAACACCAATATTACATCAAATTGATTACGTGTTGTTGGAAGGAGGTAGTTGGGTCTAAAGCAGTTAAGTTCCTATGAGGGATGGTAGAGATATTGATTAACTTTAGCATAAATAGTACGTATTAAAGTTTAAAGGCTAGCTTGTAATAGAATAGATACAGAGTGAGTTATTTCAAGACCAGAGTGGCTGAAATGTGGAATTAAAAAAAGATATTCAAAGGTGGTAGCAGTAGAGAGAAAAAAAAAGTAAATATAGCAGTAATCATGAATATAATGGGATTCAGGTCTAGGTCAAAGACAGTGTTAAGTTGAACTGGAAGAAAAAGATAAAGATTTAAAATAAAAGAAAAAGATAAATTCAGAAAATACTAACCACAAAATGTTGTATATCTACATTATTAACCTTTTTGGTGAAGAGCAAATAAACAAATAAAGGGAGTTACTATATGGTTAGAAAGTTTTTTGTTGTTGTTGTTAAACATATAATTTTTTATGGAAAACACATCTCTTAATGATATGAAATTTTAAAAAATATGTCCTATATCTGTGAATAAATATTATAAACACAAAAGAACCAAGATTCAGCATTAATTTCATAAAAAATTTTCATTTTTATAGATAAGAGCGTTGAGAAATTTTGTTTACATAACTATAGCTATGAAGAAATTTTCATAACAATGTACTGAGTTCTTTGAACTCTTCGTTATATACCAAAAATCACATGGTGACCCACCATCAAAAACTAATTTTAGGGGCGCCTGGGTAGCTCAGTCGTCAAGTGTCTGCCTTCGGCTCAGGCCACGACTCCAGGGTCCCGGGATCAAGCCCCACATCAGGCTCCCTGCTCAGCAGAACGCCTGCTTCTTCCTCTGCCTGCTGCTCCCCCCACTTGTGTGTGTGCTCTCTCTCTCTTTCTCACTATCAAACAAATAAATAAAATATTTTATTTAAAAAAACTAATTTTAATAATCTTTATGCTGACAACTTAATTTCAGTCTTCCTTCAATTTTGCTGAAAGCAAAGAATAGGAAACTATGTTTTTTGTAAAATATTTTATTATGCAGTCATTCTGTTTATTCACTTTTTCAGTTTCTATGATATATATTTAAAGAACTTTATCAGCACCTGTCAGTGACTGTTAATTATATCTGGTTATTTCTGATACTCTCACTTACCGTCACCTTGTTTAACACAATATACTCAAAAAAGGATGGGGAAATACAGTGTAGCTAATTTTTTAAAAAATTTTATTTATTCCTTTGACAGAGACAGATTAGAAGTAGGCAGAGAGGAAGGCAGAGAGAGGAGGAAGCAGGCCCTCTGCCGAGCAGAGAGCCCGATGCGGGACTCGATCCCAGGACCCCGAGATCATGACCTGAGCCGAAGGCAGAGGCTTCAACCCACCGCGCTCACAGTGTAGCTAATTTTAACTTAGCTGTGCCAAGGCAATATTTCACGAGGGGATGCTTTTGCTATTTATTTACTTTTGGGGGGGTAACAACCTTATTTTTATTTTTTTGCTGGTTTTTCTGTTTTATTTATTTATTTATTTTTAATTTTTAATTTTTTATAAACATATATTTTTATCCCCAGGGGTACAGGTCTGTGAATCACCAGGTTTACACACTTCACAGCACTCACCAAAGCATACACCCTCCCCAGTGTCCATAATCCCACCCCCTTCTCCCAAACCCTCTCCCCCCAGCAACCCTCAGTTTGTTTTGTGAGATTGAGAGTCACTTATGGTTTGTCTCCCTCCCCATCCCATCTTGTTTCATTTATTCTTCTCCTACCCACTTAAGCCCCCATGTTGCATCACCACTTCCTCATATCAGGGAGATCATATGATAGTTGTCTTTCTCTGCTTGACTTATTTCGCTAAGGATGATACACGCTCTAGTTCCATCCATGTTGTCGCAAATGGCAAGATTTCATTTCTTTTGATGGCTGCATAGTATTCCATTGTGTATATATACCACATCTTCTTGATCCATTCATCTGTTGATGGACATCTAGGCTCTTTCCATAGTTTGGCTATTGTGGACATTGCTGCTATAAACATTCGGGTGCATGTGCCCCTTTGGATCACTACGTTTTTTTTTTTTTAAAGATTTTATTTATTTATGAGAGAGAGCGAGAACGAGCACAGGCAGACAGAGTGGAAGGCAAAGTCAGAGGGAGAAGCAGGCTCCCCGCGGAGCAAGGAGCCCGATGTGGGACTGGATCCCAGGACGCTGGGATCATGACCTGAGCCGAAGGCAGCTGCTTAACCAACTGAGCCACCCAGGCGTCCCAGATCACTACGTTTTTATCTTTAGGGTAAATACCCAGTAATGCAATTGCTGGGTCATAGGGCAGTTCCATTTTCAACATTTTGAGGAACCTCCATGCTGTGTTCCAGAGTGGCTGCACCAGCTTGCATTCCCACCAACAGTGTAGGAGGGTTCCCCTTTCTCCGCATCCTCGCCAGCATCTGTCATTTCCTGACTTGTTGATTTTAGCCATTCTGACTGGTGTGAGGTGATAAGGTTAGAAAGTTTTAATACCAAGACTATATAAAGAATTCATGCAAGTCCTGGGAAAAGCAGCCTAGCAGAAAAATGGGAAAGGATGTGAATAGGCATTTCCTAGAAGTAGGGGTTAATAAACACAAAAGGATGAGCAGTTTCACACATAATTAAGAAATGGGGATCAAAACTCTCCTACACCGTTTCATACTGATCAGGTGAGCAAATACTGGGGTGAGTGTGTAGCTCAGTGGGGCTGTAGTCTTCTGGGAACATGAATTGGTACATCCAGAAGGGTCCTTGGGAGGAAAGTTTGACAGTCTCTGGTTGAGTTGAAGATGCTCCTACCTTACGATAGGACCCAGCATCTCTAACATACCCCCTGCTTGCGTGTGAGCACAGGACGAGTCCAGAGGCTTCCTTGTGGCCGCGCTCAGATCCTTACCCCTTGTAAATAACCTACAAGTGCAGTGGCAGGCTGGCCACTTCCCTTGTGAGCTCGGACTGCAGTGCCGGGCTGCCTGGGTTCCAAAACCGGGCTGCCTGGTTTTGACACTTGGTAGTTACTTGGGGAAGATACTTCACCTCATTGTGCCTCAGCTTAGGATACATTTATTTATTTACTTATGTGTTTATTTGGGGCGGGCAGTGGGAGAGGGAGAGAAAAAATCTTAAGGTGTGGAGTCCTACCTGGGCTCGATCTCATAACCCTGAGCTGATGACCTCAGCTGAAATCAAGAGTTGGATGCTTAACCACCCAGTCACCCCTAAATTACTATTTGCAAAATGCTTAGTTTAGTGCCTGCTGTGTGTTTGTTAAATGAATGCGTATCAGTGTGGATGGCTCACAAATAAATGGGTCAAGTCAAACAAGCCAGTGTGTCAAGAGGTTGTTTGGCTGCTGGGAATGTGCTGGAGCTCTTCTCTTGTGTGCCAGTTCAAAGGTGCAAGTATACATACATTGTGGATTCTATCTGTGCCACTCCACCTGGAGTCTGGGGAGTAAGGGAGAGCACTGGCCCCCACTCAAGTATGGAGGCCTGGAGGCTTCCCGGAGGAGGGTGCACCTTGGCATGCTGACGGCAGAGGACTGAGGTGGATGTGGTGGGCGGCATCCCTTTCTCACTGGTCTGCGATGCCCCTGTGGTTGGGGCTGGGCATCTGCTTCCTTTGGAGGGAGAGGGGGACTGCCGAGGGGCTTCAGGAGCCAAGGGTAGAATGCAGCCAGTTGCTGGTTGCTGGGGTCTGAAGCTGCTCTGGGAGATGTTGGCCGGGCTGGATGTACTCCAAGCCCAGAGCTCAGGGAGCCCCAGGGGAGGTGTGGCCACACTAGCTCTATATCTTCCTGCGTGGGGTCTGCCTTAATCGCCCCCCCACTTCTGCATCCCTTTGTCTCCCTTCCTTCCCCTGTTGTGCTTCCAGTGCCTCCCAGGCAGTATCTGGGTGGGCTTTCCCCTGCATCTCCCCAGCACATAGTGGGCTGTGTCCAAGGCCAGCTGGACTGGGAAACACCTCCCTGTGCTTGTCTTCGAGTGTCAGAACTGGTCTTTTTGGGGCAAGCTCTGGAATGTTGGTTCAGAGTGGAGTATGTATTTTTATTTCTCTCGGGGGTGGTATGTGTCCAGGAGTGGAGTTTCTCTGCTCACCTGGGCTGAGGGCTTGGGAAATACTGGGGTCTTCTTTCCAACAAAGTCTAAGCCCCTTGGAATCTAGGGACTGCCTGTTGGGGACACTGCTACTTGTATACATAGTTCGTCTGGAGGCTAGCAGTTGGGTTGGCTGTGACTCAGGGATGGAGTGAGCCACTGCCCAGGTATCTGGGAGGTAGGCTGCCCTCAGGGCTCTGAGGTAGCAAATATGGGGGAGGGGTACTGCTGGCACCCCATCTTGGGAGTGCAGCTTCCTCTCCTGCTGGGATAGGCGAGTGAGTGAGTGGGTGGGGGTCGGAGAACCTCATGCGAACAAGCACGGGCAGGAACCCTGTGTCTATTAAAAGGCAGAGGCTGGAGTGTTGCCAGAGGCTATAAATAGCTGAGTGTGTGCAGAAGCCAGCATGAGGAGGAGGGAGAAAGGGGGAGGCCCTGGATTTGCAGTTGGCAAGCAGGGCCTGGCCCTGGTATGGGAGGGATATGGAGCCTCTCAGGTTTGCAGGTTCTCCTGGACTCTGAGTGTGAATCTTTTGGAGGTGCTGGGAGCCTTCTTGGGGGCTTGTAATGTGAAGGACTGTCACGGGCAGCAGGGAGGGGTGTGGCTCTTGATGTGACAGCTAATGTGCCAAGCACTGTCATAACCACTCTTAAAACACATCAACTCATTTGGCTTGGGAACAGCCTGAGGAATTAGGTGCTTTTATCATCCCTTTTTCACACATGAGGAAACAGAGGCACAAGATGGATTAACTCACTCAGGAAGTGTTACAGCTAGGACTTGAATGAATTAGCATAAATAGTACATATTAAAGTACTCTCAGCCTGCTCGAGGCTGCCTTACTCGAAGTTGTCTGCAAGGAGGATCTGGTCGGGGTCGGGGGTCCGCTTATATTTTGAGCCCTTGGGTCTTACCTGCAGCTTTGGCCTCGTCAGCCCTGTCCACTCGGGTCCTGTCCATGGTAATGGCCAGAGGAACCTCTGCTTGGTGTGTGGCATGAGGAGAGGAGCTGGGCTGGCCGTGGCCACTGTCAGTGTTGGGACTCCTTGCCTTGCACAGGGGGCTTGTTGCTTATTTTCTGCTTGGAGATGGGAACTCCATTGAGGAACCCTCAGTCTGGGCTGCGGGCTTAGGCCACGCCTCCTGTTGTCCCTTCCCTTCGAAGTTCTGCCCTCGCCAGGTGATGACCATGGCCTTCTGTCTGTCCATTCGTTCTTCCCTCTGTCTACGTGTCATGTGTCTGGAACTGGTTCTAACACTCAAGATAAGTCAGGCTTGTGCCTTTCTCAGCCTTGCAGGCTCATGGGGGGAAGGCTGATATTTCAAAAGGGACTTTCAAGTACACTTATAATGTTTTATTTCTTAATATGAGTATTCACTGTGCTATTTTCTCTTGGAGGTTGTCTTTGGTTACATTATTTTTACACGTTTTGAATGTCTGAAGCAGTCCTTTTAAAAAACAACAGGCCATTGGTCCAGAGTGGTAATTGAGGTGGTAGAGGAAGCAGTAGATAGTTCACCTGGTCTCTGGGGAGAGAAGAGCTGGAATTTAAAGGAGAAAGTGGGGAGCGTCCTGCAGCCAGAGGTAGTAACTTGTGCTAAGTCCAGAAGCAGAGTGTGTTCAGGGGCCTGGCAGTGTGGTATGACAGCAGTGGGGGAAGCAAGATCGAGGAGTGGCCAGCCTCCCTCTCTGCAGCTCTGCCCATCCCTTCAGGTTCTCCCCTCAAGCCTTAGGCCTTGTGCTCCATGAGGGACTTGGCTGGGAGAAGCCAGCATGCATCCATGCATGAGCCCCTTTGTGTAGACCCTGATGCCCTTCATGTGGACCAGGTTAGGTCCCAGCTGCCTGGGTGGTGGGGAGGCCATTCTTTTTCTTCTTACTGGTGTCCTTGCATGCCAGAGCCATGGCTAGACATTGGCATTCTGATAGGATGGCATTTGAGCCGTATGTGCTCCTACCTGGAGCTTTGACATGTGCTGTTTGCCTTTGGCCTCTGGGGGAGCCTCTTGTCCTTGCAGAGAGCTCAGAAGGGGTGGGTTGACTAGAGAATGATCTGCAGTGGGGAGCCCTTCCCTCCTGACAGCCAGTCATTGTCCTTCTCCTGGGGTGTACTGTGCATATCAAGTTCTTCACTCTCGATGGCCACTGTGATAACCTTGGCCGTGGAGTGGAGGATGAGGGAGGCTTTGGGCTGTTATGACTCAGGGCACTGAGCTCTCCCCCAGGGTCAGGATGGGTTCTTCTCTCCTGGTTGCTGGTGGGCTGGCTGACTGTCCATCGGTGGGGGTGACTCTGACCCTTTCTTCCTCCTTCCTGGGGCAGGAATACCAGCTGGGGTGGCATCAGGTCCCTGGCTTGCAGTAGGCCCAGGAAGAGTGGAGAGGTTAGGTGGATGCTTGGTGCTGGTTTCCCCTTGGGTGTCTGTGTGGTTTTTGGCAGTGAAGTTGATCATGGGTGTCTGTAAAGGGACCATAGTAGGGCACTGAGTTCTGGAGAGCTCTTTAGCCCAGGCTTCAGGCAGGGGCCATAATCTTTCCTGGGAACCTCCTTTAGCATCTCCTTCCTCCTTCCCATTACAGGGCTTTGGGGGACTGGGGGCCATTGGGGCAGATGGGAGTGCTGGGCAGGATTGCCTGAGAGGGGTTAGTGAGAAAGATGGATTTGGTGAATGTTTGAGGCCATATTTGGAAAGGAATATATTTGGAAGGAGAATATTTGAAGGGGGCAGTTGGGAGTTGAAGTGTTTGGCCACCTGGATGGCACTCATGTAGGGGGTGGAAGAGGACACAGGAATAGTGGGGAGGGCTCACAGGGGTCTTCAGGGGCCAAGCCCAGCTGGGAGGATTCTGTTAACCGTGTCTAGCCACCAGCCAGCCCTCTTTCTGCTTGGGGCACATACTCCACGTGGCGACTTTGGGAGACTTGCCCTGAGCATGCTGGCCTGCTTCTTAGGACCTTCTCCTTCCCTGCTGAGCACCAGGTGTTGTTGCTGGAGGCAGGAAGGACACTGGACTGGAGGGTCTGAGGTGGGGTGGGGGACACACAAGTCTCCCGGGGTGAGGTGGACAGCAGCAGCAGGAAGCTGCCTCTGGGAGTTTGCCCAGACATGGTCCTTGAGGTCTGCATCAGAGCCACTGGAGGTTCTGGGGGCGGGGGCCTGCAGGTGGAGGGTGGTGGTGTTTAAAACTGTGGTAGAGTCTGCCCCCCTTTCAAATGTCCAATATGGGCAAGGCCCAGGAATAGGTACTTTCAGCAGTCTCCCCTCCCCCCAACACAGTGATCATGCTACGCATGGGGGTTTTGAGTGGGCCCCTCACTTCCCTTCCTGGGCCACTCCTGCTGCTGCAAGGGAGCCATCCCCACCCCCACACAGGAGGCTCAGGCATCTGTGGAGCCCCTTTCTGTGCGTGTGGCCGTCAGTCTGGCTGTTGGACACACTCCCCCACACCCAGTCCCCCTCAGAGTGGCCGGGGACTCAGGACAGGCAGGCACAGGGGTTTGTGGACTGCTCAGCCCTTCTCTCACTTCCCGGGCACAGGTTCCGGGCGCGGGGAGGCCGAGACTCGGGAGTGCATTTATTACAACGCCAACTGGGAGCTGGAGCGCACCAACCAGAGCGGCCTGGAGCGCTGCGAGGGCGAGCAGGACAAGCGGCTGCACTGCTATGCCTCTTGGCGCAACAGCTCCGGCACCATCGAGCTCGTCAAGAAGGGCTGCTGGCTGGACGACTTCAACTGCTACGACAGGTGCCTGGAGCCCGGGGCCCGCCCTCACTGCCCCCCATCCCCTCAGTGCGCTGGAGTCTGTCCTCCCCTCCCGGCACCATCCCTGCCTCAGTCCTACTGGAGTGCCCCACCCAGTCCCCTGGAGTCCACCCTCCACTCCCCTAGCCCTGCAGCCTGGGGCGAGCCTGTCCTCCCCTCCTGGCACACCTCTGCTTTAGTCTTACTGGAGTACCCGCCCCCCAGTCCCACTGGAACCCCCCCTCCCCTCCTAGAGCCCGTGGGGGAGTCTGTCCTCTCTTCTGGTCCCACCCCTGCCTCAGTCCCACTGGCACCTACCCTCCAACCACCCCCAATTCAGTCCTGCTGGAGCCTGCCCTCCCCTTCCATTTGCCCCCCAAGTCCCACTGGAGCCTGCCTGTGGCTATAGGGCCCTCTAGGCCTCAGGATGTGAAAGCGAGCCTGGCATTTAAGGGTAGGGGGAGACGGGCCTCTCCTTACTGCTTGGTCAAGTAGGGATGGTGCCAGGGTCCTAGCTGTCCCGCAGATGTGTGTGCTCTGTCCCAATGCAAAGGAGAGCTCTTTGTGTGGAACCGTGGCTCTCCTGCCTGACATTTGGGTCCCACTTTAGGGGAGGTGGGTTCACACTGTCCCCTGATGGCTCCTCTTGGGCTTCTCTGTCACTGGGGAGGGCTTAGCTGGGCAGGCCCCTGTGAGGCTTGCATCCCTTAGCTGAGGGGTCCATGGGAAACTGTGTGCCTCCAGGCAGGAGTGTGTGGCTACTGAGGAGAACCCCCAGGTGTACTTCTGCTGCTGTGAAGGCAACTTCTGCAACGAGCGCTTCACCCACTTGCCAGAGGCTGGGGGCCCAGAAGGTGAGGGCCATAGGAGGGCAGGCTGGGGCCTCTCCTTGGCCCTGGAGCTCTCCTTTCAGCTCTGGAGTTGGGTGGGGAGTGGCTGTGGGGCTCTCTGGTCTGGCCCCTGAGGTGTGTGGGTGGGCGGGCTGTGTGACACAGGGCTCCGTGTGTCCCCTAGTCACGTACGAGCCACCCCCGACAGCCCCCACCCTGCTCACGGTGCTGGCCTATTCGCTGCTGCCCATTGGGGGCCTCTCCCTCATCGTCCTGCTGGCCTTCTGGATGTACCGGCATCGCAAGCCTCCCTACGGCCATGTGGACATCCACGAGGTGAGACAGGGCTGGTGAAGGGCAGGGGTAGAGGTGGGGTCACCCGGCCAGACCCTCGTAAGCCCTCCCTCTTCCCCAGGACCCTGGACCTCCACCTCCGTCCCCTCTGGTTGGCCTGAAGCCTCTGCAGCTGCTGGAGATCAAGGCTCGGGGGCGCTTTGGCTGCGTCTGGAAGGCGCAGCTCATGAATGACTTTGTGGCTGTCAAGATCTTCCCACTTCAGGTAAGTGAGCAAGGGGCTTCCAGGTCATCCACCTGTGCTATCCAGCTGGAGCTGTCCCATCCCAGGGCCATCAGGCATGTGCAGGTGGGATGAGAGAGAGGCGGGCCCCACTGGCATTTTCTTAAAGGGCTGGGGTTGGGCTTTGCAAAACCTGATCCACTCTGGTTTTCAGGGGTTTGTTTTTGACATTAGGTTCTGCTTAGAGGCCTCGGACACCAGGCTACCCCAGCAGGTGCCCAGAACACTTATCAAAGCCAGGCCTGGCTCTGCATCTCATTTGGTGGGTGCAGTGGGCCCCTCACTTCCCTTCCTGGGCCTTAGTGGCCTTGTTTGTAAAACAGGTAAATCTAGCCCTAAGTGATCTCTGGGATCACCATTGACCTCTGCTCTGGGGCCCAGCTCAGTCCTGGTCATCTGCCTGCCTCCCTTATGGAGCTGAGGCTGGTCTGGGGTGGGGGGATTGCAGATGGCTGGGGTGGTGGTCCTGCTGCAGGGTGGCATGGCAGCAGCGGGGCTTAGCCGCATCCCTGCCTTAGGACAAGCAGTCATGGCAGAGTGAACGGGAGATCTTCAGCACACCTGGCATGAAGCATGAGAACCTGCTGCAGTTCATTGCCGCTGAGAAGCGAGGCTCCAGCCTGGAGGTGGAGCTCTGGCTCATCACGGCCTTCCATGACAAGGTGAGTCAGGTTGTGGACATCCTGTGACAGGCTGTGGGCTCCTGAGACGAGGTGGCCTTCCACCCAAGGCGACCCTTCCTCAGTGTGGACATGAGTGCCTACAAGAACTCCTCTAACTCTGGGATAAATTTTTAGGAATAAGTGCAGTGACTTCGTGATTAACACCCTCTGACCCCCAGAGGGTCCCAACCCTATTAGCTTCACATACCTTCCATGTCGATCACAGTCTCCCAGGAGGGGAGCCTGCCTCTGTCCATTGAGACAGTCCTCCTGGGGCCCGGCTGGGTCCTGTTCTGTTCCCAGAGCCTGTGCCCAAGTTCTGTGCTGTCTCCTGTAGGGCTCCCTCACGGATTACCTCAAGGGGAACATCATCACATGGAATGAACTGTGTCACGTGGCAGAGACCATGTCAAGAGGCCTCTCGTACCTTCATGAGGACGTGCCCTGGTGCCGTGGAGAGGGCCACAAGCCGTCTATTGCCCACAGGTACCTGGCTTAGCAGTTGCCCTCCTTGTGCTTGGTGTGGAGCTGCAGAGGGTTGGAGGGTGAGAACAGGGCCTGGGGTGGAGGCAGGGGGCTTTTCCATTTCATAAAGATGCTTAACTGCTCTGTGTTGGGGGGCCATCTGGCCCTTTCCTCTGCCTTCGGCCCTTTCCTCGAAAGCTGGTTTTCTCATGCCCTCTGGTGGCCACATGAGGAAGTGCTGACTCCCATTACTTCAGTTGGAGGGTTGGTTCAGCAGTTCTCCAACTTTTTGGTTAGGATCTGTTTACATTCCTTTTTTTTTTTTTTCCTGAGAGAGAGAGAGAGAGTTCACACCTGTGCTTGGTGGTGGGGGGAAGGGCGTAGGGGGAGAGATTGAGAGAGAGAATCTGAAGTAGGTTCCATGCCCAGCGTGGTCACATGTCATCACCCTGAGATCATGACCTGAGCGGAAGTCAAGTCATATGCTTAACCCACTGAGCCACCCAGGGGCCCCAGGATCTCTTTACAGTCTTAAAGAAAGCTTCTGTGTACATGGGTCATGTCTATGGATATTTGCTATGTCAGAGTACTCACGTTCTGTTAACTCAGAGTGATGATAATCCCATGTATATAGCCGCTGGAACACTCTTTTCCTGAGAATGAATCTACAAAGACAAAGAATGGATTATGAATGAAAAGAATTCTGGTCTTGCAGTTCCCCTGAAACAGTGTCAGGGACTCTTTGGGGTCCTGGGGCTACCCCTTGAGGACCGCCGTAGTGACTGTTCATCACAGTTCTCACTCAGTGCTGGCACTCCTCTGAACGCTCAGAAACACAAGGCCAGGTTCGTCTTAGTATCTCACAGACACTCGTTGTCTGTGAGATGAGGGTGTTTCTCAGCTCCATCGTACAGAGCAAGGACGGTAGTGCAGAGAAGCTGAGAGGTTGGCCATCAGACTTGGTGTAGGGTAGCTCTGTGCCTATGAGGGAGGGAAAAGAATCTTGAGTTCCAGGACTCAAAGCTCAGGAGCCCCTCATGGTAATAATATCAATGACATTTAAGGCTTACAGTGTGAAATTGTGATTTTTGTAGGTCAAAAGTAGTTGAATGTTGACTCTTCCATATGGTTTGACCTAATGGTAGTGCTCAGTAAGTGAGCTGGGTGGTCCTGAGCATGTACACTTACTGCTCCCTGAGCTTCATTCCTTACAACAAGACTGACACAGGCACTGGGGAGACCAAGGAGCGCACGCACCCCTGTTAACATAAGGTGGAGCTGAACGCGCACTGCCAGTGCCCAGCTCTACCCTGACGCGAGCCCCTCGGGCTTGTGCAGAAACCCGGGCAGGTTCATTCTTTGTGTCACTCCCATCCCAGCTTGTGGACATTTTTCCCCAGAAGCCTTCATCCAGGCCAGTAGGCCTGACCTTGGCCCCTCCGAGAACACAGATGCTAGCCTTTGATACTATGGGGACTGGAATGGGGTCTGCCCAGCCATTGTGCTCAGTGTTGCTTTGACAGCTGTGGCAGAAATGTATTGAGCGATTCTGACATTGAGGGGGGTGAGGGGTGGAAGGGTGTCCCAAAGCAGCCCACCTGTGCAGACTCATAGAACCCCACCCTGGTGTAGGCCCTGCTCCCAGATAGGGTGCGATGGCCTGGTCTGAGTCTCTGGGGGCTGGAAGGCACAGGCTCCAGTATCTCAGGGTCAAGGTGGGAAGCCAGGAGCAGGAAGCATAGTATTCCTCTTCATCTCAGTCCACTTGTCTCCTCAGGGACTTCAAAAGCAAGAATGTATTGCTCAAGAGTGACCTCACAGCCGTGCTGGCTGACTTTGGTCTGGCTGTTCGGTTTGAGCCAGGAAAACCTCCAGGGGACACTCATGGGCAGGTAATGAGCCTCAGGGGTGCAGGAGGGGGGCTGGCACAGGGGTGGACACTGCCCTTCTGGGGCCCAACTGGGAAGACACAGGGGCAAGGGTTGCTGTGAGCTCAGAGCTGTCCGGGAACTCCAAAAGCAACACTCGTCTTCCCTGTGGGGCAGGCCAGCCCTGGAGGGTAGCACAGCCCTGAAGGTCAGTCAGTCAGACCCAGCTTTCCCAGTGGGGTCGGTACTCATCCTTGCAGCCTCAGTCTCTCTTTTCCTTTTCAGCAGAATTGTAAAGCAATATAATATAGAAGGAACTCGACTAAGAATCCAAACCAGAAACCTAGAAAACATACCTAAAAGTTAAGCCTGAAGAAATCCTCTTAGAACAATTGTTGTCAATATTTTTAAGTATTTTTCAGCCCCTCTGTTTTTGATCTTAGTCTCAGGAAAATGCACACCAAGTGGGTAGCCCCTTGCAGTGCTCGTGTTTCGAGGAAGTAGGTAGCAGTTCCGTGTGAGAGTCCTGTCGTGTTGAGTGTGTGGTGTTTTTCAGTTCTCCTTGGGGTGTTGTACGTGTACCGTGACCTCTCGTGAGCTCCCCACGAGTGTGGTGAGGCAAGGGCTGTCGTCCCCAGCGGTGTCCTCTGAGTGCTGTCGTCCTAGCCCCGTCTAGTGGGCTTGGGCGGGGCTCTCATGTGCTGTGGTTATGATGGGCCCCCTGCCCTGTCCTTGTGTAGGTGGGCACGCGGCGGTACATGGCCCCTGAGGTGCTGGAGGGAGCCATCAACTTCCAGAGAGATGCCTTCCTGCGTATTGACATGTACGCCATGGGGCTGGTGCTGTGGGAGCTTGTGTCCCGCTGCAAGGCTGCGGATGGTGAGTGAGGCGGCAGCCCCGAGTTTCCGGGCTGTGGGCTCAGGGGCCACGAGCTCTTGGGATGACCCTGCTGGGCTCTCTGTTCCCCCCCCAGGCCCTGTGGATGAGTACATGCTGCCCTTCGAGGAAGAGATCGGCCAGCACCCGTCCCTGGAGGAGCTGCAAGAGGTTGTCGTGCACAAGAAGATGCGGCCTGCCATTAAGGATCACTGGTTGAAGCACCCGGTGAGCGGCCTGGGTGGCAGGGGACCGTGTAGGGCAGGTGAGAGGGAGGCCCATCTAGGTGGGACGGAGGACGAGGATGCCTCAGGCAGCAGGACTGTTTCCTCTTCTCCTGTGGGTCAGAGGCCACTTAGTGCATTGTCTCCCTTCCATCAGGAGTGTGTCTGGGGAGGTTCTGGCTCGGCAGGGAGGTGGCTCTGCAGTTGGGCCTGGAGTGATGGGGCCTGTCGGTCTGTTCCTTCAGGGCCCATGTGGCCTCTCTGTAGACCATTTGTGGATGAGAGCCCACTGGCCCTGGGCCTGACACGTCTGGGTTTGAGTCCTGGATCTTCCCATCGATAGCTGTGTGGCTTCTGGCAGATTGCTGTATTTCTCTGAGCCTTTGTCTCCTCAGGGTAGTAATACATTTAACTGGTAATTATAAATTACTTGGCAGGACAGCTATCACATAAATGCTTAGTATGGGTTACCTCTTATGAAATATTATCTGTACTCTGCCTTCCTTTTCTTTCTGGGCAAAGGACCAAGCCACGTGGCATCTTGTCCTCTCCAGTGTGGGGATATTATACAAAAGACCTCTGCATGTAAACTGTTTACCAGTTGCCTTCAGCTCCATTGAGGCTCTCCCTGCCGTACACCTCCCGGTTCTTTCAGATACAGGACAGCCTTGGGGCCACTGGAGGCTGGCAGTCTCCCATACATGCCATCAGGGGCCAAGTTCAGTTGCAGTGCTGCTCTCTGGAATCTGGGGTTGCTGGTGGAGAAAACTGAGACACGGGGACATACAGGCTGGGCCAGAGTCTGTCCCTTCTGCCTCAGACTTCTCAGTCTTCCAGGGCAGAACTGGCGGCCAGGCCAGTTCCCTGATGAGGAGCGCAAGGTGCAGAGAGATCTTGGTGTGGTCTGGTGCTGAGTAGGCCAGAGATGCCTTGGATATGGGCATTGGCCATTCCTGGCTCCACTGTGTGTGTGCCAGTGGAGGTTGTCAGGCCATGTGCCCCAGATTCTTGGGAGGGGCCCTGGGGGTTGTGGGGAGTGGGATGGGTGGGGTGAAGCACTCCTGTGGTCGCCACTGTAACTGAAGCTGTGCACAGTGGGCCCCTGCATGATCTGAGATTCACGTAAGATGTTCGAATGTCACTGCCCCAAGGCAAGCAGCTGAGTCTGCCCCCGGAGTGGCCTGTATTACCTGCCCTGTCCCCTTCCTGTGCTGAGGCTGTGGAGGGAGGCCAGCAGGCTCAGGATGGTAACTGCTGGGAGGGAAGGTATCCTGATTCCTGCAAGGTCCCCTAGGCCTCTGCTAGCTGACGGGCTGCTGGGGTTGGGACCAGTGGGCTCTGCCTGATCCTCAGGTACATCCTCAAGTTCACCTGTCCCCCATGCTTGTCTGCTGAGGGCCACTGACCATGCTGTCTTTTCCCGTTTCCCTCTCTGCACCAATGTGCAGGGCCTGGCCCAGCTCTGCGTGACCATCGAGGAGTGCTGGGACCACGACGCAGAGGCTCGCCTGTCTGCGGGCTGCGTGGAGGAGCGGGTGTCCCTGATCCGGAGGTCGGTTAATGGCACTACCTCGGACTGTCTTGTCTCCCTGGTGACCTCCGTCACCAATGTGGACCTGCCCCCTAAGGAGTCGAGCATCTAATAAGCCCAGGACACGAGTGGATCTGAAGAGGAAAGGAAAAAAAGTTGTGTTTTGTTTTGGAAATCCCGTAACACCAACAAACACATGAAATGCAGCTGCTATTTTACCTTGACTTTTTATTATTATTATAATTATTATAATTATTATTATTAATATTATTTTTTGGATTGGATCAGTTTTTACCAGCACACTGCTCTACTGTATCGCAAACAGCGGACGCGTCAGCAGGCGTTGAGGTGCTGAGCTGTGAATGCGGAACCAGCGCCATGCTGAAGAGCCTCAGCCACCTCCTGTCCCTTGGGGTTCATTTTTCCCGCTTTCTCTTTGTTTGTTGTCTAAGAATCTGTGACACAAAGAAACCCATCTCCTGTCTTAGGAAACTCAATGCTGCAAACTCTACCTAGAGAAACCTTTGAAGACTGTTACTTTAAGAACACACCTTCCTCAGAGGAGGAATTTCCCCCTGCCCTCGCCCCCCCACCCTCGCCCTTATTGTTTTTCTCCCTTTCTAGACAGTGAGTTTAAGAAACAGCAGATGTGTCTTTCACGGATTAACGGGTGTTGTCCTGACCGAGGAAAAACGGGGATGACAACGAGGATGGTTTGGACCAGAGTTGGAAGGAGAGGACAGAGCTGAGGATGGGGTTTGGAACAGAGCTACACTGGACTCGGGCACGTTCGGAGCAACATCCTTTGTTAGGAGGCTACTTCTCAGGTAACCAAGAATCGAGGGGAAGGACCGTGTGGAGGCCGAGCATTAATGCGAGAAGGGGTTTGGAGAAAGTCTGAAGGCAGGTGTGGCTCTGACTATCTTTTGGCCCTGACCAGTTTTTTCCCGCTGACTTGGGCTTGGGCATTGGACAGAATGTTTTCTCTGCCCTCATTTTAAGGTTAGGCAAGGGTAGAAATCATCATGTTTTAGTGACTGTGTTTTTCATAAGACAATGCTGTAAATATCTGTAACGGAGGAAAGAGTTCAAACACTTTGCTTCCTCCTGGCACAGGTCAGGGAAATGCCCACCGGGCGCCCTACACAGCCAGAGCAAGAGGGCTCCCTGGGCGGGGCCGCTGCGGCCTGCCTGGGAGATCAGAGCATCCTGCGGCGCTGGCTCTGCCTTGTGTGGTGACACTGCTGTCCCTTCACGTGTCTCGTGCACACGGCTTTCTCCAGACCCCTCAAAGAGGTGCATATTCTAAAAACTGTTTCTCTTTTATGCCATAACCTTGCTCTAGTCAGTGAATGTTCTTATGCTGCTGTTTCAACATTTGAATTTTTTTAATTTATGAAACATGCAAATTTTTTTAAAAACGAAACACACATCCACATATACACACATGCTTTGCGATGTGGCTTCCGAGGTTTAAATTTTGAAAAGTAAAAGAATTAAAACTTCACGACCACAGACCACCTCAAACCAGAAATACCTCAGAATTTTCTACTTGTGTAAGTTTTATTATATATTTTATTAGTTGTGTTGTCTTGTAGTAAGTATATTTTAATGTAAGTTGGCTTTTATGACAAAGTTTAAAAGAAATAGAGAAAAAGAAAAAAAGTGTGAATCTTCTAGGGAGTGCTACCATTTTTGTTTGATAACGCCCCCTTGTAAATAATTGTCATCAACTGTAGATTGGCTGTCTGGGCCATCTGGGCATTCATCACTCTTGTTTGTGAAGGTGTTTCCCTCTGGTTTCTTGAGACTTTTATTTAAAAACTGGATCTCTTTCATTTTGAGGGTAGGTGAGTTGGTGAGCAATGGGGAGAGGTTGACCTGGGTGAGCAGGGGAGAGGGGTCCCTCCTCTTGACTTGAATGGAGGTTCAGATCTTTCCCTCAGCGTGTTTGGTCGGTGTTCAGAATGACAGGTAACCCCACTTGAACTCGGTTAGACTGTGGCCCTTAGGTGTGCTTGAGGTGATTTTCTTTGAGCAGCAGCAGTCGTGGAGGAGGCCAGTAGTGTCTCTGTGAGTCCACACCGTGACTTGGGACAGTCTGTGATAGAGTGGTGTGTCCGGAGTGGCGAGTGCCCTGGAGTCACAGTCTGAGCGCACACACTCCCCACTTGGCATGCCATGTGCGTCGGGCCTGCCACTTGGCTGTGTCCCTTTTTCTCTGTGTTTGGGCACAGGGTGCTGTGTTTTTGCTTCATGGGTCAAGCTCTGAGCTGGTTAGGGTGGTTACAGGGACAGGTTTGTTTGTGTGTGTGTGTGTGTGTGTGTGTTGTTTGTTTGTTTCGTAAGCTGTGTTGTCTTCTTTTTTTTTAAACTATTTTGTGCTGTGGTATTTTTCTTCCCTCGGAATAATTTTTAACAGCAAAACAGGCCTTACAGCAGTTGCTTTTCTTTTCCACTTATTTCTTTAAGAAGCTTTAAAATATTTATTGAAAAGTGCCATATCTAATTTCTTTAGCTTTCACCTCAGGCAGTGCATCTCTACTTCTCTGGTCTCTGCTTTTTACCCTCAGCGACAAATAAACCACTAACAGATGTAGCTGATTCACCATAGGAATGACCAGATCCCTCATCCTACCCAGTGTGGAACACTAAACCCCTGCCTCTCCATTTGGTTTTAGATTTCCTCTGGGTTATTTTTCTTTTGGCTTGATTGTTGTAACAATTTTGGCTTGACGTGTTTGGCCTGGCTGTGGAGGGTTGAGCTGTGGCCTTGGTGTGGGCCTTGCTGGTCAGCTATCAGTACCAACAGGGCAGGCCTTCCCGTTGGCCTACATGCCTTTTATCTGGGTGAGCTCCCTCTTTGCCAACCCTGTGCTCAGCTGCCGTGGTGGCTTTGGGGCCTGGGCACCAGAATGTCTGGAGGTGGTTCCTGTGTGGTGTGGCTGGGGAAAGGGGAGTCTGGGAGCACGAGTTCTTTGGGCTTCAGGCTGCCTTTCCCTTATGCTGTGGTGTAAAGTGCACCCATCAGGCAGTATCCTTGACTGCTGTTGATGGCAGAAAAAGGTGGGTAATCTTTTTCTAGGGCATGCCCCTGGGAGCCTGGGTCGGTCTTTTCCCTCAGATAAAGTGTCTCTGTGCTGTCATGTATTCTTTGGGGAGTGAACCATTTAGAGCACTGGTTTAGGCTTTTTTGGGTTATAGGGCCTCTGTCTGTGCTCTTTTCCACAAAAATTTCATGTATTGTCTGCTTTTGGAGAGCTCAGAGAACTACTCCTCACCCCCACTCCCACCCCCACAAGCTCTTGTGGAAGACTTGTAGGAATCTGACACATCATTTTGCCTGCCTGTGGGGGATGCTGCCCCACCTAGGGTGAGAGGGTAGTCAAGTCAGGAAAGGGAAGTGGCCGAGGATCCTTGTTCCTTTCTTTCTGGTGTTCTTCCATCCACACAGGCATCTGGCTGTGGGCTGGGCTTTGGGAGAGAATGTGTTCTGTTTGAAAACGTCCATGATCACTGGAAAGACATCCCAAGCCAGAGAAAGACAGAAATGAGCAACAGAAGGAGGAAATGAGTGGTACAGAGGCCACTGTGTCACACTGTCCTGTAAGGAACTCTTGATGGGCCAGCGGAGGCCCTGGACATGGTCCTTAGGGACTTGCATCAGCCAGGTTTTCTCCTGGGATTGTTGGTCCCTCCCAGGAGTCCTTTGAGTGAGTTACTCAGGGTGAGGGCTGTAGGTGGAGTGTTCTTAGGAGGAAGGGAGACCTGGCTGTGAAGGGAAGTGGTTGAGTATCATTGGCTCATCGTTGGCCTTCACTGTTGAACATGGCCCAGCTTGTCCTTCATTGTTCAACATGGCTCTCTAGGTGTAGGTGCCCAGGGGGATCAGGGCTGCCTGGGGTGGGGTTCCCCATGTGTGCCAGCTGCTCCTGATTCAGAATTCCTCCTCTCTGGACTTGGGCATATGTGCAGAACAAGAGAGATCGTGTTTAGCTTTGAACATCTTCAAGTGGCTTGAGCCCCCCACTCACTTGTTCTCAGCCCAGTTCAGAATTTCTCCTCCAGGCCACCGAGCTAGTTCTTCATTGACCCTAGGGGCCAGGCCAGTCTTCTTGTCATGGCTTGTCATGTCATGCTTTAGAAAGCAAAGCAGGTGACCCAGCACCTTTCTGGTCTGTCACCTTTCTCTCTGGTTGCCACCTTCTTGCTTCCTGCTACCCTGACACTCTGCACTGAGTGCTTGAACTGTGTGTGTGGTGTTGCTTTGGTGGCAACCCCAGCACCTATGTGTGTGTGGCTCAGAAAGCTTGTCATATGGCACCGATGCTCTAAGCCATGAGGGTAGGGAGGCGGCTATTCCATCTGGAGTGGGAGGACTGGGTGGCCCTCTTGCAAGTGGAATTTTGCCCTTTTTTAGGGTGCCATGTAAAGTTCCCAGCACATACCGGTAATACGAGGGTTTGATGGTTTTTAGCAATATGGTAAGCAAATGTGTGTCATTGTTTGGAATTGGTACTAGAAGTCGAACAGCCAAGTGTCATTCCTCAGAACTTGGCTCACTAGATGGGTATCTGAATTAGAGAGCATTTTTTTGTAGCTAACTCAGATTGATTGTCAGTCCCAGCTATTTCAGTAGCCTGTTGGGTTTATCTTTGGCGATATGGCCAGGCCTGGTTCATATTTCAGGGGCTCGCTAGACCACAGCTTTCTAAGAAGTGCAGTGAGTTGGCTCATCTGCTCTCCCTACCTCCCATCTAGGGTGAGCAGCCACAAGGGAAAGAGGACAAGGTAGTTATTTCTCCTCATTTGGGTGCCATGAATTCTTTAGTTAATGGGTGTTTATAAAAGCTGAACTAATAAATTAATCAGTAGCTTCTAGGTGTTCACATTAATGTTTTAGGTAAAGAAACAGGCCCAGTAATTCAGTTGATGAACTGTTTATCTTCTCAGTCTAGATTTCATGAATTCAGGGTTATATGCATAGTTATTTAAGTAAGATTCCTGGTAGTTGATTTGTAACCAGCAGTCCACCTATGAATGTATGCCAAACCTTTAGAAGGCTTGGACAAGTTTTTTAAAGTAATGATTTAGTTTTGTAGCAAAAAGAAATTGAAGTTTAAAATGCCCCCCCTTGGAAATTAATTCAGTTGACTCAGCTACATTTTAAGAACAGTGGGTCCAAGAGACCCATAAACTCATCAAATAAAAGTCCAAATTATCTAGAGGGATATTTTGAATATTTCTATTTTATACTCATTTGGGGTCCATTGTAAACTTTGGTTTGGACAAGATTTTGAATTTAAATGATTTATGACTGTTTAAGTTTTACCAAGCTTTTAAATTTTTGTGACTTTATCTTCCGGGTGTGAAAGAAGCTGGACTTTTTGATTGTGGTACTCCACGTATCCCTGTAGTGCCAAAACCAGTGATCCTTTATTTGCTCCTATGGCAGCTTGTAGAGATCATACAAGTGGTTTTTCCTCATGAATTAAAATGCGTAGTCTCTAAATGCCAGTGTGTGGTGATGGGCCCTGTGCTGCCGTTCCTATCTGGGAGGATCTTTGGACTGTCCGGGGCCTATGCAATTCTGAGAGCCACTGCACACCCACCACAGGACTCCAGAGAAGTATACCCTCGGGCATACGCGTGTATGCAATGGATTATTCAAACATGGGCTCTCTGGGCATCTGTGGGAAAGTGTTACATTTATTTGCAAAGTTTACATTTTTGAGCTCACAGTTATGAAAAGTATGACCCATTATTAGCTAATGCTTTTTAGGCAGATGAGGATGGGTTTTATTTTTATTTTTATTTTTTTGTTTTGTTTTAACAAATGGATATGTTCTGTCTTGAGTCCTGGGAATTTCTGCTGTTGATTGGGCATGGGATCATTGTCTGTTTTTCCCAATCACGTTTGCATTGGAATGTTGTTAGGTAGCATTGTAAATAAAAGAATAGGTTCTATAATAGAGATATGACACTTGAAATTTTACTTTAAAAAAATCTATAGCTCTACATATATATTTAGTTTTATCACCTGACAGATTCTTCTGCACAGTGTGGAGATTGTTTTATACCACAGATTATTTTTATAAAGTCTAGTGAGTTTGAATGAGAATGATTTTGTAATCAGAGTAAGGAGCTTTACCTTTCAGGATCAGTGTACACTGGAGTGTGAGTGGTGTGGAGCTTTTACCTAGTGCTCATATGGATTCTCGTGATACACTGGCAGATTGCAGGCCCTTATGGGTCTCCTTTGGCCAGAACTCCACTTGCGGCTGGGTGGGACAGTGATGCTCCAGCTCCGCTCCCTGCAGATTGGGAGGCAAGGGGCTGCGGAGCGGCAGGAAGAGCCTGTGGTGTGTTTTACATTTGTGCTTCCTCCTGAGATTTCTTCTGAACAAAGGATTCTGAGGTTAGAAATGAGTTTGTGAGTTCCTGCCATAGGATGTAGTTGTGTGAGGGTGTTTTGAGAAACAGAAACTATGCGGGAGTGTGGATTGGGGCGGGTTGGGATGAGTAAGATTCAGGCTATATAAACATTTGAACTGAGAGATTGGTGATTTGAGGAATCCACAAAACTGAATTATCTAGGACCAAATTTTCCAGTTTTCAGGACAGAATTTCTGGTTGATGTATTATTCAGAAAAGGAGGGGGTGTGTGGACACAGTGATCAGGTGAAATGGCGAGCTGTCAGGCACTTTGTGTCTGCTCTGGTCAGGGCCTCTTGAACGTGAGAGTGCTTGGGGGCAGCTCCCTGCTTTCAGGTAGCGAGTCACAACTGGGAGCCCTTTGAGAAAACTCAGAGCCCCATACCAGAGAGCATCTTCCAGCCATCACATAGCCCTTCCTGCTCTTCCTGCAAAGGTCAGCATGGCCGCCAGGGGATGGGAGGCGGTCTTCATGTTAGCCTTTTTATTTTGGGGTAGAGAGTGGATGGTTATTTGGGTGAGCCTTTTGGGTGGGGATACAGGGAAGGTGAATAATGAAGCTCATTCTCTGTATCGTCATTGTCAGTCCTGAGGCCCAGCTGAAGACCTGTCCCCTGACCCAGGCTGCTGCACCCAGAAGTACACTGGTTGGGATGGTTTTGTCAGGAGAATCCCTGATGTGTCGTTTTAAGCCAGATGTGCTTTTTATTCAGTCTGGTTCATAGTGAAGTTTTACACTTTACCCCTTTTATACTTTGAGTAAATTTAGTTTCAGCAGGTCTAGTAGCAGTCCAGGATCTAACCCGTGTAAGTCTAGTGAGTTTCCCTGCTCCCTGTGTAAGAACGTTTCTCTGCTCTCCAGCCACGTGTCTTGGAATGTAATTCTGTTGTGCCTTTGTTTTTGTCACCTGCCTCCCCTCAAAAGCAACTGCTGTAAGCTTTTTTTCTACTGGTCTTTTCTACTGGTCTTTTAGCCCGAAACCCCACCTTTTTCCTTTCTCCCAGCTGTAATTTCTGGATGCAGTTCTGTGCTCCAGGTATTTGAAGAACCAGTTACCTCAGACCTCATGTTGAACCGTGTCACCATCTGGGTCCTCTCGATACTGCAGGCTTGTAACATACACACGTAGGAACCCTGCCGAGTATGGGCACGCACTTGTTTTAAAGTTAAACTCTTCCCAAGGACTGAAAAAGGGGCTTCTGGCAAGCTCTTCATTGCACTGTGGTGGGATGGGTCTAGAGTGTCATCTGAACGGTGCTTCCTGGGCTCCTCTTTGAATTCTGCCATTTTCAGTATTCACGTGTCTGAATAGGTAAAGTGATTCAATTGGCTGGTCTTGCACACAAATTAGTTCCAAAGACGAGCTCTTTGTAATACATTTCCAGTCATTAAAACTCAAATGTAGAACATTCCTTTAAATGGCAGGATTAAAAAAACCCACCATTCACCACTGTGCATTTTGGGAAGATGTCTGTAGCATATGTCGCTGTGAAATTAGGCCTTGTGGGATATGGCTATTTGTCATTTTGATGTATTTTAAATAAATATATATATATATTTTTAAAGAGCCTTTTTTACCAATTCAAAAAGTTTAATTAACCAGCAGTCACCACATCTGAATTTTTGTCTCTGGGGCATAGATGGCAGACCAAGATTGAAAGTGGTAACTCAGCCGTATGAGCATAGGCTGCCTGCCTGGGCTGTCCTGCTGACTATGGGATGCTAAGGTCAGTGTGTTCCCAGTGGGTTCTGGTCAGCCCTTAAAGTGTTTGATCTCTGCCCTGATCAGTGGACTGTTGACTGCAGTCCCTACAAGTGCTTTAGCCCAAGTGGGGTTTTCTCAGAGCACTGCCACAAGCTAAGTGTATGTTTAGCCAAATAATTTCTCCATTAAGGGAAAAATGCGCTCATTCAAATGTTACCAGCAACGACAGAGATGAGAGTAGGAAATATTAGGCAACACTGGGGTTTTGATTTGGAAAGTGTCCAAGTCACTGTCAAAGGCTGTCTGAGAGCCAGTGATCATATAGAGATTCTTAGGAGACCTCATCTGGAAGTATTAAGACCTCCTGTGAGTTGGAGGGATTGTTAAAATGCCAGCAGCTCCCCCCCCCCCCACTTTTTTCTAGAATTCTGTAAAAATGCAAAGAAAATTGAGTGGTACTTACGAACTGAGGGTGAGGGTTACCGCAGAATAGAAGCATACTTGTAGATTTCAGTTCCATGCCACAAATCCACACAATGCCATTTTTCAACTGTACAAAAGAAAGAATCTGCTTATGAATTTGACATGATCTTAATGGTAGCGTCAAAAGGCCGAATTTTTCACCTGTTAATATTTTCCCACATTTGTCCTTAAATCTGAGTAACTTTACAGTACTGTAAATTTAACTTACACATTGAGTTTGATGTCAATTCTTGTGAAGAGCTTCTCCATGTAACAGACACACAGTTAAAGAACACAGCAGAATACAAAATTTGCAGGACCAATTTTGGAACCAACAGAAAATGTCACCTCTCATTTGCCATCTTTATGTATCAGTTTTACCAGCTACTTCTAAATTTGTACATTACGTTTAAGGAAAAGAAGGAAACCCCTAAGGCTTGTCTAACTTAGTGGAGAATGTGTGTGTCGGGTTTGGGATGGATAGTGAAGTCTTACTGAGCTGTGTTATCTAACTTGTATATAACAATTGTAATTAAAAGTTTGGATTCACCTGTTTCATGCGGTTTAAAGCAATGAGTAATTACAAACTCTGGAAATGTGACTAGTATTATGACTTAAGGCTGTAGAAGTGAGGAAGCTCTTCAAGTGCTAAAAATAAAGACTTCTGGTTTTTGGCTCAAATTCAGTAAGTACTGTTTGTATACCAGGATATGTGAGATGTAAATGTAATAGGTCGCTTTTCACCCTTGTAGCTATAAAATAAAAATTTTGTAGAACAGAAATAGCTTGTACTACTGAATTAACAAAAGTTATACTAAAGTATCATGTTAAAAATACACACACACACACACACACGCACACACACACAGAGTTGCTGTTACCCTGTCTGGATTTGAAGTGTACTGATTTATCTCACACACACACACACACACACACACACACTTATATATATTATATACATGCACACATCTAAAATGGCCTAAAGCAGACATCCATGTAATTACAGTTGCAAAATGAAGACATTTTGGAAAGAACATTGTATCATAGTTCATTCATTTGCAGTGGATCTTTGTTCCTTTTTACTGTGGTAATTTTAGAAATGAGTGTCAAGTTTGAAATTAGATCTGCTAAGTTGGGGTTTTGCTGCCTGAACTCTGCACTGGGTCCTCAAAGAAACCGATGTGAATGTAGTTTTTTTTCCCCCTGTGTGAAGAAGCAGCCACACCCCAACAGAATAGGAGGAAAAATCTAGAGCTATTTCAAGTTTTATCTTTTTGTATATGAAAATAAAATAATAATAAAACTACCCTGTGTCTCTCTTAATCACATGGTGGGGGATTGAAGTTTCTTTTCATGGGAATTAGAAATCAATACAGTGGTGCTCTCTCACTTACAGGGCTGAACTCTCAAACACCCCTGTGAGTTCCTGCTTTGTACACATGAGTTGTTAGTGGTTGAGTGCCTAGTCCACCATGGTTCTGTGGTACTGGAGCTCAGCACAGGCCTTTATTTCTTCCCTTCAGAAGCTCAGGACCTAGTTGGAAATATGGGGTTTCTCCTAAATGGACTGTCCTGGAACTTGGGGTAAGTTCCTGCAGGGTGGGGGTATATTTTCCAAATCTCCAAGATTTTTGCACCTCCCTCCCCGACCCCCAGTCCTATACTTTGCAGACAACCCTGAGTAATATTTTTTTTTAAAGATTTTATTTATTTATTTGACACAGAGACAGAGATCACAAGTAGGCAGACAGACAGGCAGTGGGGGTGGGGGAAACAGGCTCCCTGCTGAGCAGAGAGCTACGAAGGGCATGATCCCAGGACCCTGAGATCATGACCTGAACCGAAGGCAGAGGCTTAACCCCCTTGAGCCACCCAGGCGCCCCCTGAGTAGTATTTTTGTAAGTGGAGTAGAGAATCCTGGAAAATAAGTTTTATTCAGGACTACTGCAGAATACAGGCTCTGTCATTTCTAAGCATGGCTGAGTATCAGGGTCATCCATAAAAAAATAATAGTTTATGGGGCACCACCCCAGATCTGAATCAACAAAGCCCCGTCTCATGTTTAGGAATTCTTGACTTAACCTCACTAGGTGAAAACATGGTTCCCTGTTAATGAAATAATGAGTCTCTACTGCCTAACAAAACCAGAAAGCCCCAGATGTCACTGCTTCCTGCAGTAACAGATTTTTTTGGCCTGTGACTTTTATCTGCCAAGTGGAGAAATACCAGCTTTGGATCCTTCTGGTACGGTTAATGCCTTTTTCTTCATGCTTTAATATGAAAATTAAACCTGTTTGGAACTCTTAGAGAACGATTTTTGACTAAGGGACCCTTTATTTAGGAACCAGTGGTCACAGCTTATGGCCCATTTTGCTCTCTCAGATTTAGACTGTTCACCTTTTGTTAGTGAGTGCCCCAATGATAAGTGCAGAGAAGGAAAGGAAGGCTAACATTAAAAGAGGATCTCAGAACTAGAAATGCTGGAAGGTTGGACCAGAGAAGTCATTATGGTCACACTTTTCCCTCAGCAAAGGAATTGGTTCATCAAAGAAAGAAACTGATTTTAGAAAAACAGGCTTGCTCAAGTGAGCAAGTAGAAGAGGGTTCAGGGGCCATTAAGTCTGCCCTCCCATCCCTGCCCTTAAATCTCACGTGCCCCTGTGGAACACTATGGACGCCTACCCCCGCCAATTACAGTTTAGAAACTACTGGTTCAATTCCTTCACTGGGGAGGGAGGTACCCTGCCCTAAGTCAGGCAGCCCTTGCAGTTCTTGACATCTTGGGGCCAAGTGTGGGGTTTACTGTTGTGTCCAAGTATGGGTCTGGATGAGGAAAAGTCACCTACCACTTATCACATTCTGGTGTTTAACACAGCACACGGCATTTAGGAGGGCCTTGAGAAATAAATCTAAAGTGATGAATGTATTAGTAAATTCTGTAAATTGAAACTTACAGATGTACCAGTGTTGTCTGGTTGTATTTATAGGGACTCTTGGTTGCAAATGACAGAAACCATTAAACAAAAAGGGGGTTTTACTGGAAAGATCCTGGGGCAACCAAACTTTGAGTAAAGGCAAGCTGTGGAGGGGCTTCAGGAGCCTTGGCAGCTGGGATCACAACATTGCAGCAATAGCCCTTCACTTAAGTCTCAGCTTCCTCCACTGTTGCTCTGTGCAAGATGCGTCTGGTCCTTTGTCCACTTAGCAGGAAACAAAGCTACAGATAGTGCTGAGTTTTCTATGTCACAGCTTTGCCACCTAGAGAGACTTCCAGATCCACAGTCCCTGGAAAGATTCCAGTTGACCTAGTTCCACCAGTTAGGGTCAGAGGTACAGGGGATTATACAGAATGATTTTATAATAGGTATTCCTGGGTAGGGGTGTGGACCCATGAAGCAATCAAAACAACACTGACACTTCCGGCTGTTAGAAAACCCTCTTGTTAAAAGCCCACCTGGGTGCTGCAAAAGGAACAAAATCCATTGGGTGGGAGTGCCTAAAACATACCTTTACTCTGTCAGCAGGCATTCAGCAGTCCGAAATTTATATTCCATCAAGATAAAATACGACGAAGGAAAAATCGCTAACACTACAGAGCACTTAATGACATGGCGCCAGATCCTTCCCTAAATGCTTTACGTTGTAACCTTTAATCCTCACAAGAAACCTATGGTCTAATCATCTTCATCATAGTAACATTATTTATATAAATGTATAAATAATATTTATTGTATACTTTTCATATATGATACCGTTACCATTATTCTCAATTTAAAAAAAGAGGAGAAAGAAGCCCTGAAAAGTGAAGTAACACACCCAAAGAGGAAAGTGGGTGAGCGGCCATCTAAACCTCTGCACTCTGATTGAGGGTCCTAAGCCACCATGGAGTATTGTCTTGTCAAGACACTCCTAAGGAGGTACAAAGCAATTAGAAGTTAGGACTTCTAGACTGCGACTTCAAAGCCAGGTGTCATGAAGACGTCTAATATGGCATACGTTTTGGGCTCAGACCTGAGTTGGAATGGCGGCTCTGAGGTCTTACTCTAACCATGTGCAAATGGCTTATTCACCTATCAAGAGGCACTAAAGGTACACACAACTGCGCCCTCAAGACGTTATGCCTCTCACCCACCACCGGATCAAGGGGACCAGGGATGGAGCGACCGTGGGCCGGTCGCTGCGGGGAAAGTGCGGGGGAGGGTGCAGGGGAGGGTGCGGGGGAAGGCTGTTAGAGATTCACCTGTGCCTCCAGATTTGTCACCAGGGGGCTCCCGAGGCCCTCAGCGGGGTGGGTGTGCGCCTGCGCTCTGCACATCCTGTGGCTCCACAGAGGCTTGGTGCCAGGCGACTCCAGGTTGCGCATGCGTGTCTCGGTTGCGATTCGCTTTCAGGCGTCAGAGCTGGTGTGCGCACGCGCGACTGCAAAAGGTAAGGTGCGCTGGATAAGATGGCTGCCAAAAGTTTTGCTTCCCGCCTCAGAGGCTCTGGGCGCTTTTTGAGTGTCTTCGTGGCGGGAGGTGTGGTGGGCGCCGCGGGAGGCGGGTTCACGGTCATGCAGTTGTTCCGGAGTCAGGGCGCTGAGGCAGCGTTGGCAGCGAGGGAGCCCGACGGTAAGTCCGTAGGCCTCTTCCCTGGCCCGGGTTTTGGGCAGGATTCCTGCCTTCGGCATGAATCGTAATCCTCTGTCCGCGCTTTTTTCCCTTTGCGGGCCCCGAGCCGGGGGTCTCGGGTTTTCAGCCTTTCTAGTCTTCCCATCCGGCCTCCCCGCTCCACCGGAGGCCTCGCCTTCCTCTTTCGCATACTTCATCATCATTTTCTCTTCTACCCCCGAAGCAACTTACCACAGGTACGTTTTAATGTCTGTGACCTCCTTTAGGTCGTTAGCTCCGTAACAGCTCGGACTATGTTTTGTTCTCCACCGTATGTATATACAGTCCAGCACCTGGTGCTTAGTTGACAGTAAGCGTGGAAGAGTGAATACATTAACACCTGGTTTTAGCAGATTAGTTAATTGTCCTCGTTTTGTCTTCGTTCAAACGAAGGGTGCCCGCATTAACGCTAAGAAGAAATCTGTCAGGCTATCTTATCAGCAGAAAAGTGGGCTTCTTTCGGAAGAGTAGTGAATTAGTAATCCAGAACAGGCAAGCCATGGCAAAACCCTAGGCAAGTCCAGCAGCCAATGGAGAGGAACTTTACGGAGAAGACGGAGGAACTTGGGAGGGTTGTTTCGGAAGGTCCATTGGAGAAAAGCCACGGTTCAGGGAGATGAATTTCTCATTGGCTGAGTTGCATAGGCAGTCAACTTCTTGTAGAGGTTGCACTGTCGGGCTTTCCCTGTTGGGGGCCTGTAGTTGACGGTTCTTTCCTCTTGACAGTTCTTCTGTCAGGGTCTGTAATTGACAGTTTTCCTGTAATTGAGATGGAGTTGAATGGCTCCCCCTTCCAGCCTCCCCTTCTAGCAACAGAGTCCACTTTCCTGAGGTTTCCCTTTATTAATTTTCACACCTTCAAGCCCTTCTTCGAAAGGTAGAAGTCCTCAAGCTACCAGGGGTACCTCATATTTAACAGTGAAAGTGATCTCATGCTCATTTTTTACATTTTCCCTGACCTGATTTAACTTGCTCCTTGTGGTACTTGGCATTTTATCAAGAGAGCTGTTCTGGTAGGTCCAAGACCTGGAGAAGGCATCAAGAGAGGGTTATTTTGAAACAGAGTCCTTGTTAAATGTGTGCTTAGTTTCTCTCAGTAGGAGAAATAAGACAAGTTTTACCACCATCTGGCTGCAGTGCACATCTCTGCTTCAGTTCCAGAACAATGGATGATAGTCTTTTAAGACGTTTATAAAAGGCTGTTTTTGTCCCCATGCTAACTCTTATGGTGTAATGAGGAAGTAGGCTTTCCCCCATTAAATCATATCAGTGGCTACTAATGACTTGTTTTTCCTTTGCTGCTTTTGTATACAGGGGCAGAGATTTGGACATTTGATGTGAAAGACCAGTAAGATCAGGTCCTTATTTAAAAGTTAGTGAGGGGGCGCCTGGGTGGTTCACTGGGCTAAAGCCTCTGCCTTTGGCTCAAGTCATGGTCCCAGGGTCCTGGGGTCCAGCCACGCGTCAAGCTCTCTGCTCAGCAGGGAGCCTGCTTCCTCCTCTCTCTCTGCCTGCCTCTCTGCCTACTTGTGATCTCTGTCTGTCAAATAAATAAATAAAATCTTTAAAAGTTAGTGAGATAGCTTCAGTTTATCTTGTTAAAACTATAGGACTGATTATAGGCAAAGCCTACTGTCTCTTTTCTCTGCGTTGGAAATAATTGCAAAATGAGATCTGGTTGATTAGACCTTTGAATCAGTCCTGTGTAAGTCTCACCCCTCACCCTTATAACTTATTGTTCCTAGTAAGAATTACTAATTATTTGTTATTCCCCCCCCCCCTTTGCATTTTTAGGTTCTGCAGAAAAGGCTCTCTTGGAACAATATGGAGTCCCTTTAACTGGAACAGAGACTAGGCATTACACTAATCATGCCTTGTCTTATGACCAGTCAAAGCGGGTGCCTCGATGGGTTCTTGAACATATATCCAAAAGCAAGATAATGGGTAGGTGGTTAGAAGTAAAGGCATTAATGAAAGGTACTTCCAACAAGGAGGAAGTACCAGAACAAGGAGGATTATTGATTCAACCTTTTTCACATTACAACACATTTAGAAAATGATGATGTTTGTATGAAGCACTACCTGGTCTCCAGTGAGCTCCAGACCCTTCCCAGCTTTCTAAGGGGCTGAGAGGATCAGTATCTTGACATATGAGTTGGAGGCTCTGTCAGTATTGCTACAACTAGCACTATTCGTGCATTATCTCCACAAATACTTTTAAAGTGCCACATGTCTGGCACTGTGCTGAGCCTTGGGATCAGGGCATATGGTCTCTCATTCTTGGCACTTTGAGTTAATGTTGGGGAATGAACTGGCCTATCAAATAATCATGAATGTGTAATTATTGTTGGTAATAACTGTTCTGAAGGACAAGTGATTGTAGGTTGGGTTAGTATAAACAAGGAAGAGTAAAGAATGTGATGAGCACTGATGTAGGAGAACCTGATTTTGATTAGCAAGGTTTCTCCAAGAAAGTGGCTTGGAGGTAGATGCTGTTACCTAGACAGTGGAGTGGAATGGCCCATGGATTGTGGACAGGTGCATTCCAGACAGAAAGAAAAGCACAGGTGCATCTTTGAAGGCCCCAGTGTGAAGATTTTGTTCCTTTAGGGAACTAAAAGGCCAGAGTAGCTGGGGCAAGGGAGAACATATGAAATGAGATTTAAGAGGTAGGTGGGCATGTAAGTCTGCTCATGGCTTTTAAAAAAAAAATTTTTTTTAATGTCTTGGTGGATTCCTGTAGTTAAGATGACCAGACCTTGATATTTAATGTTAAATTGGTTTCTGTGTAGATTATTCTAGTTTATACTATCCACTGTTAACTACTTGTCCTGTCTTCCACTCATAATGAACATTACCAATTTAATAGGTGATTTTATTTCCATTTATTGGATACCAGTTTAAGATTAATATTTTGTGAATTATTCTTTCTTTGTGAGTTATTTTTACCATTTTCAGTTGGGATATTGTTTTTTTTGAATTGATTTAGGGAGTTCTCTATGTGTTAGGGTATTACCTTTTGTCATAGTTGTTTTATTCATATTTTATTTGCCTTTTAATTTGTTGTAAGGCCCACACATTATTTCTCCTTGCTTTAAGTACACACTCTGTTTATGTATATTAAAATGCTGATGTTTAAATGGGTATGTGCCTTCCTAGGGTCAAACCACCAGCAGAATAGCAGGAGCCTTGGGCTTTGCTTGCTGCTAGTAGGAGACTGATGTAGTTGGAAACTTTATCATAGTAGTTGAGAGTTGATTATAAATGTATATCAAGGGAAACTCATTTGATATAGTTTCAAGCCAGTGAATCTCCTTTAAATGCAGAACTTTTCCCAAGATGTAAGGGATTTTGGCTTTACTAATTTTATCCTGCTCTTTAGAAAGGCATATAAGAAAAGTACCACATTTCACTTTGTAATGTGTAATTTGAGGAGGTAAAATAATATTATTTGAAAACAGGAAGCAGTATACTTATTATTTACTGGATATTAATCTAAAGAGACTTCTGTTTTCAGTAATGATAGACTAGATTACTCAGACTGACTCTCTGCTAAAAACAAATGTTATTAGCAGACTGAGTGTCTGCTAAAAACAATAAGAGATATGTAGGGGGAAAAAAATCACTTAAAAAAAAAAAGTTAGCATGATCGTGGTGAGTTGCCAAGCCACTATCTGGGGGAAAGCCAGAATCCAGAGAGATAAGGGCAGTCTTGGTAAACCATAGCAACATACATTGCTTTTGATTCCACCTTTGTAGGGTGAGGGAGACTGAAAGGGAGACTTAGGGCTCACCCAGAGTAGATTGTTTTACAGGACCCTCCCCATATTAGCCTGGAACCTCCAGAGGACTGAGCCCTGGGGGAGGACAGGGGAAGCTGAATTAACCTGCCTGCTCACTGTAGGGGACCATATGGAAGGTTATCTTGGCACTGAGCAGAAAAGGGTCGAAAGGAAAATAAAAAGCTTGTTCCAGAAAAGTGGAGGCCACAGGCTGGCTATCATGCAGACTTAACAGCTGGGAGTCATGGATCCTGTGTAGATCAAGCAAGGAAGCCCTGATCTTGGTTTAACACAGTTCTCCACTGGCAGTTCCTCCAGGTAACCTGATAGAAACAAATTTACATCCATCTCAAGGAAGGCATCTTTATCCTAGGCCTTTGGAAATTCCCACAGATGAATTTTCAAGGGTGGTAAGCACCAGGCAAAGACAACCAGACATGTAAGGAAGTGATTCCAGTGGCCATGAGATGCAAGAGAAGCTTACTAATAATTCTTTTTTTGTTTTTTTCTTTATGAAGTAGTTCTGAAAAACTCAGTATCCAATAATCTATTCTGAGTTTTGGGGTCTGATCATTTAAAATTTTTCCGGCCAAATGAGATAACACTGGAATTGGTAACTTCATGGGTCTCCATTTTAAACGTTATTGAGTAGCAGTCTGAATATGTTCCATTTATCTCTGTTATTTTTGTAATTTAACAAGATCTGGCCTAATGACAGTGGAAAATACAGTATTAGGGTTTGCTGATTAGTGTGGCAAACTCCTCTAAGGTGGGAAAATATAAATAAAAGAGATTTTTTTTTTTCTCTCCCATGTGGTACACAGATATTTTGTTTCAGTAATTTCTGGATTGAGCTCATAACCTAAATGTTTGTTTTGTCATGGCTTAAGAGGCAGCAAGCAAGATACCAGAGACATTCTCCCCCTCCTTTAGGGGGGATGTTCTCTGCCCAGAACAAATAGTTTTGTGTCTATATATATATCCATTATTTCAGTACATACAAAGTTGTCAAATATAGTCGCACAAAATACAATACGTGAGGGTTTTGTTTTTTTTTTAAAGCAAGAATTTATTTAGTAGGTAAGCTTTTTATGTAGTTCAGCTATTTGGTCATTATTTCACTTAAATACTACCTGGGGGATTATTTGCCTTTAATTTCAGAGACTAGGAACAGAAGTATATGAGATAGCTACCCCATATGAAAAGCGTTCTTTCCTAGACTAGTCCTTGCTAAATTCAGATGAGGTATCTGAGCTATCCCAGGAACTTGAGACATGTATGCAATCACTAAATACTAGCTGCTCAGAGAGGTAGTAGCCAGCCTGAAACAGCTTGCCTTGCTTAGAGAATCTTAAGGGATATTTGTCCACTGATGATAACTTACCCATTTTGTGTGTTTTTCTTCAGGTGATGCTGACAGAAAACATTGTAAATTCAAGCCTGATCCCAACATTCCTCCAACCTTCAGTGCTTTCAACGAAGACTATGTTGGGAGTGGGTGGTCACGAGGACACATGGCTCCAGCAGGAAATAACAAATTTTCATCTGTAGGCATATTTTTTGGGTGGGATGAGAATACGGGACTGGATGTCTGTATACCATGGGACTTGGGTATTAAAAATATAGGAGGCAAACCTTAATATTTGAGAATTTCTGCACTTGTATTTTGTATTTCCTTCCTGACTTTAATTCCTTTGTTTGCTCAGATAGTGAGAAATTTCTTAAACAGGTTGAAAAAGTAAAACTAAATGCTATGTAAAAGAGATCCGGAGAGCTCTTAGGAGCTATTCATTTCATTCATTCATATTTTGAAAAATTTCAGATATGTAGAAAAGTTGAGAGTATAGCAAAAACATTTTTAACTGCAGAAAAATTGAAAAAAACTTTTTTTTTTTTTTTTAAAGAGAGCGGGAGGGGCAGAGGGAGAGAAGGAATCTTAAGCAGACTTCACGGTCCATGGTGTTCAGGATTGCTCAGGATATTGTGTCATCTAAGAATGAGGATATTTGTATATATGACAGGAGTATCATACCAAAAAGTGTGTATGTATATGTACTTTTGAAAATTTGTACAATAACATACAGTTCATACTCAGATTTGCCTCATTGTTGCAGTTGTGATCTTTACAGCTTCTTTTGATCCACTGTTCAGTCATGAATCACATATTGTCTTTCTAGCCTCCTTTTCCTTAGGTTAAGTTCTCTGCCAAAAAAGGAGAGAAATGTCTTTTATGACATTTATTGCATCAATTGTTGGTGATTATTGTCATTAAGATAGTGGTTTAAAAAAAAAAATAGTGGTTTTTAACCTTAGATACTCACTATAATCACCTGGGGATGTTTAAAAAAAAATCCCGATGCCCAAATCCGGAGTAGTTAAATCAGAAATTCTAGGGGGTAGAACCCAGGCACCAATATTTTTTAAAGGTCCCTGGGTTATTCCAGTGTGCATTCAAGGTTGAGAACTACTGCTTGAAGAGAAGTTTATTGATAGCATTCGTGGTTAATACAGGTCAGTGGAGGGGCGCCAGGATGGCTCAGTTGGTCAAGCGACTGCCCTCAGCTCAGGCCATGATTCTGGAGTCCCAGGAAAGAGTCCTGCATCGGGCTCCCTGCTCAGCAGGGAGTCTGCTTCTCCCTCTGACCCTCTCCCCTCTCATGCAGTCTCTCAAGTAAATAAATCTTCAAAAGGGCACCTGAGTGGGTTAAGCCACTGCCTTCGGCTCAGGTCATGATCTCAGGGTCCTGGGATCGAGTCCCGCATCGGGCTCTCTGCTCAGCGGGGAGCCTGTTTCCTCCTCTCTCTCTGCCTGCCTCTCTGCCTACTTGTGACCTCTCTCTGTCAAATAAATAAATAAAATCTTTAAAAAAGAAAAAATACAGGTCAGTGGAAGGAAATAATGATGACAGCCTTTCAGGAATGTGAAATGAATGAACACCTAGTGGCCAGAAATTCAGAAGAACAAGGAATTCTTCTCTGCCCCCCCCTTTTTAAAAAGATTTTTATTTATTTATTTGACAGAGATCACAAGTAGGCAGAGAGGCTGGCGGTGGGGTGATGCGGGGGGAAGCAGGCTCCCCACTGAGCAGACAGCCTGATGCAGGGCTCAATCCCAGGACCCTGAGATCATGACCTGAGCTGAAGGCAGAGGCTTAACCCACTGAGCCACCCAGGCACTCATCTTCTCTACCACTTTGAACCAATATGTTTGTACTGTATTCCTTACATAAAATTTCTGAAAGTTGACCTTTATGGAGAAACTCTTTGCCAGAGGCTAAACACCAGAATTTATCCTTTAGCTTTATATTGGAAACTTTGCTCTTAGAGTCTGCATCACTGGTTTGAATTTTAGGAAGTACAAAAAAAGCTAGCACACCAGACTACTTATTTTGTTATACCCCTGTTATGAATAATCATTATTGAGCTTTCTGACCTGGAATAGCTATGGCTTTCATTTATTTGAACAAGTAGTCACTGTAATTGCCTTAAGCTAACATGAAAGGAACTGGCTTTCAGAGTTTCTTTGTAAAATCTCAAAGGAGGCATTTCATTGCAAGTTACTATTTTTATTTCTTTTCACAGAAAGCCATGGCTGAAACCTTTTACCTTTCTAATATTGTGCCTCAGAATTTTGATAATAATGCTGGATATTGGAACAGGTGAGGGGTGAGAGTTTTAAAATACAATTCTATGGGAGAGGAATGATGTACCAGGAGAATGTACTAGTGCACCCATCAATTGTTTCTCTGTTTAGCAAAAGCTAGCACTACTGAAGTTAAGTACTTTGGACTAGTTGTCTTTGCTGTATGCCAGGAGTACGGTTGTCTGTGGCAGTACTGACTTCAAAACCGCCAGCCATTTTGATCATATTTGCCACTGGTCAGAAGTCAAGTTTTGGAAGAAACTATTCAAAATATTATTACTGAAGCAGTAAGAGATTTTTTTTTTTCCATTTTATATTGTGAATCCCTTAGTAAGAGATTTTTGAGTATGTCCAGAGGACACTGTATTTTTTTCTACTTGTATTTCAAGAGTTGCTGAGCTTTTTAAAAAAATTTTGGTACAATTAAACTTGACCAGTTTTTCATAGAACCTAACAATAAAATCATGGGCTTTTTGCGGGTTTTTGATACTTCTGAGGAGTTCTGTTGGGGGATCTCTTTAAGCATCTAAAGCTAGCACTGATTGAGGGTGTTTCAGGCCCTTGCATTTTCCTTAAACAGTACTTTATGGTTTAAAATAATTAAGAGAGTACCCCACATTGAAGACTTGAGCAGTCATGGCTCCATATTTGTTCTGTCTGCATACCCTCCCTTACTCCACTCATTAAGCAGGGGACAGCTGTATTGTTCTATCTATAAATGCTTCAATATATATATTTAGAAGATAAGGATTTTTAAAAAGAGAGCATGATTAGTGCACCCCCAAAATTAAACAGTAATTCCTTATTGTCAATTTTAACGATTAATGTTCAGATTTCTGTTATTGCCCTTAATTTTTTATTTCTGGTTGATTAGTTTGAATCAGAATTTGAACAAGGTCCACATATAGATATGTTCTTTTAATACTCTTACTAATCTATAGGTTTCCTTTTTTTTTTTTTTTTTTTAAGCCTTGCAGATTATGTATCGAAGATCTGGGATATTTGTCTTATGGAGTTTCTTTTTTATTTTGACTGGTAGCATTCTTGTGGAAGCATTTAACATTTTCCTTTCCCAAGGGATATATCTTTGGGAGAATAATTTACCTGATAGTTAGGCATATATGCTGTGAGGTGTAATACTGCTGATTTTACTTTTTAGTTAAGGAAGCTGAGCGATGATGACTTGGATTGTTATCGCTCATAAATCTTTCCCAACTGCAGTATAAGTGCATATTAAACCTACTTTCCATTTTTTAGCTAGTAAATTAGCAAAACCATTTTTAATTGATAAATCCCAGTGTTGTAAAGATTGCCATGAAACTGTGGTGTCATATTTTGTAGCTTATATAGTAAATTGGTAAAATACCATTAAAATATTACTTTTACATATAACCAAGTGTTACTGAAATATGTTTATAAAGCAATTCTGGCCCTTGAAATTTATCCTAAGGAATGTTGCATTATATAACAATTGTTAGGATAAACCCAATTACCCCACAATAGGAATGGTTAAATAAATAACCATGTTTCAACTTGTTGAAATGGTATCTAACACTTCAGAAAAGATTGAGAACTACAACATAGAAAGAGAAGGGAGAAGACAAAACAAAATTTGAGTTCTAAAATGTACACTGAATGCACACACAGGAAAATGTAGGTAGTTGTGTGAGTGCCTGTAATTTTTAAGTATTCTTGTACAGCGAAGAATTTGGGAGATAATTGCTTATATGCTACTAGTGTTTTGTGTAATATTCACTTGTTCACATTCATTTGTCAAATTCAGCATTCCTATGTATCTTTCCTAGGGATTTGATATGGTTTGCTTCTTTTTTATATTTATGTCTGTGTGAATATCACACCTCTTTTGCTTTGCTTTTCAGAATGGAAATGTACTGTCGAGAACTGACAGAAAGGTTTGAAGATGTTTGGATAGTATCTGGACCGTTGACCTTACCTCAGACTGGAAGTGATGGAAAGAAAACAGTTAGTTACCAGGTAGGGACATGTTTTAACATTCAGGCTTATGTTATTTGTATGAGATTATAATTTCGTTGTGTATTTTTCTTTTTATTTATTTATTAAACACCTGTTGGAATGATAGGCACAGGGATTATAATTAATGATGGATTAAAAAGTAGTTACTGACTCTAGGGAGCTCACAGTTTAGAAAGGGAGAAAAAGAAGGGAGACAGAAGTGTTACTAGTTAATCACTAATATTAAAGTCTGATGTGCTGCACTAGAGATAAATTCACAGATCAGGGCTTTCACTAGAGCACTGACCAACTCTGTTGGTGTGGTTTTGGAAGACTTAACAGAGGAAGTGATTTTTGAGCTAGATCTTGACAGATGAGTAAGAGTAGACAGTTGGTGAGTCACTGTGTTGTATACCTGAAATTAATGTAACACTACATGTTAACTATACTGGACTTAAAATTTTTAAAAACGGGAAAAAAGAGTGAACTGAGTCAGGAGGGGAGCATGGGAATTTCAAAAGCTGGAACAGTGTCAGCAGAGGACATTTGTGATTTGACGGCATAGTTCTGGAATACAGGTATCATTGATAAAGATTGGAGCTTAGATTGGGTACAAAAGAGTATGGGTGGCCCACAGGGGATGAGGATTTCTACAGCAACAGGACAGGGGCCAGATAGTAGAGGGCTTTGTACTCCATGAAGGCTTGGATTTTACTTTTTAGACAGTGAGAAGTCATAGATTTAAGCATGGGAGATGTGATTTGTTTGGGGTTTTATGAAGACTATTCTGACAGCACTCTGCAGAGAGGTGGGTGAGAAAGGGGTGTTTGAAAGAGAAGTCAGAGATGAGGTGAATGGGACATTGCTTCCGTGGTTCATATGAGAACAGACACAGGACCCAACTCAAGCAGCTGAGTGAGGATGATAGAGGAATAGAGGAAAGTATAATAATGAATTCACTTTTTGGCTGAGGAAAAAGGAAAATTTCAGGATCACATTTAGATGGCAGTGAGTGGAAAAGTGGGAGCACCAGCTTTTCTTTTAGATGCTTGAGTTTTTTAAAAAGGTGAATGTGTTTTTCATGCAAGATATTTAAGAAATTTATAGACTGAAGGAAGGAGGTTAAACTAGAAGAGTATAATGAGTGGCATGAGGGCTTATGCATCTGGTGTTGATGTGGAAGACTGAGGTTTGCGCCTGAAGGGTAGCTGAATTGATACAGTGATATTGTGAGATCTGTACAGGGTGGGGGACTGGGTGGAGTGCGGACACGTGATGGAGTAAGTTCAGAGGGATTGAAGGACTTCCCTCCAGGTCAGAGAACACCTGGAAGGAACACTTAGTTCAGCTCTAGGAATAAAGCAGATACTTAATAAATACTGGTTAGGTTATATGATTACTTCAGAGAGTCTGTGATATAATTAAATGACCTGAGAAACAGATTTAGGGGAAAAAAAAACTCTCACAAAACTGTAGGGTATGTTCTGTCCCTCTTCACTTATATTTTATCAGCCTGTCTGAATCAGATGCACAGTGATGTGTAAGTAGCCAGGGTGTTCACACAGGCGTTCTCACCCTCAGAGTATTCCAGGAGTTCTGATGGGAGGCAAGAAGTGGCAAAGGAGTTAGTATTTTAAGCAGATTAATTTCTCTCCTCTGATCAATTTGCTAATTTAATTCTAGTATTTTTTTTGTCACATTAGAAAGAAAAAATGGCTTAAAGCTACTTATATTCTCTTATTTTTAAAATATTAATTATTATTATTAAGTTTTTTTTTATTTTTTGACAGAGACGCAGTGAGTGAGGGAACATAAGCAGGGCGCATGGGAGAGGGAGAACAGGCTTCCTGTGGAGCAGGGAGCCTGATCTGGGGTTTGATCCCAGGACCCTGGGATCATGACCTGAGCTGAAGGTTAGATACCTAACAACTAAGCCACTTAGGTGCCCCTAAGTATTAATTATTCTTGAGCTTTGTAAATCCTCTTTACTTTTCCCACTAGAAAAGAGGTTCTCCTGACTTTTAAACCTTAAGTGATCAAGTTAGTTTTATGTGTGCTTTGTTTTCATAAAATTCAAAACTTATATGCTAGCTTACTGTGTAGTGGACAGAAAATTCATCCAAAGTTTAAAAGGAAAGATTAACCAGTAAATAAGAAAGAGCATTTCACTAACAGTTTTTTTTGGGTGGATATTTTTGTTAGGTATGTGTTCGCCAAATGCTGTAGTGGAAAATATGCTGCTTTTCTTCAGTTGGATATAATTTTAAAAAATATAATGTACACAAAATGTTATGTATTTGGCAGGTCTTTCTGCTAAATGGGCCTAGAAGCAGTGATATGCAGTTAGCAGTGAACATACCTTGACACCAGATCTTATCTCTAAAATACCATCTCCTACTGGAAGAACTTGGCACATGGGGAAGTAGCTGATTCCAGGGCTGGTTCAGGGAAAGTACAGAATAGAGGGAATGTGTCAAAAAGACAAAGACATCAGCTTGCAGGAGTTCCACCTTACCATGTCTGGGGCTATTTGATATCAAAATATAATGGGCTATATGGGGCGCCTGGGTGGCTCAGTGGTTGGGCCGCTGCCTTCGGCTCAGGTCATGATCTCAGGGACCTGGGATCGAGCTCCGCATTGGGCTCTCTGCTCAGCGGGGAGCCTGCTTCCTCCTCTCTCTCTGCCTGCCTCTCTGCCTGCTTGTGATCTCTCTCTGTCAAATAAATAAGTGGAATCTTTAAAAAAAAAAAAATATATATATATATATATATATAATGGGCTATAGACCTACTGAGTTGGATAAGAATCCTTACTTCTAACACATAAGTAAATACATGAATGTAGGGAAAAAATTCTGCTTACTATAGAATGTCAACTAACAAATTTATAAGAATCAAAGAGAAAAATCATTTTGTAGCCATCATGGTAATAAGTGATTCAGACAGGAATCATCAGTGGATGCTAAAACTAGTGAGTGAAAGTTTTGTGAGAAAGAGGAAGTTTATATAGTTAAAAGAGTCTCTCACAAATTATTAATAACAAAGCAAGAAATGATAACTGTACAGTGGAGAAACTTCCCCTTAATCAAGTGATCAAGGTTAATATTGTCAGTAACAGGATTACTGATAAGCTGTGCTTCATGGTGTGATGCATTGAGAAGAATACAGGATCATTTCTCTGGTATTTTTGCCAAAAAGCATAGCAGTGATTCTCACCATGCGGAAATAGGCAAACCCCACGGGGGGGCCATTCTATGAAACAGCTGCCTTGTACTCTTCAAACATGTTAGGATCATAAAAGACAAAGGGTGAGAAACTATTCCAGATTAATATAGTCTAAAGAGTCCTGAAAACAAGATCTGATCTCAGGTCAGATCTCAAGTCAGCATAGAAATCTTACTAAAAAGGACGTTATTGGGACAGTTGGCAACATTTGAGGTCTGTAGGTTAGATCATCATATGATATCAATGTTAAATTTCCTGATTTTGATAATCATACTACAATTATATAAACAGATGTCTTTGCTCTTAGGAAATACATCCTGAAGGATGTGCTGTGACTTATTTTCATAGGGTTTAGAGAAGGAGTCCTGTCCTGTTGGGACCCCTCGCACTCTTTTTCTGTATCTTCACTTAAAACTCTTATCATTTTGGGGTGCCTGGATGGCTCAGTTGGTTAAGCGTCTGCCTTCGGCTCAGGTCATGATCCTGGAGCCCCAGGATTGAGCCTTGCATTGGGCTCCCTGCTCAGCAGGGAGTCTGCTTTTCCCTCTGATCTTGACCAGTCCCATGCTTGCTCTCTTTCATTCTCTCTCTCAAATAAAGAAATGAAATTGTAAAAAACAAAAAAACAAAAACAAAAAAAACCCTCTATCACTTTAGTTGCAAAAACAATGAAGCAACAAACGAAAACACAAAGGATTTAGGGAAAAGAAAAATACAGAGGAAGAAAGAATCATCAAGGAAATTGGGCAAAATATTAACATTTGATGAATCTGTGAAGGGCACACAGGTGATCTTTGTGCTCATCTTGTAAGCTCTGTATTTGAAATTAATTGAGAATGAAACTTACATAATGTACATATATTTTAATATATTTTTTCTATACTGGAATTCTTCATTACACTGGAATATATAAAAATAACCAATAAAAAGACTTACCTTGCTTCTCCTAAATAGCTTATCAGTGACTGCTATTCAAGGCTTAAAGAGTTTCAAAAGAGACCTGTCAGCTTTCCTTACCCGAATTAGTGTCAGGGTGATGAAATGTGGGAGAGCAGTCAAGATCAGCTTCCTGAAGAGTAGACTCTGAATAATAGTCTTGTTTTCTGTTTTTTCTGTGAAAACCGCATTGGTCTTAAGTCTTTATTTTCAAGTTCTGGGACTCTGAACCTGTAGTGTTAGTTTCCCATGTCTATAGTAATTTATAGGAAGGGTGCATGCTTACTGGCCACTCTTGAATCCAGCAAATCTTCCAGTGCCTGTCATGTGGGAGGAGGAATGTATACAGAATTGTAGATGACATGCCTTAAACTATACTCTTGATTACTTTCTCCCTTTCTTCCTGGAATTCATATCCACAAGTCATCTCTCCTAATTTCTTTGAGTCAACAACTGTTATCAGATCTCTTTCTTCATAACTTTTACTCAGATTTTGCTGAAGTTCTGAACACTGCAGTGTAGTAGAGGCCTCCAGTGATTTTCTCTGCTTCCACTTCTGTTGGTGTCAATCTGCCTGGAGTCCAGAAGTCATGACAGAGAAAGTGTACATTTTTGCTTTTCTCATCCTTAGAAGCATCAGAAATGAGTAATAACAAAAGAACAGAAAAGGAAACTTAATTTGTACTGAAATCAGGAAATGTTCATAGTCATATCAAGAATTTCAAATTTCAGTATCTGAAAGATACAGTATATTTAGACTATAAATTATATAAGGTTATTTTTTTGAGAGTTTATTTATTAGAACAAGAATGAGCAGGGAGGGGGGCAGAGGGAGAAAGAGAAGCAGACTCCCTGCTGAGCAGGGATCCTGACATGGTACTTGACCCCAGGACCTGGAGATTATGAACTGGGCTGAAGGCAGACACTTAAGCGACTGAGCCACCCAGGCTCCCCAGGTTATTAATTTGACATGTGTTCTTCTATCAAAGCATGGGGCAGGGTACTGGAATTAGAAAGATTCTGGTAAGGAAGAATTTCTTAGTTTCTTTCTTTTATTTTTTTTCCTTTCTCTTACACAGAACTTTAGAGAGCAGATGCCTTTCTGTTAGTTTGAAAACCGTTGAATCTATTCTTCATTAATTATGTATTAGAAGTTAGAAGTTATGATATTAAATACTTATATTAAACATAGTTTAATTTTGATGCTTTTGTCCATGCCTTCCCTCCATGGCATTGAAGCCATGATTGCCAGTCTTTTTATTTGTTTTTTAAAGACTTTTTTCATTTGAGAAAGAGAGAGAGAGAGAGTGAGAGCATGTGAGCAGGGGAGGAGCAGAGGTAAAAGGATAAGCAGACTCCATGCTAAGCACGGAGCCCCATGCGGGGCTCGATCTCAGGACCTCAAGATCATGACCTCAGCTGAAATCAGGGGTTGGATGCTTAACTGACTGAGCTACCCAGGCACCACTTTAGTTGCCAGTTTTTGTTTTGTTTTGTTTTGTTTTTAAGATTTTATTTGAGAGAGCATGAGAGAGAGAGAACATGAGCAGGGGGCAGGGGCAAAAGGAGAGGGAGAAATAGACTCCCTGCTGACCTGAGAGCTTGATCTGGGACTTGATACTAGAGCCCTGGGATCATGACCTAGGCCGAAGGCAGACATTTAGCTGATGGAGCTACCCTGGTGCCGTAATTGCTGGTCTTTTAATGAGCCTTGTATTTAAACTTTAAAAATATGTTATGGAACTCTATGTACATAGTAATGAAAATGTTAAACCTTAAACCCTAAAGTATATGACATCATAATGAAATTCAAATAGTGTAAGGTATGAGAGGGATAGTTAGCTCCTGGTCCTAGTCCCACTGTGTAGTTTCCTAGTTATGCTGATTATCTCTATCTGGGAATAATGGGTGCTAAACTGTATTTCTTAATTTTGATTTTGCCCATTTTAAATAGGCTCTGTTGATGCTATCACACAAAATAATGAAATTTCTTCAGTTCACACATTGTTCCATTATGTCATTCATGTTAGTTTTAGTTCTTCTATTGGTAAACTTTACATCATAAATTTTATATAATATACTTAAACTTTTACTTGTTGATCTGTCACTTATGTATTACTGAGGTTCATAGCATTTATTTGTTTGCTAGCTATAATTTGGTCTGAGTTTCACCTGTAGCTGACATCTAAGGCAGAGGCCTCCTGTGGCACATCCAGCCCCCATAGATGCTTTGACTTGCTTCCCATAGTATGTTGTTTTTGAATTATATATGTTGAGTATGAGTATGTTGGTAATTTTTTCATACTTGGGAGGCTTCACATAAAAGTCTAGATATTAGCTTCTCTTAAAAACAGAGGACTCAAAACACTTGGCACAGATTCCCGTAGGTGTATTCACTAGCTACAGTAGCAGCTTTCCCCTTCAGTGGAGCACATGTTCTTCCATTTGTCATGTCTTCTCCTGGCCCAGTCCATCCATTCACATTTCCTGTTTAGCTCTTATTGGTCTTTGAGTTTTATAATCCTGGCTCTGTTGAAAATACAAAAGCAGTATGTATAGTACCATTAATGTTTAAGTAGAACATTTGGATCTGTAAAGCAGTAGGTATAATCCATATTAAGTCTGTGCCATTGGAGAAATAAATGTTACCACAAACAACAAAAGTCTGAGAAGGGGAGGAAAGTAAAGGTGGCATGGTATTATAATTGCTACTTTAAAATGTAGTAATTGCTTTCACTTTCTATTTCGGACCATTTAACCTTACTATCATACTATTTTTTAAAAAGAGAAATCAGTTTCTTCTTGAAGACATCATTCTTGGAGCCCTCTGACTTCTGTTCTAATATGAACCTTTTGTTTCCTCCCTGCCATCCCTTCTTCTCTCCCACCCTCCCTTCTCTCCTTCCTTTTATTCAGCAAATATTTATTAAGCTTCTCCTGTATACCTGGCCCTGTTCTAGGCATCTCTGATAACAGCAGTAAACAAGGCTGTATGTTTTAGGGAGCTCAGGTTATAGTGGAGGAGATGCATAATAAACAAAATGCCATAATTAGAAGAAGAGAACACGGGGGTGGGAAAGAAAGACAGGATAGGCTGCTAAGGGGTAGTGAGACTAAACAGACACCTGAGTAAAGTGAGAGAGTAACCTCTATGAGGAGTTCTCCAGCAAGTGCTGGAGAACTCACGGGAGTGAGTGAGATTAGCTTGGTGTATTCAAGGAGTTGCAAGAAAGCCAGTGTAACAAGGGCAGAGAGAGCACTGAAGGAGGGCAGTTAGGGGGAGGCAATGGAGAGAAGTCCAGATTGCAGATTGTGTTCAGGAGCTGTGACGCTGATCAGGAGAGTGGCACAATATGGTTTAGATCTGCAAAGCCCAGTCTGGCTGCTCTGGTAGCCAGTCCACTTAAGAGGCTGACGGAGTAGTCTAAATGAGAAGTAACAATGGCCTGACTAGGGGGTGGTAGTAGAAATGGGGAGAAATGCTCTGATTTAGGATGTGCCTTGCAGTAGAACGGATGGTACTTTCTAATGGGTAAGTTGTAGACTAAGAGGGAAAGTGTCAGGATAACACTTAGGCTTTCAGTCTGAAGTTATGAAGACCAGAGAGAAGCAGGTGTGGAAGCTGCAAGTTGGGTGGTTTTGGCTATGGGAGTGGGAGATAATTTGATGTCCAGGGCAGTTTGTGAGTTTGGTTGTCAGAGAGGAGAGGTTGAAGTGGCGATCTGCATGGGAGTGGTCAGCCCTAGAGGTGGTATTTAACACTAGGATGAGATCATGTAAGTGAGCACAGGCAGGAGAGAACAGATCTGTGGTCTGAACCTTGGGGGGTTTCAGACATTTTGGAAGTCAAGAAGAGGAGGGTCCAGCAAAGGAGACAAAAGGGACAATTTTTGAGGCAGGCGAAAAATCCAGGGTAAGTGGTGTCCCAGAAGGTAAGTGAAGAAAGCATTTCAAGAAGGGAACGATGAGTGGAATGTTGAGGGAATAATGAACTGCCCGTTGGCAACCTCTGTAAGCTGTTGTAGTTTTCAGTCAGCTACACATCTGTCTTTCCTTAACAGTACCCTCCTGGCTTAGGTCCCTTTTATCTTGGGCTCCCTCTTACCCCTTCTTGGATTCCTTTTTTGTTTTGTTTTGTTGGAGTACATCCTCAGATTCTGGAAGAGTCATTGGATGGTAAACTTTCTCGTCTGAAAATGTCCTAAAATCCTGGCCGTGGGACTCAGGAATCTGCAGGTGTGACTGGCTATCCTGGGCAGTTTTACATACACTGTAAGGTTTGAGAAGCATCCCTTTAGAGAATATTTTTCTAGCTTCATCCTGGAGGCAAGACAAAGGCGTGCTGCTTTTTGTTGGTTGCACAATAATTCTGGAGATGGATTCTTCAGTCACACACCTTGATTTGACACCCTTTACTTACTGGATGGAGCACAGTGTAAGGGGCTGTGAAAATCCAAACTTTGACTTCTCTTCTCAAGTTTTATCTAATTTGTCAGCTCCTCCATCTTCCAGAAATTAATGACACTTCTTAGTCCACTAATGCATGACTCTGCAGTTCTCTGCACTTGCATGAGTTGGTTCTGTGTCAGACCTTTTTGCTGCCATTGTGTGTGTATGTGTGTATTTTCTAAATGGGGGTTAGGGGAGAGAGAAGCAGAAGCCTGGGTCCAGGTTGCCATCTTGAACTGGAAACCTTTATTCATGAGTTTTTGCACATCCTTGGCAAAGCAAATTGATACTTTTTAACATTTCACATTGAAATAATTTCAAATTTGTAGAAAGGTTGTCAGAGTGGAGAACCCCCTAATGTGTTTTGCCTAGACTTACAAGTTCTTAGCATTCTACAGGTCTTGTTCCTTCTGCTCCATGTACACACCTCGTTCTCAGTACTTTCTCAGCCATTCAAGCGTTTGTTGCAGATACCTTGTCTCTTTTCCCCTAGATGCTCCGTTCTCTCATGTAACCACTGTATAGTTGTCAAGTTCATGAAATTCAACATATAAGAATATTAGCCGTAGTACAGTCCATATTCACATTTTGTCAGTTGCTCCAGTAACGTTCTTCATGCAGTTTTTCCCCCAGATTTGGAATGAAGTCCAGGACCACACATTGCATTTAACTGTCATGTCTCCTTAGTCTTCTTTAATCTCAGCCTTTTTGTCTTTAATGATGTTGACATTGTTGACAAATATAGGCCAGTTGTTTTGTAGTATGTTCTTCAAATTGGGTTTGTCTGTTGTTCCTCTGATTAGATTCAGTGATGTTTCGGGCAGAACACTGTCATTGGCTTGTGTACACTGTCAGGTTGTCCTGTTACTGGCGATACTAACTTAGATTCCTTGATAAAGGTGTAGTATCCTTTAGATTTCTTCACTGCTGCTATCATTTCCCCTTTGAAATTAATCTGATATCTGTGGTCGCCCTTTGAGACCCTGTAAGTATTCTTTATCTCTTCAAATTATCACTTGCGAGTTTTAGCAGCCACTGAAGATTCTGGCCTGAATCAGTTATTACTATAATTGTTGCCCAATAATGATTTTCTAATTCTTACATCTTCTGCTGTTAGTAATTGACATTCTACTGTAAGAAAGAGCTTCTCCTATTTTTTTTTTTTTAAGATTTTATTTATTTGACAGAGAGAGATACAACAAGAAAGGAACACAGGCAGGGGGAGTGTGAGAGGGGGAAGCAATCTTACCACTGAGCAGGGAGCCCGATGTGGGGCTCGATCCCAGGACCCTGGGATCATGACCTGAGCCAAAGGCAGATGTTTAATGACTGAGCCACCCAGGTACCCTGGAAAGAGCTTTTCCTTCTTATTATATCAGTATGAACTGATGGATTCTTATTTAATTCAGTTTTTAATCAATCTACTGTGTATTCATTTTGATGCTCAAATTGTCTTCAATTTGGCCAGTGGGAGCCCTTTCAAGGCTATCTCCCATGTGCTTTGACACATCCTCATCATATTCTTAGCACTTCTTCTTTTTGGCATAACGTGATATTCCAGGCTCATCTTGGCCAGACTCTGGGATCAGCTGTCTCTCCAAGGAGCCCTGGTTCCTTTTAATGGGAATTGGTATTTAGAAACCAGGATCTGGATGACAGGTTGATTCTTGAGTGCTCGGTCTGCTGTTGGCGTGTCATGTGTGTTCACCACATTTATTTTTAGCCTTTTATAGTGGGTGGAGAGAGCCCCAAAGAACATAGTATACAAATTCTGTTGCCTTTAGTGGCTCACCGTTTTTTCTTCATCTTTATTGTTCCTTTGTGTTTTTTTGAGATTGATAGACTCTCGTCATAAAGGAAACACTTACCTGTTAGTGTGTGTTATGTGTATGTGTGTGCAAAGGTGAATGTTGATAGGAGTGTATCTTCCTGGAGAGAGATATTGTGTTTTATTCTTATTTTTTAGAATTGGATCAAAGTGGTTTACTTTCTTATATTTATGTTTTTCATGAACACCTTCTCTGTAGTAATGCAGCTTTTGTTAGATGTGATGTTATTTTTTCAGATCAAATGCTTTCAGGTGGAATTTTAAAGTTAAAAATCTGTAGTGTATCTTTTAGCATGAAAGCAAAATATCCTTTGGTAAATTAAATTGGAAAAATGGTTTCAGCCTGCCATATTAAGAATTTAGTTGGGCCAAACATTTTATACATAATGTGTTTACACACATACATGCATGTAAACTTGGGAAAATTTGGTTAAGGAAAAGAGACATGGGAGACAAAACCAAGAGAGGAAAATGTAGGATTTGTGATGAACAACAGTAAGTTCCTCAGACAGCTGGTTTAGAGCCTCATATAGGGAGGAAGACAAAAATAAAAGGAAAGGTTAGGGCTGGGTGGGTGAAACCTTAAATGCCCAGCTCAAAAGCATTCAGGCTGTTCTCTAGCTATTCATAATAAAACAGTTGTGGATAAAACCATGTCCTTTAGTGATGCTGAGAAAGGGGACACAGCATGGCCAAGCCCTAGAAACCATTCTGTTCCTCTCAAGGAATAAATATTTGAATTGTGAATTCCTGTTTTCAAGGGAATGTCTTGCAATTATGTATGGCAGTTCAGAATGCCAGGGGAAGTGTTTTGTTTATCAGATCCAGCCATTTAATATTTATTGCTTGTTTACAACTATATTCTGTTGTTACAACTATATTCTGAACCTGATTTCAGGAGAATATAAAAACAAGGGTGTTTATTTAGTTTTCTTTCTGGGCAATGAAACATGTATGTGTATACTGTGGAGAAGGTGAAGCAAGTGAACTGGTGTTAATGGAGGGCTGTATCTACCATCCAACAGACAAGCAGTTTTAGACATGCTGTCTCATTCAGTCCTCAGAGGCAGTTCTTACAAGGAAGTGGTGGCTATCTTTTATAGGTAAGAAAGTTGAGGTTTCTAAGGGTCAAGGCGAAGTCACATAGCTGGTCATTATCAAAGGGGAGATCCAGACATGAGTCTGTCTATTTGTATGAGAGCCGCCAATTCTTCTGTAGCATTATTCTTCAAAGCTCTTGAAAGTCTGTAGGAGAGGGGTTCTGTGCTCTTCCCGTACAGCAGCTTAAGGCCAGGAGGTAGAAGATGGTGAAGAGGGAGAGCCTTTGCAAGTGATATCTGCTAGCATGCAAAAATAAGAAGGGAAAATGGGCCAAGAGGAGGATCCCTTATAGGCAGGCAGAAATGTCTGTTAGAATATGCAGGAAAGGATCCCAGCTTCATAGGACTTGCGTGAATGCGAGCCCAGGGGAAGATAAGTAGCAGTGATTTTATCAGAAGTGAGTCTTCTGACAGCTCTAATCAGAATCACCCCCTTTATTATAGCTGAGGTCATCCATGTGCTTTCCCTGATGGGCCTGTTTCAAGAAGAGATTGATTCCAGACAAGTGAACATACCTGAAGATTCTGGCCTGAACATTATAATTGACCTGACAAGAAAGTGAGCTTTAAATTTTTCGACTCGGTGGCGGTGGTGGTAATGTTAGAAGTGCTTAACAGTCTGTGTTTTCATTCCGCAGCATACCCTCCAAACTAATTCCAAACTGTTCCTAGAGGGGGAGGAAATTAAAAACATGCCTCCAGGAATCATGAGGCATTACCTGAAGTTATCGGGAGTAATTTTTTTTTAAATCTCCTGTTTTCTCTTTAGGCAGAGCTTTTGTTCATTTCTGTGTTTGTTCTATTGAAAAAAATAAATGATTTTACTGGCTAAGTATCTCCTTACTCCCACCTTCCATCTCCAGGTAGAATCGACAGTCTGAGAGGGTGGTGCTTCTTATCCTGTGACTAGGCAGTCAGTCTCCAGCCTCCTTTCCTGGCGTGGACACCCCCTGTGAGCAGCACAGTTTCCCTTGGTCTCTACTGCTGCACAAGCTCCTCCAGAGGCTTGTGCCACACAGGGTTGACCACCTGCTTACCAGCTTGCCCGCATGTCCTGACTCCCTTCTTCCCTTGTTCCTCTGTCCCCTCAGGTGTGGAGACCCTGTTTATCACACTGTCATGATTTCTTTCACTTGATTGGCTTGACTTTTTAAGGGCTTGGTCTCTTGATGTGTCCAACAGTTTTATTTTTGGATTTTCTTTTTTGGTCCTACCAGGGGAATGTAACCAAATATATCTATCTGATTGTAGCAGGTACATGTATTTTCCTTGTGCTGCTGGTTAATTTTATTTACATAACAGTTGCTCTATGTATATGACCGGCACACCTAGCCTGAATGTCCTTTGTTGCCAGGCTCTTTTGGCACTGAGTCAGTGTGAAGGCCCAGTCCTGTGTGTGTGGTGCTGGGGCGGGGGAGAGCAAATTGTTGCTTCTGTCTTTTGGACAGAAAGAAACCTCAGGCCAGCTCGTATGCAAACTAACTGTAGGTGGTGAGTGCATGCCACCTTTATGGCTCTTGTGTATATTGTGTTGTCTAGTTACACACAGTTGATTTCCAGTTTTTTGTTACAATCCTGACAAGAGTTCTGTACTTTTTGCTACTTTAACAGCAGTGAGGATTTCCTCTATAAAGTACTTTTATATCTACATCTTCTATGACAAAGATTGTTGCTGATTTACTGATACTGAAGACTTGGTATGTGTTCATCCCCCAAGTCCTTTGCTGAGGGTGTCATTTGTGTCCATCCTGCTTCCTCTTGAAACCTGTTGTCCACCTTTAACTTGTCTAATTTTGCTTGATGCTGTGTTTCCCCAGAGTCCCTCAGCAGAACCATCTGTTGTACCGAATGCAATTACATCTTTTCTTTTGAATGACATCCACTACAAAAATTGCTTTTTTCATAGGTCTTGTGGATTTTAAAACCCCTTTTTTTTTTCTTTTGGAAACTAAAGTGTCTTTGTTTCATCATAACTGTTTTGTGAGATGGGGAGCATGAAGGTAGTTATTACCTATTTTATGAATGAAGAAGGAAGATAGTGGACATGACTTGCAGCCTTGTGGCAAAGCCAGGACTTGACCAGGTCTCTGGGGTTCCAGTCCCTAGCAGTTTCTAGAAACATTTTATGAAAGACTTCTAGTTTTCCCAGAATTGGGAGAATTTTATTACATAGGTTGAGTTGTCTACGAAGAAGATAGATTGAAAATTAGGATTTTGTTTAAGTCATAAATTCAAGGAAAAAACAGTGGCTTTTCTGAATTTCCAAATGTTGCCAGTTCCTATTTTAACAGGTTATAGATGCTTACTTCCTAAGAACAAAGCAGATTGAATCAGAGAAGATAGAGGCTAAGTTTTCATTTTTCTCTTTATTTTTAGGGATAGTATTTTACAGCTCCTTGTTGAAATACTGTAAGGTCATAGGTGAAATGATTCTGCCTTCTGGTTCTTAGTAGGAATTTTTGTGTCCCATGAGAATTCTTAAAAGTAGTACTGGACATCCTCTAGCTATTGTGTGGGTTTTTTAAAACCTCATAGAAATGATTTATTTTCATAAATCTAAAATGTCAAACTTCTATACTTCTGGCTAGAGTTTAATTACTCTGATTAGAAGCCCTGGTTGGCAGCCGATGGGTGTGACCATTAATTATTCTTGATATGTAATTTATTTGTAGGCAGAGAGTCCAGGAGGAGAGAAAACAATCAAGTGAATGGTTTGGAGGGCTCCTAATACTTGGGAATCTGAGGCTGTGATGCAGTGATGAAGGATGTCCACCAGGTGGCATCAAGGATTTGCTTAACTGTTGGCTCCCCAGCTAACCCTGGAAGCCCAACTAAACTTCTTCCCCACTGTGAACTATGGCTCAGCTGTAGCTGTGCCCTCATGTCCGGTCCCTTGTTTCCTTTAGTGCTGTCTTGTGCCCTGTATTGCCATCTGACCACATTCTGCCTCCCGTGAAAGCAGTGGGGGTTGACTCCTCTAGATGGGAAACTTCTTAAGACACTAGGGCATTCACTGTAAATCTTTCTCCTTTCTGTGTTTCCAGCAGTGCCAGCCATAGCCCCTCTGAGTTGTATTGTTGCAGTAACATCTGTTGGTGACCTGTGGCCTAACTGTGGACCTCCATAGAATTCACCTTCAGTATTTTTTCTTGAGGAGTATGTTCATTCTCCTAGCTGCATAAATGACTTGTTGGAGGGCTGTAGGGTTTCATGCTTATAGATTGTGTATGTTCATAAACTTTACTCTCAAATGAGCTCTGACCAGCTGCTTCTACTAACTTGAGAGATAGTATTTGGAGAAATCAGTCCTGTATATGGGGCTTCCCTGCAGTCCCACAGTTGGTCTTGGCAATGGAACCTTCATGCGTGCCAGACAGCAGATAGCCATGGCATTCTTGGGCTGTGTGCCATGTAGGTAGAAGCTGGAAAAAAGCAGGAAAGGATCCTTGTAGCTCTCATCCCTCTGCCTTATCTGGGCTCCCATCACAGCCTCTGGCAGCAGTCAGGTTTGATCAGGAGTGAATGCCCATGCAGACCGAGGAAGGGCCTGGGAGGGGTAGTAGTACATATGCTTATTGTAGTTGGATTGTATCATTTTATTGGAGACCATTAAGGAAATGGATATTCAGTTTTCTTTTTTCAGAAAACAGATATGGCTTTTAAGCCAATTGGAAGGAAATTTGAAAAGGTTCCATAATAATGTTATTTCATCATTAGAGCCAACCTACATAGGCAAGCAAGTTGTTTGCAGGCCTGACCCTGGCTTCTCTGTTGTCTGGATATCTTTCCAAAGTGTTTGGTTTGAGGGCACATTCAGAAGTTCTATTTTTGATAATAGGCCCAAGAGTGTGCAAAACTCTTGAGCAAGCAACATTTACATTTACTTAATTTAATTTAAAATGAGCCAGTCTAGGCGAAACTGGAGCTAGTGATACCGATGTAGTGTGTCTGGCTGCTTTTCTGAGAGCTATTTGTTTAGCTCCCTAGCGAATTTGATAAACTAAGGCCATATTTTTATATCTCAAGCTGGGAGTTTTGACCTTTGAATGTTGAGATCACCAGAAGTTCTGATTATGTGATGAAACAGCTTTTCTTGCCTGTTCTTTTGGGCATTCTTTTGCCCTTTGTCTTACAGTCAGAGCAGAGGATGTGACCTCTACTCTTTGGGGTGGCATTATTTTGAAGATTTTATTTATTTATTTGACAGACAAGTAGGCAGAGAGGCAGGCAGAAACAGAGAGAGGAGGAAGCAGGCTCCCAGCTGAGCAGAGAGCCTGATGCGGGGCTCAATCCCAGGACCCTGGAATCATGACCTGAGCCAAAGGCAGAGGCTTTAACCCACTGAGGCACCCAGGTGCCCCTGGGGTGGCATTATTTTAAAGATTGTAATCAGAATCTACCTGTTAGATTCTCATCTTCTCTGTGAATCTGTATTTTGGTTTATTATTACTTTTGACAGTTGAATTTAAATTCATTGGTGGGGTAATTTACAAATGGTCTTTACAGAAATGTGTTGAAAATCTTTTTAGGAGAAATTTGGGAAGTGCCAGCATCAGTTAGCATTGCTAACACAGCTGCTTTGTTTTTAGGTGATTGGTGAGGATAATGTGGCTGTTCCCTCGCACCTTTATAAGGTGATCCTGGCTCGCAGAAGCCCAATGTCTACTGAACCGCTGGCACTAGGGGCCTTCGTGGTTCCCAATGAAGCCATTGGCTTCCAACCCCAGTTAAGTGAATTCCAAGTGAGTCTTCAGGACCTGGAGAAGTTATCAGGACTGGTGTTTTTCCCTCGTTTGGATAGAACTAGTGGTATCAGGAATATCTGCTCTGTGGACACCTGTAAGCTCCTGGATTTCCAGGAGTTCACTCTGTACCTGAGCACAAGAAAAGTTGAGGGAGCCCGATCAGTCTTCAGACTGGAAAAGGTCATGGAAAATTTGAAGAATGCAGGGATTGAACCAGATGATTACTTCATGAATTGCTATAAGAAGAAACTAGAAGAACTCAAAGCTAAGGAGCAGTCAGGAATCCTGGAGGGAAAGCAATCTTAGTCTTTTTCTCCGAAGATGTGTCCTCTTCAGGCTCATGTGTTTTAGTGGCTTTACTTTGTAGAAATGATGAAATCCTAAACTTCAGACTAAATTTCTCCCCAAAAGATGAAAGATCTAAAAAATTCTGTCAGTTTTTTATTTAACACAGGAACTAATTATTAAGGAAACTGTAAGATCTACAGATTGGATGCCGATCTTGTGTCAGGTTCACAGAGGACTCTGACCACAGGACAATGCTGTTTTTGTCTCTCTTTGGATGTTCGCACCTGAAGGCATTTTGTTTTCGTGCCACTGAATCATGCATTATCTTTGATGTATCTCCTCAGGTGTCTTGGAGCCCAGTGTTATATGTTTTCTTTCTCTAGGACCTGAGTTGGTCTTGGAGATGGCTTTTAGATATCCTCTGTGGCTGTCCTATCCACATGTATTACTGTGTTATGTATTCATTTCTTGCTCCTCTGACAGACCTGCTGGTCCTCCATTTCTGCCCTGTAGAAGCCCTCAGTGACATTTTCTGCTCACCTAGTGTGTTCTGTATATTAAGCTCAGTGCTTTACATGGATTATCTTATAGCAACTCTCTGAGGTAAATACCACTGTCCTCATTTTACACGTAAGGAAATTAAGCTTAAGTATTTTGTCCAAGGTTCACCTTTCCAAAGAAGTAACCCACAGAGGTAGGCATGTGGGGCCAAGAAGAAAGACAGCATGACAGACTGAAGTAATCCAGACACAGAGGTTTTGACTTAGAAATGTATACACATGGGTTTGGTGATTTTGGGCCCACTTGCTAAGAGGGGTTTGGTTTCTTGTCTGCCATTGAGCCAAAATGTCTTGAATGTTCTCTGACTTGAACACTCTGTACGTAGCTCTTTGGGAAGAAACAAAGCCTGGGATTCTGTTTTCCGTCCAGTGTTGCTCAGGGAGTATCTTGGCCAAGGGGAAGGCTGCAGCCATCTTCATGGGCTCTGCTGCCAGAAGCCCAACTGCAGGTGAGGGTTATTCCCCGATCTCCCTGCCCCCAGTCACATCTTTATTTGAGATTCCAGGCTCTTTGGTCTCTGGATTGAGAACATTTGACCAGTGTCATATGCGGCTAACGTAGGACAGGTGTCCCAGCCTGTTACTGCAGGCCAGCATTGCTATCTTGCACTGTGACCTTCAAACAACTGACAAACAGCTGAAAAACTCTGCCCCTCTGTCAGGCCTTAGAAACGCCCGGAGGGGAGGCATAGTGTGATCTTGAAGGAACACCCCTGCGGGGCTAGGCTCAGCCTAGAGCAGCCCCCACTCTCTTAATGACCCTGCCTCATTCCTGTGAACATGTCGCTGTCGCTCACATCAGCAGCACATCCCTGAAGCTATCCCTGCTCAGTCCTTCATGGCTGCACCTGTGTGCCCTTATGTCTTCTGGGCACACTCCATCATCCTGCTTGGTCTTTCCGTTCATTCTGCTGGAACTGGTCAGGGGGGCCTCACATCTGCTGTGGCACTCCTGCTCATTCCTGCCACTGCTCCCCACCTCATTCCCGCCTGCCTTCCTGGATGTCATTCACGGAGGTTATCCGTCAGGGGGTCCGGTGCTGCCTTTTCCAGTCCAGCCTCTCCTCCAGGAACTGACTTGTCGGTCATTAGTGCAGGTCAGGTGCATGAACCGATCTTTGATGTGGACCCTGTGTAATCTGGGGTGTGCAGTGGGGATGTGTGGATGGACTTCTCTTAGTGTTCCTGGACATGGCATTATAACCTAGGGGCTGGTGTGCTCCTGTGTGCAGAGTACCTCTAGGGGTCACTGTGGCCTAGTGCCACATGGAGGACTCAAGAGTCAGCTGTGACACTGTCCAACAGAGAACCTCTAGCTGTGTAAGCCACAGAGGGTGCAGTCAGTTTTGGACCTCAGACTCCAGGCTCTCAGGCCAGTTGAAACAGTAGAGGCTGTGTTGTCCAGTGAGCCTCATGTTTGGCTCGTCAGAGGGGCCTAGCTAGCTTAATTTTTCCCAACTTTATTTTGAAAAATGTCTTTCCAGGCAAGTTGAAGGTAGAGTTAAGAATGTCCTCTCCCCTCAATATTTTGTCCCATTTCATTTCTGTTCTTGAGCCATTTAAAAGTAATTCATTGATTTTTTTAAAGAAGTAGTAGACACACTTTATTCTTTAATACTTTGATCTGTATCATCTAAGAATAAAGACATTCCCCTGTATTGTCAGAATACTGTTATCTAAGAAATTTGTCAAGAATTCAGTATCATTTAATGAACAAAGTCTTACAAGTTTGCCTAGATTTCCCCCCAAAATCTTAAACTTTTTTTTTAAATATCCAGGCCTCAGCCATGGTTTGTGTCTTGTATCTCGTCATGTCTAGTCTCTGCTAATCTAGAGCAGTTTGCCTAGTAAGCTTCAAAAACATAGAGATTCTTCAACCCCACCCTTGAAGATTTTGACTCAGTAGGTCAGAAGTGAAGCTGAAACCTGTATTTTTTTTTTTTTTAATTTATTTGACAGACAGAGATCACAAGTAGGCAGAGAGGCAGGCAGAGAGGAGGAAGCAGGCTCCCCACTGAGCAGAGAGCCCGATGCGGGGCTTGATCCCAGGACTCTGGGAACATGACCTGAGCTGAAGGCAGAGGCTTTAACCCACTGAGCCACCCAGGTGCCCCTGAAACCTGTATTTTTTAACACAAGCCACACTGCTGATTCTGATGACTCTCCAGGGTTTGGAACTGGACCAAGCCCCAGTTTGCTGCCACTCCACCGACACACACATTCCCTAGACAGGAGTCCTCTCAGAAGGTGGGCTTTGAGCTCCTGACTATCAAAGGAGAACTTTCTTCCATTGCTTTGGGTGCCCAGGTACCCACTTTCCTTTATTATTGAGCTTCATAACATTAAGCTGAAACTTTCCCTGCAACTTACTCATCAGTGACAGGCCCTAAATGGCCATCCCAGGTACACAGAGGTGGCTGGCACCTGCTTTCACCTGATAGTCCTTTAGAGATAGGAACCTCATAAAGACATCTGGGCATCATGCTTAATGCGCGGGGCATTCGTGGATTTCTGACCTGCCACCATCACGATGTTATGTGGCCTTTATGGTGTGGCAGCCACATCTGGGAGAAGCATCAGACACAGTGATGGCAGTGCTGAATTGAGTGCTCCCTTAGTAGGGACGCTCCACTATTCTCACAGTCCTGATGGTCCATGTGGAACTTGGTCTAGCTGACAGCTCCAGGTCATTTTCCCATGGTCTGTTGTTAAGTCACTTCCCCATCATGCACTCACACAGTCAATATTTGGAACACAAATATGGGGTTATGTGTATGCCCTACTGTTAAGATTTCATTTCATTATAATTTCTCCCCATCTTATGTGAGTTTGCATTCTTGATGATCCTGATTTGGCCATCTGACATATTAGCTCTGCCTCCCAGCTTTGAGATTGCAGATCAGATAAACAAGTTCAACGTGTCTGTTAAAAACATTGAATGAGACAGAGCCACGGAAGATCCCATTGGTAAAAAAATTCATTTTATATGGCAACCTGCTTCACACACTCACCCAACAAGATTCATGTGACAATAATGTGCTCTGATATTTTCTAAGTTCAATTCTTTTCTAGTTCTTTTTAAAAAGGGAAACACTGAATTGATTGCACAGTGCAAAAATAAGTCTCTGTCACAATTTGCTTGTGAGTCACCCCAGGACAGTAAGAGTGCTTACTGTATCTCTGGGTGTGCACAGCATGGCTGGACCAGCACTTTGGATACCTCCCTATGTACAGAGGTGCACTTGGGTCCCCATCCCAGCTTCCCACCTACCGCAGCCTCCTGCAACGGACCTCACTTGTCCTGAATCAGGTTCCTCATATGGGAACAGGTTGAAGATGCCTGGCAGGATCGTTTGAGAATTGAATAAGCTAAGTCCTCAATAAGTGTAGCCTGTTACCAGTGACTACCAGAGACAATGTATGGCCCCAAAACTCATACCTTGAAATCTAACCCCCTCCTAAAGGTATGAGGAAGTAGAGCCTTTGGCAGGGGAATAGCTCCACCCTCATGAATTAGATTAGTGCCCTTATAAAAGATCTCAGAGACCCCAGACTCCTTTGCCCCTCTGTCATTTGAGGATACTGCACAATGATTGGCCCAACCAGAAGATGGGCTCTCATCAGACACTGAACCTGCTGGCACCTTGATCTTGGACTCCCCAGCCTCCAGAACTGTGAGAAATAAATTTCTTTTGTTTATAAGTCACCCAGTCTGTGGTATTTTGTTATAACAGCCTGAACTGACCAAGACAATGACAGATGAAGGTCATCATGTCCTGAGGAGGTGAAGGACAGAGCCTGATCTTAATATGGTGTTGGGCTCTGGGCCAGGTGGAAGCAATCGCGTCTCCCCAGTCCTGAGACCATTAGATATGCTGCTACCAAACTTTCAACTCTCACTGCTCTGCAGTTTGCAAAGTGCTTTCATATCAGAGCTTATTCAGCCCACCATTTCACACATGAGGAAACAAGCTCCAGGAATGCGTAACTTAGGACGGTTTTCGGGCTCTCGCTCTAACATTTGCCCTCCCCCCACAAAGCTGTTGGAGTTATTTTAATTTGCTTTGTAATCCAGTCATTCATGCTCATCTTGGCCCTGTCGGTCCCGCTAACTTCCTAGAAGCAGACAAATAATGGAGTTGACTCCTTTCTGGGGCCTCCAGAGGGGTCTGGAAATAGTTCATGCTCAAGAATGTTTTGGAGTTTGGGGCGCCTGGGTGGCTTAGCTAAGTGTCTGCCTTTGGCTCAGGTCATGATCTTGGGGTCCTGGGACTGAGCCCGACTGTCAGGCTCCCTGCTCAGAGGGGAGTCTGCTTTTCCCTTTCCCTCTGCCCCTCCCCCTACTTGTGTTTTCTCTCTCTCTCTCTCAAATAAATAAAGCTTTAAAAAAATGTTTTGGAGTTACCAACAAATCTGCTCAAGTCCCAGTGTATGCACTGTCTTGGTGAGAGGCCTGGGAAACTTGGACACTAGGGTATGGCTGTGAGTCAGTTCTCCAGCAGGGACCCGTGAGACCAGATGAGGACAGTGAGGACAGCTGCGGGGAAGGTGTCTCAGAGGAGGCAGGAAGGCAGGTGCACTGGTCTCCCACCAAGGCCCAGGTTCTGTGCTTGGGGGCCAGCCGGCTGCGTGAGTAGAGCAGAGCAGGGGCCTGTGTCTCATAACAGCCGCGTGCTGGGCACTGCTTCCAGTAGGCTGGGGTTCCCAGGGCATTTCCCCAGCGGCACCCTTACTCAGGCTCTGCGGGGGCCCGGTGTCTGGTCTGAAGCAGCTTGCCCTGCTGGGAAGATGGGAGCAAGGAGGTGACTGTCAGATAGGAGAAGGGGGTTTCATGTGCTGGGTCCTGGGGAAGCAGAGCTAAAATTAGGTCTTCCAGCTGCGGGGAATCCCACACTTTCCTCTCCCTTGAACCAGGATCTTGGAATTACCTCCCTTCCTCCCCTCCCCTCTTAGCTCCGGCTCCTCCTGAGGCAGGAGTTGAACTGTCCCACCTCTGGTTATGCCAGGGGCCTTTCCACCCAAATGATCTCTAAGGCTACGAGTGAGGGGATAGTGGCAGGCTGTGGCTTGGCTTCCCTGAGCTTCCCCAGCTCGTCTGAGGCCTCAGCACAGCTGGGGCTCCAGGCCACCTAGGGGAACAGAGTTTTTCCTTTCCTACCACCTCCCAAGCTGGCCTCTTGCTTTTTGCGCTCCGGGTCCTCCCTCCTCTTCTCTCCACCCCCGTCTGCCCACCAACTCTGAGGGAGCCTTGAATCCCTTGCCATCCACTGCCGGTCCAGCACAGGTGTTGGCGCCTGGGCTTCCAGGCCCAGTATGGCCAGCATGACGTGCGCTCCCTCTCCCTAAATGAGGCTGAAGCTTGAGAAGCACAGCGCTCCTCAGGAAGAATGTCCCTCTCACTCCCACTTCACTATGGCCCTGGGCCCTGCCTCGTGGGTCCCCAGGGTAAGGCTCAGGCCCGTCTGTGCTCCGGTCTAGGGCCTACTTCTGGCTCCTGCGTGTACTTCGCGATCTGATTTTAGGTGAGTGGCATCTCCTTAGTCCTGGTTTCCCTATCGGCCAAGTGGCCAAGTGAGGGGTGGGCGGGACTCTGCCAGATCCTCCCTGTTTTGGGTCTCTTCACTGTCCAGGGTGGAGTCCTCACCTACAGGGGCTGCCTGCCTGAGGCAAGCTGAGGGAGGCTGGAGGCTACAGCGGGTAAGTGGGGTGAGGGGCCTCTGAGGAGGTGTGAATGAGGGAGGCAGAGCAGGCCGGTGTGGACAGCCCTGTCCCAGCCCTATCTCCCGTCCCCGACACCCTCTCCACACCCCAGCCCTGATAAGCAGGTGTGAGCCACGGCCGCCTTGTGACAGGCCCTTCAGCAGGGAGGGGATGGCGGGGGTCCACTCCACTTCTGAGTTCAGACGTCAGTGTCTTCCTCCCCCACCCCCATTTCCCTGCCAGACTGCCATCCTCCTGACCCTCAGCCCGGCTCAGGCTCTGGAGCTCTGCCCTTGCCTGTGAGGCCTCAGCCTCCTCGGGTGGTAGGGGACAGGCCACCCTCAGTCCTTTCTGGAGAAGTGCCTAGAAGGCTGGCCACCCCCAGCCAATCCCAGCCCAGCAGTGACTGTGGGGCTGGGGTCTGGTAACCCCCTGCTTCTCGCAGACTGCCCCTCAGGGCTGGTCCTTCTCTGTCTTCTCATCCCGTCTCCTCCAGTCCCCATGGCCATCAGCTTTCGGCTGTCTTCCTCAACCTTGGCTTTGGGTTTACTGCTCCAGCTGGGCCCGCCTTCTTCTCTCCTCCAAGGCCCCAGCCAGGGTCCAGAAGGCCGAGGCCAGAAACCCCTAATTTTTGCATTTGTGGGCATTGGGGCTGGGGGAGGAGACGCAGGGCCTGGAGCTCTAGGATGGGGAAGATGGGGTGCCTGTGTGGCTCAGCCAGTTAAGCGTCTGCCTTCTGCTCAGGTCATGATCCCAGGGTCTTGGGATCGAGCCCCGCATTGAGCCCTACATTGAGCCCCGCATCGGGTTCCCTGCTTGGCGGGAAGCCTGCTTCTCCCTCTCTCACTACCCCTGCTTGTGTTCCCTCTCTCTCTGTGTCTTTCTCTGCCAAATAAATAAATAAAAATAAAATCATTAAAAAAAAAAAAAAGACAGGTAAAGCGTTTAAACAGCCCAGCACAGGGTAAGTAGCATGTAACTGTTGGCCACTGTCACGAATTATGTAAATTTTAGTGCATTTCAAATTGCAAGCAATGCCTCCATGTCCTTTATGGAGATTCGCCAATTATTCATATTTGGCCCATTTATTTTATAATTCTTATTCTGCATTGTGTATATATAATGTATTCTATGTTCAGTATCGTATATATACTATATATCACATATACACATACACACGCACCTTTTTTTTTTTTCCGAATCACTTGAGAGTAAGTTGAAGACACCATGCCTTTTTATCCCTAAATAGTTCAGTGTGCATCGGTAAGGACAAGAATTTTACAAAACAACAGCCCAGTTATCGAAAGCAGAAAATTTAATACTGATATAATACTGTTACTAATTCACAGTCCATATTCACATTGGATCAGTTGTCTCAATCACATCTCCTTTTTGTCTCTTTTTTTCTTCTTCCAGGGTCACCCACTGCATTTAGCTGTCATGTTAATCGGGGTAAATTCCTCATCCTCTCTTTGTGTTTCTTGAACTTGGCATTTTTGAAAGTCTTGGCCAGTTATTTTGTGGAATGATGTGGCTCAAATTCTGTTCTGTTGTTGCCTTCTTGCCAGTTTCAGGTGATCATTTTTGGCAAGATCACACGAAGAGTGATGCTGTGTCTTCCTCTGAGTATCACATGGGGAGGCTCCCAATATCCAGTCTCCCACTGTGAGGGACACTTTTCCCCACTGGTCTTCACCCATTGGTGGGTTTTTGACTTCATCATTCCATTAAAGCTCCATCAATTGGCCCAGTCACACTGGCTCCCATGTCTCTTGGTGCCTGCCAGTCTTTGAGCAGTCTCTTCCTTTCTGGCGCTACATACTCTGTGTTCTTCTCGTATTTTCTCTCCTCTAGCAATGAATCAGCCACCTCACCAAGGAGTCTGTTTCCTTTTAATTGAGAATGGGATTTATAAACCAAGATTTGGGTGCTGCGTGTGCTCATTGACCCAGTGTATTATTATTGGATGGGATGGTGGGGGGAGTGCCGAGGAAGCTGCAGGTTAGAGATGGAAGGGGGAAAGGGGCGACATAACCCGGAGAGAGTCCTCTCTCCCTGTCTAGCTCTCTGGGTCTTGTCTGCCTTCTCTTTCCTTCTTTCCCTCTTCATCATGACCTCATCTGCCCTTTCCTGGTCAGAATTCCTCTGGAGATTCCAGCTGTGGGAACCTCTGAAACTGTTTCCCCAGCTACGTGTGTGATATAAGAGGCAGACAACTATGTGACCTTTGTGTGTGAACAGCCTAAGGCAAAGATAATTTATGAGAAAGTTTTTGCTTAGAACAGTCTGGTGACAAGGTGATTGGGGAAGACACATTTGGAAGATTTCCACCTGGAAACTTTCCTTTTTCCTGCATGAAAAGCACTTAGACCCAAGCCTGTGCTGAGGTTGGGTTGGAGCACTGTTGGAGATCTGCTCTTTAAATAATCCTCCTCAAGGTTCTGGGGCCTGCAGGGAAGATTAACAGCCCCGTACAGCCTACTTGCTCTGTCTGCAGGTAGCAGGTACAGTTAGAGTTTAAAGGAAAATGCCTGGAGTCCACTTGATTGGCTTTCTCAGTCATGCAAATGTAGGGTGAGTAGGGTGAGTAGCCTTGGTGCCCCACTTAGAGTTAGTTAACTATTTTGAAACTAGATCCAAGTCTTCTCCTCCCTGAGATCCCTGGTATGCAAAGCTGGTCCCTGGAGGAAGTGCATCAATTTACAGAAGGGGCCCAAGCTTCAGGAAGGGAAGAAAATACCCAGCTGCTACTTCTTGAGATGGCAAGGGAAGGAGGAGATCTGTTGGGGTAGAGTGGGGGACGCAACCATAAGGGCCTTGGGCCACAGCCTTCTACAGTGAAATTGGCCCAAGAGAAACAGAAGTCCGGGGTGGTGGGGTGGTGGCTGAGGTTTCCAGCAAGGGCCTGCCTCTGTGTCATGGGGTAGGGCTGACTTCAGCATGCAGGCAAGCGGCTGTGGGGAGTTCTAAAGGCTTCACCATGCTGAGAGTTTGCTGGTGCTCTTGGCTGGGGCCTGGAGTTTTTTATCCGCAGGACCATCACCTAGAGAGGAGTCAAAGTAGGGGCTCCCACCAGGCTGCCCTTGACTTTGAAGAATGGTACTGTCTTCTGGTAGCCTGGGCTGGACCCCGCGAGGTGTCTGGGTGTCCTCAACAGTGATGTGGTGGTAGACCCCAAATACTGTTTTGTTTTTAAGAAATTCAAGCTGAAGGCAAAGTCCCCTCAAGAGGGGTATGTCATGTAAATTCTTAATTGGTTAATGGGAAAAATTCAAAGCAGCCCGAGGCCACCTTTGTGCTCTGTGCTGTGGGGCAGTTCACGCACAAGGGGCTGTTCATACAGGTGCGTTCACAGTGACCAGAGAAGCAGACTTTGTCCTGTCACCGGCAATGCATGATTGCCTCAAGCAGGTACCAGGAACTTGTGGTCTTTTTGAGCTCATGCTGCTTATGGTAGACACAGGACAGGATTAGGAAGGATAAGGCCTAGAATTATTTCCTAAATACAATAAGCCCCCAACAAATCACCCATCAATGGGGCAGAAGGAAGAGGACTGAGTGGCAGCCTAGGAGGGGACCCGAGGAGACCCCTTGTGGCTCCTTCCCCACTGTCCTAGCCAGAGCCCAGAGGAGCCTCCTCACCTACTCTTGGGTGCTCAGTCTTCCAATTTTGCATCCGAAATAGCTCCCACGTTTCTCACTCTCCACAGTCCCCATTCTGGTTCAAGTCACTATCACCTCTCCTGACAGAGGCCCCCTGACCTATTTTCCCTGTTCATTCTTGTCTCCCACAAATCTTGTCCTCAGAGCAGGAGGCAAAGTCTTACCAACATCCAACCCATTCAGCAACCCTGTCCTTGCCTAAACAGCACAAAGGACAGATAGTAAACCCAGTCTACAGTCCCGCAGGGCCCCAGGCTCATGTTGGATCCTTCCCCAGGAAGGGCTCCCTGGATCCAACCCCAGGCGCCAACTTTCCTTCTGCAGTGGGCCCCTTCCTTCTACATCAAGACCTTCACCTTTGCTCTTCTCTCTGCTTGGAAGCATCCGTCTCAGGAAAACAAAAATGCCGTGTCTTCAGGAGATCCTTATTCCCCTGGACTCCACCACCTGGACATTCTTGCTCATAGCCCTTGGTGCTCCCCACTGCTGCCCCCAATCCCCTGTCCCGTTTGGGGGTGCTAGAAGCAGCCCTTGTTTGTAGATCTTAAGGTAAACATCTGCCTTGCCAGCATGACTGTGAGTTGCACACAGGCAGGGGCCTTGTCTGCTTTTGCCCATTATTAGAACTCCAGAAGCTGGAAGATGCGTGGTACGTGTTTGCTGAAGGAAGGATGGACAGATGCCACCATTTCCCCAGCTGGTCCTCTGTGTGGGCTGACATCATTCAGTGGGAGTGAGTGAGGAAGGGGACCCCCTTGGCTCGGAGGCCTCCTGCCACTTTCTCCTGGTGTGAATCACTGGCATCGGCCTTGCTGGCAGGGCCTTGGCCGCTGCTCAGTTTTTGTTTATCCTACAAACACGGTGGTCTCCACAGGAGAAAGTGGGGGTGGCTTGGCCATGTCCCAGGTGGAGCTGGCATGGGGCTTCCTGGCGAGGCTGTCCTTGGGCTGAGTGATTTTCGGCTGCTACCTGGGAGCAGAGAAATGAGATTGGGGGTGGGAATGGGGACATGTGCTGGGGCCTGACAGCAGGCGTGTCGTGAGGGAGACTCTGAGGTGGTGACTCACCCCGGGGAGAGGAGGGCACGGGTGGGCCAGAGCAGTCTTGGCGGTGGCCGGTGGCTGGGGAGGCTGGGTGGGAACTGCCTACGACTGAGGCGACAATGAGCGTGAAGAGCTTGCCTAGTGGAAGTGAAGGACTGGGGTGGTGTGGGAGTGGGTGTGTGGGGAGGGGGGTAGAGCTTCCTGTCCTCCCCCGCTCTGGCCTCCAGAACCCCCAGCTTGCAGCCCCTAAGCCCTTGCAGCTTCCCCAGTCACCACCCTGGCAGGCAGTCCCTGGGCCTGCTGGGCTGTCCTCTCACCACCTCCTCCTCACTCCCCATGGCGCCCTGGCTCCGGCCCCAGACCTGTGCAGGCTGCCTTCCCCCTACTCCCTCCCCTTCCCCACTCCCTCCCTCAGGAGGGGGCCCAGTTCTCCTCCAGAGGTCACTTGGGGCCAGAGTGGGGCTCAGAAAGGCCTGGCAGCCCACCTATGGTACTGAGCTCGGGAGAGGGCAGGGGCGGGAAGCGGGGGTGCAGGGGGAGCATGTGAGCCACTGTGGGGTATGGGTGGTGTCCCGGCAAGGCCACACCACTTTCTCCGGACTCTCAGGTTCTCTTGGTCCTGTCTGGTGTCATCTGCCTTCCAACTACTCTTCAGACTCCTTCCTGTTTCTCATGGTCCCTCTCACTGTGTGGCCGAGGAGCTGGCCCTAGGGCATGGTGCAGTGTTGTGTGTGCGATGAGGGTCCCAGGGCTGCGTGGCTGTCAGGGGTACCCCTGGGTGGAGGAAGGGGCCTGAGAGAGGTGGGTCAGTAAATGGAACAACTCACGAAACCAGAGGACGTTACTGCAGAAGGTGGGGCCAACCACTTAGAAAACGCAGGGCTGGGACGCCTGGGTGGCTCAGTTGGTTGGATGACTGCCTTTGGCTCAGGTCATGATCCTGGAGTCCCGGGATCGAGTCCCGCATCAGGCTCCCAGCTCCACGGGGAGTCTGCTTCTCCCTCTGACCTTCTCCTCGTTCATGCTCTCTCTCACTGTCTCTCTCTCAAGTAAATAAATAAAATCTAAAAAAAAAAAAAAAAAAAAAAGAAAAGAAAACGCAGGGCTGTGAGGAGGGGAATGGGATCGACAGGAGCAAGTCACCCAGGGGTTAGTGACAACACTCGTCTTCGCCACACTGGACATTTACGAAGTGCTTACTGTGTACTGGGGATTGCTGTAAACTCTTCCCATGTCTTAATTTACCCCATCCTTCGCGTTCCTGTTACACCTGTCTCACCGATGGGGAAAGGGAGACCAGACTCCAGACCACACAGCAGGCCCACGCAGAGCACGGAGATGTGATCACCCTGCGCAGGCTCTTTGCTCCTTCAGATGGCGACGTCAGCATATAAAGCAGTGGTTGAGAGCTCCTTCCCCACAATGGCAGACATTCCACCAAAGAAGAGAACAGGGGCCAATAAGCGCATGAAAAGAGGCTCGATATCATCAGTCAACAGGGACATGCAAATTAAAATTATGGGTACACCCACTCCACTGGCCACAGTTGAAGAAAAAAATAAAAAGAGTTCCAAATGCTGGCATGGAGATAGAGGTACCAGAGCTCTCCTTGCTGGTGGGGATGAGCACCGAGCAGACATGTTGGGAAACATTTGCTAACTTGTAGAGTTAAATGTGCACTAATCGTAGGACCCTGACATTCAATTTCTAGGTATTTACCCAAGAGATTAAAAAAAAATGGGTCCACACGAGCACCTGTATACAGACATTCTTAGCAACCTCATTCATGATAACAAGACGCTGTGAGCATCCCAAATGTCCATCAGCCACTGCACGCACAATGAACTGTAATGCAATATATTCAGCGGCAAGAAACTAACACTCCAGCTAAGGCACAGCTGAGGCTCAAATGTATTATGCTGAGCGACGGCCAGACGGGACAGGATACGTACAGTATTACTCCTTTCATATGACCTTGCTGGAAAAAGTGGATCCACAGGCACAGGAAAAGGCTCAGCCGTTGCCAGACGCGAGGGTGGGGGACCTCCCTGGTGTGATGGGAATGTCTAATATATTGATGGTGGTGGCTCTACTGCTTGTGCATTTGTCAAACACATCAAGCCACGTTTGTAAAGAGGTGAATGAATTTCGTGGTATGGAAATGATACCTTGCTGAACCCTGATTCAAGTGTAGAAGCAGTGGGCTGCAGAGGGTAGACAATAGGATGATCTTGGCAGCTTCGATGTAAAAGTGACAGAAGAAATCTGAAGAAAGGGGGAGCTGCGCTAGTCTCTAGGGGAAGAGGGTGACTAGCAGAGGACAGCCAGTGCTGAGGTCCCACGGTGAAGAGTGCTCAGCCCGAGATGAAGCAGCAGGGAGCGGGGATGGCTAAAACAGGGCTGTGGGGGGCTCAGGCTGTTGTCTGAGTGCAAGGGGGCCCTGGGGGCCTCTGTGCTGAGCATTCATGGGGTCCGACCGGCTGCCCTGATGGTCTGCAGCGGGGACCAGCTGGGAGGCACTTGTAAGAATCCAGGCAAGAGGGGACAGTGCTCAGCCCAGGGGTGGCCGTGGAAGCTGAGAAGTGGTTGGATTGGGATATATTTTACAGGTAGAGCCAACAGGATTTCCTACTGGATTGGAAGTTGGATGTGTGTGTGTGTGTGTGTGTGTGAGAGAGAGAGAGACTGAGAGAAGAGGCAGGGATGACACCAAGATTTTGGCCTGAGCAGCAGGAAATCCAGCTGTTCCCCTGCCTCATCCCCCACCCCCTAGGGAGTGGTTTCAACTGTGAACTTCGTCCTGTGGCTGAAGTCAAGACAGAGAGGGAGGGGAGGGGCTTAGCCCTGCTCCTGGCTCTGGGGTTAAGGGGATGGGCTGTACATACTGGTTATTCTATTACTCTCTATTTATTAGCCTTATTGGCTTCTGTCATTTCCTCATTGCCTCCTGTCTGGAGAGAAGACTATAAATGTGATGGATTGATACAGGATACAGGAGGCCCAATTATCTCAGTGAAGCCAGCCTCATATATTGGTCAACCCTCCCAGCCCTCAGCTGGCCCGCAGCCCTTCCCACAGCCCCATGCCTGGCTTTCTGGGAAGAGGGGGTACAGCTGAGAGGGTGAGTGGCAGACAGATGGTCCCCCAGGAGATACGGCTCCTCCAAGAACAAATGCTGGAGGCAAGCTCAGAGCCCTGGCTGGCTGCACCTAAAATCCTGCTCCCCGAGGCTCTGCCCACAGAGGCTGGGCACGGAGCAGGGATGGAGGACAGGACATACCGCCTGCGGCCAGCCCACATCCGGGGAGGGGGGCTCTGTTTCACTTGCATGTCTTTCTGGAATCTGAGCCAGTTCGTCTCTCCACAAGGGCTGGGATGATGGGGATTTTCTCTCCGGTAGCAGGTGCCTGGCAGCTGCCCGGGGATGCCAGCCCCGTGAGCTGGCATAGGAGGAAGTGCTTGTCAGGGTGGTCATTATACGTGCTGGGCTCCAACTGGCCCAGCCCCCACCCCTGATGTTCAGGCTGACTTGGCACACATGCAAGAGAGTTGTGCTTCTGGCAGGGCCACTGTGGTCCTCCTGGGGTCCCCAGACAGAACTTGGCCGTGTCAGCCACCTTTGAGCATAGTTTTGAAACAAAGTCCCTTGGCCACCCTCTCTGGCCTGTCTGCCTATCTCTGTCCTGGGAATGTCCTGAGGTCCCTGGTCCAGGGGATGTTGGGACAGGAAGCCTAAGGTTCATCCCTGGCATTTCAGGCATCTTCCTGATGTCACACCGCTGGCCCCAGAGTGGAGACCCAGCTTACAGCGCCGCAAGTATGCACGTGTGTGTGTGAATCCGCCCGTGTCTCCATGTAGGTGAGGATGTCAGACAGCCCCATGCCTGACCTGCCAGGGGAACCCAGAGCGGCAGGTGGGACTGCCTATGAGAAAGGGGCAGGGAATGCAGAGGCCATGAAGGAATCAAGCACAGGAGAGGAACAGGTGAATTCAGCAAAGGGTCCCACTAACCTGCTCCAGGGGCACTCAGGGCCAGGTGCCAGCAGCATCCGCTGCAGGGACACGGTGCTTGCCCAGGGACACGATGCTGCGGCCTCCCTGAGCCAGCGGCTGCTGTGCCGGCTCTGTCCCAGTTCCGTCTCCATGCCTCCCGCCCTCCTAGCCTCCGGACACCAGGGCTCGAGTCTCATGGCTGCTGGGGCCGAGGGCGGGGGAGCCATTGGCACGGGGCAGGGTGGCTGCCAAAGCCATGGCCCCAGGGTGAGAGCTGACGTCCAACCAGGAGCATTTCTCTCCCTGCCAAGGGTTGAGCTCTCTGGGCCACATGCCTTCCCTCTGACACAGGAGCCGGCATCCGTCCCTCAGAGCCACTCGTTGCCTGGACCCCAGCCTTACCCTACGGCGGCCTGATGACAGCAGTGGCCCCACTTGGGCCTCCCTCCAGAGGAGCCTGCCCTGTGCAATGCCAAGCGAAGGTCCACTTCAGGCAGCTGGGGCAGACCCTGCATAAGGAGATCAGGAACCCCAGATGCCAAGCCTGGGCTTCGAGAATGATGGGGAAGCCGCAGCCTGGGCCCAGACCGAGCCATCGTGTCCTAGAGCTTGCCAGAGAGGAGGTTGACCCTTCCCAGCTTAGGGTGGGGGGCCCGACCTTTCTCCCTCCATCAACACGTGCGGGGCTCCTGCCATGCCCGCTCCCGAGCTAGGTCCCGCGTGCAGGGTGACGAGACCAGCCATGAACCCAGTCTTCAGGCTGCTTTCTTGTGATGGGAAGCACATTTCCATCACTCCCTCTGTTCATGTGGGTGCCCACCCAAAATATATATCTCTCTGAAACAGTGGTTTCACATGACAACATTCACCCTTACTGCATAGGATATGCTGCTGTTTCAAATTCTGACATTTTTTACAACAGTTGCTGATAGCCCACAACACTGGGGTATGGCCTGCCCTCTGAAAAACCTCTGTCTGGTTGGGGAAAGATGTTTAAACAGAGGTGAGGGTGGCCTGCTTCTGCCCCACTTTTGACCAAGGGACCAACACCAAGGCTTTCAGGGTCCCAAACCCCATGTCTCTCATATGCAGATGGTTTTCAAGGGAAGTGGTACTGCATGTTGGGACCTCACAGTCACATCAAGAATATAAAAAGGGGCCCAAGAAAGTGGAGGGCTGAGGGGAGCTGTGGGAGGGTTTCTTTGGGAAGAACTATCACTTGTTTTTTCCAGGACCCCGTGTGGCTTTCCATTGGTGTGGGCCCATGTCGGGTATGCGAAGCTCTTCCCCAGGTCCACGGGGTCCTTCTTGGAGAGCTTTGACATGTTGGAGACAAGGAGGATGGGGCCTCACTGGGTCTCGGGAAGCTCAGGTGGACAGGTGATGAGACCTGACTGCATGGGATGTAGAGGGGAGCTGTGGGCCCCCTGCTCTGGTGGCGGCTGTGAAACAGGCTATGGTTGGGCATGGTCGCACCCCAGCATGTGTGTGTATGTGTGTCTGGGGGCAGATACTCTGAGTGCTTCTCCTGGACCAGAGGTGGCAGGTGGCTGAGAGGGACCGTTGTGTGCCACCACAGGAGAGCCGCCTGGGGTGGGGGGGCTGTCACAGGGCGTGGAGGAAGAGGCTGTGGCTGGACTCAAGGGTGCCCATGATGGGCAAAGGAAGGGGTCTCAGGGGTCCCTGGAAGAGAGCACACCTGGGCTGAGGAAACCGCAGGGAGAAGGCTCAGCAAGGAGTACCTTTGCTGGTGGGGAGGAGGAGCAGCACAGCCACCCTGTCTCTGTCCATGGGATGGGCAGTTTTGGGCCCTGGCTAAGATCATATTTACAGCGTGGCTGCAGGCTGCTCTTTTGTCCAAGATGGAACTGAATGGCCATGGAATTGGCCTCAGGGTCAGCCCTGTTTTCATCCAGGGTCAGGGCAAGATTGTGTCTGCTGAATAAAATGGAATAAAATGGGCTTTGCAGGTGTTTGCAATAGTGGTATTCAGTGCTGTGACAAGGGCAGTACCTAGAGTGGGGGCAGGTGATGGGGAAGGGAGCTGGGTGGTCAGGGAAGGCTCCCAGAGGAGGTGACGTTAAGATGAGGCCCCTGGGTTGAGTGGAGAGGAGGCCAGTGTGTTCCTAGTGCAGGGAACAGCCGCTGGTAGGGTCTTGAGGAAGAGCCTGGGTCCCTGAGGGTTGGAGAAAGAGATGGTCACGGAGGCTGGTGGGGCTGGAGGCCCAGGTACCGCTTGCCTGGATCCCAAGGCAGCAGGAAGCCAGCAAAGGGTTTCATCCAGGAGGCAGCCATCTTGGATGAAATCACTCTGGTAGCTGAGGGGAAAGGAAAGGAAAGAAGGAAAGCCTCTGAGTCCCTTACAGCAGGAGTGAAAGATGCAGACAAGGCAGGCCAGTAGGGCCTGGGCTGGCCAGGCAGTGAGGAGGATTCTGCAGTTGAAGATGGCCACTGTGGGACTCAGGCTGAGACAGACCAGCCCAGTGTTGGGTGGCTGGGCTTGAAAGCCATGCTGGTGTCCCAGGAAGCAGCTGGACGTGCCAGGCTGGGGTGCAGTGGTAGCAACTGGGCTCCATATCAAGGCTCCACTCTAAGCGTGGCTGCAGGAGGGGGGTGTAGTGGGGAGGGGCAGAGGGTGTTTCCTGCTCTCTCTTCCTGGAAGCAGGGCCCAAGATCAGTCAGATCCCAGAGGATGTGTCCCCTGAAGGAGGCAATGCCAGAGCCTGGAAGAAAGCCTGGACAACACCCCCAGAGGGGGCAGATGTCTGCTGAGTCAGAGGCCATGGAGTGAACCCATGAGATAGGACAGAGAGCCAGCCAGAAGGAGGCCTCTGCTGGCTGTGGAGCACTTTTGGTGGGGCGCTGGGGCACTGGGGCAGCAGTGAGGAGCCAGAGGAAGGCGCCACAAGTCCACCTGTGTTAACTCACAGACCATCTGGCTGTTCTCTGTGGCCTCACTCTTCCCAACCTTCTCCATTATGGAAGCCTCAAATGGCAGCCCTCGCCCTCCACAGTGCTCCAGATGAGGGTTCCTGGAAGGCAGGCCTCAGGTATCCCCACTTTTCCTAGACCAGCCACGCTCCCATCTGTTCTCCTTGGAAAATGAGGGGAAGTCCCACGTGGTTCTCGGGGTCTTATCCTGCCCCTGTCCCCGCACCACCACCGTCTCCCTGGCTGGTTTCAGGGGGAGATCTCCTCTTAGGCTCGGTGGGCCTCTGCCGCCGCCCTTGTCAAATCACAAGAACAGAGCCCAGGCCAGGTCATGTAAGCCATTTATTGGTTTGTTTTAAAAATATGTATCTTATTTATACACAGAGTTTGGTGAGAAGTGCTCAGTTAGCTCAGACAACAGCTGGCACTTGATGCTCCCTCCTTTTTCTACCCTCTTCCCTCTTACTGGTCATCGTGCCATTCTGGGAAAAAGAAAATGAGAGCCACGCTAAAAGCTAAGGAGTCAGGCCTAGCTTATCCAGCCTCAGCCACAGCCCTGGGCACCTGTGTCAGGGCCCCCAGGCCTTACACACACACACACACACACCCACACACACTCGAAACCATAGCCCCCTTCCGGCCACCTGGGCAGCCAGCAGGCCTGCACTCCCAAACCGTGTTCCCGCCCCTGCAGTGGGCGCCGAGTGCCAGGGAGGGGCACACACCGCTCCGAGCCTTGAGAGCAAAGCACAAAGAGCTACAAAAATAAGATTTCCACTCGGAGAAGTGTGTCTGGTATGGTCAAAACCACATCCCGCACTGGACTCAGGGGAAACACGGGAGAAGAGAGATCACTGGGGTGGGTGGGGGGACGGGGGCTAGGGTAGCCACCAAGGGAACTCGGGGCAACAGAAAGAAACGTAATACTTGACTAGCCAGCAATGCCCCCTCGGCACTGCCACGAGCTCATGAACATCCAGCCCTCTGACAGCTCGGCGAGGTAGGTGAGGAGCAGCGTTTCCAGCTTCCGGGGCTGCCCAGAGGTGGGTGTCGGCTCTGCTGGAGAGCTGGGATGGGCGGGCAGCTGAGCCCCTGCCTGCTCAGTCTCCACCAGCCAACACTGTCACTCTCAGGGAGACAGGTCTCTGCATTTAAAGATTTGCATATGCTAAATAGGATTGTCAGCAGCTCAAGAAGCCCTGGGGGTAACTGGACTAGAAAAAGTATTTTTCCCTGAAAAGGCCTTCTCCCGAGACCTGTGGAGGGCCTGGACCCTGCCCCAGGTTGCCTGTGGCTGGTGCCTCCGGGACCCCAGGCTGAGCCCAGAGGGGCTGCTCCGGGGCCACATGGCTCCCTTTCCCAAGGTTGCCCACAGTCCATTCCCCTCCCAGGGCAGGGAAGTGTCTGACCCTCCCAAGGCTCCTTCCCGGTACAGGGCCCACGCTGCCCTCCCCACTCTGTCTGGAGAGTTGCTGGGCACCACACAGGAGTCCTCCCCCCCCACTCCCCCTCACCCCCCCCCCACACATGGTGAGAGGCAGAAAGGTCTGGAAAGAGAGCTCCGGTCATGACAACAGATTCCATTCTTCAGATGCGCTGGGGTCCCACGGTGGAGGGCTGTTCAGCTTCTTAGCCCTCGTGGCACGGGGCTCAGACTTCTCTCCCTGGCCTGTGCGGCGGGGTCTGCCGGGTTCAGGAGCAAGGACAAGCTGGGGGCCAGGCCAAGCTTGGGGCTGGTTTCCTCGTGCCCTTCCCTTTAATGTTAATACTCACACAGAAGGCCAGGTTCTCCTGGGAAGAAAAGGCAACGTCAGCGCCTAGGACCAGCCCTGGGACTCCGGTTACTCTCTTCTGGAAGCTTTGTATTTTTGTAGAAATGACCCCAGTATGGCCTGCATAAAAACACAGGGGGCAAACAGGACCCTGGGGACAAGGGAAGGCCAGAGTGAGCCCCCACTGACAAGAACCCTTCTGCCTGAGGCTCGGGTGAGGGGAGCTTGGGCTGCGTGTGGCCGGTGTCTGGCCTCTGTTTGGACTCTGTGCAGACACTGGGGGAGGAGTGGGGTTCAGCGCCTCCGGTGCCACAGCCCACGCAGCAGGGGAACCCCTTCCGGCCCCGGGGCTGTGAGGGCCTGTGGGAGCCACACTGGGTTGTACTTTTGCATTGAGAAGAAAGTTCCGGCAGCTTCACAGACACTCTCGTTGGGAGTTAAGAAAAGGCAGTGTGAACTGCTGCCGATGTCCATGGAAAAAACATTAGTTCTTCGCTCAAGTAAAAAAATATCAAATATAATAAATTTATGAAAGCCCATTCACAACATCTACAGTCTCAGTTTTGTGTTTCTTCTCAGCAACTGAGATGGTAGAGCTTTTCAGAGCCCCAGGATGTGGCCTGACTGGCCCCGGCCACCGGCGTGGGCAGGGCCTCCAGTGTCAGGCCACCCTGAATGGTCAGCTTGGCCACTTGCTTCTGGCTGTCAGCGTGGGCGCCACCGAACTCTGCCTTGTCGAGCCGTGGGGCCGAGGCTCATTGCTCACACCCCGAGCCCGAAGCAAGGAAGGCCCAGCAGATGCTGGCTTGTGGTCGCAGTCACGTGAGCTGCGAAGCAACAGGCTGCGCCCCCGGTGCATCCTGGACCGCTGGGTTGCCACTCACACGATGGACTCGCGGTCCCTGTCTGGGGATGGGGGGAAGTCCGCGAGATCCTCACTGCGGCTGTAGTCAGACACCCGCACCTGGGGGTTATCACTGGTGGCCCTGGTGACGCTGTCATAGGAGGGCGGGAAGGATGTGGAGGAGATGGAGGAGCTGGAGGGTGGGCCGAAGCGCTGGGAGAAGTTCTCGTTCATCATGTAGGCAATGAGGCCCTCTTGCTCAGGGGCATCCTCATCAGAGAGGCCGCTGCTGCCCGTCTGCTGGCGGAAGAGGAAGGAGGCGTGCTTCATGGAGCGCTGCAGCAGATGCCTCCGGAAGGCCCGCTGGATGATTGTGGCTGACACCTCTTCGTGCTTGCGCCGGAGTGTGGTGGTGATGGGCTCGTAGGAGATCTTGGACGGGTTAGCCGCCATGAACTTCTCCTCCATCTGGATCTTCAGGGCATCCATCTCCCCAGACTCACCCAGGACCCTCTTGGTGAAGGCAAAGAGGATGTCCATGCAGTGGATCCGGTCCCCGCTCACCATGGGCAGATCCATATTGATGAGGTTTATCTGGTTGGGCTTGGCGATGCGCAGCGGCTCAGACAGGGCATCGGCAAAGTCAGACAGGGCCGAATACTCGATGAACTGGGTGGCCTCTGGGTCGAACTTCTCCCAGATCTCATAGAACATGTCAAAGTCATCCTCACTCAGAGGCTCGGTGCTCTCCTCCGTGGCCACGCTGAAGTTCTCCAGGATGATAGCGATGTACATGTTGACCACAATGAGGAAGGAGATGATGATGTATGTGGTAAAGAAGAGGATGCCTACGGCCGGACTCCCACAGTTGCCCCGGGAGCCATTGCTGTTGGGCAGATTGGGGTCACAGTAAGGGGGTCCTGTGTTGAGGATAGGGCTGAGGAGGCCATCCCAGCCGGCTGACGTGGTGATCTGGAAGAGGCACAGCATGCTGTTGGCAAAGGTCTGGAAGTTGAACATGTCGTCAATGCCAGCCTCCCATTTGACATAAGCAAAGTTGGCCATGCCGAAGATGGAGTAGATGAACATGACGAGGAAGAGCAGCAGCCCTATGTTGAAGAGGGCAGGCAGGGACATCATGAGGGCAAAGAGCAGCGTGCGGATCCCCTTGGCCCCTCGGATCAGCCTGAGGATGCGACCGATTCGGGCCAGGCGGATGACTCGGAAGAGTGTTGGGGAGAAGAAGTACTTCTGGATGATGTCTGAGAGCACAGTACCTGTGGGAAACAACAGAGACCATGGCCACCTGTGCACCTCTGTCCTCCCTCTCGCCCTGTGTCACTGGATGGGTCTCAGTATGGCAAGGAGCTAAGGGGAGGAGGCCCCTTCAGGAGGACCAAGTTAATGGGGGCGTGCAAGGACCCAGCATCCTCCCATCTCTCTGGGGCTCCATTTCTCATTTATGATCCAGAAAGTGAGATGCACAGTACCCACACATTTTCCAAAGTGCCTTCCCAGATCTCTTGTCCCTTAGCCTTCTGAGAACACCTGCACAGTAAAGACATACTGGGCCCATCTTCTAGATCCTGGGTTCTGAGGCCTCAAGGTGGCCTAGCTTGGATCAGAACTCGGGCTTTTCAGCTCTTCATTACTCAAAGTGTGGTCCGAGGACCAGTAGCCCTCGGATCTCCTGGGCTGATTATCAGAACTGTGGATTCTCAGTTTCACCCGTAGTCCCACTGCATTTTAATAAGCTCAGATGATTCATGTGCTCATGGAAGGGCAAAAAGCACCAGCCTACAAGTCTGTGTTCTCCACTACGCCGTGCCTGTCGCAACTCAGCGTTTCTGCCATCGTTACTGTCATCCTCCCAGCCCTGCTAGCTTCTGGGGCTTCCCCTTGGTCTCTATTGACAACTCTGGGTTTGGAGTTTCAAGAAGCAGGCATATAAGTTATAGGAGAAAGAGTGAAAAAAACTCTTTGTATTGGCCCAAGTGACCTTTCTAGATTCCTCATGTAAGCATGTCACCAGCTGTCATGTGTCATGTTTACTGTCAATAAGCCACTGGCCTAGGCATTTTATATCCATCCATTTAGCCCTTCCGGTCACCCGAGGAGGTAAGAGGATACCATCGTCCTCATTTTCCAGAAGTGGGAACTGAGAAGTGAAGTAACTGACCTAAGCTGTCACCTCGTCAGTGAGATGCTGGGATTCGACTCAGACCCTGTGGCTCCAAGTGGAGCTGTTAGCCAAGTCCTTCCAGTATGGCCAGGCACCAGGACCCGTAGGTGCTTCTGAGGTACATGACACACTTTCTCCCAAAGCTCCCCACAACCACCCCTCATTGGCCCTTGCAGCTGCTGACATCCTGCATTCTCTAAAGCTTCTCTCCAGTCCCACCCGGCATGCTCACCCTCACCCCTGTCTGGGACCTCCCAGAGCATTTCCTGACCCTGCATCCAGCTTCTAACATCTCTCTGTCACCACAGCTAGCCCCTGCCTCAGCCCCCGCGTTTTCCTCTGAGGTCACCAAAGGCATGGGCTGTATGTACATGGGCGGCAGAAAGAGGAAAAGTCAGCCACTCCATGGCAGAGTTTCATGGCGGAGGGGTCAAGAGTTTGGGCTCTGAGCACAGGCAACAAAAAGGAAAAATAACCTTGATGAACTGGGACTTAATCAAAACAAAAATTCTGTGCTTCAAGAAACCACCACCAAGAAAGTGACATGACAACCCACAGAATGGGAAAGAATATTTGCAAATTGTGTATTAGATAAGGGACTGGTGTCCAGAATATATAAAGAACTCTTACAATTCAACAATAAAAATGTAAGTAAGCTGATTAAAAAAATAAGCAAAGGATTTGAATAGACCTGTCTCTAAAACATTTCTTCTGTTATAGACCAAGACACACCACAGGAAGTCATCAATCAGCACATGAAAAGATGCTCAGTATCGTTAGTCATTAAGGAAATGCACACCAAAACCTCAATGAGATGATCATGTCATATCTGCCAGCGTGGCTGTGGTAAGAAATTATAGACAGTAACAAGTGTTGGTGGGGATGTGGAGTCACTGGAACCCTTCTACATTGAGGGTGGGAATGTAGAGCGGGGCACCTGCCTTTGAAAACAGTTTGGCAGTCCTTCAAAATCTTAGATGAGTGGTTTCAGGGGCTGGGGAGAGGGAAAATGGGAAGTGACTGCTAAAAGGGTGCAGAGTCTCTGTTGGAGGCAAGGGAAATATTCTAAGATGAGATGTAGCGGTGATGGTCACACAACTCTGTGAGTATACTAACAACTACTAAATCATAAACTTAAAAAGGTAAATCTTAAGGTATGTGAACTGTATCTCAATAAAGTTACTATTTAAAAAGGGGGGGCACTTGAATGGCTCAGTTGGCTAAGCGTCCGACTCTTGATTTTGGCTCAGGTCACGGTCTCAGAGTGGTGAGATGGAACCTCGTGTTGGGCTCTGCGCTGAGTGGTGAGTCTGTTTCAGATTCTCTCTCCCCTCTCTCTGCCCCTCCCACCTCCCTGCTCTCTCATTCACTCAATAAATAAATACATAAATAACAAAAATAAAAGAGGATTTGAACCCTGAGGTCAACAGACATGGACGTGTGTTATGGTTTGAATGGTTGACTCTCCTACCAAATTCGTATGTTGAAATTCCAACTCCCAAAGATGATGGTATTAGGAGGTGAGACCTTTGGGAGGTGCTGTGGTAATGAGGTTGGGGCCCTCATGAGTGGGATCAGTGCCTTATAAAAGAGACCCCAGAGAGCTCCCTTGCCCCTTCTACTTTGTGAGGACATAGTCAAGAGGGTGCTGGTTATGAACCAGGGGAAGGACACTCACAAGGAGACATGACCACACTGGTGCCTTAATCTTGGACCTTCAGCACCCAGAACTGTGAGAAAGGAATTTCTGGTGTTTATGAGTTACCCAGTCTGGTGTTTGGTTATAGCAGCCTGAACAGATGGAATGTGAATCCTATCTCTTCTGTTCCTAGTTGGATGATCTCCTTGCCTCAAGGTAGACTTTGTAAGTTCAATTGCACAAGGTGGGTGATGTCTGAAAGAGTCTGGCACACATCTTCGTGGCTAAACTCTAGAATTTTCCATTTCCAGGCATCAGTTCTACCCTAGAGTGCTACCTGTTCCCATCCCTGGAGACTCATCTCACCCTAGGAAAGTCTCTTCTTCCTTTCACCTTTCCCTTGGGAGGGCCGGGAAGCCTGTCCAGCTCCAACTACCTTTCCGAGATTCATCCTTGAAGCTCTCACAGAGCATCCCATGGGGCTGCTCTGCCAGGATGGCCCCCCTGGCCTGAGTGGGCCTTCCCAGACAAGTTCTCTGTGGAGGTGAGTGTGCGTGTGTGTGTGTGACAGGGAGAGGTGTGGAATGCAGCGGAAACAACAAAGGAGTCTAGTACACTTGGCATTAAGTACAGACACAGCACAGGAGGAAAGGCCTGCATACCCACCCACTATGGAGAGGATGACAACCACGAAGTCAAAGATGTTCCAGCTGTTGGTGAAGTAATAGTGACGGAGGGCAGCCATCTTGATGATACACTCGCCTGTGAAGATGGCTACAAAGAGCAGGTTGATCTTGGCTAAGATGTTGACTTTCTCGGGGCTCTGGTCATCTGTCTCCACCATCATGGTCACCATGTTCAAGCAGATGAGAAACATGATGGTGACATCGAAGGCCTGCTTAGTCACAATGTCGAACAGGAAGCCCTGGTACTTGTTCTGGAAGGAGGGGCAAAGGATGGGTTCAGCTGGGACCTCAGATAGGCCTATTGATGCCCCTCAGCCCAGACCATCCACTCTGCCTCTCCACCCTCTGGTGAGACCGTTAGGGTGAGAGGAGGTCACGAGGCTGAAACAGCCTGGCTCTCCTGCTTCTAGGCCCAGCTCTCGGGCTCTCTCTTCCCTGAAGTCTTTTCTGAACCTTCAGGAAAGATTTCTCCTATCGGGACCTTCCCTAACACATCATCGTTCACTGTGCTTCTCTTTTTTGCACCCACGCACCCACTGTCTGATGGCTCAAGGTCAAATTTAAAGTTCAAGCCTAGTAATTGGTCCTCAGGTTAACAAATTTTCTCCATCCTTTATGAAATTGATTCTGTTTATTCAATTAACTATATTTAAGTGTCTTTAATCGTTAGCCACCTCAGATTATCTGGGGAAAGAGAGAAAACTATAACACACACACACACACACACACACACAACTAACATAAACCAAAGCATGGTGAAAAGCTAGGAATTAGATAAAATTGATGAACTGGATTAAAAACCTGGTACAGTCACTTCCTAGCTAGTGATTTGGGTTATGTCACCTAATTACTTTGAGTACTGATCCCCTACCCCCCACTTTTTTGAAGAATGGCTTGGTCAGGCAAGGGAGTCAGTCTCACAGGGGACTGAGTGTCCCTCCTGGCACCACCTGCCAGGGGACTCAGGCTGAGTCCGTCCCCTGAAGGAAGAGGCTGTGAATGGGGGTGGGTAGACAGAGGCTGCCTTGCTCTCACACTCTGGCAGGGGAAGAGGGCGCACTCAGAGGAGAAGGACTCCCATGGGAGGGGGCCCTCCTGGTTGGAACAGCTGCCCATGCCTTCCTCACTTCCTTCAGGAGTCTGAGATGCCTGACAGAGCCCCTCCGTCCCTGCACTGACCCACTGACCGATGGCCCTGGTTGATTTTTTTGGGGGGGGGGATTAAATTTTGAAGCAGTTTCATGTTCTTTCATTCTTTTACATTAAATACCATCAGATTAAAAATGCCCAAATAAAAATGTTCATATTAAAATATCACATATCATATTTTAAAGAGTATTGATTTTTCACAGCCCTGTTTTCAACACTTCCTCAGTCTCTGAATAGATCAAATGCATGATAAGTCTTCTTTGTGGTCTTCCTGGCACTTTTTCTAGCCTTTTGGGTCCAAACCCCACTCCTGACATCGGCAAACTGTTTGTGGTACTATAGAGAAAGGATTAAACAAGATGTCAAATCCTGTGTTATTTTCCTTAATACATTCTTGGAGCAACTTTCCCAAACTTTTCAGATTTCCATTTTCTGTAGTGTAAAACTGCTTCCAGTGATATCATCCTATAAAAACTCTATTGATTAATGAATTTGAAAGGTACATATTTAAGAATTTTTACTATTAAGGAAATACACAAATCTGAGTGGACAGTTTGGGCAAGCTCACTTAGGCTTTCATTGGAAAATTCAGTAGTCCTGGGGTTTGGGGTTTCCCAGGCCCCCCCAGCCCAACTCTCCACTCTTGCTGAATCAGAAGCTGGCTCACCAGGGGCCTCGGAATGGGCTTCTGGGGTTTCTTGGAGCCCAGCTTCTTCATGGCGTTGTAGTACTTCTTCTGCTCCTCGGTCATGAAGATGTCCTGGCCCCCTAAGTGCAGAGAGACAGCACCAGACTCATTTTGGGGTTCTGAGGGGCTCTGGCATGGGGCATATAGGGATCTTGCCTCCTTGATTTGGGTGCCTTGGCCAGCCTCCTCCTCACTTCTTCTCCTGGTGGAAAGGAGTATGTCCCTATCCTGCACCAGAGAGTCCTCCCCAAATCTGCTTTTGCAGGGTCCCTGTCTCCCTTTACTCTGAGGCCTCTCTGGCTTTGGGAGGTGCAAATCCAGTCCCCATCCCCCACCCTCTCCTCTGTTCAGCTCAGCCACCCTGGACGTTCTCTCTGCCTAGCTGGTAGCGCTGAAGAGACCCCAGGCCACTGTTTCAATTTTGGACTGGGTGAGTAGTCCCATCCCTCAGCCCAGCTCCTCTCAGGAGCCTCCCGGGTCAGGTAGGCTAGGGCAGGCATGGCATTCCTCCTTTCACTCTTACGGGTTGGGGGGCTGTTATGTCAAGGACACATCCCTCTCCCACCCACTCCAGCAGCATAGGAGGAAGACCGGTTGTCCCCAGCAGGAAGGCAGAATGGGGCCAGGGCCAGAATGGCTCCTCAGTCCCCTGGTACCCAGCCCTCCCCTGCTGGCCCACGGGGAGCAGGTGCTCTACGTATCTTTTTCTTCTGTTGGTTGAAGTTGTCGATGATGACACCGATGAAAAGGTTCAGGGTGAAGAAAGACCCGAAGATAATGAAGATGACGAAGTAGATGTACATGTAGAGGTTGTATTCCCACTGCGGCTGCTCTTCATACTGAGGGGGAGAAGCCAGACACAGGAGTCAGGCTGGCAGGAATGGGGCAGGGCTGCCTGGGAGAGAGGGTATGTCCGGAGCGAGGGCACCAGCCCAGGGCTGCGTGTCTGTGTCTGTGTATGCAGAGCGGGCCAGGGCGGGCAGGGCCAGAGTTCAGAAGAGTGATGGCTGGGGGCTGACACTGTGATGGGCTAGGGTATAAGGACACAGAAGAAACTTGATCTGCGTCTTTATTCCTTCCACCCGGTCTCTTCTTGGGTAAGACCAAGATTCACGTAAATTACAGTGAAGTTAATTGGAAAGATATTTGAGGATTTGGGGTTCCTTGGGAGATCATGCAACTTTGCCCCAGGGCCTGGCCTGGGCCTTCCAGGGCCTTCTCAACTGCAGGTTGACACAAGACACTGGTCCTTATGGGGTGGGCTGTTGGGTGTGGGCACTGAGGCGCTAGAGGCCAAGCGTTCTGGAGCCTCAGTTGCCTGACTTGGTGGGAGAGGCCAGCATGGTTACCTACCCCTCTGGAGTCCACAGCTGCATACATAATGTCCATCCAGCCTTTAAATGTTGCCTGGAAGGAAAAGACAAGAGTAAGAATCAGTGAACTTGCATCTATTGAGCTATGAGGGGCTCTTGTCCGGACAGATGAGGTCAGGCAACAGCTTCCTACGAGAAGCAAGCATCGTGCCCTGGTCCTTTGGCCAGGTCCACACATGGCTATGTGGTCAGGAAAAGGCCTTGTTCAGGGCTGGAGGCGGAGGGGAGGCTGGCTGAGCTCATACCGTAAGGAGGCTGTGGAGTGGGTTAAGAAGTTTCTTGAAGTTGGCTAGGAGATTGAGAAGGCCTGAAGGAGGTCTGCCTATCAGATCTACCTTCATTCCAGATTCTAAAACGATGCAGTCCTACAGCAGATGTCAGCGACAGAGCGGTAGATCCCTGTCCCGACCTGGTCCCCTCTGTCGTGCACCTCAGAGCAGCCTGTGGCTTCTGCTCTGTGGCCTCTCAGGATGGCCCTGAAGCATGCCCACCTCCCCTCATACTTAAGGGGGGTCCTTTTGCCAGTGGTGTGTTGGTAAGTGGCTAACAAATGGTTTTCCAGAAGAGAACAAAGCCCTGATTGTTGTGTTTGCCAGTTTTTCTGGGTAAACACTTCCGCCATGGTCAGTTTCAAGTTACCAACAGGCTGTTACTGAACACAGATGTGGGAAGAGACACATAGGAGTGGGGCTTTGTGGTCTCCACTGTATGGTTACAGCACATATGATCAACCTCAGGGGCATACATGATAATAGGTGGTAATAGTGAATTTTGTTTTAAATTTTATTTTTTAAAGTAATCTCTACACCCAACATGGGGCTTGAACCTACCATCCTGAGGTCAATAGTGGCATGCTCCTCTGACTGAGCTGGCCAGCCACCCTGTGATTTTGTTTTAATATCACTTAATGAATTATAAGTTTATAACATCTGATTTTTAACCATGGCTTGCAAAATATCTGAAAATGCAACAATCAGCTCCCATGAGCCCACACAAGACTGCTGCCCCAAGGCAGCAGAGGAGGCGGCCAGATGCCACAGGGTTCTGGTGTTGGCTGCGCCATCCGCCCCAGCCTGGGCTGCTATGAAGATTGTGGAAGAACTTGAGAGACATGCTTGGTGGTGAGGCTGACTATCCAGGGGGTCTCACCTTTGTCCTCGGCAAAAGCCAATCCTGCCCCAAGCCTCCTTTCAGGGTACAACTGTCCATACAAACTTTCATGTCTGAGAGTTCTTCGGACACAGGCAGGGCAGATGGGGAAACTGAGGCTGCCCCAGAGCAGGCAAGCTACTTCAGCTCCCCGTGCCAGGAAGCCCTGTCTGGTGCAGAGAGGGCTGGGTATGCTCTGGAAACCAGCTGCTGGAGAGCACCCAAGGTGACGAGATGCTTGTGACTGCTTTTCTGGCCACTATGTCGTTCTGTTGGAATGGCCTTTCCTTCCAAGTGCTGACCTTTAGAGGGAAGTCTCTGGGACAGAAGGCTCTCTGGATTTGGCTCTAATCTTGCCCTCTAGGAGGTATTTCAGGGAGTCTTTGGAAAAAGCTACCCCTGGGATTGAAGGGAGAGCTGGAGGAGCGAGTAGATGTGCATTAAATTTTCAGATGAGAGCCCACTGAGTGCTCCTCTGCTTTGGGGACTAGAAACAGGTCTCTGGGCTTAAGACTGGGGTAGCAAGTGAAGCAAGTTATGGTTCTCTGTGTTAAGACTCTGTCTGCTGTCAAGGCTACAGAGTCTTGACAGAGTTGTATGGGTACAACTGCCCATACAAACTTTCATGTCTGAGAGTTCTTCGGACACAGGCAGGGCAGATGGGGAAACTGAGGCTGCCCCAGAGCAGGCAAGCTACTTCAGCTCCCCGTGCCAGGAAGCCCTGTCTGGTGCAGAGAGGGCTGGGTATGCTCTGGAAACCAGCTGCTGGAGAGCACCCAAGGTGACGAGATGCTTGTCATCTCGTAACAGAAGGCTGGAGTCACTGTGTGGCTAATAGTTCAGTCTCTGTGTGTCTCTGGTCTTTGATTTTTAACCTGTGTCATCACACTGCCAAATTGGTAGCGTGAGGCTGTCAACTTGGCCACTGGCTGGGGAGCTGGGTCTGCCTCAGTGCTGAACCCCCATGCCATGCTTCTTAGAGAATGTGGCACCTGTTCTAGAATGGAAAATCCAGGGACTTGCCAAGGAGCCAAAAAGTCCTAGAGTTTCCTTAGCTTCCTTTGGGCAGAGTGACCCTATTGTGAGGACCCAGAGGGGACCCACTGTCCCCCTCCTGCCCACACTGTGGGTGAAGGAGCCTGTTGCTGGACAGCCAGTGGGAGGAAGGAAGTCTCTCCCCTCCAGGACTTACCACCTGCAGAAGGGCCAGGTACCCGGCCCCCACGTTGTCAAAGTTGACTTTCACCTTGGTCCAGTACAGTTCACCAGTCACGTTGAAAGACTCACAGTCGCTCTTGTTGTTCACAATGGTGTAGTTCAAAGGTAGGTCTCCCTCAGTCTGGTTGATGCATCTCCCAAACTTCCCCGCGAAGAGGTTCACGCCCATGATGCTGAAGATGAGCCAGAAGATGAGGCAGACGAGGAGGACATTCATGATGGATGGGATGGCGCCCACCAGGGCATTGACCACGACCTCAAGTGGACAGAGAAGAGGCTCTGTTCCTGGGAGTGCCCAGAGCATATGCCCTTTTCAAGATGCGCCTACCTATGCCCCTACTTCCCCCACTTAACTCCACCCTGCGTGGAAGCCCTGATGGGGAATAAAAGGAGAGATGATGGGGGGTTGGGGGGGGTAGAGAACACACACACACTTTTTGTTGTTTTTGCACACTAATGTCTGCTGCAACTCCGGAAACTCTGCCTTTCCCTTCTGGTCCTCCTGCCCTGAATTCATGACCTTCACACTGAATTTTCAACAGGGTCTCTCTAGTTAAGTATGCCAGCAGTTTGATGGGAAAGGGCCTCCAGAGACACAACTTTGAGCTAAGTTTCTGGTTTATTTTAAGGTTGCTGTTACTAGGAAGGATGGGTGTTCTCCATAAAGGATGCCCCGGGGACCTCTGTGAGGCATGTCTGGTAGGGGCATTGGCAGTTCTCCAACACTGTGGTGAGAGCCCAGCTGAGAGGGCGGAGGTGGTGGTGGTCTGGTGTGGGCCCTCCCTGGGCCTCTGCCTTCCCGTGAGCAGCTCTCTGACCCCGTGGAGCCCTGGTGTTGGTCTTGTCATCGAAATTCAGAGCAACCCAGGGAGGCTTCCTTGGCAAAGGCATACAGTGGGCTCTGCTCCCCTGAGGGCCAAGTGTCCAACCATCCTGGAGCCAGGAAGGTGTTTGACTGGAAGTGACGCTGGTGTGGGGCCATATGGTGAGCATGGGGCTGGGACGGGTGATGCGGACACGTGCAGGTGAGGAGGGTTCCCTTGTCCCCAGCAGGCATGATGAACAGGGTGGAAACCATGGAGGTGGCTCATGGCCGACAGCCCCAGCAGAGGCACTCAAGGCTACTCCCATCTCCTCCACAGCCCTTGGGAATCAAATGCCCTTAATCCCAAGAGACATTGAACTTGGGGTGGGATGATTCACTTGTGAATGCTTTCGCACCAGGAATAAGTGACCTGTTTCCCTCATAGGGGTGTGGGCAAAGTTTGAAACCATCAACAAAATGGGGGCTGTGGGATGGAGCCTGCTGGGTCAGCAAGAGACACAGAGGTGTGGCTGATGAAGCCGCAGCAGAACTGCGCAGGTTTTGTAAAAAAACAAAAAACACATGTGCACACAAATGCACACACATGTTTGTTTTCTTGCTATGTATTATGGGGTAATGTTTTTTCTTGGTGAGGTTTTTATTTAATTTTATTTTTAAAAGATTTTATTTATTTACTTGACACAGAGAGAGAGAGAGAGAGCACAGCAAGGGGGAGTGGGAGAGGGTGAGGGCGAGGCAGGCTCTCTGCTGAGCAGGGTGCCTATGTGGGGCTTGATCCCAGGACCCTGGGATCATGACCTGAGCTGAAGGCAGAGGTTTAACCAACTGAGCCACCCAGGCGCCTTGGTGGGGCCTTTAAAGTTGTCTTATATGCACATATTCTTTGGTGAAATTTGATGACTTAAAAAATGCATAGGGCTCTGCACTTAGAGATCAGTGTGAAAGAGTTTGCTAAGTAAATGCCAACCGCTGTGTGATGGTGAGGGTAGAGCCGCTCCCTCCTTGTTTCCTTCACCTTGACTGGCACAGCCGTGCTGCCCATGGCAGACCAAGAAGACAGCCTGTGTCTGCCAGGAGGAGGGCACACAGGCGGGCCCGTGGAGGCAGAGCACACACACAGATGGCCCCCCGCCCCAGAGCGGAAGCAGGAGGTGGCAGGCCTAGGGGGAGGGGTCTCACCGCTCTCCACCCTTTGGGTGCCTGTGAGCCCAGCAGCACTCCTCCTAGAGATTTGGCACCCTGCCCCTACAGGCTGGGGGGCCACAGTCCCAGCTTTGGGCTGGGCTTCTCGGTCAGCCAGTGGACCTGGGTTGTCTCAGTGGAGTCACCTCCCACTGCCCTGGCAGGAAGGCAGTCACCCTCCCTTACCCTCATGCCCTCAAACCGTGACAGGGCTCGCAGGGGTCGGAGCGCACGCAAGGTCCGCAGCGATTTGATGGGGCCCATCTCGGCAAAGCCCAGGGTGTTGGCTACCAGGCTGATCAGGGAGACCTGTGGGAGGTAAGGTGGGCATGAATGCCGTGGGGACAGCTCTAGAGACGGGTGGTGGGTCTCCCAGCCCACCTAAAGCAAGGCCAGTGTGAAGAGCCAGCAGGCTTTCCCCATGTCTAGTCTGTGCTATTTCCAGTGGCATCATCTTTGTGGCCGCCACGCACTGGGCTGGCCTTCCTGGGCCAAGGAGCCTGGGGGTGAGACTAGTGTGTCCCAGCTTTCAGATCTTTGCTGAGAGCGAGCTTGCTCTGTGCACTCACTAACCCGTGGACTTGGGATGCATTCTTCCTGTTCTATGGATAGAAACCTGAATTCCCAAGCCAGCCACTGCACGGAGGAGCTGGCACACAAAGCCTGGGCTTTTGGTCCCCACCGACCCTCCTTCGAGTCAGATTCTTGGGCCTCCCCAGCCTTTCCCCAAAGAAGTCTCTTCTTGGTAAGGAAGGATGGGCCTCGGCTGACTGTGAGTGGACAGACAATCCTGGGGCTCTCCCCCAAAGCCGGACTTTGCAACATCAGACATCTTGGAAGGTGGGACACGCGAGCAGGGACTCTGCGGCCCAGCGACCAGCTCTGGCCAGTCTGTCCCCTCGTTCCCAGCAGTTTGCCCCCATTGTCTGTGCCCCTGAAGCTTGTGCACCTGCCCCACACAGAGCCCTTCCGTCTCAGCTGAGGGCCACTCCATCCTTCCAGCTGCTCCGGCCACAAGCCTTGGCGTTATCCCTGCCTCCTCTCTGTCTCTCACACCCTCCGCCCACCCCGGCAGGATTTCCTGTTGGCTCTGCCTTCAAAATACATCAGAAGTCCAAATACTTCTCACCACTGCCACTGCCACCATCCTGGCCAGGCCACTGTCCTCTCTCCCCTGGACAGCCGCCACGGCCTCCTGACTCTTATGCCTGCCACTGTGGGTGCCCCACCCCCACCCCCTGGACTCCTCCAGTAAGAGGAGTCACCTCATGCCACTCTCATGCTTGGAGTGTCGCAGTGCCTTCCCACTTCATTCTAAATAAAAGTCCATGGTTTTCTATGGTGGCGCCCTGCTCTGCCCCTTGCCATTCCACCTCATCTGCTGCTCTTCCTTTCCCCACTGACTCTGCTCCAGCCACTTGGCCTCCTTGCAGTTCCTCAAGTATGCCAGGCATGCCCCACCACAGGACCTTTGCACTGCTGTTCCAATCTCTGTGTGGAAGGTTCTGCCTGGCTAACCCCAGCTTCCTTCACATTTGCTCCAGTGTCATCTCAGTGAACCCAACCTGGTCAGCCTATTTAAAGTTGTCATCTATACCCTCCCCTTGCTGGCGTCCTGGCCCTCTTAATCCCCTTTCGTTCTCCGCATCTTATTTCTCCCTGGTACACGTCAGCTTCTGAGTGTAAAGCTGGCTTACTGGGTACGTTTATTGTTTGTGGTTGCCTTCCTCTATGTAAGCAGAGGTTTTAGTCTATTTTGGTCCCCGAGATCCCCAGCACTTACGATAGTAGATACCCAATAATATTTATTGAAAAAAAAAAAAAAAAGCAGGGATTGATTCTGGAAATAGCCTTTTCCAGACCCTGGGGCCTGAAGATGGCATTTCCCGTGAAGTGAGGGGGCAGCACGGCCCTCATCAGGAAAGCTGGATTCCAGCCTCCACTTCCTTCTCCTTGACCTTGGGCAAGGCCCCTCTCTGCTGAGAGCTTCAGTTTCCTTGTCCACAGCTCACTCTCCAGTTCTGGGACTGGACGGGAAGCACTGGACAATCCCTTTTGCCCAGCCTCAGTCCTGAGTTCCTCAAGGGGGTGTCTTGGGGGGCTTTCCCAGAGTCCTTGCAAACTGTCCCCTGCCTTCCCTGAGGAGAGTCGTTCAGCAGGCCCCACTTCCCAAGAAGCTGCTGGGTGAGGAGCCTCAGGGCAGAGCTGCCAGGATCCCGGGCCCTCTTACAGCCCCAGGGCAGGAGGCTTCTGGGTCCTCTCCTTCCTCTCAGGGAGGCTCTGAGGACCCCAGGCTAGAAGGGCAGCTAGACTTCCCTCCTGCTCTCTCTGTCCTCCTAGAACCCCTCCCCCCAACATTAGCATCCTCTCAGTCACTGGGGTGATACAAAGAGGCTTGAACCAGAAGCCCAAGGATCTGGATCTGTGTCTCTACACACTAGCCCAAGGAGCCTCTCCTGCTATGGCCACCCATGGGCTGACCTCCCACCTGGGCTGAACCCCTCCTCCCTTTAGCCTCTGAGTGGGATGTGGGGGCTGAACAGACGCTTGGGCCTCTTGTGCAACCATGGGAAGGACAGCCCCTGCTGGTGGGCAGAGCCTGAGGCCAAGCCCGTGTGCCCTCTGGAAAGCCTTCTGGGTCTGCAGATGCTGACCCACGTTCCATTCCACAGGACCCTCCACCACCAGACGGTGAGCCTCACCGGAGCCCTCCATCTCTGCCTGTTCCCTCTGCCCTCAGGCCACTCCACACTCGGGTCTCATTTTCCCCTCCGGTTATTCTCCCACTCACCTGTGCTCAGGAGCCCCGTGGGGCCCTGCGCTCACCCTGCTTGGTACCCAGCAGTGTCCTGGGGCCTGGGTGGCTGTGGGGCAGAGGCCTCCCATTCTATCTGCCAACTGGGTGCTCAGAGGAAATGCCACCTCCTGTCCTAGACCCTCCCTGGACAGGCAGAAAAGCTGTGCCAGCTACCCAGTTGTCCAGGGCAGCAATCCAGAGCCCCTTAGTCACAGGTGACCACACCCCTCTCTCACCTTCCCCCAGCAGTACCTTCTCCCTGAGTCCAGAAGATCCTGCCCCTCCCTGCCCAGAATCCCTTCACCAGCCTTGTCCCCTCTGGCCTTTGGCTCCCTCTCTCCTCTGCACAGACAGTCTCCTACCATGTGGGGACACAGAGGTTCTTAACTGGCCACCTGTCTAGGGGGCCTGATAGACACTTCATGACACACATGGGCAGTGCTGGGATACAGGCTAGTCTGCTCCCTGACTTCTGGCCATCCTGAGGGGGCGGTGTGTGTGGCGGGGGAGGGGAGCACTCCTGCTTGGACTGCTCCTCACTTTCCCCTGTAGTGAGTCACGTCTCCCCAGAAGCCTAGGTCTCCCCCTGCTCCTCTGTCTCTCCAATTTGGGGTTCTGATGGCCACACCCAGGTTCCTATCCCTCCCAACCAGGGAACCTTATGGGCAGGTCCTGGGGCTCTCCTGTGACCTCAGATGGCAGCCTCCCTCCCCTCTGCATGCTCTGTGGCCCAGCTGAGTGCCTCACGTCAGCCTGCTGACTCCCACCTGCCCTGTCTCTCCTCCGTCCTCCCGTCCTCCCGTCCCTCTGCTTCAGCTCCTTCCTGCCCTGGCAGCCGGTCTCCCCACCCCTCTCCGTTTCTGGGCCGCACTCACATCCACAATGAGGAAGTCCAGCCAGCACCAGGCGTTGGTGAAGTACTTCTTAAAGCCATAGGCCACCCACTTGAGCAGCATCTCCAGCACAAAGACGTAGGTGAACATCTTGTCGGCATACTCGAGCAGAACCTTGATGGTCTTCCGCTCCTCCAGGTAGATGTCCTCAAAGGCCTACAGATCAGGCCAGACAAGGGGGACATGACGTTCCAACCACCACCCATCCCACCCTTCAGAGACTTCATCTCTAACAGGAGGTGCTGCCCAGGAGGGCAGGAGCAGACCCCCTTGTGGAGGGGCCCCTTAGAGGTCACACTGGACTAGAACAGCATTGCTCTCCTGGCTCATGAAATGATCTCACACGGTATGAGGACAACAAAGCACAGTGTGTGGTGAGAACGCTTCATGCTGGAGAGTGAGGCTCAGTTCTGAGCTAGTGCATCTCTCGAAAACGTGCTGATCTCCTGGGTTAACACGGAGGCTGTGTGTAGGAGCAGCTCAGGGCTTCCTGCTGCAAACCCCACCAACCCTCCTTTTGTTGCCATTTTGCTATGTGCTTGATGCAGCTACCTACTTTTCATAGGACACAACATTGGTGTCCAGTGATAACAATCATTAAAAGTCCCCTTTACAATGTGTTTATGGAAACACACAACAACCAGGGAGAGCTAATCGAAAGCAAAATCTCCAGTAAATGCTAGCAAAGACAGTTTGTCTTACTAGCATTACTAAGAACAAGACCAGGTATCCTGGGGAGCCCAAAGCTCCTGCAACCCTCAGAATCCAGGAGTCAAGAGTTTCTAAGATGCTGGCAGGTGTCTTTCTCCACCTCGTTTCTGCCTCAACCTGAATTCCTGAGCCAACGGAGGAACTTTGCCGGTTCCCAAGTGCCCTCTGGTACCTCCTATCCTGATCTGTACCTGGGCCTCTCAAGCCACCTCTCCCCCCACACAGTGTGCTTGGAGACTCCCTGTCTAGGTAACTGAACACGTCACCAGGGGCCCAGGGGAGTCACCTCTGCTTGTCACTATGGGCCTCCCTGCCAGCCTGCAGGGCCCGCATGAGCCAGTGGCCCAGGTGGTCCATGCCGTCAGCCCTGACGTGCACTACCCAGGGATATGTGTGGCTAATCAGTCAGTGTAGACAGCATGGCAGGATAATTCAGATTCCTAAAATGGACTCTGGGAGTTGTTCAAGACAAAAAGTAGGTGGGTTTTTTTTCCTCCTTATAAAAATGAGTGCACAAAAAATTAAATATAGACATTATAAAAAAGAACAGAGTGCAGCTCTGATTTCATGACATTATAGTAACCACTGCTAATAGTTAGGGCAAAACTCTTTCTGACACTATGTGTATATACAAGGACACAGTTTCCTAAGATAAACTATTTTGCTTTAAAGTTTTTTTTCCATTAAACAATCTTTTGAGTGTTTATTTACTCTCTAATGTGAACACATGTGATATGTAGTATTCTTTTAAAAGGCTGCCTAATATTTTATTTGCATATACCCTTGGGTTTTTAGCCCAAACTCCTATTAACGAACATTTCATTTGTTTCCGATTTCTCACTAGTAGAAACAACACTGCAGGGACGCCTGGGTGGCTCAGTTGGTTAAGCAGCTGCCTTGGGCTCAGGTCATGATCCCAGCGTCCTGGGATCGAGTCCCGCATCGGGCTCCTTGCTCCGCAGGGAGCCTGCTTCTCCCTCTGACTCTGCCTTCCACTCTATCTGCCTGTGCTCGCCCTGGCTCGCTCGCTCTCTGACAAATAAATAAATTAAAAAAAAAAAAAAAAAAGAAACAACACTGCAGTGAGCAGTGTGTCTGATTATCTGTTCGGGATAAATTTCTAGAACTGTGATGCTGGGTCAAGGGTGTAGTTTGGGTACAGATTGGGAATAGGATTTCCGGCTGGGGACACCGACAGACACTCCCTCCAGAGTGCACCAAGTTGGCTCTTTCCTCACCACTCCCCTGACTGTGGTGGGGTTTCTCCTTTGTCACTCTTCTCAGGCTAAAGAATGAAAGTTGTATTTTCTTACATTTTAATTATTTTATTGCTAGTAATGCTGACATCATTGCTTTGGATATCTGCAGTATCCCTTTTGCAAACTGCCTGTGTCTCTTCATCTAATTTTTTTTTTTTACATGAGTATCTGGTTTAATCAGAAATGTTAACAGTTTTATACACTCCATCCCAGTTGTGTGCCTTTAAATCTAGTTTACTTTTCCCACCGATTGATGAATGGACAAAGAAGATGTGGGATGTATGTGCAATGGAGTATTACTCAGTCATCAAAAAGAACAAAATCTTGCCATTTGCCACGATGTGGACAGAGCTAGAGAGTATTATGCTAAGTGAAATGTCAGTCAGAGAAAGATAAATACCATAAAATTTCACTCATTTGTGGAATTTAAGAAACAAAACAGATAAACATGGGGGGGGGAGAGGTAAACCAGGAAATGGGCTCTTTATGATAGAGAACTAACTGAGGGTTGATGGAGGGAGGTGGGCAGGGGATGGGCTTAATAGGTGAATGGGTATGAAGGTGGGGGTGTGTCAAGCACTGGGTGTTGTATGTAAGCGATGAATCACTAACGTCTACTCTGGAAACTAATATTACAGTGTGTATTAACTAACTGGAATTTAAACAAAAACTTGAGGGGCACCTGGGTGGCTCAGTGGGTTAAGCTCTGCCTTCGGCTCAGGTCATGATCTCAGGGTCCTGGAATAAAGCCCCACATCAGGCTCTCTGCTCAGTGGGGAGCCTGCTTCCCCCCTCTCTCTGCCTGCCTCTCTGCCTACTTGTGATCTCTCTCTGTCAAATAAATAAATAAAATCTTAAAATAAAATAAAAAATTGGAAAAGAAAACAAATTAAATAAATTCAACCTACTAAAAAAAATCTTGTTTACTTTTGTTTACCATACTGGATGTTCACACTTTATTTTCATTTGTTATTATATCATTTAATAGAATTACATCACTTATTATCATTTTCACCTAGTAAAACTTTCAGTGTCATGTTAAGAAAGCCCTTACCTAGTCTAAGGCTAGAGGGAAAAAATGACGCTTCTTTTCTTCTTTTTAGCCTTTTGAACTTTCATTATTTTATATCACAGTTTTAAAAATCCGATATATTTTGGTGAATAGCAAATATCCATTTTATTTTTTTTTCAGAGTAGCTTTCACCATTACAACACTTTATTAATGGATTAGAAGTCAACTTTACCATATAAAATACATTTTTATACTTACTTAAGCCCACTGGACCTCTCTGTGTGCTTTTATTGTGCTCTGTCTGTTCCTGAATTAGTATGAATTCTCCTGGCCGTTTTTAGTAATTTTCAAGATAAAATTAGCAATGTTTTGTCAAATTCCCTTTAAAAATGTTGCAATTTTATTGTTATTGCACTGAAATTATTAACTGCATTAGGACCTAATATGGAGTTCCCATACCCAAGACCAGAGTGTATTTATAGTATACTTATTGGTCTGTCTTCTTTTACAGTGCTTAGCAAAGTTTTAGAGTTTTCTGCATGTACCTCTTACAACATCTCATGTCATATTTATTCCTTGTTATTTTGTGCTTACAATTGCACTGGCTAGTACTTCAAGATTATTATTCAATAATGGAACTACAGCTAAAATGTAGTTAAAGCAACCTTTTCTTACTCATGACTTTCATAAAAATGTTTCAAGTGCTTTACTACTAATGATATAATAGAAGTTAATTTGAACAAATTTTTCACTAAGAAAATATATTTAATTTCTACTCTTACTGGAGTTTTAAAAATCAGGTATGCATTGAGATAATTATATTTTTAAATCTCTGTCCTATTCATATACATAGATATCCTAGTATGGCACTATTCTCCCATTTTAGAATATACCTGGTATGACTTATTTAATTTTTAAAGTATATTGCTGGTTCTTATCTGCATGTATTTCAGATATTTGCAACACTATTCATAAGTATGGTGTATGAAAACTAATCCATGGTTTTCCCGTTGTTATACCTGAGGTTTTAAAAAATCAGCATTATTTAGCTTGTATAAAAAGGATGTGCAGACTTTCCATCTTTCCTCATACACTACAACATTTTAAACAGGACTGGAATTATTTTCTTCCTTGGGAATGCAAAAGAACCCATCCTTGGAGATGTGAGAGATCAGAATTAGCTACTGGTGTATCTATTTTATTAACTTTTCAAGGCATCAGCTTTGGAATTTCATATCAGTTTTATTATTTATTTTTAATTGGTTAACTTGTTTTTTAAATTTTATTATTTTCTTATTGTCCTTAAGAATATTTTGTTGCTACATCTGTAATTTCTTGAGTTAAATAATTAATTTGCATTCTTTCTATTTATTAATAAAAGTGTTTAAGTCTATGAATTCTCCTCCTTCCCCCTGTCCCCCCCAGGTAGGCTCCATATCCAGTGTGGAACCCAACATGGCACCTGAACTCATGACCCTGAGATCAAGACTTGAGTTGAGATCAAGAAAGGGATGTTTAACTGACTGAGCCACCCAGGCGCCCCTATGTATTTTCCCCTTATTACAGCTTTGGCTGCATTCTACACGCGGTGCTTTCAATATTATTATTTTCTAGTTTTTTATTCCCCAGCCAGTTTTTTTTTCTCTACTTCTAATTTTCCTTTCTTATTTTTCTAGATCTTAAGTGGACAGAACTGGTTGAATCATAATCTTTGACTTACAAACACTGTCATCTTTGGCCCATGAGTAGCCTTTGTATTTTATTTATTTGCTTACTTTTTAATATAACGAGCACCCATGAATGTACCATCCAACTATTTTCTGTTTGATCCACAGTTTAAGAATGACTTTTACAATTCTAAGGATTGTTTTTATTGTTGTTTTTTAGTCTTTCTATTTTTGCTACATCTAGCAGTTTCCTTATCTGTAAGACAGACTTAATAACAGACTCATTTCTTAGAGTTATTATGAGAATCAAATGGATTAATCTTTGTAAAATGCTTATGACAGGATCTGGCACATAGTGGGTGCTATTTAAATGTTATTGTTTTTATTATTAGGCTAGATCAACCTTGTTAACTACATATATACATAATTTAGTTCTCTCATAGTCTTGTTCTTTTTATGTGATTTGTCAGGAACTAGTAAAAGTGTGGTTAAATCTCCCTGTATTATTGCATCACTGCCACTTTTTTCTTTTTCTTTTTTTTTTCTAATAGTTCTTGTTTGATATAAGTGTTATGCAATCCCAAGCAAAAATATATTCATAATAGTTTATTTACTTTTAAAAATTTATTTATTTGAGAGAGTGAGCAAGAGCACAGAGGGAGAAGGAGAGGGAGAAGCAGACTCCTCTGCTGAGCGACGTAGGTGCCCCAGTAGTTTTATTTTTGTTATAGCTGTGACCTGCTTTGTTTTATCTCACATTTTTTACATTGAATTCAACCTTGCTTAGTATTAACAGACACAAACACTCTGATTTTTGTCATGATTGCATTTGCCTGATAAATCTTATTATTCTACTTTTACTATTTCTGAGTGACAGTGTTTTGGTTTGTCATTTAAGAGTACATAGGTGAAGTCTTTGTTTTTGTTTTTTAAATCCATTCAGATTCCTTTCCTTTTTTAAAAGATGAATTTTATCCAGTTATCATTATTATTAAAACGTATTTGCTTTTCCCTCTGCCACCATATTTTTTGTTTCCTGGTTTAATGTCGCCTTGTTCCTTCTTTTTTCTCCTATCTTCTGCTGTAAGAGCTCTGTTTTCTTTAAAAGAAAATTCCCTTCAACAATTTGGAAGGGATATATAGTTTGCTTTCTGTTAACCGAGTTTATAACTTTAAATAACACACTCAGACTTCTTTTTCTCAATATATCATCGACGTGTTTTTTTTTAAAGCCGTGCTTGGCTGTCTACCCTGATTAGATTCACCATTTGCTTGCCAAAACTCCTCCTCACTTATGCCAGGCTGAGTTTTTCCTCCACAGCCCAGACTACATGGCTCTGGCTGCCCTTGTTTGTGGCTGTTTAAAAACAAAACTCGTTAACATATTGTCAAATCATCCTTCTCTGAAGCCTACAGAGATTTGGCTCTAGCTGCCAATGGTAAAACATGCGGCCTGTAAGTCAGGTCTCTAGGCCCACTCTGGAACAGGGGAGGGGAGTACAGGATGGGACGAGAGGCCCAGAGATACAGGGGTGACTGCCATGGCACTTCCCCATGACCTAAGCTCAGGAGGTGGCACAGAGTGGAGGCACATAGCCTTGGGTCAAAGTGCCCTTCGCTCTTGCTCTGGGGTTCAAAGCATTTCCTGTCAATTGCTCAAACATGGGGTTCTCACCTCCCCAACGATATCAAGTGCTTGCTCCCCTGGGTCAGGAAAGTGATTATCTCCTCTGTCTTCTTGACTACCCATCTCCCCGTTCACCAGCATCTTCTAGAACCCTCTCCAGTGCCATCCCATCTCCTCCTAAATGGACTCTGAGAGATCAGAATAGGGTGCTTGGGAACCACATAGGGCATTCCAGGAGGGCCTCCCTGCTACTCTTGGTCTCAGCAAACCTCCTTGTCCTGCATAGCCCAGCTTCACCTGCTATCTCCAGAAAGTCTTCCTGATTGCTCCAGTTCCCCTGACCTCCCAGTCATTTATTCTTTTTCAATGTTTTCTCACGAGCTGATCTCTGACTACCTCAAACCTACTGAATCTGGTTTCCCCAGCTAGACTCTCAGCCAGTGAGGCCGGGGCTGGTGTCTCTTCCTCCTGTTGTTGCTCCCCACGGCTCAAAGGACTAGATAGAAGGAAAACTTAGAAGAGACCTATTGAACAAGTGGAAGGTCAAGACAAAGGACTCCTGAATCTGACTGCCACATCCGCTGCTTGCAAGTGGTGGGACCTTAGGCAGGTTATGTAATGTTTCTGCAAAGGGTTGTTGTTGGGATCAAATGTGACAATGTGTGAACTACACAGCCCTGCCTCTAACCCTGGAACAGCTGGAATGAAGGGAGCTACCAGTGGAATCTCAGGCAGCATCGTTAACTGCACTGAAATGGCCTAACGGTGCAAGGTGCAGGTGGGTGTGTCCCCAGCACTTGGCGGAGGGAGGCTGGTGACCTGTGACCTATGACCTATGCCAGCTGTGAAATGGGGCCAATCATTCCCCTCTGGCAGGACCCAGGGTTCTGGCCAGATGACCTCCGTGAGCCCTTCTGGCTCTGACTTCCGTTCCTGCTGTGGCGATGGGAATTTGTGAGCTGACTCCTGTGCCAGGGGCCGGGGGAAGCCCATCTACAGCAGAGGCTCTGCCCCAGTTTCTGGCCTAGCTCCCAGTGGCAGACTACCCTTCCTGCCCTCCCCGCTCCACCATCCCTCTCTGCACAACCCTGCAGCCCCAGGAGGGTACCAGGGCTCCGCTGCTGAGCAGGATCATGAAGATGATGAACGTCTCAAACCAGCTGTGCTCCACGATGCGGTAGCAGGTCTTGCGCAGTCGCCACCAGACCTTCCCGGGGCCCTGCATGGTGTCCACGGTGCAGCAAGGACAGCGCCTGACGCAGCCTGTGGAGGGGAGGGAAGGAAGGGTCAGGCCCAATCCGGGGCCTGCAGATGCCCACCCCTCGGAAGGGGTGACTGAGAGAACGAGGTTATCACGTGGAGTAGTGAACAGGGTGACGTGATAGGCAGGCGTGATGGGACAGCAGGGAGCACTGCAGTGCTGTCCTCAGGGGCCCATGCTCAGCAAGAGCTCTGTGGAAAGGCCGGATGGACTAGGCATCCAGTGAGTGGGTAAAGGGCCTGGCAGATCTGAGCAGAGGGAAGGCTGGGCTGGGCTGAGCACCAGTTTCTCCTCTGCTCACCTGGGAAATTCTCCCCCTGGGGGGATATTCCAGAACTCCTGGAGTACTCGGGTCCCTGGGTCTTTTCCACGTTTGCAGTTTTTGAGCCATGGCAAGGGCAAAGCCCTCATTGATAGCCCCAAAGGACATGCCATGTGGAGGGGAAACTCTCATTTTATCCCCAGTTGCCTTCTGAATATTCACCACCAATTCATAAAAGCCACAGATGCTGATGACGGGCACATGTCACCACCGGTGAGTATTTACAGAAGGCCTGCAATGAGCCAGGCACCGTGTGCTAGAGGCATGGGGAAGAGGATGGAGCCCCTGCTGCTGGGGGTCCACACTCGTGTTGTCATTCTACCAATGCAGTCATGGGTCTTCCGTGCGGCTGACCCACAGCTGCCCAGCCCAGCAGTCCACGGGCAAGGGTGTCATCAGGTCCTGGGTAGAAGGAGGGGGCCCCCCAGGTCATGAGGAATGTGGAGGGAGAGCAAGCATTGGGGTCAGGGTGAGGTGCAACATGGCCCTGGGCCCCAAGGAGCTGCTAGCTGTTCTGCCCACACACCGCCCCCCCTGCCCCGGTGGGGCTGAGGCTCTGGCAAAGGGCCACTCAGGGCAGTACCTTCAGTGAAACAGTCTTCCGGATCCTTGACATCCTCACCCAGGTCAGGGATCTGCTCCAGGAGGTCAGCAGTGTTGGTCATGTCTGCTGTGCTTCCCTCTGAGTAGCTGTCCTCGTGAGTCTGTGGGCAGGGGTGTGGGATGGGGTGAATGAGGGTCACGTAGAAGCTCCAGCCTTGAGCCCCGAGTCTGGGGCAGCCAGGGGCTCCCTGAGGGGAGGTGCCCAGACTTCTTCCCACTGCATAACCTGGAAATCTGAGCCCAGGGTGGGTGGGTGGTAACCTGCCCCAGGTTGAACTGAGGTTGGACTTCAGAGGCTCCTGAGTCTGTGGCTCTGGTCTGCTGGGGTCTAGGGTCAGGTGCAGGGGGTACTGGAAAGCACTGGGGTTGGGGAATGTGTCCAGCTGGGAAGAGACAGACATGGGTGGCAACACGGGCACACACTCGGACAAGGACACACAGTGGCAGCTTGGCACACGCAGTGGAAACAGGCATGCCCCCCACACCCAGAACAGAGTCCGAACCAGGCCAAAGGCACACACCGGTATGGGGTCAGACACAGAGAGCACGGGCCAGCCACCCAACCGACACTTCTTGCCAGTTCATGAGTGCTGGGGTGATGAGCAGAGCCCGGAGTCAAAGCAAGAAGGGCCTGGAGACTGCCCTGCCTGGCCACACAGGGCTCTGCCAGCCAGCCCTTGAATAATCTGATTACAGAGAACCGTGGGCATGCGGCGTTGCAAGTGTCCGTCGGTCCCATGTGGATGCGGTCACTGGGGGAGGCAGTAGTGGTCACTGCCAGTGCTCGGCCCAGTTCCCTCTGGTAGGTCCACTGCACCATGAACACTGATGTGGAGCTGGCCCCTTCTTCCGAACACGGTCTATAGCCAGGGAGTGGCCATGCCCCGTAATAGCTTGTGGGTTTCAACCCAAGCCATAGGTGGCTGACACCCACTGTTGCACAGATGTCGGAAGACATGAGGCCAGCCCCTTGCCTGGGGAGGGGGTAGTGGGACAATGCCATGTGCAGTGTGTGCCCCAGGACTCCCCACTGGACCAGGCTGAGGCCTGGATCCAGGACCGAGCCTTTCGGAGCTTTTTCATTGGTTTCATCCTTCTTCTCGCTCTTCCCTATCAGCTTATCTGGGGGCACTCCCTCTGGGGGCCCAGGACGCCCGTCTCAGGCTCTGCTCCTAGGAGCCTACCCTACAGAAGGCGTGGCAGGGGCAAGAGGCTTCTGAGAGGGAAGGGAAGCCTTTGGTGGCCTTGGATCCTGTCTATGGTGCCAGCCAAGTGGGCATGCCTGGGTAGCTCAGCCTTATGCTCCACTTGGAGATGAGCTGGCTGGAGTCCTTGGCCTGCCTCTGCTCCTAAAGCCGTCTTCTTTTCCCTTCTTTCCGTGACTCCCTCTGCTGCTTTCTCAAAGTCCTCTTCAGTTTTGGCGTTTGTGATGGGGAAGGGTTGGATGCTGATGGGAAAGTCAAGAGGGCTTCTGGGTGCAGGGTGGAGCCTTGGCCCTTCTGGGGTCCCCGTGGCTTTGAGGGCTCATCCTTCTGCCCCCCACTTCGTTGCGCAGTTGAACTGGGAAAGGCACAAGCCAGAGGAGATCTCCGCACTACTTTGTTTTTCAGACGCTGGAGCTGCACAAAGTACCAGGGGGCATTGGCTGGGAGATAGGTTCTCAGGAACCCGCTGCAGGTGGGATGAGGGGTCCTTGTCCAGGAACACCCAGCCCACCTCTCTCTTCCTTTGATGGGTCCTACCATGAACTGATTTGAGGAGACGAAGAAGTGTCATCATTCCAGTATGAAAACCCTCCCTCTCCATGACTTTGGACCCCTCCTGCATCTTCCTGCTCCCACATGCCTCTGTGTCAGAACCTCCAGGGCAGAAGAGTGACCTGTATTGTCAGGATGAAGATTCCAGCAGGTGCTCGTGCTCCAGAGCTGATCATGATCACAAAGTCTCCTATAAACCCATTGCACAAAAGGTACAACATTCCGTTGAAGCAAGTCACAGTTGCTGGACCAAGGGTTAGGGTCAAGCTGCTCTGCCTCTGAACACCTGCCCTCTACCTTCCACCATGCTTGGCATGCACGGGGGGTGGCTGTGTGGGGTCAGGGAGCATGACCAACGCCGCAGTCCTTTAGCTCAGGGGCTGCAGACTCAAATGCTTACAGGCGTGGAATGCTTGCAAGTTGTGGAATGAAGTTAAGCATGTGGGTATGTGGCAAACCAGGGAGTTCTAGTCAGTGTCATGGAGGTGGTCATCACTTGTCTCCGGCGGGGTGGTTCTTCTTCCAATTTTTTTTTCATTTTTCCTACTTTTTTTCTGCATTTCAATGCAGAATTTTTGTTTGTTTTCTTGTTTTTTGTTTTTTTACATAAAAGCTACCAAGTTTTAAATGTTCGTAGCATATTCAAATTAAAATCCTTCTGTAGCCAGAACAAAACCCTAGATTAGGCCTCCCGTTTGCGGCCTCGGCCTTAGTCCAGGAGAGAAGCTGCTGGTGGCCAATGCTTCAAGAACTTGTTCTCAGGGGCCCCCAAAGTCCCCTGGAATGGGGTAATTCACAGGACAAACATTTGCCAAAGAGGACCAAAGCATGGGAACTGAGTGAGGAGGGATGAGCACACGGGGGGGTAGGGTTAGCACACGGAGCACACGGAGGCTGGCAGCTTCCAGAACCTTCCAGAAGCTCTGGGCCCCATGCCACCCCTCCCCTGTCAGGGCAGGGCTGCCCGTGCCCCCCTCTGCGGACAGGTCTCCCACACTGCCTATGACCGTGGCTATGGCTCCCACCAGGAAATGCAGGTGTGTGCGAGAACCCCTCAGACTGGCTCCGATCCAAGTGCGGCACCCCGCTGGCTTCAGGGACAAAGGTGTGTGTTACCTCACTGCACCCTGGGGCCGGGGACTCCACTTTCCGCCGCTGCCGCCAGTCTGCCTGAGCCACACTGGCCTCGGAGGAGGGGGTCTCTGACACCTGGCTCCAGGCCCTGGGCTCTGGGAGGGCCTCTGGGCTGCCGGAAACAGGCTGGGATTCCTGCCGAAGAGACCCCCAGCCCATGAGCTCCCTGGCCGAGTGTCCCAGGGCCCCACATAAGCAACTGGAGCACTGCCTCCTGCCCTCTTCATGGGGCCTCAGGTCACCGAAGGTCTCTCCCTCTGGGAGGATCCTGGTCAGTCTGGCCTAAGTCTCCCCTCCTCCCACTCCCCGGAAGGGTGTGGCTGGGGTGCACTGCCCAGTTCCCAAATGCTGGCAACTCCACTTAGGAGGGACATACAGACCTCCCCCATGAGTTCCCACGGCACTCTGCATGGCACCTTCCACACACGTGTGCACGCACACACACACATGCACGCACACTGGCCCCGGGGAGCCAGAGCCAACAGCCTCAAGAGAAGGAGAGGAGCAGGAAAGAGAGCATCCTGGAGATAACTGGTAGCCGTGGTCTGGGAACTGCTAGCACTGCCCTTCCCCAGCTTACACTGTCCCTGTCCCACAGCCTGACCGAAGGGGTAGAAGCTGGCCTCTGGGACCACTGGGAGGCAGAACGATGTGGAAGCAACTCCCCACGTGGGGAGCAGTGTCCCTTCACAGCAGACCCAACCGGCGCAGGCCCACAGCAAGCAGTGAGGACGGGCCCAGTCAGACAGAGAACCACTCACTGCTTTACCTAAAGACCTAAGAAGAAGCCATCTGTGCTTGGCTCAGGCCACGGGAGAACTGAGGGGATTGGGGGCACTGTCTCTTTTGTCCAGACTCTGGTCCTAAGTGTTAAAAATAACAGGTTGGGAGATAAGATAGTGCTGTCTCTGACACCTGCCATCTTAGGGATGCTTATTTTTAAATCTCCAAGTTAGTCCTGGGCCTGGGAGGAGGGGAAAGGGCAGTCAGGAGGTCAGGAGACTGCACTCCTCCCTCCCTAAGACATTCCGCCATATTAGTACTGGAGGGGGACGATGGTTGGGGGAAAAGGGGTGGGCAGGAGTGCTGACTCTGTCGTAGGTGTGCGAGGCACTCCTAGCAAGTCTCTCTCTTGCCATGCCTCAGTTCCCCTTTCTGTACAGTTCGCTGCTCCTGGCTAGTATCAGGCAAACAATGGACAATAGCCCCTTCCAAGGTCCCCTCAGGGCTGGGTTGGGAAGAGAGGGCTGACAGCTGGCCTCAGCACCCCACTGTGACGCTGCCTCTTGAGGGTGGCAGGGTCAGCTGCGTGAAGCAAGGCTGCTGGGAGCCCTGGCAAGCACAGACCCGGGCCCTGTACAGGTAGGTGCTGCATATGTGCGGGGGGTGGGGCAGTCACCTGCTTAGTGGACTCCTCCTCCGTGCCCAGGCTGTTCTCCTCATCGTCCTCTTGGTCATCCGTGTCTGACTCAGCCACAGCAATGGGCACACACACAGGTTCTGCATCCCCGGGGGGTCCCTGGCTCGGCCGCTCGTCTTCCTCAAACCGCGTCTCCTTGCGGGCCGGAGGCGCCTTCTCTGACTCCGGGGGTGGTGGGGTGCTGGAGGTGGCCATGCAGCTGGGCAGCTGGCCGTGGCTGGCGAGGGCTGCAGGCTTCTGGGGACGCCGCTGGAGGATCCCGCAGCAGAAGTCCCAGGTGGTCCGCTTGAGGAAGCGCAGGCCTCGCTGGATACGTGCCAGGGCTAACTGGAGGTTGTTCATTTCCCCGTCATCGTCAGGGGCTGTGAGGTTGTCTGCACTGAAGGAGCTGAGCAGCAGAGCCAGGAAGAGGTTCAGGACCTGTGGAGGCCAGGGAGTCAGAAACATGCCTTTGGTTTAAGAAGCAATATACATTCAGGAGGACAGAATGGCAAGGGGAAGAGGCAGGATCTGGCATTCTGTATGGGGAGAGGATCACTTTTGACACCTGTCAAGGCAGGCACCATAGGGGCAGCTAGCCTTGGGGCCATTATGGGGAAATTGAGGCCCAGGGACCTTAAGGATTGCTGATGGCCAGCAGCTCTGGCCCTCATCCTAACCCCACAGTTCTCTTGAATATAGTGAATTTGGCTATAAAATGAAAGACCAATTCTCATCCCTTTTCCCAATTGCTCAAATGCAGTCTGGGTTGAGGGCATTCGGCCCCAGATCTCGGGTCTTGGCCCGGGGTCTAAGGGAGAAGCATGGGTTCATCCAGGGATGAAGCCTGCAGATGGGGTCTTGCTGCCTGGGAGTAATGGCAGACAGCGGGGTTAGAATGAGCATGGAATTTCTCCCTGGGAAGTGGGCTCCAAACTGAGATCACCAGGGACAAGGCAGAATCCCACCCAGAAGCAATGCAGAGCTCTTGAGGACTTTCCTGGGAAGGTGCCTCTATGTCTATTGGTGAAAGAAGGGATTGTGATGGGCCTCTGAGCTGTCTCAACATTTGAAAATCTAGCATCTTCTACATGTGTCCCCAGGTCTGACTCTGCTTTCCAGGTGAGGGACGTGAGGGATGGAGCAGAGAAGGGGCAAGGGCAATCCTCGGGCCTCTGGGACTAATTGCGGGGTCAGAACATGGAGAGGTGGCTGTCTAGGCAGTGAGGGATGCTGGGATGGGCGCTGGGTACAGGACCAGACAACTGGGGAGGAGGTGCAGGGACCTGTGTCGGAGCTGCCAGGAGTCAGGGGAGGGGCTGGGGTTGCCAAGTGCCAGAAGGGCAGTACTTAAGCTATTTATCAGGAGCTAGGGATCTGAGACTCTTTAAGCGAGGTGTGCAAAATTCATCTCTCTCTGCAGAATTCTGGACTACTGCTATTGTTAAACCATCTTGGAAGGGCAAGGCTTTAGCTTTTGTTAAGAAAGAGCACTTTCGGGCGCCTGGGTGGCTCAGTGGGTTAAAGCCTCTGCCTTCGGCTCAGGTCATGATCCCAGGGTCCTGGGATCTAGCCCTGCATCAGGCTCTCTGCTCAGCAGGGAGCCTGCCTCCTCCTCTCTCTCTGCCTGCCTCTCTGCCTACTTGTGATCTCTGTCTGTCAAATAAATAAATAAAATCTTTAAAAAAAATTAAAAAAAAAAAAGAAAGAGCACTTTCATGGAGTGACAAGAGGGTGGCCGTGGGTCCACTTCCCAGCCTCGTGGAGGGTAAATGAAAATGACAGTAGGCTTGTTCCTTCACATGGGTCAGATGGGCTCTGGAGCTGACAGGCCAGAGACACTCCCTCCCCACCTTGGGCTTGGCGCCTCCTTCACCCAGCCAGCCCCCGCAGAGAGTTCCCTTGAAGGGGGACCCCTATGGCAGGGAGGTATGTGAGAGTAGGTGTGCGGTTCTCACTGGAAACCCACTATGGGCCCCTCTTTGGCTCCTCAGGAGCCCCGAAGACACACCTCCTGCCTCTCAAAGAGCTAGGGATGAGAATTCTGAGGAAAGCAGTGGTAAGGTTGGAGCTCCAGGAGTCAGAAACATGCCTTTGGTTTAAGAAGCAATATACATTCAGGAGGACAGAATGGCAAGGGGAAGAGGCAGGATCTGGCATTCTGTATGGGGAGAGGATCACTTTTGACACCTGTCAAAAGTCAAAATGTCATCTTTGGTTGGCAGGGCACGTGACATGATTCAGGGTTGCTGTCTACACTGACCTCTGGCTGAGTCCCCAGCCTCGGCCACGCTGGCCTGGGCCTGGCCTGCTTCGGCTCCCAGTTGCCCACCTTGCTTCCTCCGCCCTCACCTATGCCTCACGTCCAGGTATCTGGAGCCCAGGCTAGGGGATAAGGTGGAGGGGAGTGGTGTGGGGGCAGCCCTGTCCGCCCCCACAAGAACACCAGCTCCTCCCTTGTGGCCTGGTGCCCAGGTTTGGCTTCTTCCAGTGCTTTCCCCTTCAATCGGGCTGCTGCTCCCCAGCCTTTGCCTGATCATGACTTCCCATTTCAATGGCAATCTTGCTTCCACCCACGCCCAACAGCAGCCCAATTCCTGAGGTGACCAGGGAGGGGGCAGCATGGGCTGTGTTAGCTTCCCTCCTCCAGCAGCCTCTAATCTTCTCATCCCCAGGCAGATCCGCTAGGAAATGGCAGGGCTGTGTGCATGAGGGCAGCGGGCCTGGCCCCGGTCTGAGAGCCTGGCATACTCATAAGCTTCCTTAGAATACATAGTCTTGGCCCCTGGAGCAGGGCCAGGGCTGAATGAGGCTCCAGCCCAAGGGGCAGCCAGTTGAAGATGAGGAAGAGGGTGCAGCCCAAGAGCTGGATTCTGTTGGCAGTGTGCACCGATGCCCTGCCACCTCTCTGGGCCCCAACAAGTGGGGCTAGAGACAGCCTGACCACCAACTTGGCCTGGGCCCACCCTTGCATGGTTAGGGCACATCTGGAGGAGAACCAGGGAGGTTTGGGGAAGGGATCTGTCTGGAAACTGCAGCCCCTGGTACTTGAGGCCTCTATGAGGTGATGGGAGTCTATGCTGTCCACACTGGCAAGAGTCAAATCAAGCAGATGTGAGGTCTGAGCATGTGTGGACCACCTGTGTACCCAGACAAGTAGCTCCACATCCACAGTGGACACTGACTTCTTCCTGAATCACTCACTTGCCTCCACCTGAAGCTTTCCAAAGAAGGAGCTTTCCAAAGCTCCTTCTCTGACATTGGGGTTTTTGATCTCTCTCAACTGCAGAATTCCCCACATTGTAAGGTACAAGGCAAGAGGCACCTGTCCTAGGATGCACAGATGGCCAGGGAAGCAAGGCTGGGTCCCTTGTGACAGGGTAGCTCGGACTCCCCCACGACTACCCAGGGTGACATACAAGTTCCCATGGATCCTGCCTTATCTGGACCAACATCTACTGCACCTGTGCTTTGCTCCCTTTGTTCCTTCCCACTCTAGTATCACCAATCACATCTACCCCAAACCTTCGTGTAGGAAGCCTTCCTTGATTTCCCCTATGGTGGGGATCAGCACCCAAGGGATACTCCTTAATGCTTCTGATCATTCTGACCAGCTTAAGAGTTATTTCAGGCCTGTTTGAGCTCTCCATCTCCCCACTCTCCAGTTGGTAAGCCACGGCAGGGCCACATTCAATTCTGTATTCCCAGCAGTTCCTGCCATAATATTTTGCATGCAACAGGGGCACAGGAAGTGTTTGTTAAGCTGAACTGAAAACCTGTGTGATAAATCATTGAACAGCAAGTGACTAATGAAGTAGTTGGCAGATGAGTAAATAAGTAAGTTAATGGATATTAAATGAGTATATAATGAAAAAACAGGTACCTAGGTGGGTGAATGAATGAAGGAGTAAATGAGGAGTGATGGAAATGGATGGATAGGTCAATGAGTGAGTGAGTAGAGAGCTGGTTGGATGAATAGGTAGATGAAGAAGACTGGTGAATGAGTGAATGGACTGTGGGTTGACGGATGGATGTGGGGCTGGATTAGTGAGTGGAGGGAAAGATAAGAGAATAAAAATATGGGTGATGAATGAATGGATAGATGGTGGGGTGGATGAGTGAATGGGTGGATGAATAGGTAGGGTGTATGTGTGTGTGTGTGTGTGTGTGTGTGTGTGTGTGTGTGTGTTTATGAATGAAGAGCGGCTGACGGATGGGTGGTTGATGGGCAGATAGATGATGGGTGAATGAATGGGCAGATGGATATGAGAATGAGTAAGTGGGGAGTTAATGATTGGATGGCTGGGTGAGTGAGTGAATAAAGAGGAGGACTGGTAACTGAGTAGACAGATTGATGGAGAGGTGGACAGAAGGATGGGTGAATTGGCAGGTGGGTGACTGATGAGTAGATCGATGGCTGGATAGGAAGATGCATGGATGAGTAGAGAGATGGAAGAATCAGTGGATGATGGAATGGTGATAAGTGCACAGATGGATGAGTAAATGGGTGCATAAGTGGGTGGACGAATGAATGGATGAGTAGATAGACGGAAGGATCGATGATGAATAGGTGGACAGATGGGTAAAGGGATGGATGATGAGATTGATGGATAAATGGACAGTTCGATAGCTCACTGAGTGAATGAGTGGGTGGATGGAAGGAAGTTAAGGGAATGGGCAGAGGGATGACCGGTGGGCTGGTGTATATGGGGCCACTGGCCAACTTACCACGAGGTTGCCAATGACCATAACAAGCAAGAAGACGAGCAGGCACAGTGACTGCCCAGACACCTCCATGCAGTCCCACATGGTCTCGATCCACTCCCCACAGAGGATGCGGAAGATGATGAGAAAGGCGTGGAAGAAGTCCATCATGTGCCAGCGGGGCAGCAGGCCTGAGTCACTGATGCGGTACCTCTTCTCAGAGTAGTTTTTGCCAAAGAGCTGCATGCCCACCACAGCGAAGATGAACACGATGATGGCCAGCACCAGCGTCAGGTTCCCCAGTGCCCCCACCGAGTTTCCGATGATCTTGATGAGGGTGTTCAGGGTGGGCCATGATTTGGCAAGCTTGAAGACCCGTAGCTGGGGAGGGAGGTGTCCTTGTGAGGGGCTCTAGTTCCCGCCGCCCATGGATACCCTCACCCCCTGCTAGCTCCTACCTGAAACCCCAGGGGGCCCTTGGACACGTGTTTCTCCAGAAGCACACACTGCTCTTTCTCTCTACAGCCTGAGGGCAGCTCCGCTGGGCTCAGCTCTGAGTCAGGTCAACATCTCCAGCTTCATTTCCCCAACTCAGCCTTGCTCTTCATCCCCATACCAGCTTCCTACCCACCCCAGGCTCACTGCCAGGAACTTCCCATAGACTTCTCCAGCATGGAGTGTTCTTCTTCTTCCAGACTCATCTTCATCAGGTCAATCCATCTCTGACTTGCCCCATTCCCTCCAACCTTCTCTCTGCTCAGTTATCACAGAAAAGGGGGCCAGATGCTTAGCATTTATTGAATACCTGCTGTGCCAGGCCTGTGCTTAGGATACTCACGTCATTCAGAGCTTCCGACAACCACATGGGGTAGGCACTGTTATTGCCTCCTTTGGCAGATGAAGAAGCCAGCCCTTCTGGTGGAGTAACTTATCTGAGTCCATTAGTTCATGGCAGTGGAGTCAGGGTTAGAACCTATAGCTTGGGCTTTCTCTACTGCCTCTACCATCCTGCCTTCCAAGCCTCCAGTGAACCTAACAACACTGCCCAGACTTCCTCCAGGAAGCCTTCCCTGACCTACCTCCAGCCCCATGTGTGGACCTCTCAGGCTTTCTGCATTCCAAGAGTGGTCCAAAGACCAGCAGCTTTGGCCTCACTCGAGACCTACTAAATTAGGCACTGCAGTTTAACAAGATCACCAGATGATTTGCGGGCACGTTAGAGTTTCCAAAGTGCTGACTCTGAAACCAGCAGGCAGAACCCCAGGAGAGCTATTGGCAGGCCTGGCTCCACCTGTTATTTGCCATGTGGCTTTTGGGAAATTCATTTCACCTGGCGTTTAGTCTCCTCATCTGTGGAATGGGTATGTAGTAATACTAGTTCCTCTCCTGGGATACTACGAGGGCTAAAGGGGGCATGGTGAGCCATAAAGGGCTTTGCAAGTCATCAGGATGGCCATCCCCATAGCTTCCCAGAAGGATATCTCCTTTCTTGCCCTCCCCCAACCACCCGCATCACCAGCATTGGGGTACCCAGCAAATAGCTGTTGGGAGAAGGCATGATGGATCACAGTAGGGGTGACTGAGTGGTGACCTCAGAGGGCGTTGCCTCAGTGCCCTAGGCCCCCTCCCCTCCCTCCTGCAGAGGGCCCAGCTAGGTACCAGGCGGAAGGAACGCAGCACTGACAGGTTGCCCATGCGGGACAGGCCCAGCTCCATGAGGCTCAGGATGACAATGATGCTGTCAAAGATGTTCCAGCCCTGCTGGAAGTAGTAGTAGGGGTCCAGAGCGATGATCTTGAAGGTCATCTCTGCGGTGAAGATCCCCGTGAAGACCTGGGGTGGAACAGAGAGACCGGGGTTCCCAGTGTTTGGGCTGGAAAGACCATCGGGCCAGGAGGGGTGCCCCGCTTTTTGACTCTTGCTCCTGCAGGAACCCCCTCCTGGGCTGCCAGCTCTGACTGCACCTGGCTCCCAGTGGGTGCTTGCTCAGCCATGGACCAGGCCCCCGGGGACATATGCAGCCTGATGTCCCCACTCCCTCTTCAGCTCGCCACCCATGATCTGCCAGCATGGTCCTCAGAAACAGCCAGGCCCATCTCAGGCCCTGAAGAGAATGATAGCTCTAGGAAGCCCCTGGGGGCAGGGGAGGCTGAGGTGGGGGGTATCACAACCCAGCCTGACACCCTCCAGTCCCTGTCTCCACAGGAAGCACTCTTACTCCTCATGTGCCAAATACACGCATTCCCACGAACACTCACGGCTTCCGTGTCTCAGGGCCTCTGCCCATGCTCTTCCTGCTCCATCTTGTCCACACACTGGGGTGGTTTATTATCTGCTTTATTATCTCTGTAATAACAATCACCCACTCTTCTTGAGGGCATGACCACATGCCAGTCCTGGGCTAGAATGCAGTGCATATGCCCAACAACCCACAAAGAAAGTATCATCATCCCCATTCTACAGGGAAGGAAACTGAGACACTGAGAGGTTAATAATTTGCCTGAAGTCACGTAGCCGGTACATCTGAGAACCAGGAAATGAACTTAGGGTTGTCCTTCAAGATTTAGAGCAACCCCCTCTTTCCTTCTGGAAATATTCCTAAGGTAGACAAAGGCTGGGTTTCCCTCCATTTGTTAGACACAGTTTGGAGCTCCTCAGCCTGGGCCAGCAGAGTCCTGTGGTCAAGAAGCCCATCATGTGGTGGGTCATGCAGCTGTGACCATTTCCAACCGCTCCTCAGTGGGCCAATAGCCTGGAGGGGCCCATGGTTTCTGGAGGAGGGGACGCCCTAGGAGGGTGTGGCTGGCAGGAAGTTGGACCTGCTTCCGAGGCCTTCTTGGATCTCAGGGGGTTGTTGTGAGGGTGGGGAGGAGTCATTGAGGTCTTCTGTGGGTGAGGGCTGAGGTCGGAGGGCCAGACCATCCCTAGAGATAGCACCAGGCCTGTGAGGGAGGAGAGGTCAGAGATAGCGAGACTGAGTAGCTTGTTGGGGTCGGCAAACAGGGGTGATCACCCAGGCCTCGGCAACCCCTGTCCGGGGCTCTGTGCTGAAGGGAGGCAAAGGTAATTCCTAGGCAATGCAGGGATGCCTGCATTAGCCCTTTCCTCCTCTGCTCATATAAGGCCCTGTGGCGGTGGGCTAGGGGGCAGGGATTGCTATGGGCCTTGGGGCAGGGCACCAGGACGGCTGGCGGGGGGCTACCACGGCATCACCGGTCAGCCAGCCCTCGTGAATTCAGGGATCCGCTCAGGGCTTGTACCCAGAGAGAACTGTTCTCCCACCAGCTGGGGTCTTACGGAAAGGAGGGCCTGTGACATCTCTTGGCCTCAGCTTCAATGCCTGGGCTCCCTCCTGTGTGGGGAGGCTGGGGTTCTTCTCCCATTTCCTCAGCACCCCAGCCTGTCTCGGGGTTCTATACCCATAATTTTTCCATCCCTCTGACTCCATCTCCTACTGCTCTTCCAGCCTGTCTCCTCACTGTTCCTTCCTCAGGGCCTTTGTACCTGCTGCTCCCTTTCCCTTGCACCACCTCTGCTCTCCCCATTCACAGGGCTCACTCCCTTCAAGTTTGGGCTTAAAAGCCACCTAATGGATGAGGCTTCCTGATGCTTAAAATCATGGCCCCCTCCCACCAAACTCCTCCTCCCTCTTCTCTGCTTTATTTTTCTTTCCCTCACTTTCTACCATGTAACAAACTGTATATGTAGCTACAGATTTGGCTAGACTGTAAGCTCCACAGGAGGGACCTTTTCTGTCTTACGTTACAAGAATGGTGCCCAGCCAGTAGGCAACCACCCAATATTTGTTGAATATAAACATACAAATAGCTGGGCCTCCGACCTTCAGCTCCTGCATGCCCTGTGTCCTGTCAGCCACACTCCCTGCCCTGGGTCTCCCTGAGAATCCCTAAGGGTGGGGCCTGCGAAGCCCCTTCCCCTCACCCCTGCCGGCCCTCTGGTCTCCCTTATCCTTTCTGAGGACCCCAGGGTGGGTGTGTTCTTAAGGCCAGTTCACCAGACCCAAGAGTGCTCACATTCATTTCAGGGACAGGAATGAGTGTGAGTACTCAGGAGAGATCCCGCCTCCCTTTGCCCAAGTGCAAATCTGTCTTGGCAGTAAGAGAGCACATATTAGTTGGCATTGGAAGTCAGAAGAGCAAGATAGCAGAAGCTCTTGGGGAATGCCTCTTGGGGGAAGTGATAAGGAACCAACAACATCACCTGGATGCTTGAATCTTGAAGACCCCTGACCCTGCTCGAGCAGAACCTGTATTCTGACTAGATACCCAGATTCTAAGTTTGAGAAAGGCCACTGGTTCTCAAATGTGGGGCACTTTGGAATCACCTAGGGAGCTTTAAAAATACAGATGCTTGGGTCCCACTCCCAGAAATTCTAGTTAAATTGGACTGGAGGACAGCCCAGGAGTTAAGTGTTTTTTGTTCTTAATTTCCTAGGTGATGCTAGTATGCAGCTAAGCTTGAGAACCACTGATTTATAAGGGCATAAATTTTGGTGCCAGACTCCTCCTTCCAAAGGACCAGCCCAGGCTTTCTAAGGCCATGTGATCAAAGCCTGTTGGTTTAAAGACATGTAGAGAATGGCGGCCAGACTCAGTTTCCAAAGCTGGGTCTGCTGCTGTGTGATCTCAGGCCAGTTTCCTCATCTCCCAGAGCCTTGAGTGTCCTCATATGTAAAATGGGGATAAGGACAGCTCCATAGGAAGTTACTAAGAGTTAGAGCTAATGGATGCAGAGCAGATGCTCCCCACCACAGGCCCATTATTGTTACCATGGCATTATTTATTATAACTGATGTGAGAAGCCAAGAGTGCCAGGCCCAGGCAGGGGCTGCCTTCAAACAACTCTGCATGTTTTATAGGCTCACTGGGATCTGGCAGTCAGAGACTGGAGGGTGGGGACCCACTTCCCCTGACTCTGGGCAAGAGGGCCACTGAGCAGCGCTGATGGTAGCTTCCCAGGAAGTGGGGGTACTTTTGGGAAACTTTGAATTCTCCTTGACCATATTTCTTTAATATCTTTTATGTAAACTTGCTTTCGCAACTTAATTCCTGGGAACATCCTTCAATGTCAATGAAAAATGATCTACAGCATCTCTTTTCTCCTTCCTTCCCCTCCTTCCTTCTACCCTCCCTTCCTTCCTCCCTTCCATCCATCATTCCTTCCTTTCTTCCTTCTGCCCTTCCTCCCTCCTTCCCTCCCTCCTTCCTTCCTTCCTTCCTGAATAGTTGTGGAATATTCCACTGCACAGATGTGCCATAGTATTTCCCTGTGATGAGCCTTTTGTCTCTATTAGAAACATTACCATAATAAATATCCTTCCACATACTTGTTTTAAAACATCTTGCCCAATTCTTTTCTTAGGATAAATTTCTGGAAATGGAATTGCATAGTCAATGAGCATTTTTAGAGATTCTGACACATACATTTTAATTGGGCAATGCCTGGAGATTGAAGGTTGCACAATAGCCTATCTTTGCTGCGACTTGCTTTGAGGCATAAAATGTGGTCATTTTGTAAACGTTCCATGTATGATTTCTTTAACTACTGGGTGTTGTGCTCTGTACATTCATTAAGTCAAGCTTTTCATTTCTGTTATCTAAGTCCTCTAGATCCTTGGTGATCTTTTGTAAGCTTGACCCGTGAGTTATGAAGGGTAGTCTCCCACTAAGATTGTGGTCTTGTTAAATAGATCTTTCTGTCTGCTTTATATATTTGGAAGCTATGTAATTTAGCGCATTCAGGTAGAATGATATGTTCCTGGTGAGTTGTTCTTTTCATCTTTATGTTTTATATCTCTTTATCCTTTAATAATACTTTTTCTTTAAAGTTTATTTTGTTTTATATTAATATAACTCCATCAATTTTCTTTAAAGTATTTGCCTGTTCTATTTTTTTCCCCATCTCTTTTTATTTAATCCCTTTTAGGACTCTGGATCCCAAAATATACTCAGGTACCTTCTGTAAAAAACATATAACTTCATTTGATTTCTTTACCAAACCAACAATCTGTCATTTAACTGGTGTCTGTGGTCCCTACCTTTATTTATTATGATTCCTGGTATATTTGGACTTCTGTTTTTATTTTATTGTATCTTGTATTTTTTTCCTCTTTGTTTTCTTCTATTAGATTAAGTTGTAAAATTTCTCCATTTTCCTTTCTTCTGGCTTGGCAATTAAGACTTCCCATCCCTATCCTCTTAGAATACTCTAAAAGTTTTAACAATCAGGCTTGAGTTAAGAGTGTCTAAGGTACTATTTCAGAGTGTACATGAACTTCAGCCCCTCTTACCTCCAATCCCTGCTCCATGCCTATTTTATATGCTACTCCTGGAGGGAGGGCCACTGAGCAGTGCTGATGGTGGCTTCCCAGGAAGTGGGGGACATTTTAGTTCCAATGTTTTAGTTCCTACTTTTTATACCCTGCAATCAGCACTCTTCTTATTCTTGTGTTTACAGTCAATGCTTGCTTAGCTTTACCCACATTCTTACTAATCCTTTCAGGTTCTTCTCAAATCCTGTTTCTGCAATCATTTTACTTCTTTCTGACATACAGATTTTTGTGTACTTTGTGTGTGTGTAGACTCTCAGTAATCAGTGTCTTTCGAAAATGGCAGGACAATGGATACAGAATTCTAAGGTGTCCACTGTTTTCTCCCAGAACTTCGGAATGATTATTCCACTGTCTTCTGAATTTTGTTGAAGCTACTGTAGAGTTTGCCATCTATCTAACTGTTGTTCCTTAGTAAGCTATCTTTCTTGTTTTGGTTGCTGTATGATGTCTTTGCTTTTTACATTCATGGTGTCTAAATATTTTATTTATCCTGTGAGGATGTGATGTAATTCCTGAATCTAAGGGTTCATTTCTTTGATCAGTTCTCACCTATTCTTTTCTTGAACACTTTTTTGCCCTCATTGTCCTACCTTTTCCTTTGGAACCCCAATCAGCTGTGTGCTTGACCTCATTCTGACTCCATGTCTCTGAACCTTGATTTCATATTTTCTCTCTCTTCATCTCTCTACATTCTGGGAAACGTCCTTAGATCTAAAATTATATTAATTTTATTCTCTCCCTAGCTATATGAATGTGCTATTTGATTTATACATTGAGATTTTAATCTCAGTGGCTATATTTTCCATTTTTAGAAATTTGATTTGGTTCTTTTCCAAAGCTATATTATTCTTTAATGTTTAATTCCTTCTTCTATGTCTTTAGTTATTATGAACATTCTTATTTTATAATCTGTATTAGACAGTTATATTATGTGATGTTCTTAAGAAGATAAGCGTGTGTGTGTGTGTGTGTGTGTGTGTGTGTGTGTATCTATGTCCATCTGTCTGCTGACTCTTCCTCATTGTGGTTTATTTCCTTGTGTGTTTTGTAATTTGGAGAATATGCTTGACCTGGGTTAAAAGTATGTCTTTCCAGAGAAGTTTTGTGATTACTTCTTGTAGGGACCCCAAGATATCATAGGATCCATTTTATCTGTTAAATTTTTAGGCACTGGTCCCAGAAACACTGAGCTATAAATTTGAACTCCAAATCTATATAAGGCCAAATTCACAGTCACAAGCTTCCAGAGGTTACTTTTCCCCTCTTCTTCAGCCCTGGCTGAGAATGACAAGCTTCCTTTATCATTTCCCAATTTCAGTGTCAGGAGTTTTTTTCTGGTTAACCATTCTACTGAAAATAGGGTTATATTCTTATGGGGCTACTCAGTTCCAACCCTTACTCACATTGTCTAAAGACCTGCCTTGTCTCTATAGTTACACTAAAATCCATGTCCCCAGATTACCCAAATCAGCAATATTACCTGCTCTTGGCTCCCACCAGGGCAACTACAGAACCGTTTCACATGATTACTGCTATGGTTTTTAAGTTCCTCTTTGTTTCTGGCACTACAGGATTTTTGTTACTTTCTCATGAGCTTTGATATGCATTTCAAAGAACATTTGCTGTATTTTTAGTTGCTTCCTAGTAGGGGACTTTTCAGGTTTTTTGGCCCACAATGTTAGGAATAGAAGTTGCATTTGTTCTTCAGATGATGGGCTAAAGTTCAAATTTACTGATCTTCTCTTTTATGGAAGTGGTCTTTAATGACATGCTTGAAAGGTTTTTTTCCCCTACCAAGATTATTTTCCCATGCTTATTGTTGTGGTTTTGTTTCTTTACATGTAACATTTAAACCATGGAGAATATATTAACTTCAAGACAATCAAAACCTTACACAATAGCAATAAAGCTATCCAGATGAAATAAAACAAAGCTATATTCCAAGGACATGACCTTGGAATAGAACCCCAAGTTTAATACAACTTCAATTCAGTCACAGCTCAGTGATCCAGGGAAGCCACCAGAGATCTTTATCACCTTGACTTGCGCTCAATGCCACCCAATGGTCACATTCCTATAAAACCACATTTAACTGCAAACCTACATAGCCGCCACCTGAGGACCAGCCCACACAAGGCTGGCACAATTGCGCCATGAGACACCTGTAGACTGTAATAGAGCTTTCCATTCTGTTTGCATATAGAAGGAAAGAAAGTAGATTTATAGCAAAATGGACTCTGATTTGTGAAAAAGAATTGAAGAATTGAAGACCCCAAGAAAACGATCTAGAGGTCTAGATATGGAAAGTAATAAAGGAAAAAAATCCTCACACTCTGCAGCATAGGAGACCTGCCTGCCTGGGGGGGGTCACCTGCGCCATAGGGACCAAGATAGGGCTGGCTCTGCAGTAAGAGGAAGCTTGGACTTCTGCTTCTCTTAGCAATAGACTTCTCTTCCACCCAACCTCAGTGATGGTGCCGGAAGCTCCTTTCAGAAGCCACCAGGCTCTCTGCCAGGCTTGACCCGGGATCCCCTAGAGAATGGCTGTCTGTGTTTAACTGGGCAGAGCCAGTGGGGCCCTGTCTCTTAGACTCAGGAGACAGTAGTCACATGCCCAGCTCTGTCACCACTATGTCACTTCTTGAGCCTCAGTTTCCCATCTTTAGAATAAAGAGGTAGGACCTGATTTGATCTCAAGGAAAAAAAAATCAGAATCAGAACCCAGACGTTCTGACTTCCAGGGGCAGCCTCTTTAATAACAGCAACAGTGATGATAGCCACAGACCACAGCTATCATTTATCTTGAGTGCTTACTGTTTATCAAACTCTGAGCCAAGCCCATTATACACATTATCTTATTCAATTCTCATTAGCTTCCTATGAGTTTGCAATTGTCATACTAATTTTACATTTATTAAATTAAACAAATACTTATTGTGCCAATGACTGAGAGTAACTAATTTGCTTGAGGTTACATAGTTAGTAAGAGCTGACTCAGAATTCAAATCTGGCTTTGCCTGATTGGCTCAACTACACCCAACTATCCGTCCATCCATCCATCCTCTCTCGTCCATCCATCCTTCCCCTGAGAGAACTGCCTCTTATTGCATACACTCTCCTCTCCCAGTACTAATTGCCATATCTCACATCCCTGCACATTTCAAGTTTACCCTCAACTCACTTTTGTTTTCCAGCCCTGGGGCATCTTTATCCCCAACTCACTCCCAGCTATAGCTCTCATCTCCTTAAAACCTGATCCTGACCCTTCCTGTTCCAAGATTCTTCCACGGTGACTCCCACCTTCAGAAGATCCTTTCGTGCTCTGCATCACCCCCCATCACTACCCATGAAGGCTGTGCCAGCTAGCCGAGAGTTCCTCACACCAGGATGCCCATCTGAGAGTGAACTGCTGGCAGCCCTTACCAGGTTTCCAACCTGCAGCATCTCCTCGAATTCGGTTGTCATGTTGTAGTGCTCCAGAGCCATGAAGAGTGTGTTAAGCACGATGCACATGGTGATGGTGAGGTCAGCGAATGGGTCCATGACCATGAACTTCACTTTCTGCTTGATGGACAGCCACAGTGGGCAGCACTCCCAGATCAGGTAGCGCTGGGCAAAGCGATGCCAGCATGGTGGACACTTGCGGTGAGACTCTTCCAGCTCTAGGGGCAGGGGCAGCCAATGAGCTGGTTTGATTTTTGTGGATTGACTCACAGATAATTTGGTATCCCAGAAAAGATGTATGACTTAGCTGGGGAGATGGCAGGGCTCCTTCGTGACAGGGGGACCGTGAAAGGGACAGGGAAGGCTAAGGGAAAATGTGGCTTATGACCTGGCCCCTTACTCTGGAAATAGGATAGGGGAGGGCCACAGGGGCAGGAGGTCAGGATGGATGTGAGGACAACTCGGGCAAGACAGATTATGACAGATAGGGGCTCTCTTTTTTTTTTTTTTTTAAAGATTTTATTTATTTGACAGAGAGAGATCACAAGTAGGCAGAGAGGCAGGCAGAGAGAGAGAGGAGGAAGCAGACTCCCCACTGAGCAGAGAGCCCAATGCGGGACTCAATCCCAGGACCCTGAGATCATAACCTGAGCCGAAGGCAGCGGCTTAACCCACTGAGCCACCCAGGCGCCCCGATAGGGGCTCTCTTGAGACAACAGTCTCACACAGACATGGGGACACCTGGGGAGGACAAGCTGAAAAGGACAAGACAACATCTGAGACAGGCAAGTTTGGATCTAAGGACACCCAAAACAAGAAGAACAGACGTTGGCATCTAGGACATGTTAGGACAGATGGCAGGTGCCTGGAACAGGCCAGAGAAGATGTGAACACATATGGGACAAGAGGAAACAAGATGGGGGTGGTGGTGCCAAGTTCAGACTGGAATGCCTGGGGGCTTCCTGGGGGGTACTGGCTGGGACAGATGTGGGGTGCCTGCTACAATAGGGCATAGGCTATTCCAGCTGGGATAGCTTCCTATCCCAGCTGGAATAGCCTGGGGTGGGCATGGAATGGGTGGGAATAGGCTAGGGCTGGCATGCCTGGGCCAGAATTGTTTCGGGAAGGCATGAGGATGCTTGGGAAAGGACAGGGTGAGACTGGGAAGCACCCAGGACAGTCCAGGACAGCTGTGGGAATGTTTGGAAGAAACACAGACATGGCTCGGGAGGATGAACAGGCAACAGAGACTGGAAAGTCTGGGCCCACTGTGGGTATGTCTGAGGCAAACCTAGAAGCTGGGGGATGCTTGGCTCAGGTCAGGTTAAGTGGGAGGGGGCAGGAGTGGGAGCATTTGGATGACATCAGGGGAAGCTGACCTTCCAGGGCGCTGGTGAGGACACTGACTGCGCTGAGGGCCCGCTGCCGCTCTCCCGGCTCCTCGAAGCCATCCATGCACGGAGCCTGGCGGTTCAGCATCTGGAGCCGGCCCGGCTCCTCCGACGGGGTGGTCTGGGAGCAACCAGGAGATATGCATCAGCCCGGGAAGGGGGGGTCCTCCTGAACCTGGGGCAGCTGCTGGGCCTGGAACAGTGGTCCCGGACTCAGGATTGGGGTGGGGGGGTCATGGGGAGACAGGATGGGGGTCTTAATGGGACACAGATGCTGGGTTTCTCTGCTCCCAACTCCTTCCCTGTTCATAACTTCCCCCATCTCTCTTGCCAATCATCATCTCCATCCTCCTTTCTTCACTGTCTCTCATCAGTGGTAATTCTTGAGTGTGGACAGGAAACTACATGTACCAAGTTCTATTAACCAGATGCTGTCATTGTACATTAGTACATGCAAAAACAGTCTGGGAGTCTTAATTGACCACAAGCTCTCTGGAGTCAAGAGCATAAAGAAACGTAAAGGGAAAAAACAAAACAAAAACAAAACAAAACCCTGCTCTGAGGTGACATTAATAGAAGCATAAAGCACAATGCTTAGACATAGCTGGTGGGAGCAGCTGTGGAGGCAGTTTGGCTCTACCTACCAAGAAAATTTTAAATTGGCTTGGCAATTCCTCATCTAGCCATCTAACTTCATAAATAACTATACACGTGCACCCAAAATATATATGCAATGATGTTCATTGCAGCATTGTTCTTCCTCCCGTAAAAACAAAACCAATCAATAGAAAGAATATTAAAATCAATTATGGATACAGTCTGACTCTGGACCCTGATACAGACACAAAGAGAGGAGGCAGTCCCATGTGTGTTCCCATGGGAGCACCTCTGAGACAAACAGTTTGATGAAAAAACAAGCAGAAGCCCTGAAAGATACACACGGAACTGTCAAGGTGAGGATATCTGGGTAATGGGATTGTGGCGGGGTGGAGGAGCAAAGGAGAGGGAGAAGTCTTCCTGTGCTCATACGCTTCTGCACTGTGGGATTCGTTGTCCTTGTGCTGGCATCATTTCTGTAAGCAAAAGAGCCAGATCTGCGGACAGATGTGGTGTGTCTGATAGAAGGAGGTGGTGGCAGGAACTCTCTAGGCTTACTCAGAGCCCTGCCTCCCAGTACAGGGGGAAGGGCGGGGCATGAAGCCTTCCCATCAGCGTGGCCCTCTATGACCACAGTGCAAGAGCCTGAGCTGGGGCTGCGGAAGGCATGGGGCTGTTCAGTGTGCAAGTGTGAGGCCCTATGATCTCTGTAGGTCAGAAGGAAGAGGGGCCTAGGTTACCCAGGGAGGCAGAGTCAGGACTTGGGGTGGTCACCAAATTGATCTGCACTCCAGTTAAAGTCAATTTTTGCCATTGGTGGGACTGCCCTGAAATGTGCCTAGTGAGGGAGTGAGCTTCTGGTCATGGAAGTATTCAAGCATTCTACCTCCTCCTCGACGGTGATAGTCTGAGTTATTATTTAGTAAATATTTCCTCATTGCTCTCCCACTGTGGGGAAGCACCCTTCCCTGTCTCACTAATGACACACTGGCTTTGGCTCCAGTAATCATTTATGAAAACAGTTTCCCCAGGTAGCTGCCACACGTTTGACCTGAACCTCAGCACTGAGGCATTTAGAGCAGCCCTCAGCCTGACCCATGGTGAGGAGCCAAGCCAATGTGCAGCCAGAAGCAGAGCTGCCCAGCCAAGCCCGACCTAGACCAGCCAAAACACAGGTAAGTGGCAGGTAAGTCAGTGTGAGAATAAAGGCTTATGTTTAGCCACTGACTTTGGGCGTGGTTCGTTACACAGCATTATGGAGCAGGAGCTAGCTGTTACACTGCACTAGTGCATGCTATCATCTCTTCCATTTTCCCGACACAGCAGAAAGGGATTCCCTTAAAAAGGAAATCAGGCCACTATAATCCGTGCCTCCCCTCTCCCCATGCTTTCCATCTAACTCAGAGTAAATTCAAACCTTTTATTACCTACGAGGCACTGTAGAGTCCAAATCCTAACTCACCAAAAGTGTTTCTGTATCCCTCCTAGCTGTTTCCATCACACCTGACTCTGCCTGGCTCTCTCATGCCTCCAACACGCCAAGCCTCCTCTCCTTCAGGGCTTTCGTACTTGCTGTTCCCTCTGCCTTCAACATGGTTCTTCCACATCTTTGTAGCTGGCTCTCTCAAATCATTTGCCTGCCAATTTTAATGTCACCTCCTCAGGAAGGACTTCCCGAGGATTCTAAGAGCCATCCCCAACCCCCCACCCCCAGCAACTGTCTGTCCCATGACCCTTACTGCTAACCTGGAAACGCTGACCGGTTTGCCATCTGTCTTCCTGACTACAAAGTAAACTCCACGATGTTGGCGCTCATCTGTTCTGTTCACAATATCCCTGCAGCCTCCAATTCAATGTGGCAGGCTGGCATTGGACAAATGTTGGCTGCATGGATAATTACTTGAGAATCAGAAGGCTTAGATTAAGCTCTAGCCCTGCCTCTAACTAGCTAGATGAGGGTACGGGGTGGGGGGGAGGGAGAAGACTGTTGCTCCCCACCCCTATCTGGCCTTCTGGGCCACATGCTCTCCTGTAGACAAAGGAAAGTTTCACCCTCTACCCCCTTGACTGGGATAAATTAAACATGAGCTGTCTGGTGGGCTGGCCCTTCTTCCCCCCCTCTTATCTTGGTTGAGTGCCCACTATGTGTCCCACACAATGCTCTGTCTTCAGTTTTAGAACTGGGCAGACAGGCCTCACTGGGGACCCGGTGGAGGCAGAGAAGGCATTCCCCCTGGCCTACAACCCCCTAATCTCTTTAACTTTACAATGTTTCCGTCTTGGTCTGATAATTCCTTTAACTTTGCAAATAAGCCCCTTCGTCCGCTAATCCCTTTGAGGTTACAAATGGGCCCTGCAGAAGTGAGAAAGGGTGAAGTCAGAGTGTCCGGTAATGAAGTGTTTGAACTTGGATTCCTTCTGACATGTGCAGCACAATGAGATGATTTTCTCCCTAATGAGATTAGGAAATTCTATTAGTGTTCTGGGCTGCTGACCTGATTCCACACATGCGCTGAGACCTGCAGGAGGGCCTAGGCCACTGGGATTCAGTGTTCCTGAAAGGCCAGGCCAGAAGTCCCACCCTCCAGGTGACTGCCAGGGCCCTCCAGGCGCACCTGGAAGGGGTGGTCTGCCTCCAGTGCTCTCTCAGGACCCTCTCTCTGACTCCATGCTCTAGAGGACTGTGACTGCCCAGGAGTCTTTACTCCTTCCTCCTCAGTAATAAAGGGTAACAGATAATAACAGCAATGACTTGAACATGAGGCAAGTACCAGTCTAATCACCAGACAGGTCTTAACCCTTTTAGTCCTCACCACAAACTGTTGACGTGGATATTAATTTCATTTCCACTTAACCAATGAAGAAACTGAGGCACAGAGCGATTCATTAACCTGTGCCAAGTCCCGCAGCCAGAGTCCGTCTGAGCTGGAGCAAAACAGCCCATTTGGCTGTGAGCCCTCTCTCTTCAGCCCCACCTTCCCAACCAAGGCTCCCTGTCTTATTCTAGCTTCCTCAGGAAGTCTCTTCTCCTCTGTCTCCTGCAGGCCTTGGGTATAAACCACACATGTGCCCTTTCCCTGGGTGGGCTGCTCTGGGCACTGTGTTGGGGGCAGGGGTCAGCAAGGACACTCCAGGGCTGACTGACTGATCTGAGCTCTGGCTGGCCTTTCATGCTCTGCCCTGTCGCTCTGCTGCCTTTTTGATGATAACTCCAACAGCTTTCGCCTTTGTTCCGTGGGTTCCAGCCATTCTGACCTCATGGAATTTCCTTCAATAGGCTGGGCACTCTCACGGCCTCAGTGCCTTTGCACTGGGTGCTCTTGAGGCCTGGAACATGCTTCCCTCAGATGATCCAATGATGGTGTATAATTATAACATTATCACAGCATCAACATACTCATGATGTCCTGATTGCTGTACCCATAGGAGATAGCAATCTGAGATGGGTGTTTTTAATTCATTTTACAGATGACAGACACACAGAGAAAGAAAGCAACTTGCCTACGGCCATCCAGCTGGTAAACTATGAGCTGGAATTCAAACCCAGCTTGTGTCTAGAATCTGGGTGCTGTATCACCCCCTACGCCCAGTTTCAGAAAGCAGCCTGGGCTCCCACCCTTGCCTCCTTTAGGTCTTTGTTTAAATGCTTCCTAATGGGTAAGGGTTCCTGCTCCCCCACCCTTACTCGTGCCCTCCCACAGCACTCATTACTTGTGCTAATGTTTACCATTTTGCAAAGTACTGAAATATTTAGGCTTGATAAATAACTGTTGTCCAGAATGCCGTAAGTATCCCCTGGCCATTCTGGCCTCTTTCCTAGAAGCCTCCGCATTGTTCAAGATCCAGTAACTCCACGGGCTAACCCCTGGCACACACAGAGCCTTCAGGATACCAGTTCTGTGCCACGGTGGCATCTCAGTGCCTGGGCCTTACCAGTTGCTAAATATTTAACTCTCTTCCCTGTTTATCAACATTATACACTGTATAGATATATATACCTATTTTTCTTCTTTGATGTTTGCCCATCTGCCTCCATTATCAAGAAAGTTCTACGAGGGCAGAGAATTTTTTTGGCCTTTTTTTTTTTTTTTTTCCGCTCTTCACCCCCAGAGCCCGGCATACAATAGGTGCTCAGTAAATATTAGGTGAGAATTTTGGACCTGTCACTGGTGACCAGTTTCAGAGACCAGATCTGGCCTGGGGCTGCATTGTGGGGCTGGCTCACCGTGTCTGGGGGGGGATCCAGGATCACAGGGCGGAGGAGGTGGCTCCCTGGGGAGGTAGCCTCAGGGTCACCTGCCCCCAGCAAGGAGACCACCCCGTTGCAGTCCACCGTGCTGTTCCTTTTACCATTGAGGGCGTGACTGAGAGCCGAAGTCCCCGGACTGAGCTGTCCCTGGGCACTAGGCCGGCGCAGAGGCCAGGGCACCAGCAGTGACGTGCGGTGGCTCTCGCTGTCCCCCGCTGTACTGTTTTCATCATCTGCAAAATCTGTCTCTGAGCCCAGGTCTCGCCTGCGAAAGGTGAAAATGCTCCCGCGGCTGGAGCGCGGCTTCATGGATGTCCTGCTGAGGCCATGTGCGCTGCTCAGACGATTCTGGGGGCACAGGGAGAAGGCACATGACCAAGCCAGCTCTTCACGTGCTCGCAGCCTCTCCCCTGTGGTGTTCTTTGAGACCGAGACTGAGAAGTTCTCTCACAGCAATAAGAGTTGGGTTTTTTGTTTTTTGTTTTTTTGAAGTAGGCTCCATGCCCAGTAGGGCTTGAACTCATGAGTCTGAGATCTAGACCTGAGCTGTGATCAAGAGTCAGATGCTTAACTGACTGAGCCACCCAGGTGCCCCAAGCATTGAGGGCTTTTGTTGGCCACTCAGGAACTGGGGTTGGCGGCGGGGTGTGTGTGGGGGAATTGCTGAGTTAAGCTGTGTTCAGAGGAGGGGGTAGAGACAATCCTGCCTCATCTAGGACTTCTGCTCCCTTAAAGTTTGTGCCTCTTGGGCTTTGAGACTCAAGCTTGCCTGTGCCTGAAGATGTGCCTATGGCTGGGCAGAGGGAGAAGGAGGCAGGAAAGCTCTTGGTGGTACAAACAGGTCTGGCCTGAGCAGGACTGGGGGCCATCAGCCATGCACCTGACTCATATGGCCATGTCCTTGGGCACCCAATCCACACCACAAGGTGTCCCCCAGTCCCAACCCCAGTCCCAGTGCTGGGGACTTCACAACGCCCAAACCTAGCTCGTCTCTCTGCCTAGACCTCCTCCACTCCAAGAACGGTCATGGAAAACAGGAATGGTCTGGAGTGGGTTTAAGGAGACTTTCCCTGAGGAGCAACCATGGGGGCCGCTGATGGCACCAGGGGTCCAACATAATGGGCTTTTGATGCCAACCTCCCCCCCCGGAAAGGGCCAGAGCCACCGCTGGGGATTACCATTGCTTTGGGACCATCTTCTGAGTCGGACTTGGGGAACCTGTCATCCCCACACTCCTCTGTCCCTGAAGACAGTCTTTTTCTCCTCTTGCTTCTTCTCTCATGGGTGCTTACTGGGGCTAAAGGGGACATCTCCAAGGAGCTGCGGGACACGGTGTCCACACCCCTGATGGTGAGGGCCTGGAAAAGGTGGAAGAGGGATGACTTTGGTCATTGAGACTCTGTGCAGCCTCAGGCTACGGCAGGCCAGACATCTCTCAGTATCTCACTTTCCCCATCAGGAAGTAGACTTGCACACTTAACTGCCGACAAGGGTATCATGGAGACATGAGCTCAAACAGACCCAGAATATTCTGACAAAAATCAAAGTCCAGGGAAGAGGAAATAAGTGGCTGAGGTGGGTAGCTCTTGGAAGAGGGAAGTGTGAAGGACAGTTGAAGGGGGAGAGTTGATAAGCAGAGGAAGTGATAGAACTGGAGGGCAGGAGATCTTCTAGAAGCTTCCGCTGGCCCAGACTGGTGCTGAGGGTGGTGGCCTGGGGCAGTGAGAAGAAAGTGGATGTCTAACAGCTGGCTCAGTAGTTAGCCTGCAGCACCTGTGTGTGGGGCTATGGGTAACCAGTGCTGCCATGCTTACTTTCTGAGCTGGCTCAGGCCTCCAAACTTGACCTTCCTCATCAAGCTACCAGAAGGCATCCCTTGACTAGGATAAACTCAGTGCATGGACAGGTGGTTCTCTTTTATTCAGCATGCACTAGGCTCCTTTAGCAGGAGCTACCACCTCTACCCAGAGGGCACCATTTTCTCTCAGAAGACACCATGGTCAGAGGGAACCCTTCCCTCAGCAGGCCTCACACTCACAGTGCCCACCTGTACCCAGTGTGGACCATTTTCACCTATCAGGCACCTCATGAACAGGCACTGTCTTTACCCAGGTACCAAATTTTTACCTGGAAGACACCATCGTCACATGAAATATCTTCACCCAGCGGATGCCAGCTTCCAGCAGGAACTGCCTTTCATCTAGCAGATGCCATACTTAAAGAGGTACCAGCTTTACCCAGCATGCCTCACATCCACAGACACCAGCTTTACCCAGCATGCATCACACTCGCAGACACCAACTTTACCCAGCACACACTATGCTTACAGGTACCAGCTCTGCCCTGTAGGCAGCAGGGTTATAAGCACTGGCTTTATCCAGCAGGACCTGCCTTTTATCTAGCAGATGCCACGTTTACAGGTATCAGCTTTACCCAGCAGGCACCAGCTTTACCCAGCATGCACCAGGTTTATAAGCACCAGTTTTGCCCAGCAGGTTTATAGGCACCCACAGTTAGGAAAGGGCTTGGCTTAGAGGCTCCTTGGCTGGTGCTCACCCACCTCATGCTCTTTCTTGAGCATCTCCATGGCCTCCTGGAAGCGCTTTTCTTTCTCCTCGGTCTCAGCGATGGTGGCTTGGTTTTGCTCCTCGTAGGCCATGGCAACCACAGCCAGGATCAGGTTCACCAGGTAGAAGGAGCCCAGGAAGATGACAAGCATGAAGAAGATCATGTAGATCTTCCCTGCAGACCTCAGGGTCTGGGGGAGTAAGGCGATAAAGGTTATTTTCACTGGGACCCCTTCTAGGTCATGGTCATGGAATTTCAAGTTGTTCAGTCTGCCTGTGCCAAGGGTTCAAATGGCCACAGCCTGGGGAGGGAGTAGAGCATATCCTATCTCTAGAGGTAAGTGTCCTAACCTATAGAGCAGAAGGACCTACACACAGGGGATAGTGTCACACCCACAGAGGGAGGCAGAGTGTTCCAATCAATAGAAGAAATGTTGCATGCATAGAGGGGACTATGCCATCACATAGGGTGAAATGTTGCACTCCCAGAGCACAGTGTCCCACAAAGAGGGATGAATACTTGTTTACCAGCAAAGTTTCTTTGCTGTGTCCCATCCCTTAAACACAAGGTCCCTGTCTCTTTCTCCTTTAGTCTCCCCCAGCTCTTGCCAGTGGAGAAGCTGCTGGGGCCACTTCTGGCTAATCACCTGTGCATCCTGGTCCCTGATGTGGGTCCCCAGCCTGTTCCTGGTGTTTCTGCTGCCCGGGCACCCATGTACCTGTTGGTAGAGGCGCTCCCAGCAGTCCTGAGTCATTAGGCGGAAGAGTGCAAGGAACGCCCAGGCGAAGGAGTCAAAGCTGGTGTAACCATGGTCAGGGTTGTCCCCTGCCTTTAGGCACCGGTAACCCTCAGGACATGTCCTGTAGTCAGACACACAGACTCTGTTCCATGCTGTGAGAGCCCCACCCCCCACCAAGATGCCCCCTGGGCCTGACTCTTATCCCTGGGCAGCCCAGCACATGCCTGGGCTGAGTTCCACGAAATTAGTCCCACACTGCTTGTCCTGCTGCCATGACTTTTCCTGCCGTGCCTCCCCCTTGGGACACCATTTCCATCTTTTCTCTACCCATCTGTATTCATCTTGGCCTTAATCCATCTCCCTTCTGCCCACACGATACCCATCCCTGCGGCTTATGTGAATGACCTCTTCCCTCACGGAGGAAGTGCCAAGGGCCTGGCTCATGGTCTTTTCCTCTGGCTGTTTACCCCACGGGGAGATGAACACAGAGCTGGTATGTGGTGCAGATAGGACGGTGAGGCTTGGGGGAACAGTACAGAGCTGAAGAGCATGGAGACCAGGGCAAATGCCAGGCCACGGGCTTGAAGGATGATGCGGGGGTGGATGGGCCGGGGCCTGGCCATGTCTGGAGAATGTGCCCATTTGCACAACGGTGCACACAGGCGGAGTGAGGCAGACTGATGTTTCACAGAGCCAGATGGGACAGCCTCTCTCCCAAAGATGGACCACTGGGCTGGACTCACGAGTGTGAGAGACAGAAGGTTTGGGGAAGGGGACTTGGCAAGCGGGAGGAAACAGCCTCTGTGCCTTGCTCATGTCCTAAGACCCTCCAGACAATCTCTTCAGCTACAAGAAGGGCTGAAACTTCCTACCGAGATATGTGGGACTGCAGCCCCACAGAGCCCCTCCCTCCCCAGACTCACCTGGGGTCTGGGGAGGGAGGGTCCCGCCCTTCCCCAAACAGTGTCACGGTCACACTGATTCAGACCCCATCTGTACAGAGCCCTGGGAGCTGCCCGTGATTACGGGGCATCTCTGGGCACCCCACTAAGGCTGCAGGTGTGAGCTCTGCTGGCCCTGAGGAGAATTTAGGCTGCTGGGGAAAGCCACACTTACTCCTGACCCAGAGGACAGATGCATAGGGAAGGAGAGAAGACTGGAGTGGAAGGGGGCAGCCCTGGGGGGCTTCCATGAGGGAAAAAAAGCCAGGATTGGGCTGGCAGGAGGCCCTGGGCTCTGTCCCCCTCCCTGCAGATCTGAGCCCCCCCTGTGGTGGGCGTGGGGTGACAAGATGCCAGGCCCCAGCAGGGAACAGAGGCAGGGGAAGGCCTGCGGTCAAGGGCATAAACCGAAAGCACAGTCAGCTGAGAAAGCACCGAGGAGCGGGGGCCCTCGCCTGCCGCCCTCACCTCACCTCACCCTTGCTGGGTGAGGTGGCCCTGGGGGGCGGGTGCCACATACCCGGCATCAGAGCTGTTCCCACACAGTAACACGTCAGAGGTGCCATTCTTCAGCAAGTAATTTCCTGAAAGAGGAACAACCGATGGTGAAGGACATGTGTGGCCCAGACTCCCGGAGTTTCCGCGCTGTGCCCAGGCCTCTGGGGAGGCAGAGATGCCACTGGTGGTCTCTTCTCTGCCCCTGTCCTGACCCCTACCCACTGCCTGGCCAGGCCTGATGCAATTCCAGCTGCTTCCCCGGCCTGCCTTCTGCTCCCCCTCAGACATTCAGCTGCCAGCATCCCCCCAGCTCCCACAAGACTCAGGAAGTCCCCACAGGGAGCTTCTGTACCCTGCCCTGAGCCACTCAGGAGGACACCCAGGGCCAAGAGAGGCTCTGAACCGGGAGGCAAGGGTCTAGGCATCTTGGCTACTGAGTCCTAGCATGGTCTTGGCAGGCTACTGCCCAGCTCTGTCAGGGTCCACTTCTTCTTGCAAGAGGTACAAACTATGGTCACCGTGGTGATACTGTGGCCTGCTCAGACAGGGCTGGGGCTGGACTCGGTGACAGATGGAGCACCCAGTCCTGTCCCTTACCCTCTGGTCATCACCCACCACTACTGGCCTTAGTTTAAGGCAACAGTTCTCAAACTGTGGTCCCTAGCCCAGTGGCAGCAGGAAATCAATGGGGACCTGCTGAGAAAAGTAACTTCCCGAATGCTGCCCCAGAGCTACTGACTCAGGAACCCGGGTGGTGCAGCCCAGCAGTGCTTTCTGGAGCCCTCCAGGTGACATGTGGTACATTCCAGGTACATGCGGAAGTTCTGGAACCACTGCTCTTTGGCCACAGTTGAACCATAAGCAAATGGAATCCATGAGTTGTGGTCTGTTTCTTTTTCCAGCGTGGACTACTGTTGTAGGGAAGAAGCCCTAACTTCAGAATGTCCCTGGCCTGGAATCTGGCCTTACACCACTATCTACCTTTGAATCAGACTGATGGCATTACTTAAGAGAGGTGCTGGCCATCAGCCTGGAAAGCAGAAAACCACATATCAGTGAAATGACAGGAGCAGCTCATGTGATTTGTACAATCACTGAGCTTGCTCTGACTCTCTCTTGGGGTTCTGGGGGGCATGTGCATGGGATTAACATTCTGGCAGGGAACACAGAAGCTGAATGCACCATCCCGTGCCCCACAGGTGGGACCTGCTCTCTGCAGCCTCACAGATTACCCCAGCGCCATGTCCCATGCCCGCCAGCACTCCTTCCCAGGCAGGTAAGCTGGTCTTCTCCCCATGCCTGATTCTCTAGCGTCCATCCCCGCCTCTAGCCACGGCAGCTGCCATCCCTCGTCTGCCTCTCCAGCTAACTCCATCCTTCCTTCTCCTCAAGTGTCCAGCCATCTAGCCTCAGAACTCTTGAGGGCAGGCCCAAAGTCTGCTCCCCTTCTGTCCTCTCTTAGAGCTCCAAAGGGTAGGGGCTGGAATCCCTGAGCAAACCTCTGGGTCTCCAGGGGCTCAGATAGGGCTTGAATGGCCACTGGGAGGAGGTCTGACCTCTAGTGAGGCCCGTGTGGCCTTATAAAGCCCTGCCCAGGCCACAGAGTGAGCCTGCACCTGGGTTGTTGAGGTAGAGGTCCAGTGACTCCCAGACTAGGCCATCAGCCTCCACAGAGCCATTGGTGTCGTTGAGCGTCGTGAAGTTGCGGACACACTTGTGCCTCAGGTTGCCCATGAAGAGCTGCAGGCCGATGAGAGCGAAGACACTGAGGCAGAAGACTGTGAGGACCATCACATCGGCCAGCTTCTTCACAGACTGGATCAGGGCCCCCACGATGGTCTTCAGACCTGGGGAAGGCAAGAATGAGCAGGGGGGTAACCACAGGCCCCGTGCTCCCTGCTCCACTGGGTGGGGGCCGGTCCTGAGGGGGTGTTGGGAGAGGTGGGCAATCGTGAGGTGGGGGCAGGTGAAGGAGGCCTCTCTCAGGTTTTCCAGACCAAAGCCCCCATTTCCTCTATCACTGAGATTGCGTCCTGATTCTCCCAGGGGCAGTCAGAAGGGCCCAGGCCTCTTTGCTCTCCACTAATCACATAGGAAATGGGAAATACTGTTTTCCTGAGGAAGAAAATGCTCAAAGCCTGTCCCCGTCTGGCTGGTCCCAAGGTAGACCTTTAAATGTAATCTGTGGGAAGGACACTGAGTTCCAGGCCCATTCTCAGGCAATGGAATCTCCCTTGATCCTTGAAACAGGGAGAGACAAGCCATTCCTGGTAGAGGAATGTGGTGTGTTCTTGGAGGACAGTGGGGGTGGAAATCAGGAGGTCTGGCAAGGGTATGGTGGGTAATGTTCTAAAGCGACTGCTCTGGCTAGGGGCCTCCTTTTGGAAAAGCTTCAAAGGCAGGGAAGGGGTTGACCTGTTTTGCATTTTCCTCCCCTGCCCTGTCTGTCTGGGACCCATCCCCTTCCAACCCATTCCCAAAAGCCAAGGCCATGGTGTGTTAGTTGCATGGCCCAGCTCCCTGCAGAAGCCAGCACCACACAGCGAAGTGATAGAAAAGCACGTGTAGACGCCTTTGGTCTGACACTGAGCTATTGTCCTATGACAAGTCTGAGCAGAGCATTGGGAGGAAGAGGGCTTCTCTGCCAGCAGCAGAGGCCTGCCTCCTGCCCCCACGCCCCACCCCCCAACCAAGCGGCCAGATCTCAGATTAAGCTCCATCCATCCATCCATCCATCCATCATTCAGCTGGTTAATGTGTTAGGAGCACCTGTGGTGGCCGTGCCCACAGCTGCTGTGCCCATGACCTCGAGACAGGGAGGCAGCAATGGGCAACCACGGGATTGGGGAGGAAGTCCTCCCACTGTGCCCCAGCACTGCTGCCTGCCCACAGCTCAGAGGCACTCAGTGTACTCGGTAGAAATTGTCCTGGCAGATGTTGGTAACTGCCCTGGGCAGGTGTGAACCCTGCAGGGGTCTGGGCCTGGAGAGGTGGTGGCGGTAGGATCCTTATTCTGTAGCTCGGCATACCCCATCTCTAGCAGAGGTTCGAGGACCCCATCAGTGAGCACACTCTGGTTCTGCTCACCGGGCCTGGAGACCTGGCCCGTACTGTATGCGGCAGGGAGCACAGGGCAAGAGGTGGTGGGCGGCCAGCTCTGCCTCAACTAGCATCCAGTTCTAGGCCCCTGTGAAGCCCTTCCTGGCCTGTGGACATCGTGTCCACAGGGACAATCAGTTGGTGAGCACAGATCCAGTTCTTTAAACATTTCTCATACTGATGAGAGAGCTCACTTCTGGCAAGAATGAGTCCAATGAAGTAACAGGATTTTTTCAGGAAAGACCCAAGAAGGGAAGGCTCCTGGGCATCAACTGGGAAACACTCCAGCCACTGAAATTCTAACAGGCTGGGTGAAGAGCCCTTGGGAAGCAACCATTCTGATTTCCTTCCCATTTTGTGGGAGAGAAGACCGAGGTCTGGAGAAGGCCAAGGCTCTTTAAGCCCCAGGTCAAGGGACACTTCCTCTGGGGAGACTTCCATAATGCTGACCACAACATTTTTCTAACGACCACTTTCAGGGTCTGCTGTCTGCTTCCTCACTGGGTTGCTGGCAGCTTTGAAGAAGGCCTGGGTTGAGGCTGGCAGGCTTCCTCCTTCACTCCAAGAAATATTTTCCTTTGCTAGCCTTTCTTATAAAACAGACTGAAACTTGCCTTTTCTCAACTGCTGTGGTCAGTGTGCTTCTCTAATCTTGTGAGCAGATGATGTGAGGTTGTCCCTGGGACCTTAGAGGATAGACCTTGAGAGCTTCTAAGCATGTCTGTGTGCATCCAGGCCAATGACAAAACCTGTCTCAAAGGAGGTGACTGTGTGCACTGGAGGCAGACTGTCCCACTTGCTACTCACTCTTAGGAGGGGTCTGGGGCACTGGCAGGGAGCACATCCTACGGGGTTCAGAGGCTAGGAGGAACGTTCTGAGGCTCGGTTTGAACACAGCATAAGTGGATGGGGGTCCTCTTCTAAGATAATAACCCCATCAGGGGAGAGACTGAACTCCTCCAGAGCAGGGCCCACGGCTTTCCACATCAGGAGTGGATGCAGCCATCAGCTTCATTTAAATCTTCCCTCGGCTCTGACACCTCCCCAAATCGGTGGTATATACAACCTGTCTCCAGCTGCCTTCTTCAAAGAAGGGCCTTTTCCGGTTCTGAGTGTGGCTGCATTCAGAAAAGGCTCTGGAAGGAACCTCGGGGCACTGCTCTGTGGGCTGTGAAATCATAAGCCTTTTGAGAGCGTTCCTGGATGGCTGGGGTAGGCTGGTTTTCTAGAGAGGCTGCCCGAGCTTGGATTTCCCGGGTGCAATTGCCAACATCTGTCAAGGAGAATTGCTTCCCGAGGCTACCATGCACGGTCCACTACACCTCCACCGCGCCATGCAGCGAGGGCTGGTAGACGCCAAGGCCCGATGACGCCTGTCCGCAGAGTACACTGTTTTACAAAATGGGGCTGTGGCGGCAGCTGTGCCCTTGTCACCACAGGGGGCCCAATGCAGGGACTGGGCCCTCCGCCCCGTGGGCCTGTGGTTTCCCTCAAACTCAGTTCTTTGGTTTCCTTATCAGAGCGTGATGCTTCTGGCCAAAGCAATTCACATATAAGCTTTCAGCTCTTCAAAGCCCTGAGTTCAGTTTGGGAAGGACTTCACCATCTTGGGAAGAATTGGGGTTCAATCCAGGACATGCCGTGGGAGCTGTGTGCCCCCCAGCATCTGTGAGGGTGGGCTTTGATGGGGAGGACAGCCCGAAGCCCCTCGTGAGGCTTTGAGGGGATAGCCATGTCCGCCGACAGCCCCCACAGCCGAGCTCTGGGAAACGTATTCTGGTGACAGGCACCTTTGGAGGTGCCTTCCCAAGGGCCGCCTTGGGCCCAGCTGGCTGGGAAGGCCTGAGCGTGTCCCTCCGGCCTTGGCGTTTAACCTGATTTTTCACCTGAAATGACTGATATAGTTTTCAGGGCCCGGAGGACTCGGAAGGTACGTAAAGCTGAGACATTGCCCAGGTCCACAAATTCAGTTGTGTATCTGTAACAAGGGAAAGTCACACACGAGACAGTGACAACACGCCAGTAGAAGACACACGATGGGGGAAGGGGTGAGGGGAGACAGAGAGAGAGTCACTTGTAGCTGAGATCTGAGAGGCAAATCTGGGCATCTTACCTGGGATAACTGAAATAGTTTTTAGAGCTCTCAGGACTCTGAAAGTTCGAAGAGCCGACAAATTGCCTAGTTTTATATTTTCTGATACATACCTGCAGAATTAAACCACAGTTATTGGGAATTACAAGGCAGCACCTCAGCCTGCCCTCCCCGACCCGCCCAGTCCCTCTCCCCCTCCCACAGGGAGGGCTGCCGACAGCCCAGGGCTCCCTCCGGCTCTCTTCTTCCTCTCTACCTTCCTGACATCGGGCCCTCGGTGAGATGACCTAAGGATGTCCACACAGGAAGCCCCCACACGGGAGGCGACTCTCTCAGTGAGGTGCTCCTGATGGCCGGGTGGCAGAGGAGCCAAGGGGCATTCTGGTCCCAGCTTTGCTCTGCATCTTCTGTCATCTGTGATCAACTCGTGCCTGGTTGCCCCAGTATCTGGTTGAGAGCCTCACACAGGTGTAGTAAGGTCTCTGAAGGCTGAGTCCCCCAACTCAGTCTCATTCTAAGACCTCCGGAGACCTCCAAGGATGGTCCTAGTTCTTCACAGGAGGAGGGACCTCAAGAGTGAGCAGCCCTCTAGGTCTGCTTGGGTTCAAGCGACCCTTGGCAGAGTAAGTGGTCGAGACGTTCCAACCTACAACTGGGACAGTCACCCATCTGTAGTCTTCACAGGCACGGGAGGAAGGAGTTGGTCCCTGGGGAGAAGGGAGCTGCCCAAGCAAGTGTGAGGGTGTGTGTGGATGGGCCACATGACCAGGATGTCTAAGAGCTGGGTGGACAGTGTGTGACCAGGACCATTGGGACAGTGGCAAGTGACTGGTGATATTTAACCAAAGATTTCACATCCAGGGTACATGACATTTAAGCGAAGGCGTCTGATGTTTAATAAAGGACAGTGGACTCAGGATGTCTGGTTTTTAACCAAGTGTGTTGGACCTGGTATCTGAGTGACATCAGACCCAGGATTGCAGACCGATGAAGCTGGACAAGTGCCAAGTGTGCACTGGGGGCACTCACTGCTAGTCAGTCTGGACCTCCAGGACCTTCCATTCCGCGTAGAGTTTCTGAATCTGCTTTCAAGCTGTGGGTATTTGCAGGGAAGGACTTGGTAGGCTATGTCAAGGGACTCAGTATCCTGGAGTCAGCCCGGTCCTACCTTGTCCAGCTCTCTGACTGGGTTGACACCAGATTCCTCTGTGTCTCCTCATGGGGCCCTGTGGACCATGCCTGCTCCCTCCTTACTCACCACACACCTGCAGAGATGAGAAGTCAGCAGACACATTCTCAGAGCTTTTCTTCTGGCTACACCAGATCCTTTTTGTGGTGTGGCTTCCGTTCCTTCCCCTGGACTCACTTCAGCTTGTAAACTTCCGATGGGGAGTAGATGTCACCTCCCTTATTCTGGCCCATATACAACTATTAATTTGGTTCAAGCTCCCTCTCTGCTTTTGTCGGTTATTCCATCCTCTGTGATGACTCAGATTCTCAAACCTCTGTCCCACATTCTTCTTTCAGGCTTTACTTTCCATCTGGATATGGGGTTGCCACAAGACTTTCAGGTTTATCTCCGAACGTTGCTCATGTTGCCATGAGACACAAAGCCATGGGTCCAGCCTGCAGTGTCCCTGGGCCCCATTTCCTGCTGATGGACCAGTAAGTGTGGCCTGGGACAGCAGTCTTTCTACTCAGGACACTGGTTCCAAGAGTGTCTCTTCTGGTCCCAGGGAGTGAGTAGAGCACTGTGCACATCAGAGGGAACCAACGGTCCTTGCTTTTCCCTTCTTGTCCCTTGCAGACCCTGTCTGTCCCCTCGCATCTCCAGGGAAGCCCTGCCTGTCTGAAGCTTGGACTCTGCCTGTCTCTGCCTGTCCCAGGGCAGAACTCGCCTTCCTACATCCTCAGGCTTGCCCTCCATTCATGGTCCGCCTCCTCAGCAGCTAGTACTGAGCACAGAGGAGCCAAGATCCCAGGGTGTGTGCTCCTAACAGGCTTGCAAGGCCAGCTGAGTGGCTGAGAACAGGAGCAGGGCTGGTGGTCACCCATGAAGTCAGGACACATGTGGGAGAGCAATGTTGAGGAGAAGGAAGTCTCAAAGGTAAGATACAGGGCTGGGTGAAGGGTTGGCGTGTCCGTGACCATGGCGTGTCTGTGACATGGAGGCTCCTGCCCTTTTAGCTGATTCGGAGTCTTTGGCCTGGCTGCTTCCCACATGGGGGCCCTAGACACCCCAGTGAGGCCTCTCCTGGGGCTCCAGGATGTGTGGCCGGAGAGACCCTGTATTTGGCAAAGGGCCAGGTTTGGGACTGGCTGGGTTGGGGGTAGAGAGAGCTCTGCCCCTGTGAGGCTGGCAAAACGTTCCTCCAGGCCATTGTACTTCTGCACACCAGCCCCAGGGCAGGGGAAGCCCTTCTGGAAGCCAGAGGAATCTGGAGGAAGGGCAGACCCCCTCCTCCTCCACCCCCATCTTCCTGTGCAGCCCTCCTATTCAATGCAGCCGGAGCCTCCCAGGCTGCTGGGCATAGAGGTACAGCCCACCCTCTCCTCTCTGCCCTCCCTCCTTTCCCCTCCAGGTTCAGTTTCCATAACAACCCCAAGAGGTGGGAGGCTGTGCTAATGGGCAGGTAATGCCCAGCTAGGGAGGGGCCCTGGGAAGAACTCTGGCTGGAGGGTTGCCTGGCAGGCCTCCTGGCAACCCAGACCCTCCTACAGTCTCTATGTTGAGTGGGAGGGGGGATCAGGTGGGAACCTTAGACCTGGCGTGCCTCTTGAGCAAGGGGACCTGTTTTAGTTTCAGCAGGGCTGCTGATTCATTGCACAAATTTGGGCAAGAGGCAGGCTCTCTCGGAGCCTCAGTTCCCCATCTGTAAAATGGGGGAGGGGGAGTTTCATTGAATCAACCACTTCTGCCACCCAAGGCTCCCTCAATTATTTTAGAAGCCCCCGCCCCAACACCTTAAGGAGTCATTTGACCATAGGAGGATGCATTTCACTGCACTACGAGGGCACCACTGTTCTCCGAAGGCAGGGACACCTCAAATCAGAGCTGCCAGGCCAGTCCAGCACACAGCAGATCCCTGACATTCCAGTGGGTCCCTGCGCCCCAGGGGAAGCAAGTGCCGTTTCCCGGAGATGCTCAGGAACTTGGAAATGGTCTGCTGGCCTCTAAGGCTCTGTTCTGCTTTGTCACACCTGGTTCTGGTCCAGAGCAAAGGCAGGCAGGCAGGCCTTGGTGAGGAAAGCACACCTGCTTTGTGATTCCAAGCGGAAGAAGAAGTTCCCTGTGGATTCCCATGGGGACTGAGACAGAGACTCTCTCATGGGATAAGACAGCAGGACTCACTAAGGGCCTGAGGTCATTCAGATCATCTTCCAAAGACCTACAGTTAGGTAAGGGACCCAGGGTCTGGGAGCATCCCTGCGGTGGACACAGTCCTGCTCGGGCTCCAGGATGGGAAGTAGGAAAGACACAGGCAGATGCTGTGTCCTGTTCTGCCACAGCCCCCTTCCTGTGACACCAGGCCCCCCAGTGGCTCAAAGAGCACTTCTCCCCTCCTGTAGGCACTCCAGAGCCTGGGCCTGGCGTAACACTCCTGCCCCCTTCCAAAGTCAGTGCAATGTCCTTCCTCTGTGTGGAGAGGTTTCCTTCTCTCCTCAAGAGTAGGAGCTTCCCTACTCCGTGTTCTCAGCTGATGAACCCACTTCTTACCATGAAGAAAATACGAGTGATCAGAACAGAAATTCTCTTCTTTCATCACCGACTCTCCCAACCCACCTGAAATTCTGCCTTCCCTGCTCTGACGGCCAGAGTTCCATGTGGGCCCTAGATTCCTGGCCCTCAGGCCAGCTCAAGGGCTTTGCTCCTGCAACTCACCCTCCTCCACCATCAGGCCTTCCTCTCCCCTGCACCGCATCTCCTTTACAAAGACCCCTCTAGTGGTGCTCTGCCGTCTTCCCCACGCCCGGCATCCTTGTTTCAGTCCTGTTTACAGCTAACCCCACAAAGTGCATGTCTATACTTGCCCCAGTCTCTTGAGCCCTGTCTAATTAGGTGTCTGTACCCCCATGTCGGGTCAAGGCAATCAGCGGGGTCACGGTCATCTCAGTGGCATCAAGGTCATAGGCGGTGTCACGTCTCGGACTGCCATGGTCTATGCCTTGGATTTCTTCAGCCTTTTCAGGGCATCTTTCAAGGGTAGCCACACTCAACCAGTCCCCAGTCCAGGCTTTTCTCCACCTTCCATAGCGGTGCCCTCCAGACTTCTCGGCTCACCCCTTCTTCTCCGACCTCGAGATGTTGGAGCATCCGAGGTACAGTCCCCAGGCGCCATCCCTTCTCTGGCCACGCTCACTCTAGATGATTCATTCATCTGGTCTCCTGGCTGCCAGTCTCATCTGCACCCTGATGGTTTCTAAATATATATCCCTACCTCGGACCTCTTTCCTGAATTCCAGATTGGAATATCCAGTTGCCTATTCCACATCTCACCCTGGATGCTTTCAGACTTAATGCATTCCAATCTAGTTGCTCAAGTCCCTTCCTCCCTCGGCCAGCTCCTCCTGTCAGCCTCCATGTTAACAAACGGGAACTCTGTTCACCCAACTGCTTAAGCCAAACCCACCTTGGGGTCTCCCGTCAGCCCTACCCTTAAAGTACATTCAGAATCTGACCATGTCCCTCAGCTTCTCTACTTAAACCCCAGTCCCTACCACCATCTCTCTCCTGGCTAGGAAAATAGCCCCTCAGCTGCTGGGCAAACTTATGATACATAGCTCAGGTCTCATCACTCCCTGCCTTTCAACCCCTGATGGCTCTCTTCATGGCCCTCAAGGCCATAGGGCTGTCCCCCACCACCCTGCCTTCTCTCTGGCTACACTCTCCCTTGCTCACTTGGCTCTGCCCAGGCCTAAGTCTACAACGGCTTTGGGCAAGTGGCAGTGTCTCTCGGAGCCTCAGTTTTCCCGCCTGTAAGGCGGTGGGTTGGTGTCAGCTCACAAGCAGAGTACCGAGAAGCAGATGTCCTGATGCATTTTCTAACCAGTGGACTCTCCCTCTCACCGGAAAGCACCCCATCAGCAGGGTCTGGCTGCCCGCTCTCCCCTCTCTTCCCCACAGCATGGCTGAGCTCATAGCCAGGGCTGCTCATGTCCTGGGTGAGGCAGACCTTGTCCGGCATGAATAGGTACATTTAGTGAATCCGAGAATCCTACAAAGCAGGCGCTGAACTGAACCTCCAACACCACCGAGGCCAGCACTATCCTTCCATGAGTCAGGGAAGGATACTGGGCAAAGTACTGGGCCCACCAGCTCCGCTCCCTGCCAGGGTGTGGTGCCCAGGCCCGCACACACATCAGGCTTCCAGAAAGGGTTTGATGGCTGAGCCCAGGCCACAGCTCCCACTCGGGAGGCCCACCCTGATCAGTCGTTGCCTCCAGAACGCAGCTTCTGTTGTGGACACATCCCGAGGGGAATGCCTCAACCCAGTCTCAGCGAGGATCTCTTTCCAGACAAGGACACTGCATGGCAGCAGGCCGGGGATATTCCCATTCACTCTCTGGCAGGCTCCTTGTGGGTCTTTGGCATCTGTTTTGTCATCTGTAAAATGGGGACAAGGGCTCTCCATCCAGGATACCTCACTGGATCATGCCAGTGACCAGGTGCCTTAGAATGTGCCAAAATATGGAGTGCGTGAGTGGAGAGAGCAGAGGTGCTGGTGTGCCCGGCGTGGGCTCCTGGGGATGCCCAGTCACTTCTCCAGGCTCCTTGTCTTTCCTGCTGACTCATTCTTAATCACCTTAGAATCTAGGTCATTGATCACAGTGCTCCAGAGATCTGGGGCTGTAACACTGGTTTCCCACCGTGGAAGGGGTAGAGGATGCTATGCCAGAATCTTAATGGATTCTGAGCCCAGGGCTGCACTGGGCCACCGCTGAGCGAGCGGGCTTGACTGCCATGGCCCACCAGGAGGGGCTGGGGGCCTCCATCCTGTCTTCCTCTTGCCATAGCAGTGAGGCGGCTGCTCCCCAGCCATATGCAGCCCGCAGTGAGGGGGTGAGAAGGCCTGGTGGCGCAGGGCCAGGGAGGACGCCCACGTCCCTGACTGCGGCCTGGCGAGACACAGTACGGCGCAGAGAGCAAGGTACTCACGCCATGACGATCACACTGAAGTCTAGCCAGTTCCACGGGTCCCGGAGGAAGGTGAAAGCATGCAGGCAGAAGCCCCGGGCCAGAATCTTGACAAGAGACTCAAAGGTGTAAATGGCAGTGAAGGTGTACCTGGGAAGAGAGACCCGCAGGGCTTTTCAGGGAGGCTGCAGCCCGCAGGCCAGGTTGGCCAGGTTCCTCATGTGCGTGCCTGAGCCCTAGATAGCTCTGCTCTTAAGTAGCCCTCAGGCCAGACCCTTGGCCATCCCCCCTGGCCTAGCTGGAGGCTTGGTCCAAATGTGGGACTAATTACAGCATCTTTGCTGTAAGTCGATGCCATAACATGATGACTCAGCATTGCTGAGCGCCCACCATGTGCCCCTCTGACCTTTCCATGTTCCCTCTTGTCTTGGTGTAAGAAGACCCTCGACTTCTCTCCTCACTCCAGCCCTGGGGGCCATGTACATGGGCATATGGTGGTCACTGGGTCTACCCTGTAAGGATGCTCAGATCATGTCACTCCCTCATCCTTGCTGGTGGTTCCTCAGCAACTAGTGACAAGAGCATGGTGTATTCTCAACTACCTACAGGTGGGTGGGTACAGCTGTCTCCAGTGCACTGGGGAAGGGGGCTGAGGTTCTAATGCCTGAGGCTGGGTGGGGTGAAGAATCGTGATGCCTAGATGCCGGGACCCTGAGCTGCTTCCTTCATCCCCGCAGTCCTGGGCGAACGCAGAGACCCACAAGGCAAGCCACTTTGGTAAGAGAGGCTGTCCCTGACATTCCGCCAGTTCCCTGAAAACAGGCACCAAGCGCCCCAAGGGGCTATCGGGTCTGTTTGAAACTTAAGGGTACCATACTCTCATTTGAGAAGGATGGACTGGAAGCTGTTTTCTGAAATTGAGCAAATGGTCCCAGGAGGCAGCAGAGGGAGTAGTGAAGTGGGGACACCCCTGGACCATGCCCTACTGGACAAGATATGCCTCCAATTTCCAGCTTCCTGTCCCTCAAAGGGGGACAGTGGTTGTCCCCCAAAGGGGGACAGTGGTTGTCCCCATCCTATGGTGCCGCCCGGAGGGTCAGAGGAGATGTGGTTTACTATTCCACGGCAGCGCCCGGCAGACACTAAGTGCTCGGTAAGTCAGAGCCTTCCTCAGCCAGCTCAGTGCTCTTTAGGGTGGGTCAGGAAGGAATCTCCCACTTGGCCAACCTGGAGAGCTTCCTCCCTTGAGGACATCGCTCAAGGTAAGGAGCCGGTGGGGCCAAGAGTGGCCAGAGAGGGAAGGGGCCAAGCCAAGGACCCTCCAGGTGGGTGAGTCCTGCCGGTGACTTCTGGGGTGACTTTCGGGGCCATGGTATGGGACGGAAAGGGAGGGAGGGAGAGGCCAGCCACAGAGGCCCTGAAGATACTCACTCGACGTACTTGGTCCAGGGTGGAGGGTCGTGCTGGGCCATGAACACGCAGTTGGTCAGGATGGTACACATGATAAGCATACTGAACAACGTGGCGCAGAGGTCAAGGAAAGCTGCGTGCAGTGGGCCGGCGGGCCACTGGCGCCTGAGGGTCCTGCCCTTGCGATTGTCACTGCCATGCCACCGCCTCCATGTACATGGGCATATGGTGGTCACTGGGTGACCCCCCCCCCCACGAGGTGGGGGCTCCAGGGCCCAGGCCCTGCCCACCTCTCCCCTCCTCGGCACTTGCAGCAGGAGCCCTGCCCTGCTCTGAAGTCCCCTCAGGGACCAGAGAGCTGACATGGCACCATTTGCAGAGTTCCACGTAGGGTCCGTCCTGGAGGGCAGGGAGGAAGACCCCCAGAGTAGAGCAGTTTTGACCCACAACCTCGTGGGAGGGAGATGGGATTTGGAAACTGCTCCTCAGGGGCCACTTGCTTGCAGGGAGAGGAAAGCCCTGGCAGTGGGGCTCCCAGTTCTTTCCCCTACTTCCCCCGGAAGGCTCCTTACCTTTGATCTAGGACCTCTCTGAAGGGTTCTGCTGTCCCAACAACCCTGAGGATGCAGGCGACGGCTCCTCATACTGCTACCTGCCCTTTGCACATGCCCCACCTAGTGCTCTCCTCCCCATCCTTCAAGAAACTCCTTAGCAGGTGCACCGCCTCTGAGCAGGGGCACCTGCCCTTGCCCCCTAAGCGGTAATGCCCATCTGTTCCCCATCAGAAGGGGAGCTCTTCAGATGTTGGGTCTTGGGCATCCTTCTGGGCCCCTGACCTTGAACTGAACTGCCCCAGGCCTTGGTTCATCCCTAACTTTCTGGCTACCTTCTCTGCTGCAAATGAAGCCCTGACTGACCTCCTGGCCTCTCTCACCACCACAAGACCTACAGGGAGCAAGGGGGCAGACCCTGGAGCCATGGAGGGACTAGGGCAGGGGACCCCTAAGGGGCCTGAGTCAGAACGGGAAACACTCGGCTGCTCTCTCAAATTCCCTCCCCAGCCCAAGAAGAGAAGCTGGGCTTCCTGCCCCTTGCGGCTGCCCCCAGGCTCATGGCGACGTGGTCCCCGGCCCCAGACCTGTGCAAAGCGGCAGCCCACCTGAGATTCCCTCTGGCTGCCAGGGAGCTGAAGTAATTGAGCCCTAGGGGCCTGCCTCTTTCCTCCCTAGCAGAGCTCCTCCGATTTCTAAGGCCTGGCCCCGCCTCAGGTCTGAGTGCAGTCAGCCAAGCCGGGGTGCAGACTTCTGGGAGAGTGTGGGGCTGCTCCGGCTGGGGAGGGAGGAGAGGTGAGTGAGGCCTCTCAAAGAATGCAGGCATGAGACCTCCACACTTCTAGTCCCCCTTCTAGGGAACTGAGGGAATTAAGAAATAGCCTGCCAAGCCCCACCCCCAGTTTATAATGAATTCTCCAATTTCTCACCTGAGATGAAAGAGGATCAGGCTTTGGGAACCTCCCTCAGTTAAAGCAGATGGCTCCAGGAAGCCCTGATTCCTGGTGGGAGGACACCTCTCGAGGCATGGGGTGTGGCTGGGGGTGGGGGGTGGAGGGAGCCTGCGGGGGGGTGGGGTCCCTCCGCTGGAGAGCTGCCCATCCCTCTGCCTGTGGGCAGGTCTCCCTGGCTAACCCTACTCCCTTCTCCCTCACACATGGCCCATGTTCCTCACACCCAGACTCTGTGCCAAGGCTGTCCTTATTGGGCAGACAGTTAACTTGCCCCTCAACCAGCTTTATTCACTAATCTCCCACCTGATCCACTACTGGGGATCCCAGGTGATTTCTGAAATATGAAAGTAATGACCCTAAGAGTAAATATTTATTGAGCCCTTCCTAGGTGCCAGGCTCTGCTCTCTGTAACCATTAACTAATTCAATTCTCCCAACAACCCTATGTGGGGTCAGTGGAGGGGAGGGACTTTGTCTCCATTTTGGACCTGAGGAGACTGAGGCACAAGGTCAGGCCGGAGATTCCTACAGCCGGTAGAATGGTAGAATAAGAGCCCTCTCTCCTCACCCCGCAGACAACCGCATTCGAATCCTGGACAAGCACAAGTGTTAATTTATATGACAAAAGGGATTTGTGGATGTGATTAAATGACGGGTCTTGAGATGGGATATCACCTTGAATTGTCCGGGCAGGCCCCGTGTCAGCACAGGCTCCTTCTAAGCAAAGGAGGTAGGCAGGACGGTTGGCAGTGGAGCCTTGTCTGTGGGAAGAATCCCACAAGCGGTTGCTGACTTCACACACGGGGCTATCCTAAGCCAAGGAGTCCACACAGCCTCTAGAAACTGGAAAAGACTAGGCCCAGAGTCTCCCCTGGTGCCTCCAGGGAGGAACGCAGCCCCGCCTAAACGCCCTCAAGTGAGACCCTCCTGGACTCTTGACCTCCACAAGTGTATGATGCTACATTTTGTGGTTTTAAACCACTATATTTGTGGTGATTTGTTGAAGGGGCCACAGACTGTCAGTACAAAGCCGGTCAATGGCCTGGCCCTGCTCCGAGCCCCCGCCTCCCAGCGCAGGGCCCCCTACTCTGAGCCCTGTCTCTGCATGAGAACACCAAGGGGTCATCCTCCTGCCTCCAGACAGAAGGTCTGGGGCAAGTCACACTGCCTCATGGGTATTGCTGCCTCATACGTGGTCTCTGTTACCCACAGGGCAGTAAAACCAATGAGTGAAAGGCTTTGTAAAGTGTGTGCACACTGCCACCCTGCCAGGGTGGGGGTTAGGGGATGAAACTGTCATTTTTTTTTTTAAAGATTTTATTTATTTATTTGACAGGCAGAGATTACAAGTAGGCAGAGAGGCAGGCAGAGAGAGAGAGGAGGAAGCAGACTCCCCACTGAGCAGAGAGCCCGATGCGGGGCTCGATCCCAGGACCCTGGGATCATGACCTGAGCCGAAGGCAGAGGCTTAACCCACTGAGCCACTCAGGCGCCCCTGAAACTGTCATTTTTAAGAACAGACCTAAAGAGCATGTGTGCTCGGCCCTGGGTGGGAGACAGGGAGGGAGGAAACAGTTCCAAGATGGGACATTATGAGAAAACGGGCCTGCCTAGGGCTGGGCAGGAGGCTTCCTGGAGGAGGTGTTTAGACAGGCACCCAAGGCTGGACAGGGTTCCTTTAGCAATCCATCAGCCTGCTGGTCACGGTGAAGCAAGCTGGGCTGCCTGGGGAGACCCCTCTCAACAGCTCTCACTAGAGCGAAGAAAAGGCCCCTGGCAGCAGTGGACAGGCTGCCTTGGACCAACAGACGTGGCTGGAGCTCAGGTGAGTTGAACTCTGGCATCAAGACTTAGGGAAGAGCCAGAGAAGACGGCTCGCTCTTTGGAATGCTGCCAGCCACGGTCTGCGTCCCATGGTGGGGAATGACAGGAGCTGCCTGCCTGGGTTCTGGCTGTTTGACCAAAGGCAATGGCTTAGGGGGAGGTGCAGCAAACCCTAGACTGGGAGCTGCTTGACCACTGGAAACCCTGCCTGGCTCTCCCGAACCTGAGGACCACCTTTCCATTATTCTCCATCACTATGTGTGTGTGTTCTCTTCCTGCCTACAGGTGCCTCCAGTCCACGTGACTCTGCTCAGAGCATCCCTGGGTCCCCCATGGAGCCCGGCAGGCAGCCAATACCGGAGAGATGAGTCAAGTGCACTCCATCCCCGGGCACACCTGTTTGCACTGCCTGGCAGTTTCAGGCCAATGACTGAGCTGGCCCCATGTGTGGGCAGAGGCAAAGGCCAGCTCTCTAGGTCTGAGCTCTGCTGAACATCTTCAATCCTGTCATGTCATTGTCCCCAAACACCCACTCCCAGCCTCATGATTAAAATGCCAGCAAGGACTGCCTGCATGGGTGGTGGGGAATGCCTTAAACTTGGCCTGCCTAGACTGCCTGTCTTTGGATCCCAAGAAGTCAACAACAACAACAACAAAACCTCGAGAAAAGAAGGGATGCTGTGGGGGGCATTTTCATCTATGTGTGTCATGCAGTGAACATGCACACACACACACACAAACACACACAAACATGTGGTTTGATTGCCCATTTGAATCTGCTAGAGAAACGTGGGAGGATTTTGTGAACAGACCCTGTGCACCCAGGAAGGCAGAAAGCTTCTCGGCGTGAACGTGATGCCTCTCTGAATGTGACTGCAGCAGAATTGGGAATTCAGTTGGTTTCTTTTATTTAATCCTGGCAGGAACACATTCTGCAGGATTATAACAAAAATACATTGGAAAAAAAATAATTCTACATACCCATATTTACTTTTTAGGCCACTTCCCAGGGATGCTGAACAAGCGTGGCACTCAGAGCAAAGCTGAGCGGAATTACGGGGCACTTGCTAGCAGATTGCTGGGAATGCCTGACTCATTCCTAGTGAGTGGGTTTTCTTCCTTGAGAGCAGGGGCCACCCTCCTGCCCCTTGCTTTGTTCATCTCTGCCTCCTGACCCTTTCCAAAGGGCCGAGCCCCAAAGGGCACCCATGGGTGGCTCAGAGGTATCTGGGTGGATATGAAAACATAAGCCAAGCATGGAACAGAGTTTCAGTTTGGCAGAAATGCTAGATCTCTGCTGCAGGGCAATATGCACATAAAATCCACATAAACACTGCACCCTACACTTAAACGTGGTCACAACAGTGAATTTTATGTTCTGTGTTTTTTTTTTTTTTTCCTCACTACAACAGAAAAGAATGTAAGCAGAGTGCAAGTTCACTACTCAGAACACGAAATCTGTATGCAGATTCACAGTGACTGCTGATGGGCACGAGGCTCCTTTTTGAGGTGATGACATGCTCTGGAATTGGATAGTGGGGATGGTTGTACCACCGTAGGAATATACTAAAATCCACTCAGCTGGACGTCTCAAAACAATATGTTGTATGGTATGTGGATTACATTTCAACTAAGAAAAAAAGAAATACACGAAGAGTTTGTGGATTCCTAGGCTTCACACTGGAGCTTCTGGTCTGGAAAGGGCCAGGAATCCGCATTTTGAATAAACTACCAGGTGAGCCGTAGATGACCCTCAGAGACCCACACCTGGAAACACCTGTCCAGGGAGCTGTGTGCGAGGATCGCCGGGCCCTCGAGAAAATGCAGGTCCTGGGGTGGGGCCTGAGACTCGGCAATTCTTACGAGATCCTCAGGCTGCTGTTGCTACTTGTCTGTGTGCCACACTCTGAATGGCAAGGCTCAAGGGCACAGAGGGGCAGCTCTCAAACCTCATATATCTAGACCCTTCCTCTCCCCACTGCCCCCGAGCCCACTAAGGGGCGCTATTGAGGGCCATCAGAGTGCTTCCAATCCCTGGCAGCTGGAGGATCCAGACAGCCCCTGGGAGCCCACTTCAGGGCCTCAACCATGGCAAGCCACCTCTCTGGGGCAGCTGCCCTGGGGGACACAGGCCAGCTCTGAGGCCTCAGGGTCGGTCGTGCCCTGAATGGGGGTGGGGGTGGTGGCGGGGATGGGGAAGCAGGGGGGACACCAGCAGCATCGCACAGCCTCAGTCACTGCTCAACGGACCCTCTGGCCAGGCTGTGGGCGCCAGTGCTTCCCAACCACCTCCCTGGCCTCATCTGGCCACCCCCACCCAGGGCCCAGCCCAGGGCCCTGCAGGAATCCTGGGGCTGCCGCTGTATCCCTGGAGGCGCCCAGCTGCCAAACAGTGTTGGGTTGGTTAGATACCTGGAGGAGAAGCCCCAGGTGGGAGCCGGAGCATGCTTTCAGGGAGGCCACGCCCTTGGAGTGAGGGGGAGACCAGCTCTGAGCTGGAACGGAGGCCGGCCTTGCCTTCTCCCTCTGCGCTGTCCTCACCAGCCGGCGCCTACCCGCTGGCAGAAATGACAACTATTCTCGTAGCTGTCTTATCAGTCTGAGGGGATGGTACAATTCCCAAGAGGGCAAAGACAGGGTCTTGTTCAGCTCCATGCACCCAGGGTGCCCTGCAAAGTGCTGGGTGTCTCCAAGGAGTTTAGAAACAGTTGCAGAATGGCCCAAAATTAAATCCAGAACTACCCTTGCCTCACAAAGGAAGACACAGCTAGGAAGGGCAGGCTGCTCCCTGAACGGAACCGCGCCCCTCAGTGTCTGTCCACTCTAGAGACCTCTCTGAGGCTGCCACGGCTGTGGCTGTACGTGGGACTTTGCCTGGACACACACATCTAGCGAGCCCTGGGGGAAAGGCAGGAGTGAGCCGGAGGCGGGGAGAGAGGGTCTGCATGCAGAGAACAGATTTGGCACTGAGCTCTTCCAATTAACCCCTGGGGTGAGGATTGGGCACTGGGGCACAGGTGAGTGGAGCCTGGAACGGGCATCCCTCACCCCCGCCTGGCCAGGAAAAGCCCCTGAGCTGTCAGCATCTGTCTCGGTGACTTAGCTCCTCATGGGGCGGCTGTTTTCCTGAAGCCTCCAGCCCTGCTCAGAGGTTAATGGGTCTTTGACTCAGCCTCGGAAAACGTCCATCCAGAGAGGGGATGGAGGGGAGGGCCTTGGGGAGCTCTATCAGGCTAGCCTGCTGCGCCCACGGCTAATCACTCTGCAGAGCCCAGCAGCACTGATTCGATTAATGGCCCAGCCAGCTGCCAGCCAAAGGAAGGCTGCCCAGGCCGGCACCACGAGACACAGATGCCTCTGACTGCATCCGAACACCGGCCTCCCCACCCTCCCCACCGCTGCCTCCCCATCTGTGGGGCCCCCTTTCTGAAGTCCACGGAACAGCAGTGATTGGGTGCTGGCGTCCTGTCCCACATCCCACGCGGCCTGAATGAGGCCCCCTTCGGGCCCAAAGGCCAGTCTGTCCCTTGTCACACTCCCTTCGGGCCCAAAGGCCAGTCTGTCCCTTGTCACACTGCAGCACTCCCAGAGTGTTCCTCCGCAGCCGGCAGCTTTTTTAGGCTGTGGTTTATATAATTTAATGCTAACCAGAGTTCTTTGATAGAACTCTGAAACTGCAAACATTTCGTCAACACTTAATCAAAAAGCAAGTGTTGCCTCCCTAGAAGGGTGCCCACGTGTGAAAAAAACAGACGTCTCTTTACTGGAAAGTGGTTTCTCCTCAGCCCAGCCCTGATGCCCTGTTTGAGGTCCCTGCGCGGGGATGGGGAGGCAGTGGCAGGGGACTTGGGAGCCAAAGCAGAGCCAGGGGACATTGGCAGAACTCTTGTCTTCTGGGATCCTCAATAACCTGGCTGCCAGGGTGCTTCTCTACTGAAACTGGGTTTCCCAAACTTTCACGTGCCCAAGAATCCCCTGGGATGTTGCTGAAATGCAGACGCTTATTTGGCAGGTCCGGTGTGGGGTCCAAGGGCTCTACATTTCCGACCCGCCACTAGGCTATGACCGTGATGCTTGGGTCTTCAGAGACCTGCACCATTCTTAGCCCCAAACACCCTGCCCACTCCGTGTAGGGCCCGGAGGAGACACCCAGCAGGGACTCACTGCAAAGGATATGAATGAACCAGAATCTTCACGGCAGCTCTCCGGACAGGGTGGAAGGGACTGAGGACATACAAGGCATTGGTGGCACTGAACCGGAAGATGGTCTTGCCTTTATTCAGCACGATGAAGGTCTGTGGACAGAGAGCGGCTTTAAGTTGGGGTGGTGGCCCCTAGGCCCCTGTACAAGGAGGATTCTGGGGGGCAGTGGTTGACTCAGAACCCTAGAACCCTTCCTAAGGGTGGAGTGGGAGGAAGAGAGGGACAGAGAAAGGCAGAGGGCATGGAGAGGGCAGGTCAGTGGCCCCTTACGGTGTTGCCTGTGGCTGTAGTGCCTGTGGCTGTAGTGGGATAAGATCAAGTTTAGGGGAATGTCAGGTTGGGTGGGACTTAGTTCAGTTTCAAAATGACAGGCTTTGGCCTTCACCTCGATCCTAATTGTTACTTCCAGCTGTGACCAACCATGACCTAGACCCACCTACCCTGATGGATCCCAGCTTCCAGACTAACTCTGACCCCACCCCAACTTGCATCACTTGAACCAGGTTCAAGGTCTCTTCTCCCACCTCTGCATATAGACTGGGTGGGCTTTCCCTTTACCCACACACTCACACCCACTCCCATCACACAGGAGACAACCACACCTGTCCCCAGGCTCTTGGTCTCTGAAATGCACGGTCACACACACACTCAGGCACCTAGTGATACAGACCCACAGGACTCACACTTGCCCTGGGAGCACTGACCCTGTCTGCCCTCTGGCTTTTTCCCAATAATGAGAGCAACCACCTTCTTCCTCTGTACCTGCCCTGGGCCATGGTTCAAGTATTCTTGATCACAGGGATAGAAAACAGTGTCCCTGACCCAGCCCACCCTTGACTCCATCCTCAAATGCAAACCCGCCTTCCTCCAGCAGCGAGGCCTGGAAGAGTGGGCAACCAGCTGGGGACCAGGCCTCTGTGGGAGCGTCGTGTGCCTGTGGTTTGAGCGGTGAGGCCGGGGCAGGGCACCCAGATGGGGGAATCCAACTCCTGGGTGGAAATCCCTGCTGGGAGGGAGCCCGAGTCACCCTGACTCGTGGACAAAAGCAACTTGGTCTCCCTATACTCAGAAGGACAACAGCAGAACAAGCTCTCTTCCCACCCTTCTGAGATTTCCCTTTCGCCTTCACTGCCCCATTGCCAGCCTGCAAGGCCCAGGAGCTGCTGCTGCGGCCGCCGGCCTGAGCTACCTAGGCACAGCCAGGCCCAGTGAACCCCCTGGGCTACACCTGGGACCACATGCTATGCTCTGGGGTCCAGCTCCAAATCATACACCCTGCAGGATGGCTGGAGTCTGCCCAAGGGGAAAGTCTAACTACAGATGACCCCCATAGCTGGCACTCCCCAAGGAGGCAAGATTTCAACTGTGGCTGCCTGCTCCTTCTCTTCTAACACCAAACATTATCAGGCTGCGTGATTCTGGCTTTTATTCGGGAATAAAATGAAAATGATTAGAATATAGATCCCCAGTGACTCACTCCCCCAAACCCAGGGAGCCCGCCCCAAACGCAGCCCCATATGGAGGCGAGGCCCTCTCCCTGTCTACTGCACTGAGAGGGGAGCTGCAGGAAGGTGTGGGCAGGGAGGTGGGCGGCAGTCACCTTTTGGGTGCTATAAAAGGGGTCCAGGTCCTCCAGGGGCTCCCCGATGAGCTCTCGGGGCGGGTTGCCATAGAGATCTGGCAGCTTTTTGGAGGCCTGCAGGTCCAGCTGGGGCCGGGGAGGCTCCTCCTCGGGCAGCCCTTCTCGGCTCTCCTGTGAGGCGGCCGAGCCTCGGGCTTGCTTCTCCGCCATGCGTTTCTCGATGGCCGCCAGGGACTCCCGGGTAAACCTGCGGAAGCTGCTGGTGCCCCGAGGTAACAGGAAGTCTGCCATCTTCTCATCCTGCTTCTGGGGCCCAGGCAGTCCTCGCGTGGCCTGTGGGGAAGCCAGAGAACACGGGCTGTGCAGGTGGAGGGAAGGACGCAAAGTTTGCAGAGAGGGTCCCGGCCACAGTCCCCAACATCTCCAGAGGCACACCTCGCTGGTGCTGGCCTGGGCAAACCCAGTGTCCTCAAGGCTGCGGGCTCTGTGTGGGGATGCACAGGAGGGTCCCTTTCCCGTCCTAGCGAGCACATTTGATGGCAATTAGTCAAGAGTGGCTGTGTCACTGAAGTCCTTTGTTCTGCCCCACTCAACACAAAAGGGAACACTTGCCCTTGTGGGTTCCTGAACCGAGCCGAATGAAACACTTCCTACAAAGGTGATGACTCTCTCTGGACAAGAAGGGACACTTGCTGGGGCAGGGCTGGGACCTGTCATCTTTTTGTCCCAGGGCCTTGGCAAGGCTGGTCCTGAACAAATGAATGATGGAAGGAATGATGAAGAATGTGCAGGTGAGGGAAGGGTGTGGAAAGGTACCCAGTGCCGTCCCTCCTCTCAAGCTTGTCCCTTCTATGGGAAACCCTGGAGCCCTGTGGAAGGTGATCAGAGGCGTCCTGGGCCAATGCCCAGGCTTCTTTTCTGGGCAGAGGCAGCCCAGGCAGTGGGGCCAAAGGGTGGGAGGGGGGTACTCTGTCTATCTCCCCACAGCACCATGTGCCTGCAGGCAAAGGGTGCCTAGACTTTCCCTGGGGCATGGAGGTGCCAACATCTGGCACCTGCAGGACCACCTGTGTCTGCCGAATCAGACCCAGGCAAATGCCAGGGGGTTTGAAACAGCAGGGGCACAGCTTCAGAGCTGTCATCCAGATGTCAGCACCCCATGTACACAACTGCAGCAATGTCCTGCTGGAGGGCCCCCTGCCCAAATGCCCAGGGCGAGCATTCTTCCCAAGATAGGAAGCTCCAATGGAGCATCTTGGGCTCTTCACACCTCTCCATGTGCTCCCCTCCTCCCAAATCCGAACAAATGAGGGCTGCCCCTGGTGCTGGCCGAACCAGAAAACAGGGACCACCCTCCACAGGGGTGTCCGAGAAGCACACGCATGGGACTCATGCCAGACTGCGAGAATGTGGGCCCCCGTGGCCTCAACCGATCTGGGACCTGGTGTGAACATGCTCTGCCTATGACATGGAGACCAAAGAATGTACTCCTGACTGTCCCAGCAAAACAGGATGTGGTAGGCACAGAAGCTCCGACCGGGACTCCACCGGGAAGGGGGAGGCAGTGTCGCTAATTACCACATCAAACCCAGGAATGGCTGGGCACCAGCTCAAGGGGGCAGGGCGGACACCTGTTGGAGATCTCTGCCAGGACAGAATCCCTTTCCGTCAACCAAAGGCAGGCTTTGCCTTGATCTCACTCCCATGAAATACGTCACCAATGACCCCGGCGATCCGCTGCATCAATCCTTGCACATAGCCAGCAAAGGTCCCAGGCTCCGGGCCCAGGATGGCTGGGAGGCAGGCACCTGGTCAGCTGACAGGTAAACGGTGAGCAAGCATAACACAGCCAGGCCTCCAAAGGGCACCTCTGGTCCCCAGGGAAGGGCAATGAGGCCGGTGTGAAGGGAGGTCAGAGGAGAGGTCCTAGGACCTAGCACTCTAAAAACCACTCCATCCTTCGGGGTCTTGTTCCTCTGTTTCATTCAAGAAAAGTTAAAGGAACACCTTTGATAATAATAGCAGGTGAGGGAGTAGGTTCCCCTGTTATAAAAGCGTGTCCCTGTTCAGCTTCCATCTTTGAGTGAACAAGAAAGGTGTCTGTGACACTCATTGCCGAACGTGAATGGCGATTTTTTTTCCCTAAAGATTTTTATTTATTCATTTGAGAGAGAGAGACAGAGAGAGCACAAGCAAGGGGAGTGGCAGAGGGAGAAGAAGACTCCCCACCAAGCAGGAAGCCCTAGGCGATATGGGGCTCCATCCCAGGACCCTGAGATCATGACCTGAGCCGAAGGCAGATGCCTGACCCACAGAGCCACCCAAGCGCCCCATGAATGGTGATTTTTTTCCTTTGCTGGTAAAAATGTGGGTCATGGTACACTTTCCTTTTTGTACTTTTCTTTAGTGCTTGAATTACTTAGGATGATCTTGTATTATTTTTACAAAAACAAGGGCCTTAGTCCTTACTGAGAAAAGAAAAAAAGAAAAAAAGCCAGCCAGGATGACAATGGCCCTTTCCAGGACAATCCTCTCCACCATCAGCAATCACTATTTAAGTAAATCAGGAAGCCTCCTCTTTGGCTTGGAATTTTTTCCTAAAAATAGTGTTCTCTGTCTCATTGTATCCATCTGTGTCCCATGCCTGCAAGGGTTCTGGGGACACGTGTATGCCCATGGACTTGCAGAGGTTCACCGGTATATACTGTGGGTGTGTGTGTGTGTGTGTAAGGGAGAGAGAGACAGAGACAGAGAATGTGTGTGCACATACAAGCTCACACCTACGTAGCCGTCTGTTCCAGTAAAGGTGTTAAAAAATGTGTATTAAGGGGCGCCTGGGTGGCTCAGTGGGTTAAGCCCCTGCCTTCGGCTCAGGTCATGATCTCAGGGTCCTGGGATCGAGTCCCGCATCGGGCTCTCTGCTCAGCAGAGAGCCTGCTTCCCTCTCTCTCTCTCTCTCTGCCTGCCTCTCCATCTACTTGTGATTTCTCTCTGTCAAATAAATAAATAAAATCTTTAAAAAAAAATGTGTATTAAAATCAATTGATTCACGTAGATTGGCGCACATATTCTAAGTGTGCAGGTGGATGAATTTTCTCAAACTAAACACAGCTGGAAAGAGCACCCAGGTCAAGGAAAAAATTGTCCCCTGTCCCTCACACTTGGATTCCCCTCCAGTCACCAGCTACCTCCCTGGCCAAGGGAGACCACGCTCCCGACTGCTAATGGCAGGGACAGCTTTCCTTGTCTGTGGAGTTTAGGGGTTCCTAAAAGCCTCTTGGACGGGTGGGAAAGATTTCAGCGTAGGAGGAAATGTTCCTTGTTCTTACTAACTTTTAAATGCAACTGAGCACTTCCCTCAATCACGAATACAGGCAGCAAAGTGATCGTGTTAACGGTGCTGGGACCCACAGAACCTGCTGACATTCTCCTGTTCTGTGACCAGTGCCCCTAGGATCTCAGATATCATGAACACTCATTGATACTCCACAATTAAAAGGCTTATCAGACCTGCTGCCAAATCTCATTATTTCACATGTTAATAAAGAAGCACTGACAATGGGGCCTAGATCTGAGGAACGTCTTGTTCCCCGTGGCCTCCAGTAGAGCACCTGAATCCTTGGGACTCTGTGGTTCCTGAAACCAGGTGAGGTTCCCAGCAGCCAGGCAGCCTCAGGTTCCAAAGTAAACCAGTCAAGCGTGTCCTTTGTCTCTGGGCCTGCAGGCAGGACAGATCCTTTTTCTTCCTGTTCTCCCCCTGCCTGCACCTGGTTTTGGCCTTGCTCTTCCTTTAGCAGCTCAGGGCCCATGCCCTGCCTGAGGCTGAGACTGGATGAGCCCTGGCTGCAAGGTTTCTAGTGATGCCCGAGTTGGGGGGCTGGGGTTGGAGGGCCCGAGGACACTCCAGGCTCAGACCCAGCCATCTCCTGCAGGCCTAGGAGGTCAGGCCCCCAGCAATCTGGGGAAAGAACACGTCTCAGTCTTACACAGATCCAATGTGTGGAGAGGCCTGGCCTGATTTGATTCTGAGACTGTTCCTCTAGAAGCAGCACCCCATGACTCCCTTCCCTCGTCCAGGCTAGCTTCTTTGTCCCCATCAGTCCTGTAGATGCTCCCTGGGCTGGAACGTCTTCTTCCAGCTGGCCACCCTGCCCAACCTGGTTGCTCCTGTTCTGTCGGCCTGACTCAAGCTCCAGGGGACCTCAACCCAATCCTGTCCCAAGTTTATCAGTTTCTGGTTACCGGGGGCTTCTCTGTCAAAGTTCTGCTGGCTCCTGAGCCCAGGGAAGCAATCTGTGAAGCTTCCTTTTCAATCTGATCCTTTCCTGCGACACTGGCTACAAGCCCCCCTCCCCCCCCACCAAACATTACACCCTCCAATCCGGATGCTACTGCGCAGGGGCAGACCTTGTCCCCCCAGCTGGGACAATGCTGACCTCATGGCCACTGGCCCCCTCTCTCTTTCCCTCCACTCTGCAGTTCCACCACTCCCTGGCCCAGCCCTTCCCAAACACAGCCCCTGCCCTGTGCGATGGCAGGGCCACCTCAGGCTCTCCTCACGACCCCCTTCTCTAGGATACCTTCTATGTTTGCCCATCCACGCTGATCTCCCTCCTCTGGGCATCCAGCCCTTGCCTGCTTCCTGGCCACAAAGGTTCCCTGATAGTCAGTCCCTGGGTTTGTTTGGGACCAAAGGGTATCGCCTCTCAGGCAGTCTGATTTCACCAAATAGCCCCAAAACCTCTGAGTCGCTGGCTGTACACATGGGTATTACAACAAGGTGGAGATACCATGAGGGAGAGCAGTGACTGTCCGCACCAGACACCGGAGCCCTCTGGACCTGTCTCCGTGTTGTCTCTTCAGCTGGCCTTCCTGAAGGAAGACTTTCCTGAATGTACGGGGCACATAGCTGGGGCTCAATCTGTGGTGGTCACCTTGCCAGGTTGTGGAACACGAAAAGAGTGTAGCTGTGGGTATGGTCCAGGGCCAGGGAGTGACGCTCCGGATTTCTCTGGCTTCAGCACTAAGATTCCTGCATCCTGAGAGGCGATACCCTTTGGTCGGGAACAAACCAGAAAGGTTGGTCACCTGAGGGGTGAAGAGGGGCCTGACTCCAGCCTAGTCCCTCCTTGTGGAGCCTTCCTTCCCATTCCCCTCCCATATCCCAAGGCAGGCACGCTCTGGAATCCTGAGTCACCTCTAGCATTTTGGTCGCCTTGGAATCACAGCCTCTGGAACACAGCATGCAAAGAATATTCTTTGCTATGTAAATTTATGCAAGGCACTCTGTGGAAGCGGTTCCCAGGCTTCCTAGAAAATCTCTGCTGGCTTCCTTGGCTCCTCCCTCCTCCCTCCCGCTCTGGAGACTCAGCTCACCTGTGCCCTTGCCCCATGGCCCTGCCTTCCACGGCTCCTCAGTCCTTCAGCAAGAGGTTCAGGGAGAGCATGTGGGTGCCCATGAGGCCAGGGCTCACTCCCCACAGGTGTCAGTGAGGGCAGGAGGAGTGAATTCATTTCTTCCTTGAGGAGAATGAGTTAAAACTAATTAACACCTCAACTCATAGACTCATTTTATTAATCGAATGATTCAGTAATCAGCACCCGCTGTGTACACGGTCTTACAAATGACTTCATAGAACACTTTTCTTCCCAAGGTAATGGATCTTAAATCAACAGGTGATGATGGGGAGATGAAGATGAGCCATCAGCAAAGAGACTCTGTGGTGGCTTGTGAGGACATTTCCACTCAGCCTTGCCAAGATGGGCCATGAGGAAACGCCCTGGGCCAGAGAACCCAGACCTGTGCCCGGTTCTGCTTCCGCCTTTGGCCTTCCCACTCCTTCTCTGCAGGATATTGTTTCTAAATGGGATAGGGACATGATTCAAGTGCCTGTGGGATCTGGTCCTGTCCACTTATTTCCACGTGTCCTTGGGCAAGTTAACTGATGTGTTTCTGCCTCAGTTTTCCCATCTGTAAAATGGGGGGGTCATAATCGTACCTGCTGCACAGGGCTGTTCTGAGGCTTAGATTATTAATACTTGTACAGGCTCGGCACACAGGAAGTATCTTAAGAATGCCAGTTGCTCTTATTGTGGTTGCTGTGGTCACTACTTTTTTCCTACTAGATCCAACTCAGAGGATCCCTCTTCGAAAGACCTGTCTTGCTGCCTCCTCTGCTTCCCACTCCCAGTCCTCCCTGCCTGGCTGGCCTTCCCTTCTGTGTTCTCAGCACACTTGCATCCCCATACCCACTTCACCACAGGATGCAGTTAACTGACTTCCTTTCACATCTCCCTCTCCCTTCGGCTGTGTCCTGAATTTTCGAACCACAGTCTGGCCCAGTAGAGGTGCCTCTAAAGGCCTGGTGAATGAATGAGTGAATGAATGAATGAATGAATGCCAGATTAACCTTCCTATTGCCCAGCCTGTGAGCTTGGAGATGAACAACACAAAGCCCCCTTTTTCTGGGCCTTGTTTTTCTCAGCCACAAACTGGGTGGGCCAATCCAGCAAGGTTGTAGGCTCATGATGTGTCTGGGACTGCCGGAAGTGCTGCTGTGATCACCTTATTTCATTCTTGCAACAATTCTAGGGAGAGGGTAGGTTAGTATCTGTTTTACACAAAGGGAAATCTGATGCTTCGAGGTTAAGTAAGCAGGCCCCAGTCTGTCTGGTGAAAGCCAGGTCTCACCAAGGCACTTACATTCCCTCCTACTTCTGCTGGCACAGAGGGCTGGGAGGAAGGGGTAAGGTCAATTTGCGACAGGGGCGGGGCATGTCTGTGAACCGCCCCCCCCACCTACAAAATGAGGAGTCCAGCCAAGGCTGGTCCTTCCTCCCTCTCAGCAGCCTGGCTGGCCGACCTGCCTGTGCCCACGCGTGGGTGGCTGCTCCCAGGGAGACCTGGCCGATTTCTGCCAATGGCCAGGGACTCAGCAGTTTCCCCGCTGGAAATGATTCCCCAGCAGTTTTTATCTCCAGCTCTGGCCCTGTTGAACGGCCCTGTCCAAAAGGGTAGCCACCCAGCCCACATGGCTACTGACCACTTGGAATGTGGCTATCCCAGTGGCCATCCAGAGTGGTACAGTCCCCACAAATTTCATTATTAACTTTTAAACACTGATTACAATTTATGCTGGTTAACATTTTGGATGTATGGGGTTAAATGAAATGATACAATTAATCTCACTTGTTTTTTTTTTTTTTTTTTGACTTTTTAAAATGTGGCTACTAGAAAATTTTAAGTTGCATATGTGACTCTCATGGGTAGTTCATGTTCCTCTCTACCAGATGGCATTCCCTCCCTGCTGTTGGGCCCTAAACACTTAGAGTTCCACTGCCTTTGGGCTGGGCCTCAGGCTAGCCCTGGGGGTGGGGGAGGGGAGAGAAGCAGAGGGGGAGGACAGGTCGGGGATGGGTTGAAGGAGAGTTGTCTTCAGCAGCCCAGAAAGTGGCCACCCGGTTTGGGGCAGTGGCTTGTGGGTGGTTGTACTGACTGGACCCACAGGTGGGGATGGGGGTCGGGAGAGGGGGAAGTGGGAGGGGTCAACGGCATCCCTCCAGCCCAGGCAATTATCTGCACAGTCCTGGCTCTCCCAGGGTAACGGCTTGGACAAAGGCTCAGTGGGGGTGCCAGCTGGTTCTTGTGGCCTGTGCATTCAGGTCCTTGCTCCCAGATCAAAGGCACATTGGCAGTCCTTGTGCAGGGCCTCAGCGAACCGGCTCCCTGTAGGCTCCGCTCCTCTGAGGCTGCATAGACATTAACTCTGTCTAGCCCAGAGCCCGAGCTTTGGGGGAGGATGATCCCCCGGGGGCTTTCCTTCTCCAGTCCTGATCCCAGCCCCCAGCAATCTGGGGAAGTCCTGCAGAATCCCCACCCCCATCCCTTCTGGAGGCGAACACGCCCACCCCAGAAGCCGGGGATGCCCTCATTTACATACATTTGCATCTCATTTATTCCAACACTCTGGCTGAAGCCGAGGCTAATTCAGCTGACAAGAAAACCCCACCCGTTTGCTCTGCTTAAGTGATTCCCCAGGCGGAATAAAAAGGGGTCCCTGGGACCAGACCCTTCCCTCTGGAGTGGGAGCTGAGGGGAGAGCTGGAATGGGGTGGGGGCACCTTTGGCTTGAGCCCTGGATTCAGCCAGAGTTCCTGTTTTTTCAAACTCCACCTTCCCCACAGTAAGGATAGGGCCCTTTGGGAGCCTGGAAAGGGCTTGCTCGTCTCAAGTTCCCTGGTATTGCTGGTGCCAGGTCAGGGGAACTACACACACAGCCCAGGTCATTCAGGGCCCCCTGCACAGGGCGCCTGGCATCCGCTTCCTTCCAGGCCTGAGTCTGTCTTGTAAGCCCAATTATTTCTCCATGCACAGGGGTCTGGAACGTTATGTCAGGCACTGAGATGTTACTCACAGCCCAGAGCTGCCTAGGGGTCCAGGGACTCCAGGGTGGGGGCTTGGAGGATCCACTATGTGACCAAAAGAACTCAGAAGTCAGACAGCTGGCTCGGTCAACCAGGGCACTGCTGGCCCAGACTGTGTACCGTCTATAGCCACACACCACACACAACTGGGCCAGAAAGGTGGCCCAGGAAGCACCCGACCAGCACACAGGTGCCTGCGAGATGGCTGGAAATCAGCATCCTAAGTCTCTAGCCCCGTTTCTTCCAACTCATTTTTCTCAACACCTGGGCTAAAAAAAAAATGGTTTCACAGGGGAACTGTACACTGAAGTCATGGCAACCAAAGCATTTATGGAGTACCTACTGTGTGCATTAGGGAGACAGGAGTACCCTAGGGAAGCCTGGGGGCGCTTAGGGTCCCTTAACCCCCAGAGAAAGATAAGCCAATCCATCCACACACAAGATCTATGCCACAAAATTGTTTATGAGACAGAATGGGCACATCTATCTATATGAAAATGCACTGATTTTCAGTGTATAGTTGAATGAGTTTTAACAAATGTATACATACATTCGTGTAACTACCACCTCAGTTAAGCTAGTGAACATTCCCACCGCCCCAGAAAGTTCCCTAGTGTCCCCTTCTGGTCAGCTTTTCTGATTTCCATCATCATAGATGAGTCTGACCTGTTCTAGAACTTCGCATATATAGAAGCACACTGTATGGGCTGTTTGCATCAAATGTTCCTGCTTGACATAGTGCTTCTGAGGCTTTTACACCGCATTTGCCAACTTCCCTTTGCAATGCACTGTGACCACGCGGGACCCAGCTGGGGACAAGTCCTTCGCCTGATCATAAAAGGCGAGGACTGGGAGGGACTCGAAGTCCAGCTATCTCTGGGGACAGCCGCCCCCGGGGGATCCTTAGGGAATATTTTTCTCTCCTTCCCTCAGACATTTCCTGAAACAGAAACTCAGCAATTATACATCTAACCGGCACCCAGCTCAGCAAGTGAGTGGGGGCTTTCCCTGGGTTTCCACTTTTGTTAGCAACTAGCTGTCGCTTTATTTAACTGGCAGTCTGTGCCGCATCCAACCACCACGGGGGTGGAGGTGGTGGCGGCGGGGTTGGCGCTGCAAATGGCTGGCCCCTACCCTGTGCCTTCTTTTCCCTCAAGTCCTGCTGTGGCGGGCCCCCTCTGCCTGCCTGCACCCGCACGCGCAGCTGGGTGTCCTCTGGCTGGGGCAGGGGGAACAGACTCAGGGGCTGGGATTCTTCCCAGGGGTGGGCCCCAAGGCAGGCAGCAGTGCTGGGCAGCAGGAACAGGCACTTTGGCTCAGAGGCGACCTTTGTACCCCTTCCCTGCTACTGGCCCAGATCGATGAGGCTGGGGCTTTGATGGCCACACAGGAAGTATTGATGGGGCTGGGCTGATCCCTCCCATGGTCTGATGTTCCCCCACATCTTAGATGACCCAGCCAGGCCAGCTGGAGGGACGGCTAATGAAACCTGAGGACTGAAATCAGCAGCTCCAGGCAAACCTCTCCCTGCCCTCCATCCCTTTGAACACTGCCTCTGGAGCCAGGCCCTTCCTTTGCCCAGGACTTCGAAGAATCAATACCCGCCAGAAAGGCATTTACCACCCTCTTGATGCCAGGAAGAGCCTTTCTGCTTCTCAAAATCCATTCCCAGAAAGCACGGGGACTGCCTGGGCACAGTGGTCAGGAGGTGGGGGCCTGGGCACCGCGGGTCCCGGGCTTCGCACCACCCGCGTACCCGAGTGACCTTGAGCCTAGAGGCTGACCAGCACTGGTCCCCGGCCTCCAGGGCTGTAAGGAGGGGAGCACACACCCTGGCGATGACAACGGAGGGATCTCCTAGTGGGTGAGGGACCTTCCCGCGCCCACACAGCTGCCACGAGAGCGGCTCCGTCCTTTCGCTTGCTTAACACACTTGTGGGGGCACAACTTCCCACTGCCTCCCTGGAGATTCAGTCAGAAGAAGAAACTGAAGAAGAGAAAGAAAGAACTGAACTCCAGCCGCTGAGCATAAATGCTCTCTTCCCACAACAGGCCCGCGCACACAGTCTGATCTCTTTCCCCTCTCCCAATTCTGGGCATCTGCCACGGCTGGGCTCTAATCCCACCTCCTCCAGATACCCTCCCCTGGCATCTCTGGGCTACAGGGACCTCCACTGGTGTGTGTGTGTGTGTGTGTGTGTGTGTGCATGCACGCAAGCATGCTGAGCTCCCAACTCCTGCCAGCCATCTCCTCTGTCCTGAGCAGCCTTCGCTCTGGCCCCAGGGGTAAACCTACTAGGCCCCAAGGGTCTTTGGTTCCTTTTCTGCCTAACCAGAGTAGTAAACAGAGTGAAGAATAGACAAAGAGAGTCACAGAACTGTCCCACTGGACCCCAGTTTCAATAACCACTAAAGTTTCTGCGGGGCTTGGGGCATGCCAGAACCTTGTCCAGGAAATGAAGTTGGAGGTAGGAAAGCTGTGGGTACCCGGCTCCCCAGCCCATGGCTGTGACTCTTTGGGAACGGGATGAGGGTGATCTGGCAGGGGAGGTGACACAGGTTTCAAAGAGCCCACGAGTCACATGGTGCCAAAGCTGTGCCATCTATGGCACTTGCCCCGGAAAAGTCTACTCCTGGACTCCCTCTCCCATTTGAGGGTCCCTGGCCCCAATAATTGATGTGGGGTCTCTATAAATAGCACCCATTCCATATTGATCATCTTAAAAAGACACGGAATGTTCTAGGCCCACGGAGAGAAGAGTTATGTCTAAAAATAGTTTCATCCCCAGGAACCACTGCCAGCCCCAGGCTGTCATATAAGCTGTGCATAACAAAGGGGCAGTCTGAAGGAGGCAGATGACAGAAAGGGTGGCAGTTGGAAACTGAGGCATGAAACCTCTCCATCTCCACCTCATTTTCTCTGCTCTGGTCACAGAAGCCAACCATGCCTCAGGAGCTTTTCTCTGCCTTAGGGCCTTTGCACCTGCAGTTCCCTCTTTCTAAGACATTCTTTCTCCAGATTTCCTCTGGATAGGTTTTCCCTTGTTTGTTTGTTTGTTTTGTTTTGTTGTTGTTTGTTTGTTTTAGATTTATCTGAGAGAGAGAGAGACCCCATGAATGGGCAGCAGCACAGAAGGAGAGAATCTCAAGCAGATTCACCACCTAGTGTAGAGCCAGGCTTGATCTCATGACCCATGAGATTATGATGGGAAATCATGAGTCACCCACTTAACCAACTTAGCCACCCAGCATCCCTGCTTCTTTCTTGTTATTTAGGTCTCAATTCAATCTCTTCCTTCAAGAGGTCTTTCCTGACCAGCCAGTCTAGGATCACTCCTGTCTGTCCACCACATCATCCTGTTTTACTTCCTTCATAGCCCTGGTCATGATTTAAAATTACCTTCAGTATCTATTTGCTTAGTGGTATCTGGTCTGTCTTTCCCCGATAGTATGTGAACTTCATGAGAGCAGTTACTGAATCTGAGTTGTACACCTTCTAGAATCTTCTGTGGCACCGAGTAGATGCTGAATGTCTTATCTGGGCCCTCCCCCACCACCCCAAGCTGAACTCTGCCTTAGACCAACACTTCAGGTCAGCCTGGGGAGGCAGAAGGCAGTGGGAATCCAGTCCTGGCTTACTCTGTAGCCCCCCCATGCCTGGTCTACTCTCTGCAGCATCCAGTCTCTGTCCACAGCCTGCCCCCTGGCTTCATCCCTTCGCTCTCTGCCTCCTTCATAGAGTTTGCCACAAGATTTCCACCCTATCCCTCTACTCCTGGTTATCTGCTCTTGAGGACCTCAATGTGTCTCCAAACACTGCTTGGAACACTTCTCATCTCAGAGCAAGATCTCCCTCCCCTTCTTGTCCCCCACCCCCAGGAGGAATCACAGTTCCTGCCATCAAAATCCCCCTCTGAGTCACAACTTCAACTCAGACCTCTGGCCCCTCACTGTCAGGAAAAGTATTTGCCCTAAAAGTACCACCCGTGGGTGCACTGCATGGATACACATGCCTAGAGTCCACTCTGGGCTCTCCCTACATACCCCCTTGACTCCACCACTGGCCAGCTCCCTTCTATCTCTTTTCTCCCTCTTAAACCATCAAACTCTTGCAAAGAGCTGTCTACACGTGCTGTCTCCACGTCCTCACCTCCTGCTCACTTCTGAACCCACTCCAAACTGGCTCCTATTCTCACCAATTCATTCACTCATTCATTCATTCATTCATTCATTCATTCAACAACTAACCATCTGTGTTGGGCACCACATTCTGTAGGTGTTAAGGAAGTTTCTGGTGCTCACTGTCACCAGCATCCACACTGTTCCTCAATCTAATGGACACTCCTTTTAAAAGTAGGCATTCTTCTTGAACTATGCCTGAACTTCTCAGAACCATCTTCTTTACGCTCAGCAGAAAGAAAAGAAACAGAAGACTCCCCTTCCTCTGGGACATGCTCTCTCCTTGCTTTCTGTGACACCTCCCACTCCTGGCTTGCCTCCCACCTCTCCGACTGCTCCTTCTCAGCCTCCTTTGCAGACTTCTCCGGCCTCAATTGTTGGAGTGTCTCAGGGATCTGGACCAAAGCTGTTCTCTTGCACTCTCTCCTCCACATCAGGCTCACCTGGGTGCTTTGAAAATTTCTGATGCCCAGGCCTCACCCTGGAGTCAAATGAATTAGAACCTTGAGGGGAGGGAGTGGAGCCTGGGCATAGGTTTTTTTGTTTTGTTTTGTTTTTCAATTTTTATTTTATTTTTTAAAGATTTTATTTATTTATTTGACAGAGAGACAGATCACAAGTAGGCAGAAAGGCAGGCAGAGAGAGAGGGGGAAGCAGGCTCCCCACTGAGCAGAGAGCCCGATGCGAGCCTCGATCCCAGGACCCTGAGATCATGGCCTGAGCCGAAGGCAGAGGCTTTATTCCACTGAGCCACCTAGGCGCTCCATGTTTTTCAATTTTTAAAAGCTGTCCAAGTGATGCTAATGTGGCCAGGCTTGAGGACCACTGGTCTGCAATCTTGCTGGACAATCTAATTTACTGCCATGACTCCCGTGGCCAGCATCTGCAGATGATTCCTAGTTTCCACCTCCAGCCCCGGTCTCCTGCCAAACACTGGACCCTCCCCTCCAACTGACCACTGCATGTTTGGATCTGTCTCTGGAAGTAGTAACGGTTCCACTCAGTACCCCGAAATATCTGTCACTTCTCCTTTGTTCTTTATCAAACTTACCAACCTAAACTTCACTCTTGCAGTGTGGTGGGGTGGTGGTGGAGAATCTCATTTAATGAGAAATCAAAGTCAGGGAGGGAAGAAGTGGCACGTCTCTGAACAGAGAAGAAAGCTGGGATGCCACAGGTTCCACCACCTGTGGTGACCTGACTCTTCCTTTCCTTCAACCGAAGGACTTCTGAGGGCACTCGTGGTCTGTATGGGCAGACCTGACACATTGGCTCAAACCCAAGGCCTGCTACTTAGTAGATGTGTGACAGTGAGCGAGTTAGTTCACCTTGTTGGGACTTCAGTTTCGACACCTGCAGTATTGTCATCAGTAAGGTCCCACCCCCCGGGCTGATGTAAGGATTCCTGAGATGAGCCTTATAAAGTGATTAGTGCCATGCCTGGCTGACAGAAAGCACTCAGTGAATGTTAGCTATTTTTAGTACCATTACTGAGGATAAATTCCCAATTCCTGAGTATAGAGCTCACAAGGGCCCCCGTGACTGTGACCTTGGCTTTAGCTTCTGCTCTTCCCTCCCTCGCACCATGAGACCCAACGGGTCGCTGAACTAACAAGGGTGTTTTTCACAAATCTGCATGGCTCATGCCGGTCCTGATGGCTAGACTGCAACTTCTCCATCTCGAAAACTCCTATTCATCCTTCAAAACCCATGAGGAAGGTTATTTTTGTTAGAGAGATACTCTTGACTCCTCTGGCCAAAAGTAATCATTCCTCTTTCAGGGGGGCAATGGGGTCACACTTCTGATAGTGATACCCTTCCAATAACTTTCCCAAAAGTCAGTGGGAACTACCCTCCTGTGAACAGAACAGAGACTGCCATTGACCACTGCTCCAGGATGTTTGCACGACTCCCTTCTGGAATGGCTTGGGCACTAGCCTCTTCTTCTCCACAACTCCCAGCTGTCTCTGGTGCTTCCCACCACTCCTGTGAGCTTGGTCTTCATGCTGAGTGAGTCAATCCTGGAACTTTTCCAGAAGAGCTTTGATCACCAACCAGGGATGGGCCAAGCACCGCAGAGGCACAGCAGCTGCCCAGGCCACACAGGGCTGAAGGTTTTTTGCCGGCATCCCAGAGCCTGTTTCCTTTCTGCCCAGATCCTCTTTGGTCAGTCCTAGCTCATTTTGGTCCCCAGGAAGTAGTTCTCAAGGAATCTTCATCCTGAGTGGTGCACCAAATCTACTGACTCTCTCTAGATGACCTTGGATAAGTCCTTGACCCACTCCCGGCCTTGGTTTTCTCCTGTCCAATGTAGCACTAATGACAGAATTCGATTAAAAGTTCAGTGGGTCTCATTTCAGCACAGTGTGGGACATTCTAGCATCAAATCTGTGTTCCACGGTCTGGCTGTCCCCTGACTCTCCCCTCCTGATACTCCTGTGACAGCAGCATGGTATGAGCTATCATCCTGTGCCACCCTCCTTCCGCCTTCCAGCTCCATTACCACCCACTCACGTGCACCTGCCCGATTCCAGCTGGGAGGAGTTGAGGGTGAGGAGATGGAGTTGAGGACAGCCACAAGGGCCTGAGCTCCCAGTGGCCTGGGCCTCTGCTACTCTGAGTCCCTCTAGATCATGAGGGGCTTGGTGGGAATCTGCGAGAAGGCTGAGGTGCTGCCGCATGGTGGGGGTCATGTGGTGTGTCTGTCTCCACCCCGTTGTTCAGGCTCACTGAGGAAGGTGACTAGGGTCTCAGTGGGAGGGGGGACGAAATGCCAACCAAAAAGCCTAAGAGGCGGCTCACCCTGCCCTCCTAGGACTGGTCTCAATGCTCTAAGGAGAGAAGATTGACTCCTGCCCCAACGTCAGCCATGGCTTCCTGGCTGATTCATCTGTGCCCTGGCCTCCAACAGGTGTTTGCAAGGCAGGCCTATGGCCAGGGCCTCGTCCCCAGCATTTCCCCCATTACGGCTTTCTGCACCTCCAGCCTCCACAAGGCTAGGTACAACCGTTCCTCCCGTTCCTTCCCATGCCACCAAAGACGATCAAATAACACAGAGGATGAAAGCCACCTCCCTCCCGTCAAGGCGAGTGGATCTGCCCGGGTAAGAGCGAGAGCAAGCAGGGCAGAGAACTCTCTCCAATCCCAGCGCACAGAGATCTCCCTTGCTGAGAGCACAAGGAAGTCTCTCCTCCTTCAAGGCGCTTAGAGACCAGATGCGGCCCCGTTAGGGCGTCAAAGGGCACAGAGATCTCTTCGGGCTCGAAGCTCGCAGAGATAGGACACGTATTTAGATCTCTGCTCCCTCAGGGCGCAGAGATCTTTCCCAGGTCAGGACAGGCAGCGATCCGGTCCCAAAGAAGACACCCCTAGAGGACCAATCAGTGGGGCCCAGAGAAAGGGGGTGATTGGCTCCCTCCCCCATTCCCAGCCCTGCTCGGTCGGCTCCCCGGCTTTCTGGAACCACACTCACTGCGCGCCTAGTCGCCGCTCTGACCTTGGGGTCTCCGGCCTCGGGAATCCGGGTCCCAATCCCAGACCCTCCCCGAGCCTGCGCCAGGGTCGGCCGGGAAGCCGGGGCCGCAGCTCCTCCTCCCCGGGCCCTCGACAGCGCACCGGGAAACCCGGAAGGAAAGGAATGGGGAGGGGGCGCACGGCGATTACAGACGCCCCCCCACACCCCGGGGGGAATCCCTTCCAGCCCGGAGGATCTGCACCCTTTCTTCTCTCCCTCCCGCCTCGGGGGCAGCGATGGGGGAGGGAACTGCCGGGCGCACCCGGGGCAGGGGAGGGGGTGGATAGGGGCCGGAGGCTCCTACCCTCGGGGAGGAAAGTTGGGCGGCGGCAGGCGGAGGGGGCTCCGGCCCGGCCGGTGCTCCCAGGCGCAGGGGCGCTCGCTCACCTGCTGGTCCCCCGGCCCTGGCCCCGGGATGGGCGGCTGAGGTTCCGCGCGGACTCGGCTCGGAGCGGGGCTCGGGGCACTGGGCGCAGGCTCAGCGGCCCCGGGGGCGCGATCCGCGCATCCTACGGGCGCCGCCGCCGTCTCGGCTCCGCCGCTCCGCTCGGGCTCCGGGGCTCGGCGGGCGGGCGCGGGCTCGGGCTGGGGGCGGGGTCGGGGGCGGGCCCCGCCTGGGCTCGGCCTGGGGCTTGGGGCCCCCGGCTGGCTCCGCCCCAGAGCGACGCGCCCCGGACTCCGCACGTGGCGCTCCGCCCGCTCAGAGGGTGAAGCCCTGGGCACCCGCCGGGGCGCACACCCCCAAGCTGACCCGGGGGCGCCCCGCCAAAGACAGCCGCCCACGCGGGCACAGACAGACACACGCAGACGCGGGCACACGCTGGGGTACACACTCACCGACCCAGGGACGCTTCGCCACAGATAGCCACCCACGCGGACACGGACAGGCACGCATCCCGGCACACACGGGAGAATACACGCAGGCATCCTCCCTGACCTGGGGACCCTACATTGGGGAACCAGCCCCCTGGACACGGACAGACCCTGATGCGGGCTCACACAGACACCTATGCTGACATTCCCTGAGGCTGACAGACACACTCGACACACGCACACCTGCGCTGACACACAGACACCCACACGGACATAGGCAGACACATCATTGACACACACACTGAGGCAGACACACTCTGACAAACTCAGTGATACATGACTCAGAGACTCGTATCCCTTGACACAGAGGCACACAGTTACATGGGACCACATTCTGCTGGAGAAACACGGATAGTACACAATTCTGCACAATAGTAGACACTCGCACTCACACAGACCAGAAATAAGGGCACAACCAACAAACACAGAGACACCCACCCTGAAATGGACTCACACACATGCTCACATACATACACCTTGTTGGGACACATACAACCAACACCTTTACACACAGAGAGACGCTCAAACATGTGGATACTGAGACAGACACTGCCTCTCACATAGGGACACATAGACCAGTGGCAAATTATCGCTCATACCCAGGCTGACCCATAGGGAAACATATCCAGGAACACAAGTTTTTAAAACAAAATGGGCTACCAGATTTTCCCCACAGGCCAGTAACATAGTTGGAAGGGACGGTATGCTTTGCCCTGCACAGTGGCCACTGCCCACAGCCGTCTTTACTTTTCTGACACTTTCAAAGCCCCAAGATACAAGAATTGCTCTTGGAGGGCAAAATGGGGGCTGGTATCTCAGAAAGCTCCAAGGTGCTGGATTTGAGATCTCAGAGACTGTGACCTGCCCCTCCACTGGAACTCTGGAGAGGTAACGATGAGTCCATTGTCCCTTTGGGATCTGGGTGTGGGGTTCCAGGTGTCACTGGGGGCCTTACACATACACTGAGGAGCTACCCGTGCTTTCAGGACAGCCAGTCCAGGGTAGGGGAATCGGTGAGAAAGTCGGTCTACAGGAGAGTCTTAAGACACTGGACGCTTTCGGGCCCTGGATTGGGTGGGATGGCTCCTGGCCAGACAGATGAATCATAAAAACAGCACGCTGGCCTCTAGCCCCTTGACGGGCCTCAGGTTGGCCAGCATCTCCCACTAGCGGCCAGAGCGGGAAGTGCAGGCAGTGTCAACTTGGCAGCACCCCCCTCCCCCCCCCCTGTCCCCCCCCCCCCCCCCCCCCGGGCGCGCGGGACCGCCTTCCCCTGAGCTCACACCTCCTTGGTGCGAGGAAAGGGCTGTAGAAGGGGGTCCTCCCGAGGTTTTCCACGACCAGATTCTAGACCCCGGAATGAAGATTAAAACTTACAAATGGACATCGTGCCAAGCAGAAAACCAAGCTAGGACGGAGGCAGCTGGGTCCATGGCATGGGGGCAGGGATCTTTAGAGAGCACCCTCGCTTCAGCAGAGTTGGAGTTCTCATTGTCTTCCTTAGCGTTGGACACTTGGATGTTGCCAGAGGGGTAGGTAGGCTAAGGCGTGACTCTACAGGCACCCCAGATGGAAACGAGGGGAGGGAAGCCCATGAGAAGGAGATGTCAGAGTTCTGACCACGTGGAGATTCAGCTAACCCATCTGCTGGTCTGAGAGAGGCTGCAGGGGGCAGGAAAAGGCTGGAAAGGGCCCCAGACCCCATTTAATTGAAGCAAGAACATGCAGTCAGCAGTCCAGAACAATCAAAGTTTAAGTGAGGGGTTTTTCTTTATCTGCCCCCCCCCCAACTTCCAGTTCAAAGCTGGGTTGAGAACATTGTGTTTGCACATTCATTCCCAATTCCTCTCTTGCATTACTTCCTTTTCTTTACTCCCTTGGTCACCATCATCACTTCACTGTCATTCTCTGGCCCACACAGGCTCCCTCTCTAGGAGAAAAAGCAGGTCTTTAAATACGTACACATCTTTGTAAATTGTATAATATTGTTGTTCGCGCTTATGTGTTTTCTGTTTTTATTGCCCTGGGCTTTTCTTTCTCTGCTGAATCATAACTTTCACATGGAAAAGAGCACAGACCCTAGGCGTTCAGCTCAAGGGTTATCACTAGTTGAAAACCTCTCTATAGCCAGCACACAGATCAAGACACCAAGCACCACCAGCATCCCAGAAGCCTCCTCTGTGACTTCTAACTGTCACAACTGCTTCTCCCCCAGGGTTAACTACTATACTGGCGTACATTGAATTCCCCATGCTAGTTTTGCCTAGTTAATTTAATTTAAGAGAGGGGGAGCACGAACCAGGGGAGGGGCAGAGGGAGAGGGAGAAGCAGACTCCCCGGTGAGCAGGGAACCCAAGGTGGGACTCAATCTCAGGACCCTGGATTCATGACCTGAGTCAAAGGCAGACGCATAACTGAGCCACCCTGGCACCCGAGTTTTGCCTAGATTTGATACTTTCAAAAATGGAATCTTTGAGTAGAAACTCTTGTATCTGGCTTCTTTTGAACAACTTTAAGTTTGTGAGACCCATCCATATTGCTATTTGTTCTCATTGCTTTTCGGAATTTCATCGTGTGAATATACCACAATTTATTTCCCCATTGGAGTGCAGATGGGTGTCCGGTAGTTTCTAATGTGGGGTTCCCATATATAGCACTGCTATGAGCATTCTAGTGTATGAATTTTGGGGAGTGTATGTATGCATTTCTGAGAGAGAGTTGCTGGGGGAGAGTGTTTTTGCTTTTAGTAGACACTGCCAAAGAGTTTTTCAAAGTGGTTCTACCAATATATACTTCATCAGCTGTGACTGTATGAGAGTTCTGGTTTATCCTCCAGCATCCTCCAGTATTTGGTATTTTTATCTTTTTCATTTTAGCCACTGGAGTGGGTGTGCAGAGGTTTTACATTGTGGTTTTAATTGGCATTTCCCTGATGACTAATGAAATTGGGCACTTTTTCATGGTTTATTGGCCATTTGTGTATATGTGCTTTTCATTTATATAAATGGCTATTGTTCTAACTTCCATTCTTTTTCTTGTGTTTCTCCCCTAACACTCTGCTTTGGAGCTCTAGCCACATTTCGGTGTGGGCAGTCAGTTCTTTGCTTCTGACAGCTGCCGTGTGTTCTCTGTTAGGCACCCACCACGCTTTATTTATCCGTTCCCCTAGAGAGGGACGACAGGTAGGGTAGGAGATGTTAATTGGTGGAAAAAGCGGTAACTAGCTCGTGTTTCTCTTGTTTTCGCTCTGCTCGTGCCTGGGGTCCCAAGAGGTAAAGAAGCAAGCTGATCTGGGGTCAGCTTGCTTGGACGCTCAGGACTAGGCATCTTGGAAGGCGGAAGTACAGGTTGGAGGCTGAAAGCAGGAGGCCTGGTGGAACGCTTACACAGAAGCCAGGAAGACCCAGAAAGGTGTCTCCCTGTCCTCCCAGCCAGGTGCTGGTCCCCCTCCCCCATCAGTGGCTAACTATCTCTGACTCTGGGAAGGGGCATCTTGTAGGAGTGAGGGGCTTTATCGAGAGTAGTGGGATCTAGTGGGACCCTGGTTCCCTATCCCTGCTAGATGCTGGACCTCTGGCAAAGGATGGGGGAATTCCACACTGAGAAAATGACCAGCTGAGAGAAAAGACCTTGGATCCTGGGCACCCAACTGTCCTCCCTCTAAAGCCTCCCTATCAAGGAGTGCCGCTTGCTCCACATTCATCCCCACACTTTTTCCTTGCCTGGTTCTCTCAGGGAGGCTGTACGGACTAAGTACCTGCCTTCTCATGTCCCCTGTGCCCAGTGCCAGCCACATGACTGGACACTGGCCACGAGTCCTAAGCACAGTTTGCCTGGGGTGGGATGGTTTCTGGGAGAGCATGTGCTTTCTTGATAAAAGGACTGGAGCAGCTAGAAGAGCTTTCTTCCCCTTCTTCCTGCCTTGAACGAGACCATCATGCGGGGAGATGACATAATCATTGCACAAACATGGAGGTAAGGCCAGGAGATTTGCAGATGTTGGCCGCCAAGGACAGTCAACTGTAAGCCAGCACCTTCATGCTTCTCTTCCACTCTACGTGTGACTGAATGAGACTGCCTCTTTGAAGTTGGAACCAGATTGTGTCTGCTGGGGAGGGATCTGGAAGCCCAGGTGCTCTCAATACAGGCTGTTGCCCAGCCTCCTTGTTTTTAGCTGCACCCCTCCTCCTCATTTCCAAAGGTATCCCCAGTGCCCGGGCCTGTGCCAGAGTCCCAGAAACTTGCTAGAACTTCAAGGGGGAACGAGAGTGTCCTTTGTTTTCCTTTGGCACCTCTCCCTCTGTGAGCACTTTGAGCTCAGCCTTCCAGTGCTGCCAAGTCATTTGCTGCTCCAACTTCCATGAAGTCCTGGTTGACACCACTGTTTCTTCCTCTTCCACGTTTTTTTGTTTTTGTGATGTTTATGCCTTTTTAAATGATTGCGTTGCCATTTTCATGACAGTGCAAGAGGTATTTCACTCCACTGTATTTTGAAGGCAGTCTTCCATTTCAGTTCCCACCCCAGATGATTGTAAGGAGTGATCAGGTTACCCCTGTGTGTTGCTGGGGCTCCCCTCAGAAGAGATTTTGCTTTATTCTGGAGCTCGAGCAGTTGAGACCTTCTATCTTAGGAGGGGCAGAGAAAAAGAGAAATGTATTCATTGTCAAGGACATGTTTCCATGGGGATGGTGACCTGATCCCTCCTATTCCTAAATGATGAACAGGCTACCTTTTTCATCTGAAGGACAGTTGCCAGGTGGGATATACTGTCTCCCACATGTACACTCTGCTCTAATCTGTCTCTCTCTCTCTCTCTCTCTCTCTCTCACACACACACACACACACACACACACACACACACACAAGCATGTATGCACCCCTTGCTGCTGTAGACTCCCCATTAGCCCAAATGATGCTGGGTCTAGAAATGAGGAAGAGCTGCCCCTTCCTCAAGTCACGCGACTGCCATCTGCTGGAGAGTTGAGAGAAAATAGATAAAAATCTGATGTCTAGCAAGGTGCATCGCGCCCTAGGATAGTATGAAGCCCAAGTGTATGGGGCAGCCTGCTCCTACCACTGCCTGTCCCACCTTCTCCCTGCAAAATGATGCCCCTCTCCCATCAGCAGTTCTGGCCATTATAGGGATCTTGAGAGCCGGGCTTGGAGGGCCTGAAGTTTATTTTAAACAGATTATTACTGTCCATGTGACCTTGGATGAGACACAAAACCTTTCTGGACCTTACTTTACTCATATATAAATGGAGTAACTGTATACCTACCCACCTCATTGAGTTTTTGATAGGATCAAGTGAAATAACATCTGGAAAACTGTTTGAGAAATGGAATGCTTTGTGGGTGAAATTGATACTTGTATTAACGAAAGCCCTTTTGCCCTTTGCCTTAGGTTGGGTTCCCTAGGAACAGACTCTGAGGTGGAGACTTGCATTCAAGGGGCTTATAGGGATGCTCTCGGAAACCACATCTGTAGGGTGTGAGGGAAGCAGGGTTGGGCAGAGGGAGGAGTTACCGGCAATGGTCTCAGCTAAGCCAACAGGAGACCCTGGAGCTGGATAACCCTCTTGGAGTCTTCCCAAAAATTGAGACCAGAGGAGAGGGAGCAAGCTTCACTGCCTATACTTTACCCAGTCATGGTGTTGGGTTGCTCCCGCCGAGCCTCTGTAACCTTGGGTGAAGCAGCTCCCTTGAGGCAAGGGCGACATCAGGAAAGGACACAGCTGTGAGCTTTCAGTAGTCACATTGCTGGCAGCTGGAGGGACAATGGGAGCTCTACCCAAGAGGGGTTGTGTGGAGCTCGCCACATTCCCCTACCCTGGGTTGTATATGTCCAGGAGTGTGTTGTTCTTGGTGGCTATGACATGGCAGGAGTAAGGAAAGAGCCAGCGACGGATGCGACGGATTTTGCACAATGGGTACACACCCAGGCTCCTGTGGCTGGGGCACGGTCTCCTTGGCACTCTCCCTTTCACTCAGCTGGTCTTTCTGACAGCCTTACCTGCATGAAGCATATCCCAGAGAAGTATTCCAAGTCCACATAAGGCAACCTGATCCCCCATGTCCCATCACATTCTGTGGGGAACATGGTGGTCCCTCTGAGTTCTGCCTCCTTCAAAACGGCGACATGTTTGTCCTGTGTGCTGTCATGGTTCCCATCAGTGCAGTGGTGGAGTGGAGGAACATAGGAGAGATTCAGAGGTGGCTGACAGGATCCTGGCCCCTGAATGCAGCCCATAGATGTAGTTTCTTTTCAAGGGGCAGGTACAGTGTGTGAAACAGTTTATACTGCTGTGAATGTCTTTCGCTGGGACATACACTCTCCAGTTCTTTTTGGTTCCCACCATTTCTTGTTGTATTAGGTTTATTAACATTCCCTGCATGGCTCTGCGGGCATTTGAGGCTTTCTTTCCTGGAGGAGGGCCAAGCAGCCCCACAAGGACTCTGGAGCACCCAGGATGGTCACATGAACTAGGGTCAGCAGTAGGTAGATGGTGACGGGATGGCTGGGAAATCTGGGCTTGGGCAGGCTGTGGGCTGTGATGAGCAAGCAGGTCAGGGGCAGGGATGGAATCATACCCCAGGGTATGATGCTGGTTAGAGAGGACCTGGTGAACTATGCTCAGAGCTGGACAGGATCACCAGATAGGCACTGTGCTTGGCCACTGATTCTCTATCACACCTTATTTTTATATGCTGAAGAAGCATTTTTATTGATATACATAATATGGATGAATCTCAGATGTGTGATATTAGGTGAAGGAAGCCAGCATCAAAAGGTTACATATACTCTATGATTCCATTTATATGATATTCTGGAGAAGGAAAAATGAAAGGAACAGTGACTGCTAGGTGGCTGGGTGTGGAGGGAGTGTGGGCTTGCATACAAAGGGATAGCATGAGGGAGAGAAGGTTTCAGGATGATGGAATGTTCTGTCTTTTGACCGTGGTGTGACTCCGCATTTGTCAACACTCAGAGCAGTACACCAAAAAGCATGAATTTGCCTGCGTGTAAATGAAAATATAAATAAACTAAAAATTTAAAAATAAAAATGAAGACATCCTTACCGTTTTGAACAGAAGTGGTACTTCCTTCAGGAATGCGTGAGTGAGTGTGTGTGAGTGGAGGAGAAACAGGTATGTGTGATTTTTGAAGAGACGGTGGTCAGAGCCACTGTTCTGAGCCCCAGATTGCTGGAGCAGGCGCAGGGCTTCAGGAATTCTACCTTTACTGCTCTGTATATGAGCTTGAACTAGAGGCTCTGGTTGCCCAGAAACAGGGGTCGTGGACTTTGAAGCAAAATACCGTGTTTTTTGTGTGTGTGTGTGTGGTTGTTGTTTTGTTTGTTTCTTTTTGGTTCTATTTTTGGTCACGTTTCATTTTATGGTGGTGGTGTTTTTCTAGTCAGATATTTCCTCTCTGTAGTGGTAGAGAAGAGGTGGGGGAGGCTGCAGGTGAGTCCCTAGCGCACTTAGGGAACCTCTGAGCCTCCCTAGCACCTGCTCTACCCCAGCATCCACAACATCCTAAAAATACAAAATGTTGTGTTAACAGGAAGAGGACAGGATGCGGAGGGGGGTCAGCCACTCCAATGGATTCAATCCCTAGTGCTGTGCAGAACAACAGCCAGACTCCTCTGGGCCTCACTTTCCCTATCTCTAAGAGAAAAGCCTGGGGAAGGAAGAAAGACCCTAGGTCCGCAGGCACCGAGGAGGGACTCTGCCTGGGACTTCTGTCCTCATTTCTGCCCTGGGTGGTGTGGGTCCAGGGTGGCCCTTGCCAGCATAAGGCCTACCTCACATCGTCCTCACGCTCTCAAGAGAAGTGGATGTACAAAGGTGCCAGACCTGACAAGAGAATTCAGAAGACTTTGTAGGAGAATTGGTTTTTTCACTGGAAGTCAGTGCTTCAAGCCAGAAAATGCTCATAACTGGCAGCAACGTACAAAAGCTGCCTCTTGTCTGTAAGCGTATCAAGAGGCAGGGGCTGGAGTGCAAGCTTCTCGAGTGAGCGCTGACAGGAGAGCAGAAGAGCTGCCTCCCACTCTTACAGGCTCAGAGCATCCTGGCTGCCAGGGCTGAGACAGCGAGCACTCCAGCCCCTCACCTTTCGTGGTGGGAGCCAGGCCCAGGACGAGCAGTGATCTGACAAGGGCCTGTAAAGGGCTGTGGCCACTGCTGGGGTTCCTGGGGGAGGGCTTCGGGACGTGGTACCCCAGATGTGCATTGCAGGAGCGTGACCTTCCTCTGGACTCATCTGTTGATGGAGGCAGCCTTGTAATTTCTGAGGGTTGTAAAGACAGGATCCCTATGGCCACCCCATTCTAGGAGAGCAATGCTGGGGACCAGATCAGTCACACTTCCCAGGGGGCTTGGCTTCAGGCTGGGCTGACACAGGGGCCACACTCTCATCTATCAGCAGACCTTCAGAGGGGAAGAGAAGGGTGAACACTGGCTTGGCTTTTGTCTTTTCAGAATTTCATATTGAATGGCTCTCACATGTCCCCAGGGTCCAGACCTCAGCAGGAATCTCTTCAATTTATAAACCCAGGCCCGAGCTGCCAGCTGGGAAGCCCTTCCCCAGCAGATAAGCATCTAGTAGGCATGCCTTCTATGGTTGTATCCAGGCCTCTGGGGGTAGAGAGCAGGGAGCTGCTTTCCATCTGCCTCCTGGCTCACATGCCCAGTCCATACCTGTTGGTCCACAATGAGGAGCAAAAAAGATCCTTTTGGTGGTTCCTGATGCCATCTGATCCCTGCTGTGATGGATGTAGTGGGTCAGGCACTTGGCTTCCTTGTTAGCCTCCTCCTGGTGTACCTTTCTCTACCCAAGCCAGAAACTAGATTTCCTAGAGTCTTTTGCAGATTGAACTCTGGATTTGAATTTAGACGTGCTCTAGGAAATTTGAATAGCAGAAACCATCTTCCTAATGCTTTGGTTGTTACTACATGGTCAAGGAGATGTTGGGCTTTTCTCTGTCATTATTCCAGTGACATGTGACTTGATTTGTGGGTAGGAAGAGGCAACATGTAGCAGTCACTGTGGCTCCCTGGTCATAGTGGATTAAAATGGCTGCAGATTCTTTGCACAACCCCATCAAGGGATAAGTATGCTTTCCTTCCTCTGAAGTCTGGGTTGTCCTGTGACTTGCTTTGACCAATAGAATGTAGCAGAAGTGATGCTTTGTAACTTCAAGGGGCTGCACCTGAAGAGCTCTGAGCTTCTGTTTTCTTCCTTTTGGAACCCTCTCTTGGACATCAGCACTATGGAAAAAGTCTGACTATCATGCTGTGAGGAAGCCCAAGATTGCCAGGTGGTAAGATACAGTCTGCATGAAGGAGGACCAAGATGCCATGATGTGGATAAAGCCTTCTTGGGTCTTCCAGTTCCTCTGACCACCAGCTGAATGTAGCTGGGCGAATGACCCCAGCCCTTGGCACATGTTGCAAACCACCTAGCTAAGCCCTGTCCAGATTCCCGATCCTCAAACTTATGAGCAAATTAAATGGTCATTGTTTTAAGCCCATGATGTTTTGGGCAAGGGAGTTACATATCAGTAGATAACTCAAACGTTGATCCTTGGATCACATTTTGTAATGAGTTCTCTTTTCTAAACTGGAATGCAATTTACATAGAATAAAATTTAAAGTGCACAATTTAAATAATTTTTACATGTGTATACATGAAAGTACTGCCACAGTTAAATAGTGAACATATCCGTTACCTTTAAAAGTTTCTTTGTGGCCCTTTGCCATCCTTTCTTGCTGATCCTTTCTACACCCAACCTCTCTCACCAGGTAACTACTGATCTGTTGTTGTCACTGTAGATTAATTTGCATTTTTCTAGAGGTTTATTCAAAAAAAGAGGTCCATGCCATACTATTTTTTTTTGGGGGGGGGGGTCTGGCTCCTGTAAGCACAATTATTTTGAAATCCACCCATGTTGTTTTATATATCAATATCTCATTCCTTTTTATTGCTGAGTAGTATTCCACTGTATGGTGGTATTATGGTCTGTTTATCCTGTTGATGGACAATTTGGTTTGTCTCTGGTTTTTAGCTTTCATAAAGTTGCTATGAACATTTGGTACAAGTCTTTGTATAAATATATGCTTTTTTCTTAAGTAAAAATATCTAGGAGTAAAATGGCTGGATCATATGGTAGATGTATACTTAAGTTTTTAACAAATTATCAAACAGTTTTCTAAAGTGGTTGTACATTTTACTTTCCCACCAGCACTGTATGATAGTTCCACTTCTTCCACATACTTCCCAACATGTGGTCTGGTTAGTTTTTTTTTAAATTTCAACTCTGTATGTATGGTATACCATTGTAGTTTTAATTTGTATTTCCCTAATGACTAATGATGTGGAGCATCCTTTTGTGTGCTTACTTGCTATCCTTAAACCTTTTTTTTGGTGAAGTGTCTGTTCAATTCTTTTGCCAATTTTTTGTATTAGTTTGCTATTTGTTTATTATTTAATGTTGAGATTTAAAAAAATATGTTCTGGATCCGAGTCCTTTATTAGTTTTCTACTTTGCAGACATTTTCTTCCAGTGGTGGATTGTCCTTTCATTTTCTTAAATGTCTTTTTCAGTATAGAAACTTTACATTTTAATGATGTATAATTTATTTATTTTCTCTCTCTCTTTCTCTCTCTCTATATGTATATGTATATGTGTATGCTTTTTTGTGTTGTATCTAAGAAATCTTTGCCTAGTCTGAGGTTGAAAAATATTTCCTCTAGATTTTCTTCTAGGAATTTTGTAGGGCTTATAGTTCACTTAGACTTAATCTTCATATATGATGCAAAGTACGGATTGAGGTTCTTTTTCTTTGCATATGAATGTCCAATTGTTCCAGCACTGTTTGTTTAAAAAACCATTCTTTCTTCATTGAATTGCTATGGATCTATTTTTGGGCTCTCTATTCTGTTCCATTAATCCACACGTGTCTCCTGTTATCAGTACTATACTTTTTAATTACTAATGATTTATAGTAAATGAATTGGTAATGAGAACTTTCCAACTTTTTCTTTTTTTTTTTTCTTTCTTTTTTTTTTTTTTAAGATTTTATTTATTCATCAGAGAGAGAGAGGGAGAGAGCGAGCACAGGCAGACGGAATGGCAGGCAGAGGTAGAGGGAGAAGCAGGCTCCCTGCCGAGCAAGGAGCCCGATGTGGGACGCTGTGATCATGACCTGAGCCGAAGGCAGCTGCTTAACCAACTGAGCCACCCAGGCGTCCCTCTTTTTTTTTTCTTGAAAAGTATTTTGGTTATTCTAGTTTCTTTGCCTCATATAAATTTTGGAACAAGCTTGTTCGTTCTCACAAAAAATTATGCTGAGGTTGATTGAGAATGTGCTGAATCTACAGATCAGTCTGGGGGAGAATTAACATCTTAGAAATACTGAGTCTTTTAATTCATGAACAATTCAATTCATGAATATTTATTTATTTCTTCTTTGATTTCTTACATTGTGTTTTTAGTTTTTAATTTACATCTCCTGTACACATTATTTTGTGATATTTATTCCAAGTATTTGATGTTGGTGCTATTGTAAATTATTTTAAAATTTCAATTTATATTTCACCTTGAAGGAAATATCTCAACAGCTTCAGATCCTTTGGAAATTTTTACTGAAGTTATATGTCCTTTCCTTTTAATGGAGTTTATCTTGCATCCTCTGGTTCACATCTGTCTTGCTAAGGTGACTCCAGCTGATCAGATCTAATCAGCATAATATCAAGAATGAAATATGTTGGGGTGCCTGGGTGGCTCAGTCTGTTAAACGTCTGCCTTTATATAGCTCAGGTCATGATCCCAGGGTCCTGGGGTCAAGCCCCACATTGGGCTCCCTGCTCAGTGGAGAGCCTGCTTTTCCCTCTCTCTCTGCCTGTCACTCTGCCTGCTTGTGCTCTCTGTCTCTGTCAAATAAATAAAGAAAATATTTATAAAAAGACTGAAGTATGCTATTGTGTAGAATGTCAATATGATGAAGATTTCTGCAAACTGTATCATTGCAGAGAACAGGCAAATTTATCAGCCCTGTGGCAAAACTGTGCAATAGTATTGTTAGCCATACCAGGTGAAAGCAAATTGCTTTTTGGCAATCTTTACAAATTGATATGGAGGACAAAGTATTTGCAAGGTTAGTAACTACATATGGGGGCCAAGGGCCGTGTTGATTTAGTGCTGTAAAGCTACTATATGTGAAACAGCAATTGCCATTAAAACCACCTCCTCATTAGGTTTACAATAATCCACAGTAATTCTCTAAGATCCATTTGCCTCCTGCACAGGACAAACTAGTAAGTTAAATGGAATGTGATAGGTATCATTACTTCTGCATCTTTAAAGTCTTTGTTGGTGGCACCAGTCTTTTAAATTCCCTCAGGGGTGTGATACTGCTTTTGGTTCACTCTCTGGACAAAGACAACAAGTTCAAGGAGCTTTCTATTATGATAGCCTTTACACTGTATGTTGAAGATCCAATGTGGGGATTTTGCCTGTTGTCAACTATGCCATTCCAACTGTCAGGGGTCAACAAACTTTTTTTTTTTTTTTGTAAAGTACCAGATACTAAATATTTGTGGGACAGATATTTGTCTCCTCCTCCTTCTCAATACTTTAAAAATGTAACCAACAAATTGGACAACCTCGAAGAAATGGATAAATTCCTAGAAACATATAACCTTCCAAAACGGAATCAGGAAGAAACAGAAACATTGAACAGACCAATTACTAGCAATGAGATTGCATCAGTAATTGAAAAAACTCCCAACAAACAGAAGTCCAGAATCAGATGCTTTCATAGGCAAATTCTATAAAACATTTAAAGAAGACTTGATACCTATTCTTCTGAAACTATTCCAAAAACATAGAAGAGGAAGAAAACCTTCCAAATTCAGCCTGTGAGGCCAATATTATCTTGATACCAAAATTGGATAAAGACAGTACAAAAAGTAAAGAAAAGAAAACTATAGGCCAATATCTTTATATAGTTGCAAAAATCCTTAACAAAATATTAGCAAACTGAATCCAATGGTACATTAAGAAAATCATTCACTACAATTGAATGGGATTTATTTTAGGGATTTAAAATAAAAAGAAAAAATAAGAACCTTTCTTAGCTTGCAGGCTATGTCAAGAAATCCCCCCAAACCAAAGAACAAATAAAACAAGCAAAACAAAATGAAATTCCAACAACAACAATAACAACAACAGAACAAAAAGAAGGAAAAGGCAAAAGGCCAGATTTGGCCCACAGGCCATAATTTGCTAATCTCTGGTCTAGACAAGTGCTGTCCAATAAACTTCCAGTGATAGTGGAAATTTAAATTTAAACAGCTGCATGTGGCTAGTAGTGACTACATTGAACTACACAGATCTATGTTCAGTAACTAGAGCATGGGTCAGTGAATCTACAGAATCAATTATGATTTGACCTTGACACTATTCATCACCTGACTCTCATAAAACCCCACTTTGACTGGTAGACCATAGAGGCATTTTGTGTCCCCTCAAATTAGTGTCGATTCCCGAGTCAGTGTTTTGTAACCTTTGAAAGGTCTGTATATTTCCCTTTTCCCAGTGCACAATTACTATAGTAATTGGTTACAGATCACTTTGAGAAAAGCCTGGTAGAAGATTTACAGTATATACTTAACAGGAGCTCTGCAATACCACTCTTCAAGGAGAATTTGTCTTCCTTTCAAGTGAAGGGATCTTAGCCTGTGAAGTTGTTAAGGAGGAGAGGTTTGACTCTTAAATGTAGTGACTCAAGTTATGTTTCTGGCCACTGGATCTGGAGTTTCTCCTGTTAAGTAGATCAAGTGAATTTTAGTAGGCTTCCCATTTATTTCATTCCCATCAATTAGCCATCCTCAATGATTGCTATGTTGCAAATTATTTTGGTTACCTCTTTTCCTTTGCTACCTATTATAGTAAAAGTACACTTCCTTATCTTTTAATTAAGGCAGTTACACATTGCCTTTTGGCCTCTGCTACTCTGGAATTCCATCATCCCACTGAAATCAAGGCTCCCAGGTCACTGACAGCATATACCATCATGATACCTGATTGCAGAGGACAGACAGTGCAGAGCTTCTCAAAGATGCTGGTTTCTGGCCTACCCCCCCTGCCATTAGTGTGTTTTTCAGTGCCTTGGAGAAAGGAAGGGTCTTTGACTATTTTGAGAGTTAGGTTGGAAAGGGCTGATATGCAGTTATGCATGATAAATCTACTCTACATTTCATGCTAGGGAACTTTCTAATATTGTGTTAGGGAAGTCCTGTTATCTCAACTTTATTAAATGTAGGCCACCATCGACTCCAAGTGGTACAGGTTGAGCATTCTTCTCCTTTTGCCAGGCTGTCAGGTAGAAGGTGGTGGTTGTGGTGGTGGTGGTGGCAGTCTAATCAGCGGTTGGGCTGAGTTTGAAGCTTTCTCCTATTGGCTTTAGGTCTTCCTTTTATGTTGCCCTTCTCAGGGAGTCAATTTCCTGCCACTCTCAGTTGTATTCCAGTTATTCTTATAGGACACTTGTTAGCATGGTGGTGGACAACAGGGAGGTAAACATCCTTTGATGTATTGATTTAGCCTCAGTTTTGGGAGGGTATGTGAACCTGGATCTTGGGAATGTATCCTTCAAAATTATTCATGCCTCTCAATACAATCCTGGTTCTCCCACATATTCCTGTCCCCCCTTGCCCCTGTAGAGGTTTTTTTTGTGTTTGTTTTGTCTCCCAGATGTAGTGGGTTTCCACCATGCTCTCAGGCTCATGTTTTGTCCTTCCCATTGTAGAATAATGGGATAGAATATAGAATAATTCTAATTCTAATAATGGGATAGAATATGTAGAATAATAATCTTTGTTTTTAAGAAGGGATTAGGGAGCACTGGTCTGGGTAGAGTTTTGGCTGTGAATGCTATTCCTCTTCCCTGCCAGCACTAGGGATGGACCTTTATCAAGCTTCTTCCTAATCTTCCTTGTGAAAGTCGGGTGGAATTCGGGAGAAAAGGGATGCAAGAGGGTGTGAACTCCACTATTTCTGGGCCCCTGCAAGAACTTTACACTCTCAAGCTTCTCACTGGCTTATATGGCATTTCAAGGATCTGTCTCTGTTCAACAAATGCTCAGGTCTTGTTCTTCCCTACAGAGCCTGTCTCAATTCAGATATTAGTTGTTGCCCTTTGAACTCCATTCTCTCAGTTGCCTGCTAAAACAGAAACAGAATTATGATGCCTACTCTCACTGCTACTGATCAACATCCCTCAGGAGGCCCTCAGTGCAATAAGAGAAGAAAGGAAATGGAGGCTGAAGCGTTGAAAGGAAGACACAAAACATTTACTAACAAAAGTCATGACTGTCTACAAGGAAAATCTAAGAGAATGTGCAAACATAGCACCAAAAAGAGTTCAAAAAGTTTCCAGATACAAGATCAACATTTGAAAATCAATAGCATTCCTCTCCAATAGCAAAAATCATGGGAGGTACTCATAAAAGGTAAAATGTACCTTTCTGCTATCATCTGAATATTTGTGTCCTCCTAAAATTCTTATGCTGAAATCCTGATCCTTAAGGTGATGGAAATAGGAGGTGGGGTCTTTGGGAGGTGGCTAGCCTCATGAGCAGGATCAGAGCACTTACAAAAGGGACCCCAAGGAGTTCCCTAGCCCCTTCCTCCATGTGAGAATACAAAGAGAAATCTGAAATCCAGAAGACCCTCACCCAACCAGGCTGGCACCCTGGTCTTGCACTTCCAGCTTCCAGAAACTAAATTTTTGTGGCTCATAAGTCCTACTTCAATGGTATTTTGTTATAGCAGCCTGAATGAACTAAGATATTTTCATAATAGCAACACAGTATTTCCTAGGAATAAATACAATAAAAACTGGCAAGTATTTTATGAAAATTACTCTCAGATGTTATTGAAGGACATAAAGATCTGAATAAGTAGCTGTATTTTGATATTGGATTAGAAGACTGAATATTTTCAAGATGTCATTTTCTTTCCTAATAATCTTTGAATTCACTGTATTTTCAATAAATATTCCAGCAGGTGATTTTATGAAACAAATAATAATTCAAAAATTCATTTAGAAAATGAAAAGGCCAGGACAGTAATAAAATTCTGAGTAAGACCAGGGAAGGGAGACTGCTTGCCAGAGTTACTACAGTAATTTATATAGTGTAAATAGTAATTTACATAGTGTGTTGCAAGGACAAGGATAGAGAAGTAGGTTAGTGGGATTGCACAGAGTGCCCATAAACAGATCCAAGCATATGTAGGAGCTTGATACTATATATTTCAGGGGTGGTATTTTAGATCACTTAGGGAGTGAGTGGCTCCCCAAAAATGATATTGGAACAAATAATAAGTAATATAGAAAAATACCGAATTCTGTGCAGAGATAATCTATTTTCAAAGTAATCAAATTTTCAGTTGTGTACACTGCCACTGTATCAGTCAAGGTCCTGTTAGGAGACAGAAACCATACTAGTTATTCACATAAGGAAAATACCATTATGAATTAGTAAAAAGTGCTTAGCTACTAAAAGAAGTAAAGAAGACTTTAATGGATCTAAAAGTAGCAGATGTGACACATTGCTATGTCCTATGGACAGAGGACAAATTTTCTACCATAATAGTGGGAAAAAAATCATTAGGAGAACGCTACCCCCACGGCTATTTAAAGATGATAATGGCTCCCACAGGAACACACAGCCTATGGATGGTAGAGGAGTTTACCACAGAGTGTGGGTTTGGAGCTTGTCTTCAGAATTGGTCACCATTGGCTGAGACTGTGGGTAGGCCAGACCTGACTTGTAGAAGTGATTTAATGGATGGTGTGCCATTGCCCAGGGTGCAGCCAGAGCTGGTCTTCTTTTTCTTCTTCTTTTTCACCTCCCCCACCCTCCTCCTCCTTCTTCCTTGACATTTAAAAAAATATTTTATTTATCTATTTGACAGAGAGAGAGCGAGAGAGCGAGAGAGAGCACACTAGCACAAGCAGGGGGAGGAGCAACAGAGGGAGAGATAGAAGCAGACTCCCCGCTGAGCAGAGAGCCTGACGTGGGGCTCTATCCCAGGACCCTGGGATCATGACCTGAAGGCAGAGTCTTTAACCCACTGAGCCATCCAGGTACCCCTAAAATCTTTTTTTTTTTTTATAAAAATCATTAAAAATAAACAGTAGCTAACATGTATGGTGAAGGCTTATTCTTTGCAAGTGATTGTTTTGAACTTCTTTTTAGTTATTACATATTTATGGTCGAAACAATCCTCTGAAGTCTGTGCCATTGCTATCTGCGTATTGTCAAGGAGGAAATGAAGGCACAGACAGGGTATGCCATTTGCTTATAGTCACAGGCCTAGTAAGTAGTAGAAGTGGGAGTTGAACCTTGGCTATCATGAGCCAGAGGCCATATACGTGACCACTGTATTATGCTGCTCTTAATTAATTTCTAAATAGACTAGAAAGAGAAAAGATAGTCTGGGAGAAAATGTTCTCAGTGTAGATAATGACTTTATATCTGGAATACATAAAGAATCTCACAAATTTAGAAGACAACGTAAGAGACAAGCGGACAAAAAATACAAAGAGGCAGTACATAAAAGAGGAGGTCTAAATGGTAAATTTTTTTTAAAAAAGGGATTATGTTGTGCTCGCTTTGGCAGCACATACACTAAAAAAGGGATTATGTTTATATCTTCCAGAAAATGAAAGAGGAGAGAACATTTCCCAATTCATTTTATGAAGCTAGTACTACTCTTATATCAAAGCCAAAGACCATACCAAGAAAGAGAAAAGGGACCAATATCTTTTATGAGCTTAGATGAAAAATCATCAAAAAATTAATAAATGTAACCCAGCAATGTATGAAAATTATTATGCACCATTGCCAAGTGTGATTTATTCCAGGTATTCAAAGCTGGTTGGAAAATAATTTGAATCTTTGAAAATAAATTAATGTGATCACCATACCAACAGGCATTAAAAAAGAAAAATGTTATGATCATATCAACTGATGCAGAAGAAAGCATTTGACAAAATCTAACACCTATTTATGATAAAAACTCTCAGCAGGTTAGGAATAGAGGGGAACTTCCTCAACTTGATAAAGAACGTCTACCGAAAAACCTACAGCTAACATATTTAATAGCAAAAGACCAAATGCTTTTTCCTCTAAGATTAAGAATGAGGCACGAATATCCGTTCTTACCACACTTTTCAACATAATACTTAGGAAGTTCTAGCCAGTACAATAAGGCAATAAAACAAAACCCAAAAAACAAAAAAGCATGCAGAGTAGAAAAAAATTAAACTGTCCCTATTTGTAAGTGACATGATTTCTAGTAGGAAATCTCAAGGAATCTACAAAAACAAACTTCCAGAACTAATCAATGAGTTAAATAAGATGTCAGGATGCAATATCAATCAATACACAAATTTCAGTTAGATTTCTATACACTAACAATGAACACATGGAGACTGAAATTAAAACCCTAATATCATTATAATTACTCCAAAGAAAATGAAATACTCAGGTATAGCTAAAACAAAACACATAGGATCTAGATCTTGAAAATTACAAAATGGTAGATAAAAGAAATTCAAGAAGATCTAAATGAAGAGACATACCTTATTCATTTTTAAGACTCAATAGGGTAAAGATATCAATTTTGCCCAAATTAATCTATAAATTTAGTGCAATTCCTATAAAAAAACTCAGTAATGGCTTTTATAGACATTGAAAAACTTATTGTAAATTTTATATGGAAAGGCCCAGGACCTGGAATAGCTAAAATAACTTTGAAAAAAAGAGTGAGGACATTACTCTACTTGATACTAAGTCTTACAACACTGTTACAGTGATCCAGACAGTGTAGCAATGGTGGAGGGATCAACATACCAATCAACAAAATGGAACAGAGAATTCAGAAATAGACCCACACAAATATGTCCAAATGATTTTTGACAAAGTTACAAAAACAATTTTTTTTTTAAAGATTTTATTTATTAATTTGACAGAGAGAAATCACAAGTAGACGGAGAGGCAGCCAGAGAGAGAGAGAGGGAAGCAGGCTCCCTGCTGAGCAGAGAGCCCGATGCGGGACTCGATCCCAGGACCCTGAGATCATGACCTGAGCCGAAGGCAGTGGCTTAACCCACTGAGCCACCCAGGCGCCCTACAAAAACAATTTAATGGAGAAAGGATAGACTTTTAAACAAATGGTTTTGGGGCAGTTAGACCTCTGTGAGCAAAAATGTGAACCTAAGCCACATACACACAAAACCTCAAAATAGATCACACACATGTAAAAGTAGATCTAAAAACTTTAGAAAAATATGTCAGATTTCAGGTCTGAGATTTTGACACCAAACATATGATCCATAAGAGGAAAACTTGACCCATTGTATCTCCTCAAAATTTAAAACTATTGCAGCCCCAAAGACCCTGTTAAGAGGATGAAAAGACAAGTTATAGTCAGGGAGAAAATATTTGCAAACCACATATCTGGCAAAGGATGACTACCTAGAATATATATAGTATTACCAAATCTCAACACAGAAACATTGAATAATACAAAAAAAAAAAAACCCCAAAAAAGGAAAAATGAACATAGGACATGAATAAACATTTTACTGAAGAAGATTTACAGATGGCAAATAAAGACATAAAAAGATGTTCAATGTCATTAATCATTAAAGAAATCCAAATTAAAATCATGGGAAGATATCATTATATATCCATTCCAATGGCTAAGATACAAAATAGTGGTAACACCAAATGCTGATGAGAATGTGGAGGACTTGGGTCACTCAGACATTGCTGGTAGGAATGTAAAATTCTGGTCGCTCTGGAAAATAGTAATTTCTTACAAAAGTAAACTTGCATTTGTATCATCCAGTAATGGCACTTATATTTGGTCCACTTGGGTTTCTAAAACAAAATATCACAGACTGGGTGACTTATGAACAAAGACATGTATTTCTCACAGTTCTGGGGGCTGGGAAGTCCAAGATCAAGGGCATGGCAGATGTGCTATCTGGTGAGGCCCTCTTCCTGGTTCACAGATGGCTGTCTTCACAATGTGTCCTCATGTGGTGGAAAGGGCAAGAGAAATCTCTGGGATGTCTTATGTAAGGGCACTAATGCTATTCACAGGGGTTCTACCCTCATGACCTAACACATCCTGAAGGCGCTACTTACAAACACCATCATAATGGGGATTAAATTTCAACAAGGGGGAGGGGACACAAGCATTCAGTCTATAGAAGCACTCTAGGACATTTATCCTAAAGAAATGAAAGTGTGTATTATACAAAAACTTGCACATGAAGGTTCATAGCAAGTTTCTTTCTTTCTTTCTTTTTATTTATTTATTTATTTATTTTAAATTTTTTTTAAAGATTTTATTTATCAGAGAGAGAGAGAGAGAGAGAGAAAGCACAGGCAGACAGAATGGCAGGCAGAGGCAGAGGGAGAAGCAGGCTCCCTGCGGAGCAAGGAGCCCGATGTGGGACTCGATCCCAAGATGCTGGGATCATGACCTGAGCCGAAGGCAGCTGCTTAACCAACTGAGCCACCCAGGCGTCCCATATTTATTTATTTTTTTAAAGAGAGAGAATGCATGTGTACTAGCCTGGGGTGAGGGGAGGGGGAGGGGAAAGGGAGAAAGAGAGACAGAATACCAAGCAGGCTCCACACCCAGTGCAGAGTCTGATTTAAGGCTCAATTTCATCACCCTGAGATCATAACCTGAGGTGAAATCAGAAGTCAGACGCTTAAAGAACTGAGCCACCCAGGCACCCGCATAGCAGCTTTATTCTTAATAGCTGAATACTGGAAACAACCCAGATGTCTTTCGATGAGTAAATGGTTCAACAAATTGTGATACATCCCTACCATGGCATCTGACTCATCAATCAAAAAGAATAAACTATTGATAAACCCAATGATTTGGAAGGATCTCAATGGAATTATGCTGAGTAAAGAAAACCAATTACATGTTAATTAGACTACATATTGCATGCTTCTATTTAGTAACATTATCAAGATGGCATAATTGTAGAGAGAGAGAATGGATTAGCGGTTGCCAGAGTTTGGCGTGGGATAGAGAGGGTGACTGTACTGTTAAGGGGAACACAGGAAATCTTTGTAATGAATTTGTCCTGTGCCTTCTCTGTGGCTGTCATATGAATCACTGTAAGTGATAAAATTGCATAGAACAAAATACACACACCCAAATGAAGGCTTGAAAAATTGGTGAAATCTGGATAAAGTTTGTGGAGCCTATCAGTGTAAATTTCCTGGTCATGGTATTATACTATAGTTGTGAAAGGCTTTTCCATTGGGTGAAATGGGATGAGGAACATATGGGATTTCTCTGAATTATTTCTTACAACTGCATGTGAATAAACAGTTATCTCAAAATAAGAATTTTTTTTTTTAATGATTTAACAGAGAAAGACAACTATCATATGATCTCCCTGAAATGAGGAAGTGGAGATACAACGTGGGCAGTTGGAGGATAGGAAAAGAATAAATGAAACCAGATGAGATCGGGAGGGAGACAAAACATAAGAGACTCTTAATGTCATAAAACAAACCAGGGGGCCGGGGGGAGGGCGGTAGGGAGAGGGTGGTTGGGTTATGGACATTGGGGAGGGTATGTGCTATGGTGAGTGCTGTGAAGTGTGTAAACCTGGGGATTCACAGACCTGTACCCCTGGGGCTAATAATACATTATATGTTTATAAAAAAAATAAAAACAAATAAATAAAATTAAAAAAATTAAAAAATGATTTGAAAAAGTTGGACTGTAAAGATGTTTTAGGAATAATTTATTAGTTTTGCATATATACTCATTTCTTTAAAATTCCAGTATAATTAACATACAGTGTTATATTAGTTTTTGGTGTACCAAAGTTTTACTTACATACTCTTTTTCATGTATTCATAGAAGTGATATATAATACATATCTAAAGAAATATAGGGGTACCTGTGTGACTCAGTTGGCTAAGCAACTGACTCTTGATCTCAGCTCAGGTTTTGATCTCAGGATTGTGAGATCAAACTCTGCTTTGGGTTCCATGTAGTGTGTAGAGACTACTTGAAAAAAAATCTAAAAGAGCTATTTCAACAGGTACAAAATACAAATTCTAAATGATAAGAAAAAATAGGAACCAGTAAAGTATGATTAAAATATCAATGATGGGGCACCTGGGTAGCTCAGTCGGTTAAGCCGCTGCCTTTGGTTCTGGTCATGATCTCAGGGTCCTGAGACTGAGCCCCATGTGGGGCTCCCTGCTCAGTTGGGAGCCTGCTTCTCTCTCCCCTTCCCATTCCTGCCCTCTCTCTTACTATCTCTCTCTCTGTCAAATAAAGAAAATCTTTAAAAAAAAAGGTACAATTAAAAAAAATCAATGATTTATTATTTCACCATATTAATACAAATTAAAATTTCTGACATCCAAAGTGTGGATGATGATGTGAATAAGGAAGAAATTTCTACACTACTGGTAGAATTTGCTTTGAGCACTTTGAGTATATACAACCCTTGAGGGGTATATACCCTAAAGAAATTTTTGCATATATGCACAAACAATTGTATATAAGATTGTTCAGAGCAGCATTCTTTGTAACACCAAAAATCTGAAACAATGTGAATGTTCACCAATTGGAAATGGTTTATTTAGGCTCTGGTATATTCATAAGATGAAAAATAACTAACAGTTAAAATGAATGATAAGTTCAAAAAATAATGAGATGTAGAAAATCACATGAAATGTCACTTACACATATTTTACAAAATTACCTGATATTGTATCTTATTCATTAAATTTTATGTAATATAAATATAAAAACCCAGCAAAAATATAGGTGCTCTAAATCTCTGAAAATAGTTGCTTCTGAGAAGTGAGGAAGACGAGATTGGGAAGAGGTACAAGGGACACCTCAACTCATCTTTAATGTCTGAATTGTTTTAAGAATAAAGGAAGAGATCTGAAGTAATGGGATTGCTGAACAGTTACAGTGCTCCAAGCAGAGATCTGACTTATTGATTCCATCCTTGATTATTCACAATACTATGAGCTGGATGCAACTACTAGCCATTTTTGCAGAGAGGAAGGTGAGACAGGAGAGGTTAGATAACTCACTGGAAGTCCCATGTGGGCATATCTGGATTTGATTTCAGGAGGGTTCGCCCCAGAGTCCTGTCCTTAACTACTGAAGGACTGGCGTTTGTTATTCAGAGAGGTGGGTAAATGGGCGGTTGTCTGTGGAATTGTTCATTGTGCTTTTCTCTATATCTTAAAATTAGAATAAGAATTAGAAATAAAGAAATCAACTGTCATATGGTTTCACTTATTTGTGGAGCATAACAAATAACATGGAGGACTTGGGGAGATGGAGAGGAGAAGGGAGTTGAGGGAAATTGGAAGGAGAGGTGAACCATGAGAGACTATGGACTCTGAAAAACAATCTGAGGGTTTTGAAAGGGTGGGGAGTGGTGGGAGGTTGGGGGAGCCGGGTGGTGGGTATTATGGAGGGCATGTGTTGCGTGGAGTACTGGGTGTGGTGCATAAACAATGAATTCTGTTATGCTGAAAAGAAATAAAAAAAATAAATAAAGAAATCAAACAAGGCAAACAAACAAACAAGAGTGAAGTGAGCAGACAGCGAATCTAGACCATTCTTTAGCCAATTTGCTGTGACGGCGTGCAGGGAGATGGATCAGGAGGAAGATGTGTGGACAAGGGAGAGGGAGCATATTTTTTTTTTTAAAGATTTAACTTATTTATTTGGCAGACAGAGATCACAAGTAGGCGGGGTGGGGGGAGAGGGCTCCCTGCTGAGCAGAGAGCCCGATGTGGGGCTCGATTCCAGAACTCTGGGATCATGACCTGAGCCAAAGGCAGAGGCTTTAAGCCACTGAGCTACCCAGTCGCCCCATGTTTTAAGATGGGATATAGAACATCCCATCTGGAAGGCGGATCGGAAAGACAACATTGATGATAAAGGAGAATAGTAACCATAGTGGGGATGAGGGTATAATGTGATCAGGGCACAGAATGACCCTGGAGATGAAACTCTTTTTTTCCATTTTAAGAGCAGGGAATTCAGAGAATACGCTCATACAGCCACGCAGATTCATCTACTTGCTAGTGGGAGAATACCTGATAACTTTATTCTTTCAATGAAGTGTTACAGGATGTTCAATTGGAAGTGTTGATTGAGACTCCAGAACTGACATGCCGAAGTAAGGTGTTAGACCACGATGCCACTTTTTGAAAAAATAGTTATATGACTCTTAAACCCCACCACATTGAGGGTTGAAGAGGTAAGGCTGTCAAGATGAGAGTAGAAGGGGTGGCTCAGTGGGTTAAACCTCTGCCTTCGACTCAGGTCACGATCCCAGGGTCCTGGGATTGAGCCCCACATCGGGTTCTCTGCTCAGTGGGGAGATGGCTTCCCTCTCTCTCTGCCTGCCTCTCTGCCTACTTGTGATTTCTGTCTGTCAAATAAATAAATAAAATCTTAAAAAAAAAAAAAAAAGAGTTTCCTTCTCTAAAAAAAAAAAAAAAAGAAAGAAAAAAAAGAAAGTAGAAGGATTTCTGAGGATGATTCTTTGATGGGGATATGGCATGTACCAAGACAATGTATAGAGACCAATGCCCTGGAGAGGTGTTTTGTGGGGTACTTGTCTTTTATCTGAATCTTGTGAGAAGGTCCATTTTGAGAGTTATGTGTGTGGGAGATGTAGTGGCTAGTGTTTGATTCCTGCTTGGGACATTAAAAAACTAAAGATGTTAAACAGCTGCCTCTGCTGGCAGAGAGGCTGAAGGAGTTGTGATAGACATACCCTGCCAGAATTTGTTCAGGTAAAGGACCTTGTGTGTTCCCATGCATCAAATGTGAGTTACCAGAGAGAGAGAAGAGAGATCATCTAGTAGCAGGGCCTCTAAGCAGACAGAATCTGGAGGTGGACCCTCAGGGTTTCTCAGGGCTGTGGAAAGAAGTGAGTGGGCAGATCATCTGGAGAAGAGCATATTACTCCAGACAAAGGAACTATAGCTGAGAGATCTCCAGGAATGAGAGCTTTTAGATGAACTTATAAAAGCCTCCTCCCCGCCCCCAAATGGTCTTTAAACATTGCCCAGGCTCAGAAAGAAGAGAATTTTCTACTTCCCTTGTCTCTCCAATCCCAAGCCCTGTAAGAGTTAAAAAGAGCATCTATGAGAGAGGGGAAGGCAAGTGAGTGGACCCCTTTCCCAGGCAGTGGGCAGCTTATAGCAGCAGACCTCAACCTGAGGGTGGGGAGTAGTCAGAACTCTGAATGAAGTTGGGAGCCCTGGCTGTTACAGGCGACCAAGGTTCTAAATATCAAATCAACTGTGTTTTTGGACTTAAAGTAATCAATGGACTTTTTATTACATGAAAGTAATCAGAAAAGTTATGGGACAATCCAAGATTTTGTTCTGAAGTGTGGCAATTTCCATTCTGAATAAAATTTAAGGGAAGGTTAATGACACAAATGAAGTTGCATCACTGAATAAAGATGAAAGAGTTAGGGGCATAGACTGAGAATTAAGTGGGAGAATAAGGCAGGGGTTAGGAGGGTTGGAGATTTGAGGAAAGAGAAAGAGGCACAAAAATATCATTTTGGCGGGAAGGAAAATGAACTTTCTAAGGAAATGCATTGGGATCATTGTACAATATTTAGAACCCATCTAAAGTTTGTGGTCATGAAATTGAAGTGAGACCAGCAACTGTTTGGAGCAGGAGTAGAGAATGTAGCAATTTGGGTTTAACTGGAGCAGTTCAAAGTTTTACAAGATGTGTAAGATGCAGGGAGAAGGTGACAAAAATGTGAAAGTGTTTGCAAACATGTGAATACAAAGCTAGACCATGACATCAAAGCAGGTAAGAGGTAGCATCTGGGTGGCTCAGTCAGTTAAGTGTCCAACTTTTGGTTTTGGTTCAGGTCATGATCTCAGGGTTGTGAGATGGATCTGCCTGCTTGAGACTTTTTCCCCTCTCTTTCCCACCTCCTCTGCTACTCCCTCTGCTCTCTCTCTAAAAATAAATAAAATCTTAAAGAAACAACAACAAAGTGGGACAGGAGAGGATAAGAGTGATGGAAAGTCACTTAAGACAGCACTGAAAGACTTGTTTCAACGAGAATAATAAGTTAAGTGTACTGGGGAGGGAAAAGTTGGCAAAATTAGGAGATTGGTGTTGCAATGGGTGATGGCAAAGTTCAGAATATGATCACCTGAGAGAATGATGAACATGGAGTGGAGGATATCATCACTGGGCCTGAGAAACCTGTGTACTGGATGAATCACTCTGGAACTGAGGATAAGAACAGAGTTGGGAACAGCAAGTCAGAGGCCATGGCATTGATGTATGGTGAAGAATAACCTCAAACTTACTGCCAGTGATACTCCAGAGTTCAGTGGATAGATCAAAAGCACTGGTCATTAAGGCCAGGATTAGGATGAGGCAAAAAAGGTGCCAGGGCGCAAAATATAAAGAGGCACTCACTCTTGGGTTAATGCAAGTGCAAGATCAGCCCTTGAGAATGAACTCTTCCCTAAATTTAGTGCTCAGAGCACCTTGCTTGCCTCATTCTAGTCCCAGCCTGGTAAATGTTACTAAAGGGGAAAGGACATCCCTGAAAAAGGGAAGGAGGTTAGCCTTCTCTTTGAGTACTTGGCACACTGAGAAAGATCAAGATTAACATGGGGAGGCTTTTTGAATGGACCTCTACTTCAGAAACCCTGCTTCGTGGTACTGAGGGCAATCCATGAGAACCACAGGTACTTGGCAGGAGGTGTTGCTAAATCTAACTAGAAAACAACTTTTCTGGTCCAATATGGCTAAGGATTCTCAGACAATACATTGTTGGATATCTGCTCAGGTGGGCTCCAGCTATGGTGTCTTCAGGATCTACTGCAATGCAAAAGTTCTGCTTTTTCTGTGCTGCTCCCACCAATGACTGAAGATGGTGGGGGAACAAGAGTTGGGCCATTCTTGCTCAACAAATAGTCCTCCACTGGGCAATCTTTGTTCTGGGACTCCCCAGCAACTCTCACAGATGCGCTGCAGTCCGAGGGTCTTCCTGCCCAATCTTACTTCCTTCCCGTTCTTCTTCCAGAGCATCAGATTTGCATCTCAGTCTGAGGCTCTCCCTGCAGACTCCTGCACCCTCCCTTTTATTCTTCATAAAGGTCTACCCAATAAATCTCTTGCACATATAGTTATGACTTGACATCAGCTCTTGGAGGACTAAGGGTGACACAGGAGTCCTCTCCCCATCATGTACTAAGAGAAGTTTGTTTTGGTAATAGATTCTTTATGGGAGAGATCCAGGGAGGGATTTTGAGAACTGGTTGCTATAGGAAATGTTTCAACTGGCAAGATAAAGACATCTGAAGTGCTATTTTCCTCAAGGAGATTCATATTCAGAGATTTAAAACTTTGTAAAACACAGTGCAGGCTCTGTCCAAAGATGGGAGAGTGGGTGGAGTAGTTGGACATCACAGTCCACACATATGATCCCACTTGGAATGAAGGCATCAGTTTGACTCCTTATTCCTTGGTGCTCAGGAGAGAGCTTCACATGCTCATTGACTTCTTTTATGGGGTAGCTAACAAAGGGGAAAACAGGAAGTTTCTCTCAGTCCTCTGCTGCTTTGAGTGACACAAATTAAGCTACTTGTTAAGTGAAGGACACTTAGCATGTGCCACGTGACATAATGCCACATGCCAGGAATAGGCATATGTCAACTTCTCGGTAAAGTCCCAACCTGAGGGTCTTGGTGCAAACTGTGGACTTCCAAGATGCCCAGTACAATAAACGCAGTAATGGAAAAGGGAGCCATAGGTGGTCGTGGACTTGTGAAGAATCTTGTCAGTTTACAAGATGTGCTGAAAAGCCCAAACTTGAGCTTGTAATGAACCTTTGTTTATCACAGAACAGTTTTGAAGGGGAGGCAAGGATCTGCTTGGTCCTAAGGCCATCCCCCCCCAAATCAAATCTTCGTTAGTACTTTGAGAGGATAGGGAAAGGAGCCTCACCAGCATCATCAATCAGGAGCGGGGGGTGATGGGTAGGATACTAGAACAGGGAGATTACGTTATCACTTCTGGGCAGGACCCTGTATATACCTCATATAACTTAGGGGAAGTGATTCCCTTCCTGCAGCTTTTTTCCGGGAATAATATACAGCAAGCCTGCAGATGGGATGATGGGTCTGTGGACAGCCTGAGAAAGCAGCTTCCTAGTTCTGAGCAATGGGATATCTGGGAGTTTGTCTTAATTTGGGTTCCCTCAGATCAGGAGCTGAGACAAAGAACTGGGGACAGGTAGTATTTGGAAGGTGACAAAAGTGAAGAAGCAGAGAGAGTTAGCTAAGGAAAGCAGAAAATCCCCCCAAAGCTGGATAGTGCTGTGGGCAAATGGGCAGTGCGGGGGGTAGGGTGAGCCAAGATAGTCATCTAAGGCACAAAAGTTAAGGGGGCTCTAACTCTCAGGTTTGCAAAAAGCTGCCTCTATAACCAGGGCTCAGACGTCTCTGATCAAGCTGACTCTGAACTGCCCTCTGAGGCCTAGAAAGCTGGGTATTTACTGCATTGGTTGAGAGTTATGCTGAAGGCTCTCAACATCTCCCCTTCTCTGTGTACACCTGGGATGTAGTGCCTATTGTGTGCTTGTGCAGAAAAGCTCAGTGACTTTGGAGAAGGCCCTGAGAATGGAAAGCTGTATGGTCATTCAAAGTTGGATGAGGCAAGGAATGTGGTGTAGTGTGTGGTATCTGCTCAAAGGTCAAAAATTGTAGGATGCAAGCATGGCCTCCCAAAATGGGTTTTGGAGAAGCTGTCCACCAGCTTCTCCAGAGAGGAACCTGCATGTCGTTAGATGCTCCTTTGCAAGCGAAGTACGGTGTTACCCACCCAACACATCTACACTCCATGGGGTGGGGCTGCAGCATTGCCCTTTCTGTGAACTACGCTAGGGCACTTCGTGGCAGGATGGGTTTTCTGATTTTCTCCTCTGTTATTTTTCTGCTTCTTTCAGTGGGAAGAGAGAGCATTTTTATCTCCTTCAAACTTTCTTGGTGGGTTCTACTGGGCAGGAATCTTTACTCCCATTGTATAAGCAAGGGAAGTTGTTTTTGATCACAACCAAAGATTGTGACATGTGAGCAAGGGAAGGCCTGGAATCAAATTAGAACCTTCTGCCCTCTCTTCCAGAGCTCAGTCTAGAGCACCATATTGCTTACCTGATGAATTGAGTGGTCATTTGCAGACATCTTCAGCCTCCAAATGATTCTGGGGCTCCCTGTTCTAACTATAGGAAGCATCATCATTCAACAGGCATACAACACATGCCTTTATATTGCTTTATAATATGATTAAGTCTGTAAGCAGGAGCAGCCACATTTCTAGTAATAAATTCACTTGGTTCTAATCAGGGAAAAAAATGAGTCCTCATCATGCATACCCCTTTAGAATTTGTTTTCTTCATATAATGAAACATATCAACTGAGTTTTGTTTTTGGTGTTGGTTCTATTATCAGAACCGGTGTTTTAATGGGTCAGCAGTAGACATGAACTTTCTTGGTATAGATTTTATGTCTATAGGCAAATCCTGCTTTTCTCTGCCTAAACTCTCTTGGGTGATGATTCATTTGGGGCCACTGAAGAGAACACTCTTCAAACATATTTCCACATCAGGGAATATATGAGTGATTTTCCAGAGACAGAGTGCATCGCTCATATTTGGGTTCAAGAACTATTTGTTTGAAGGAAAAGGATTTGGATTTGTCACCACAGATGAAGATGCAAGCTGACATTCTGGTCCATGTTGTGGGGTGGGGAGTGGGGTTCTCACAGAGCATACCTAGTGACTTTAGCCTCTCCAGAGACTAAAATCCACAGTACAGGTTCCCATTTGACACAACCTCCAGTCTCTCTGTCCCAAACTTCAGCTTCTCCATGATTCATCACTGTGGCCAGAGTGATTTCTACAACACACACATCCATCTGTAACCTTCACTGGGCATTTTTGCCTGTCCAATCACTTCTTCCTATTTGGTAAGAGTGCCTTAACTTGTTTTTGGGGTGTGTGTGTGTGTGTGTGTTTCTGGGATGGGACGAGCTAATTGACTGGAGTCTTGTTGGGGCTATCAATCAAAATGCCCTTGCCCTGTCTAGCTGGAGCTGGGCCAATCAAATCCCTGACTGGACACCTGCAGGGAAAAGGCTGGAACTAATTGGTCCTGGCTCCCTGAAGAGATTGTCTGTTGGTGCCTATTGCCCAGAGACCTGGCTGCTATTCTGGCTGATTATTCAGCATTTATTTCCATTCTGAGCTTCCCCAAGGTCTTCTAGTAAATTTGTTTTATGTTGGAATTGGTGTCTGTTGCTTTTAACCAGAAACTGATACCTGGAGGTGGGTACTGCTATTAATATACCTTAAAGTGTGGCATTGGATATGTTGAGAAGTGGCAGGATACTGAGACTCTCCCATGTCAAATCAGAATCTGGACGTTCATTTCTTTCTCTCTTTCTTTCCTTCTTTTAAAAAGACTTTACTTATTTGTTTATTTATTTAGAAAGCACAAGCAGGGGGAAGGGCAAAGGGAGAGGGAGAAAGGATCTTAAGCAGACTACTTCTGAGCATGGAGCCTTATACAGGGATCAATCCCATGACCCTAAGATCATGATCTAAGCCAAAAATCAAGAGTCAGATATTTAACCAACTGAACCTGGAAGACACTCCTGAATCTGGAAATTCCTGCTATGCTTTTAGCTATAGCTTGTTGTATCTGGAGACTCAGATAACCTGCTCTTTACAGCAGGAGTTTAAGGGACTTTGAAAAAACAACAGCTCTAGGATTTGGAAATCTGTGGGCTCCTTCCCGCAGCCTTAGTGAAGGCACATAAAGAAAGACAAACTTTGCCTCAACCGGTCCATATGGAAGCAGAAAGCGAGGCTTTTTCTGACTTGTACCCTGAGGTCTTGGAATCTTAGCCTTAGAGAGTGTCCTAGATTAATATTGTTAGAGAAAGGGCATGATGGTTGGAAACAGGGATGTGTTGGAGCCAGCTCATACTGGCTCTAGTTGACTGCGCACACTTCTTCTCCATTCTGCCTTCAGGGATGTCATGTTGGTAGCCTTGATATGGACCATGGTGGGAGTATTTATACCCGATAAATCAGAAACTGCTAAAATCAGAGATTTTATACATTATATGTTTATAAAAAATTTAAAAATTAAAAAAATAAAATCAGAGATTTTTCCTCCTGAAGAGCTAATTGTTGAACATTTTCCAGCATACCAATGATTGGAAACAGAGAGATGACAGTAAGAATGGGAGCTGGGAGAAGACTGACACCCTTCCTGCCTTTTCTCCCCCTGAATGATCCTTTCCCACTACTCCCTGTAGAGAAATGGAGACATGACTCTAATTTATAGAGCTGCTCAGTGAGATATAGACTGGGATTGGGCAGGTGAGATGTGCCTCCCCACCCAAGCCAACGTTTTTCAACAAAATCTGTATACAGTGGGTGGTTAAGGCCAGGATGAAGGCCATTCAGCCAAGGACTGCAGATGGGGGTGGGAGGGACAAGATATTTATTGATAAAAAGCAGTAATATTCCACCCACAAGTCTAGACTGAAAGACCATAACCCAGCAAAAACTACTGAGTTGCTAAAATGCAAGAGATGGAAATCATGTCATTGTTTTCAGGGAGTTGTATTGCCAGAGAGACTTCAGTCCAGGCAAATAATGGCTTGTGACTGCTCAAACCTGAAGACAATTCCAAGGCCACAGATGCCAACAGAAAGTGCAATAAGTTGTCCATTCTTCAGAATGAGTCTCTTCCCAGTGCTCCTTCTCATGAGGGAGTAGGACAGTGGATGAAGGATTCTCCCAGAAGCAGAGCCAAGAAATCCCTCCATTGTCAGGGCAAGCAGTACATGCTCCAGTGTATACTGTGGACTTGTACTTCTGGAGGTGGTTCCTTTTCTAAATAGTTTTTTTTTTTTAATTGGAGCTAAATGTTTATCCTATATTATTGTATATCAGATGACTAGCCTTCAGGTAGGGGCTATAAGAAGTAAACTGTGGACTGATCAAGAAGAAAGTGTTTTATTCATTTTACAAATATTGTGAATCTACTTTGACATGTTCTAGGTATAGGGAACTATCAGTGAGCAAAGTAGGTAGAGTCCTTGCCCTCATAGAGCTTACATTCCAGTGGGGAAGACAGACCATAAACAAGTACATGTATGATATCTGGGAGGGCGATAAGTGCTATGGATAGAGCTGGTAATTAGACAGGTTGGTCAGGAAGAACTGAAGAAAGTATAGGAAAGAGCCATGTGGATATACTGCCTGAGAGAAAAGCAAATTCCAAGGGCCTTTATACCAAGGCAAGAACATGCCTTGTGTATTTAAGGAACAGGAGGGAGGACAATATGGCTGGGAGATGAGGTCAGAAAGGAGTGAGAGGCAAATTACATAAAACCATTGTAATTACATCTACTTGGAGAACCATAGGTGCCATGGTTGGATTTTAAGCTCTGGCTGCTGTTTGAGGAGAATAGACAATTGAGAACAATTGGTCCCAAATGGGGGACCATTTGGGAGACTATTGAAAAAACACTTGTGAGAGATGATAATTATTTGGATAAAGTTGATTGTTAAGGTGATAAGAAGTGGTCAAATCCTGGATATTTCTTTAACATAAATATTAACTTTAAACAATATTTTCAAGAATTTTAATTTAATATTAATATAAAAATTCGGGGCGCCTGGGTGGCTCAGTGGGTTGAGCCGCTGCCTTCGGCTCAGGTCATGATCTCAGGGTCCTGGGATCGAGTCCCACATCCGTCTCTCTGCTCCAAGGGGAGCCTGCTTCCTTCTCTCTCTCTGCCTGCCTCTCTGCCTACTTGTGATCTCTCTCTGTCGAATAAATAAATAAAATCTTTAAAAATATATATATAAAAATTCAAAAAAGTTTTTGATAATGCACAAAGTAAAAAAAATAATATCATCTATTCTATCATCATCAAAACAAAACCACTGTAAAATATTTTGGTGTATTCATCCCATCTTTTCTTTTTTTAATGCATAGAATTTAAAAGATCATCATAATATTACATCATATGCAGTTTTTCACACTTATTTTTTCATTTAACATTAGATTATCAACATTTTCACAGTATTACCTCATCTTTATAAATATTATTTTTTAAAAATTTCTAACTTAAGTTCAATTTAATTAATACATACTATGTTATCAGTTTCAAAGTTACAATTTAGTGATTCATCAGTTGCATACAAGACCCAGTGCTCATTACTTCAAGTGCCCTCTTTATTTTTATTTATTTATTTATTTTAAAAAGATTTTATTTATTTATTTATTTGTTTGTCAAAGACAGAGGGAGAGAGAGCGAGTGAGCACAGGCAGACAGAGAGGCAGGCAGAGGCAGAGGGAGAAGCAGGCTCCCTGCCAAGCAAGGAGCCCCATGTGGGACTTGATCCCAGAACCCTGGGATCACGACCTGAGCCGAAGGCAGCTACTTAACCAACTGAGCCACTCAGGCATCCCTCAAGCGCCCTCTTTAATGGCCATCACTCAATTACCTCATCCCCTGATCCCTCTCCCTTCCAGCAACACTCAGTTTGTTTCCTACAGTTAAGAGTCTCTTATAATTTGCCTCCCTCTCTCTTTTTATCTTACTTTGTTTTTCCTTCCCTTCCCCTCTGTTCATATGTTTTATTTCTTAAATTCCACATATGAGTAAGATCATATGGTATTTGTCTTTCTCTGACTGACCTATTTCACTTAGCTTAATACCCTCTAGATCCATTGATGCCATTGCAAATGGCAAAGTTTCATTCTTTTTGATAGCTGAGTAATATTGTATATATTTATATATGTCTATTATAGATCTAGATATATATAATCTCACATCTTCTTTACCCATTCATCTATTGATTGATATTTGGGCTCTTCCCATATTTTGGCTATTGTGGACATTGCTGCTATAAACATTGGGGTGCATTGCCCCTTCAAATCACTATTTTTGTACTCTTTAGATAAATACTTAGTAGTGCAATTGCTGGTTCATATGGTACTTGTGTTTTTAACCTTTTGAGGAACTTCCATACTGTTTCCAACAGTGGTTGCACAAGTTTGCATTCCTACCAACAGTGTAAGAGGGCCCCCTTTTTTCCACATTCTCACCAACGTCTGTTGTTTCTTGAATAGCTAATTTTAGCTATTCTGACCAGTGTGACGTGGTATCTCATTGTGGTTTTGAATTTTATTTCCCTGATGATGAGTGTTGTTGAGCAGCTTTTCATGTGTCTTTTGGCCATTTGTTTGTCTTCTTTGGAGAAATGGATACTAGCCCTTTATTTGATAAGACATTTGCAAATATCTTCTCCCATTTTGTAGGTTGCTTTTCAGTTTGTTACCTGTTTACTTTGCTGTGCAAAAGTCTTTTATCTTGATGAAGTCCCAATAGTTCATTTTTGCTTTTGTTGCTCTTGTCTTTGGAGATGTGTCTAGCAAGAAGGTGCTGTGATCAAAGAGGTTGCTGCCTGTGTTCGAGTCTAGGATTTTGATGGATTCCTGTCTCACATTGAGGTCTTTCATCCATTTTGAGTCTATTTTTGTGTATTATATAAGGAAGTGGTCCAGTTTCATTCTTCTGCATGTGACTGTCCAGTTTTCCCAGCACCATTTGTTGAAGAGACTGTCTTTTTTCCATTGGATACTCTTTCCTGCTTTGTTGAAGATTAGTTGACCATAGAGTTGAAGGTCCATTTTTGGGTTCTGTATTTTGTTCCTTTGATCTACGTGTCTGCTGGTACCATACTGTTTTGATGATTACAGCTTTGTGATAGAGTTTGAAGTTCAGAATTGTGGTATCTCCAGGTTTGGTTTTCTTTTCAACATTCCTTTGGCTATTTAGGGTTTTTGTGGTTCCATACAAATTTTAAGATTGTTTGTTCCAGCTCTGTGAAAAATGTTGTTGGTACGTGGATAAGGATTGCATTGAATGTGTAGATTGCTCTAGGTAGCATAGACATTCTCACAATATTTGTTCTTCCAATCCACGAGAATGTAATGTTTTTCCATTTCTATGTGAGTTCCTCAATTTCTTTTGTGAGTGTTTTATAGTTTTCAGAGTACAGATCCTTTACCTCTTTGGTTAAGTTTTTTCCTAGGCACCTTATGTTTTTTAGTGTAATTATAAATGGGATTGATTCCTTGATTTCTCTTTCTTCTGCCTCATTTTTGTTGTATAAGAATGTAACGGACCTCTGTGCCTTGATTTTATATCTTGCAACTTGGCTGAATTCCTGTATCAATTCTAGCAGTTTTTTGTTGGAATCTTTGGGTTTTCTACATAGACTATCATGTCATCTGTGAAAGAGTGAGAGTTTGACTTCTTCTTTGATGACTTGCCTGCCTTTTATTTCCATTTGTTGTCTGATTGCTGAGGTTAAGACTTTCAGTACTATGTTTATGTTGAACAGCAGTGGTAAGAGTGGACATCCCTGTTGTGTTCCTGACCTTGGGGGAAAGCTCTCAGTTTTCCCCCACTGAGGACGGTATTCACTGTGAGTTTTTTGGTATATGGCTTTTATGATATTGAGGTACATTCCCTCTATCCCTACAAGGCAGGGAATTTTTATCAAGAAAGGATGTTGTACTTTGTCAAATGCTTTTTCTCCATCTATTGAGATCATATGGTTCCTGCCCTTTCTTTTATTAATGTTGTGTATCACATTGATTGATTTGTAGATGTAGAATCACCCTTGCAACACAGGAATAAATCCCACTTGGTCACAGTGTATAATTCTCTTAATGCACTATTGGATCCTCTTAGTATCTTTTTTTTTTTTTTTAAAGATTATTTATTTCTTTGACAGAGAGAGAGACAGCGAGAGAGGTAACACAAGCAGGGGAAGTGAGAGAGGGAGAAGTAGGCTTCCCATAGAGCAGGGAGCCTGATGTGGGCCTTGATCCCAGGACCTTGGGATCATGACCTGAGCTGAAGGCAGACGCTTAATGACTGAGCCACCCAGGTGCCCTGATTCAATTTCTTTGCTGGTTATGGGTCTTTTCAGGTTTTCTCTTTCTTCCCTTTTCAGTTTTGGTTATTTATGTTTCTAGGAATGCATCCATTTCTTCCAGATTGTCTAATATGTTGTCATATAATTGTTTATAATATTCTTTTACAATTGTTTGTGTTTCTTTGGTGTTGGTTGTGATCTCTCCTCTTTCATTCTGCATTATTTATTTGGGTCCTTTCTCTTTTTCTTTTGATAAGTCTGGCTATGGGTTTATCAATCTTATTAATTCTTTCAAAGAACCAACTCTTAGTTTCATTGATCTGTTCTACCATTTTTAAAAAAATTTCTAGATCATTCTTTTTTTTTAAAATTTCTTTTCAGCATAACAGTGTTCATTGTTTTTGCACCACACCCAGTGCTCCATGCAATCCGTGCCCTCTCTAATACCTACCACCTGGTTCCCCCAACCTCCCACACCTTGCCCCTTCAAAACCCTCAGATTGTTTTTCAGAGTCCATAGTCTCTCATGGTTCTCCTCCCCTTCCAATTTCCCTCAACTCCCTTCTCCTCTCCATCTCCCCTTGTCCTCCATGCTATTTGTTATGCTCCACAAATAAGTGAAACCATATGATCATTGACTCTCTCTGCTTGACTTATTTCACTCAGCAGAATCACTTCCAGTCCCGTCCATATTGCTACAAAAGTTGGGTATTCATCCTTTCTGATGGAGGCATAATACTCCATAGTGTATATGGACCACATCTTCCTTATCCATTCGTCCGTTGAAGGGCATCTTGGTTCTTTCCACAGTTTGGCGACCGTGGCCATTGCTGCTATAAACATTGGGGTACAGATGGCCCTTCTTTTCACTAGATCTGTATCTTTGGGGTAAATACCCAGTAGTGCAATTGCAGGGTCATAGGGAAGTTCTATTTTTAGTTTCTTGAGGAATCTTCACACTGTTCTCCAAAGTGGCTGTACCAACTTGCATTCCCACCAACAGTGTAAGAGGGTTCCCCTTTCTCCACATCCTCTCCAACACATGTTGTTTTCTGTCTTGCTAATTTTGGCCATTCTAACTGGTATAAGTTGGTAACTCAATGTGGTTTTAATTTGAATCCAGATCATTGATTTCTGCTCTAATCTTTATTATTTCTCTTCTTCTATTGGGCTTAAGCTTTATTTCCTGTTCTTTTTCCATCTCCTTTAGTAGGAGTAAGGTTAGGTTGTGTATTTGGGATTTTTCTTGTTTCTTTTTTTTTTAATTAAAAAAAAGATTATTCATTCACTTATTTGACACAGAGAGCAGAATAACTGAGAAAAAACACAAGTGGGGGGAGGGGCAGAGGGAGAAGGAGAAGAAGCCTCCCCACTGGGCAGGGAGTCTGATGATGTGGGGCTCAATCCCAGGATCCTGGGACCATGATGCAAGCTAAAGGCAGACATCCAATTGACTGAGCTACCCAGGCACCCCTAGACTTTTCTTCTTTCTTAAGGAAGGTCTGTATTGCTATAGACTTCCCTCTTAGGACCACCTTTGTTGCTTCCTAAAAGCTCTGAACTGTCATGTTTTCCTTTTCATTTGCCTCCATGTATTTTTAAAATTCATCTTTAATTTTATGGTTAACCCATTAATTCTTTAGCAGGATGCTCTAATCTTCATGTATTTGTGGTCCTTCCAAATTTTTTCTTGTAGTCAACTTCAGGTTTTAAAGCATTATGGTCTGAAAATATGAATGGAATAATATCAATCATTTCATACCAGCTGATACCTGGTTTGTGACCAATATGTGATCTATTCTGGAGAATGTTCTATGTGCACTTGAGAAGAATGTGTATTCTGCTGCTTTAGGATGAAATGCTGTGTATATATCTGTTAAGTTCATCTGGTCCAGTGTATCATTCAAAGCCCTTGTTTCTTTGTTGGTCTTCTGCTTAGATAATCTGCCCATTGCTGTGAGTGGGGTGTTCAAATACCCCACTATTACTGTATTATTATCAATGAGCATCTCTAACTTTGTTAACTGGTTTATATGTTTGGCTGCTCCCAAGTTAGGGGCATTAATATTTACAAATGTTAGAACTTCTTGTTGGATAGACACTTTTATTATGAAATAGTATCCTTCTTCATCTCTTATTGTAGTCTTTGGTTTAAAATCTAGTTTGTCTGACATAAGGATTGCTACTCTAGCTTTCCTTTGATGTCCATTAACATGATAAATTGTTCTTCATCCCTCACATTCAATCTGGAGGTGTCAAGGGTCTGAAATGAGTCTCTTGTAGACAGCATATTGAAGGGTCTTTTTATTTATTTATTTATTTATTTATTTATTATTATTATTATTTTAAAGACCCCATTCATTCATTTGACGGACAGAGATCACAAGTTGGCAGAGGCAAGCAGGGGGGGTGGGAATCAGGCTCCCTGCCAAGCAGAGAGCCCAATGCGGGGCTCAATCCCAGGACCCTGGGATCATGACCCAAGCCAAAGGCAGAAGCCTAACCCGCTGAGCCACCTAGGCACCCCTGAAGGGTCTTTTTTTTTTTTAATCCAATCTGATACCCTATATCTTTTTTTTAAATTTATTTTTTATTTATTTTCAGCATAACGATATTCATTATTTTTGCACCACATCCAGTGCTCCATGCAATCCATGCCCTCCCTAATACCCGCCATCTGGTACCCCAACCTCCCACACCTTGCCCCTTCAAAACCCTCAGATTGTTTTTCAGAGTCCATAGTCTCTCATGGTCCACCTCCCTTTCCAATTTCCCTCAACTCCCTTCTCCTCTCTAACTCCCCATGTCCTCCATGCTATTTGTTATGCTCCACAAATAAGTGAAACCATATGATAATTGACTCTCTCTGCTTGACTTATTTCACTCAGCAGAATCTCTTCCAGTCCCATCCATGTTGCTACAAAAGTTGGGTATTCATCCTTTCTGATGGAGGCATAATACTCCGTAGTGTATATGGACCATATCTTCCTTATCCATTCGTCTGTTGAAGGGCATCTTGGTTCTTTCCACAGTTTGGCGACCGTGGCCATTACTGCTATAAACATTGGGGTACAGATGACCCTTCTTTTCACTAAATATGTATCTTTGGGGTAAATACCCTTTGAATGGAGCATTTAGTCCATTTCCATTCAGAGTAATTATTGAAAGATATGAACTTAGTGCCACTGTATTACTGTCAAGTCACTGTTTCTGCACATCGTCTCTGTTCCTTTCTGATCTTTGTTATTTTTGGGCTCCCTCTCTGTTTAAAACATCCCCTTTAATATCTCTTTCAGGATTTTTTCACAAATTCCTTTAGTTTCTTTTGTCCTGGAAACTCTTTATCTCTTCTTCTATCCTGAATTACAGCCTAGCTGGATAAAGTATTCTTGGCTGAATATTTTTCCCATTTAGCATACTGAACATATCACGCCAGTCTTTTCTGGCCTGTCAGGTCTTTGTGGATAGGTCTGCTCCCAAACTTATGTTTCTACCCTTGTAGGTTAAGGACTTCTTGTCCTGAGCTGCTTTTGGTATTTTCTCTTTATCTCTGAAATTGCAAGCTTCACTATTACATGTTGAGGTTTTGACCTATTTTTATTGATTTTGAGGGGGTTCTCTGTGTCACCTGGACTGAATGCCCGTTTTCTCCACCAGATTAGGGAAGTTCTTGTCTATAATTTGTTCAAATAAACCTTATGGTTCCCCCCTCTTCATCTCCTGGGACCTCTATTAGCCAGATACTATTTTGTTTTATGGAGTCACTAATTTCTTAAAGTCTCCCTTAGTGATCCAGTAGTTGTTTTCTTCCACTGCTCATTATGTCCAAAAAAGAACAAAGAGAGAGAGAGAAAAAAAAAAAACCACCAATGCAACAACAGGGAAAAAACAAACAAACTAGAAGAAAAGAAAAACAAAACAAAATAAGAAAAAAATCAAACCAGAAACAAAACAGAACAAAACAAAATACTAGATCTTGGGTGTATTTTGGTCTGCTTGTTAAAAGAAATGATCCCAAAATAAGAATGAAAGAAACATACACACACACACAGATACACACACACACACAAAAGTAAAAAAAAAAAAATACAATGAACAGAAACCAAAAAGAAAAAAAATATAATGTATATATAAAAATAGTAGGTATTATAGAGGGCACGGATTGCATGGAGCACTGGGTGTGGTGAAAAATAATGATACTGTTATGCTGAAAATAAATAAATGAAAAAAATTAAAAAAGAATTGAAAAAATAAGAAAATAAGTTGAAATAAGCCTGAAAGGCCAATGAATAACTTAAAAACCTGCAAATGTTATATACTGTTTTCCCTAAGAGCTGAGGTTTCACAGTTCTCTATGTTTGGTAAACTTGGTGCTAGCAGGTTGTTCCTGCTGGTTTGTTGGGGGAGGGGCCTGTTGCACTGATTGTCAATTGGTAGAGTTGGGCCTCCTTTGCCAAGAGACCAGGCTCCAGAGGCTCCAGATTGCACTATGTGGCACTGTTTGCTCCCTGAAGACTTTGGACACTGATATGGGGGATGAGGAGTCAATCACTTTTGACCAGTTTCCCAACAGACTGGGTATTCACCCAGCCCATGATAGAACATTTTTATCTCAGGCACGTGACTGAATTTCACATTGCTAAACTTACAGACTCCTATAGCTCAGACCCACAGTGTTCCTCTCAGAGGAGGGAATGATGTCTCCCTGTGCTTCTTCCTTTTTCTGGGCTCCTGATGGGAGAGTGGTCACAGCTTATGGAAACACCAAGCAGAAAGCCGATGCCTAGACTTGCTATTTTCAGCTAGCTTCCCCACTTTGATGCTTGGGAGCTCTATCTCACTCAGGCACCCCTTTTCTACTTGTGACTTCAGGGACCCTGAGACTGCTCTGTGCCACATGGGATTCCACCCTGCTTTACCACCTGAGTACCATTAAGCCAGGAATGTCCCCCACTGTAGCACACTTCTAAAAGTTCCAATTTTGTGATCTGTTGATTCTAATATTTTGCGGTAGCCTTCTTAAGCTGTATCTCTCCCTGCTGCCATATCCTCCAGTTTATCACCCCGATTCAAGTCTCCGCACCTCCTACCTTCCAAAAAGTGGTTTATTTTCTATTTGTAGAATTGCAGCATTTCTTTTCACAGATCTTTGATTGATTTTGCAGGTGTTCAGAATGATTTAATAATGATCTAGCTGAATTTCATGGATTGGAGGAACTTAGGGTCCTCTAATCCTTTGCCATCTTAACTTCTCCCCTCCTGGATGTTTTGAAAGTAAAGTTGGCATGATTTGCTCATCTATTATTCAAATAGTCTTCAATTGAAGCTGGATGCAATAATTGGACAAAATTTTGGACTGCCTTTCTTTGGGAGGAGGGGGAGTGTATTTGTATGTAGGATAGTTACATTATGTTAGGAAGGTGTTTCGATATTACATGTCTGGAAAAAAGTGATATTGGGTGACTCATGTGTGGACAGAGTGGATGGTTTTTGTTTTAGCCTGTTCATCATCCTTTCTCTCTTCTTATGACCACAGAACTTTTCTATTTGGAAACCGATCCCAGCTCAGCTTGTGGCTTTCAGGGTGAACATATGATCTAGGAATAGTCAATGAGTTGCTTGTCTGGATATGGCATTTGCTTAAGGAAAGGGGTATGATAAGATCTGGGCCAGGGACATGCTTCCCTGGGAATTTTGCTAGAATTATTGGGAAAGAGTAATTTCCCCTCTTAGATCACAGATGTAATCTGTGACTTGCAGAATAATCTTTTGCCACTACATGGAGAGAGCATGCTTGAGAATGGAGCTAATATAGAAGAAAGCAGAACCCGGAAGGAGAGACATAATATCCTGATGCATCATTTGAGCTCCTAGATCCAGGTAGGCCTGGATCCAACTGTATCTCTTGCCTTCCTGTTAAATGGATGAAGATATTCTTTTTCTTTTCCCCATAAACTAATTTGGGTTGGATTTCTATCACTTGCAACCAGGGCTAATAATATTCCATCAGTATGCACAGGTAAAACAAAGTACTTCTGTACTGTCTGGTGAATAGCTGATGCCTTGGGTGCTCCCTACCTTTTCCCCAGCTTTCCTGGCCTTCTTTTGGGACCTCCCTCTAAACTTCTTCTAGATGCAACAACTGAAGGGTTAGTACCTGGCACAATAGCGGGGAGAGGGAGGGCCGAGTTGCTGCCAGAAGCCTGCTTTAGCAATATGGTCAGTCCTGATTGGTGCCCTATGCCAGGCAGGTTGTTAAGTATTTTAATATCACCCATGATACTGTAAAAAGAATTTATAGAGGTACAAAATTTTGTTCTCATTATGATCATATCACTCCTCCATTTCCTGCTGTGATTGGTTCACAATAGTTCAGTTACATTTGCTCAAACTCTTCATCCACTCACACATTTCCTTCATCTTTTGCTTTTGGTATTCCTTTTCTCTAAAATTTCCTTTTTTATTACTCATTATAGGCAGTCCTCAAAGACATTGCATGTTTGGTTCCAGACCATCACAATGAAGTGAATATAGTAATAAAGTGAGTAAAATTAATTTTTTGGTTTCCCAATGCATATAAACCTTATGTTTACACTATATTATAGTCTAGTAAGTGTGCAATGGGATTATGTCTAAAAAAGTACATATTTGGGCACCTGGGTGGCTCAGTGGGTTAAAGCCTCTGCCTTCGACTCAGGTCATGATCTCGGGGGTCCGCATCGGGCTCTCTGCTCAGCAGGGAGCCTTCTTCCTCCTCTCTCTCTCTGCCTGCCTCTCTGCCTACTTGTGATCTGTGTGTCAAATAAATAAATAAATATATATTTTTAAAAGTACATATTTTAATTAAAAATACTTTACTGCTAAAAAATGCTAACCGTCATTCCAGCTTCCAGTGAGGCATCTTTTTGTTGATGGAGGGCCTTGCCTCAATGTTGATGGCCACTGACTGATCAGGGTAGTGGTTACCAAAGGCTGTGGTGACTGTGATAATTTCTTAAAATAAAACAACAATGAAGTTTGCTGCATTGATTGACTTCCTTTCATGAATGGTTTCTCTGTAGTATGAAATACTGTTTGATAGCATATTATCCACAGTGGAACTTCTTTCAAAATGGGATCAGTGTTCTCAAACTTTGCTGCTGCTTTATCAACTAAATAAATATAATATTCGATATCCTTTGTTGTCATTTCATAAATCTTCACAGCATCTTCACCAGAAGTATATTCCATCTTTATTTTAAAATATTTATTTATTTATTTTAAAGAGAGAGAGAGAGTGCAAATGGGAGAGTGGGGAACCTTGACTCCCCAGTGAGTGTAGGGCCTGATGCTGGGCTTGATCACATAACCCATGAGATCATGACCTAAGCCAAAATCACAAGTCAGATGCTTAACTGACTGAGACACCCAGGTGCCCCATTTTTTTTTTTTTTAAGATTCATTTACTTATTTGAGAGAGAGAGAGTGAGAGAGAGAAAGAGAGACAGAGTTGTAGGAGTATATTTCATCTTAGGAAACCACTTTCTTTGCTCATCCATAAGAAACATCTCTTCATCCATTCCAGTTTTACCATGAGATTGCAGCAATTCAATTTCACCTTCAGGCTCCACTTCTAATTCCAGTTCTCTTGTTATTTTGACCACATCTGCAAGTACAACCTCCACTGAAGCCTTGAGCCCCTCAGTCATCCATAAGGAATCAGCTTCTTAAATTCCTGTTAATATTGGTGTTTTGATCTCCTCTTGTGAATCACAAATACTCTTTTTTTTTTTAAAAAAGATTTTATTTATTTATTTGACAGAGAGAAATCACAAGTAGATGGAGAGGCAGGCAGAGAGAGAGAGAGAGGGAATCAGGCTCCCTACTGAGCAGAGAGCCCGATGCGGGACTCGATCCCAGGACCCTGAGATCATGACCTGAGCAGAAGGCAGCGGCTTAACCCTCTGAGCTACCCAGGCACCCTGAATCACAAATACTCTTAATGGCATCTAAAATAGGTGAATCCTTTCCAGAGGGTTTTCAATTTACTTTGCCCACATCCACCATGGGAATCACTATCTATGGCAGCTATAATCTTATGAAATGTATTTCTTAAATAATAAGATTTGAAAGTCAAAATTACTCCTTGATCCATGAGCTGCAGAATGGATGTCGTATTAGACATGAAGACAACATTAATCTCATTGTCCATCTCCACCAGAGCTTTTGGGTAACCAAGTGTATTGTCAGTGAGCAGTAATATTTTAAAAAGACAGTTTTAAGTAGGTCTCAGCAGTAGCTCTCAATACTGGACTTAAGATATTCAGTAAACTGTGTTGTAAAAACATGTGCTCTCACTCAAGCTTGTTGTTCCATTTATAGCACATAGGCAGAGTAGATTGAGCTTTATTCTTAAGGGCCCTGGCATTTTTGGATTGGTATATGAGTATTGGCTTCAACTTAAAATCACTGGCTGCATCAGCTCTAAAGAGAGTCACCCTGTCCTTTGAAGTCAGGCACTGACTTCTCTCTCACCTTGGAAGTCCCAGTGGCATCTTCTTCCTTAGAAGGCTGTTTCCTCTACATAGAAAATCTGTCGTTTAGTGTAGCCACCTTCATTAATGATCTTAACCAGATCCTTAGGAGAACTTGCTTTATCTTCTACACCAGCAGAAGCTGCTTCACCTTGCACTTTGATGTTATGCAGATGGCTTCTTTCCTTAAATCTCACAAATCAACCTTTGCTAGCTTCAACTGCTCTTTTGCGGTTTCCTTACCCCCTCAGACTTCACAGTGGGTATTATAGAGGGCACAGATTGCATGGAGCACTGGGTGTGGTGAAAAAATAATGAGTACTGTTTTTCTGAAAATAAATAAATTAATTTATTAAAAAAAAAATAAAGAGAGTTAGGGCCTTGCTCTGGATGAGGCTTTGGCTTGATAGAATGTTGTGGCTGGTTTGATCTTCTGTCCAGACTCCTAAAACTTTCTCCATATCAGCAATAAGGATATTTTGCTCTCTTATCATTCCTGTGTTTACTGAAATAGCACTTTTAATACCCTTCAAGAACTTTTCCTTTGCTGTCACACTTGGCTGAAAGATCGGTGCAAGAGGCCTAGCCCATCTTGGTTTTCAACATGCCTTCCTCACTAAGCTTAATAATCTTTAGCTTTTGACTCAAAGTGAGAGATGTGTGACTCTCTGTCCTTTTCATTTGAACATTCAGAGGCCACTAAGCATTATTAATTGGCTTAATTTCAATATTGTTGTTTCAGGGAATAAGGAGGCCTGAGGAGTGGGAGAGAGGTGCGGGAAATGGCCAGTTGGTGGAGCAGGCAGAACACACACAACATTAATTAGTTAAGTTTGTCGTCTTATATGGGCACAGTTTGTGGCATCTTGAAACAATTACAATAGTAGCATTGATGATCCTTGATGACAGACCATTATAACAAATATAATAACAATGAGAAAGTTTAAAATGTGAGAATTACCACAATGTGACCCTGAGACATGAAGTGAGCAAATGCTATTGGGGAAATGGCGCCAATAGACTTGCTGGATATAGGGTTGTCAAAGAATTTCAACTTGTTAAAAAACGGTATTTGTGAAGTGCAATAAAGTGACACACAACAAACATGGCATGCCTCTATTGAACTCCTACTCCTCCTTTTATAATTCAGCTCAGATAATCCAAGTCCAAGATAGAAACACCATAATTCAGAGTAGCAGATAGTAACTACTTCTGTGAGAGGGAGGGGAATCTAAGCTAAGTCATTACTTTTTAAATTGCAATATATACACACAGAAAAGTACATTAGACATGTATGTTTATCTTCACATTTAGTTATAAATGCAACACTCATTAAGAGAACCACCTGTGTGGTGAATTAGAATGTTGCCAAAAACCCAGTCACAAATGCCTCTTTCCCCCTGGTGGGAATCTCTACCCTAATTTTTATGTGGTAATCTGTTTTTTATGTCATTCCTAAACAATATATTTCTTTTGCCTGTTTTTGAATCTCTTTTAATCACATAATATATGTAGTTTTACACCTGGCTTCTTTCACTCAATATTGTGCTTCTAAGATTCATCTGTAGCTATCTCTTAACCATTTTCATTACTGCATAAAATTACATTTGTGAAAACATACAACATATTGACTTATTCTATTGCTGGTGAACATGAGGTTCTGTCTAATTTGTGTCCATTATGAACAATGTTGATAAGAGGTTTTCTTGTACGTCTCCTAGAGTGTGTGTGCATAGATTTCTCTAGGTTTCCACTTAGAGTGGAAAACCTGAGTCATAGGTATAATGTATCTTTAAGTCTTCTAGTAAAGTGTTTCTCAGGATAATTGTGACAATTTAATTACTTTCCAGTGGTGTAGTTCTTGTTGCTCAACATCTTTGTCAACAGTTGTTATTTGTTAGACTCTAAAAGCTTTGCAGATCTGATAGATGTGTAGTGGTATTTCACTATGGTATTCATTTGAATTTCTCTGATTACTAATTAAGTTGTGTACCTTCACATTTCTTGGTTATTCAGGTTTCTTTTTTTGTGAAGAAACCATTTTGCCATTTTTTTTTTGCCATTTTTCTACTGTGTTGTGTATTGATTCATAGAAATCCTTTGAATATTACACTTTGACTGGGTCTAAATATTTTAAATATTTTTTTCCACTCTAAAGTTTACTTTTTCACCTTTTAACAATCTATTTTAATAAACTTTTTAATGATCTATTTTAATGAACCGATGTTCTAAATTTTAATGTGTTTAAATTTATCAGTCTTTTCCTTATTCTATGTCATGTAGATTTTTCCTGTATTGTCTTTTAAAAGCTTTATAGATTTGCCTTTCACATTTACGTACACTTGAATTTGATTTTTCAAGTACAGTTTTTAGTAGGGATCCAATTTTGTTTTATTTCTTGTGAAAACACTATTGTCCTATTACCATTTGTAGGAAGGTCATCTTTTCCTCACTGCTATGTTATGCCATCTTTGTCATATACTAAGTGTCCATATATGTTTGGTCTGTTTCCTTTTGTTATTGATTCTCAGCTAAATCAGATTATGGTCAGAAAACACACCATATCATTTTAATTTCCTGAAAACTTTAAAAATCTTATTCTATGTCTAGTTATAATGACTATTTTTTAAAATTATCCCTAAGAACTTGAAAAAAACCCATGTATTTTGCAGCTACATGTTTAATATTTACATGGTATATCTTTTCCCCTTTTTTTACCTTTTTGATAATCTTAGGTTGTAGTGGTGTCTTTCTATAAACATTATTTATTAGAATTTAAAAATTCTGTCTTACAATCATTGCTGATTTTTTGAAGCACATAGTCCATTTATATTTAATACAATTCTTGATATATTTGTGTTCAAATATATTACATTTCTTTGTCTTTTGAACTCATTCCTCTTGCTCTTTATTTCTCTTTTATCTTCTTTATTATCTTACTTTTTTTTTTAAAGGTTTTTTAAATTTATTTGACAGAGAGAGAGATCACAAGTAGGCAGAGAGTCAAGCAGAGCTAGAAGGGGAAGCAGGCTCCCTGCTGAGTAGAAAGCCCAATGTGGGGCTCGATCCCAGGACACTGAGATCATGACCTGAGCCGAAGGCAGCGGCTTAATCCACTGAGCCACCCAGGCGCCCCATTATCTTACTTTTTTGATTGTCTAATTATTTATTCATATATTTCCCCCATCCTATTTTGGAATATACTCTGTTTCTGTTCTGCTTGTGGCAATCCTACTAATTAATTCATGAATTCTTAACTTATCAAAGTCTAATAATAATGCAAACTTTTATTTTCCTTTTGAATAAAAGTAAGGCTTTAGAGCCCTTACTCAATTCACATCTTCCCAACTTACATATTATTTTAGTCTAGTATTTATCTATCATTTTCATTGTTTTCAATTGGAGGGGTGTTTCAAAAAACTTAGCTTGTAACTGCTGGAAATCTTGGGATTAAAAAAAATTTTTTTAAATTAATCTCAGCCTATGTTCAGCTCCAGGCTGAGGATGTGTCTTACTAATTTTTGCATCCCCAGTGCTTAAGGAAGTGGCCTTTTTTAAGGCAAATGCTCTAGCAGAGTGATTTCTGCCGACATCTTCCCATATGTGTTGGCTGAATGTTCCTGAATGCTCTTGGCCATCTATATCTGCGTGTTACACAGTTTAGTGGATTAAAAAGTCAGGGTAGAAATGTCTGTTCATGTCCTCTGCCCATTTCTTGATTGGATTATTTGTTCTTTGGGTGTTGAGTTTGCTAAGTTCTTTATAGATTCTGGACACTAGTCCTTTATCTGATATGTCGTTTGCAAATATCTTCTCCCATTCTGTCAGTTGTCTTTTGATTTTGTTAACTGTTTCCTTTGCTGTGCAAAAGCTTTTGATCTTGATGAAATCCCAATAGTTCATTTTTCCTTTGCTTCCCTTGCCTTTGGCGTTGTTCCTAGGAAGATGTTGCTGCAACTGAGGTCGAAGAGGTTGCTGCCTGTGTTCTCCTCAAGGATTTTGATGGATTCCTTTCTCACATTGAGGTCCTTCATCCATTTTGAGTCTATTTTTGTGTGTGGTGTAAGGAAATGGTCCAATATGGCCGACAGACACATGAAAAAGTGCTCCATATCACTCGGCATCAGGGAAATACAAATCAAAACCACAATGAGATATCACCTCACACCAGTCAGAATGGCTAAAATCAACAAGTCAGGAAATGACAGATGCTGGCGAGGATGCGGAGAAAGGGGAACCCTCCTACACTGTTGGTGGGAATGCAAGCTGGTGCAGCCATTCTGGAAAACAGCATGGAGGTTCCTCAAAATGTTGAAAATAGAACTGCCTTATGACCCAGCAATTGCACTATTGGGTATTTACCCTAAAGATACAAACGTAGTGATCCAAAGGGGCACGTGCACCCGAATGTTTATAGCAGCAGTGTCCACAATAGCCAAACTATGGAAAGAACCTAGATGTCCATCAACAGATGAACAGATCAAGAAGATGTGGAATACTATGCAGCCAATGGAATACTATGCAGCCATCAAAAGAAATGAAATCTTGCCATTTGCGACAACATGGATGGAACTAGAGCGTATCATGCTTAGCGAAATAAGTCAAGCAGAGAAAGACAACTATCATATGATGTCCCTGATATGAGGAAGTGGTGTTGCAACATGGGGGCTTAAGTGGGTAGGAGAAGAATAAATGAAACAAGATGGGATTGGGAGGGAGACAAACCATAAGTGACTCTTAATCTCACAAAACAAACTGAGGGTTGCTGGGGGGAGGGGGTTTGGGAGAAGGGGATGGGATTATGGACATTGGGGGGGGGTATGTGCTTTGGTGAGTGCTGTGAAGTGTGTAAACCTGGTGATTCACAGACCTGTACCCCTGGGGATAAAAATATATGTTTATAAAAAATAAAAAATTAAAAAAAAAAGTCAGGGTAGAGGTGTCTGGGTGGCTCAGTCAGTTAAGTGTCTGCCTTCTGCTCAGGTCATGATCTCAAGGTCCTGGGATTGAGCACTGAGGGAGCCTGTTCCTCCCTCTGCCTGCCACTCTCCCTGCTTATGTTCTCTCTTTTGCTTTCTGTCAAATAAATAAATAAAATCTTTTTTTCTTTTTTTTTTTTTTTTTAAGTCAAGGTAGTGTTTATGGTGGAGACATTTTAAGGATCCTGCAGGTTCCGGATATTTATACAGTCAACACCACTGTTCTGTCTCTTGTTTCCTTTCAGCACTTAGGTACACTCACATAATCTGGATCAGAGAGATTCCAGTGCCATCTCCTATGGGTGATGCTGAGGAGCTAGCTCTGACTCTCCATCTGCCCTGGATCTCTGAGATTTGCTCCTATCTTGTAATTGGACCACCAGGTGAACTTTGAAACTAGATCTCATGAAATTTTCGAAGGCTAAGCCTGAATTTGCACCGAATAAATTTCTGAAAACTGTGCAATGCACTCTGTATATATTGTATCACTTTTCCAGTAGTTCCCATCATAATTTGGAATATGTGTCTGAATGGCATTAAATGTGGGGTGTGTTAGTTTGCTAGGGCTCCTGTAAAAAAGTACTACAAACTAGGTAGCTTTATATAACTGGAGTGTGTTCTATCTCAGTTCTGGAGGCCAGAGTCTGAAATCAAGATATTGATAGGGCTGTGCTGTCTCTGAAGGTTCCTGAGAAGAATCCTTCCTTGCCCTTTTCTAGTTTTGGTACGTGCCAGCAATACTTTGCATTCCTTGGCTTGCAACCACATCACTCCAATTTCTGCCTCTGTCTTCACAAAGTTGCCTTCTCACTCTGTGTGTGTGTTTTCACATGGCATTCTTCTCCATGTGTGTTTATGTCCAAGTTTCCCTCCTGTTTTAAAGACATTCATCATTGGGTTAGGGCCCACTTAAATCCAGTATGACTGTGTTATAATTTGATTCATCTGCACTCTATTTCCAAATAAGACCACACTTGCAGGTACCATGAGTTAGAACGTCAACATATCTTTTCTTTGGCAGAAGGAGTGTGTGTGCACAGTTCAACTTACAGCCTGGGGCAAAAAATGTATCAAGAATATCTTCAAGAATAATATCATCTACTTAATAGAACTAGTCTGATGATTTGGTACATTTAATTCTTCCACATAACATAAAAATAAGCCAGTCTCCAAGCTCTCTGTCTATCCAGCTGTCTTAGATGGCATTTTCATTTACTGCATGGGATTTAGATGTTGAAGAAATGGCACAGTCAATATCTGTTCTCCCTTGTTCGGTGGAACCAGTGAGGAAGAGCCATTTTGTTGAACTCATCCTTAAGATACAAACCGTACATCTGGAGAACATCTGATTTGTACAAAGACAACCCAGCCCTCAGATATTCCATCATAGCCTTACTAACGTACATCTGTGGGTACTGACCAACCCCACAAACATCTTGACAGCCTCCTCAGCCTCTGAGGGGCTAACAGTGACAGAGAAAGGAAATCAAGATTTCAGAAAATCTGTACCAATGAGGCATGTATGGTGGACTAGTATCTAGGCTTTGTAATTATATAAATGGGAGCTTTTATGAAGTGACCAAATGTCAGTCAAATTGACCTGATCCTTGTCATTGTGGCAGGAAATGTCCCAAAGGCTAATGCAAGATCATGGCTGTCATTATGATCCTTTATATCCTATGTTGTCACAAAACTCCTTGCTCTCCTTCATCTTAAGACCCACCACATTCTTTGGCCTGAATATTATTTCCTGACAACAAATTCTCCACCTGCTGCATAAATCCAAGTAATCATATGGGGGCTTAGTTTCCATTATCTCTTGTGCTTAGAGCATGCTTGTCATATAATAGGTACTTAATAACATTTGTAGGATATATTTAAGAAAAGAGTGACCATACTTTTTATCTTTCAGACCATCTTTTTCAAAATGTCCCTTTTCTTTTGATTATACTAATTATGGAATCGTGGCCAAAGGGGAATGTGAAAACCTTCCTTATTAAGGTCTGACTATGAGATGTGAAACAGGTTCTGGAATGTATCCAAAGCTACCACTTTAGCTACACAAAAGAAAAGTCTGGCCATTATAACTTCAGGAGAGAGTGGTTTCCTTATTTAAATTGGTGCAAAGCACCACTGAGTTTTACAAAAAGAAATGCAAGGGCCATAGAGAATGTCCACTTTGTCTCCCACCTCCCACCACTTTTACAAGTGTGGAAACAGGTTCAGAGGGGAAAGAATGTGGTGCAGGTAGCATGCTGTTGGTGGAATACTTAGGATTAGAACAAACTTTCAGGACAGCGCTCCCTCCTGCTCCACCCAGATTCAAGCTCAAACTGCAAAAGAATAATAGGAACACTGAAAATGAAGAAGTGATTTATGACACATGTCAGTATTACATTAGATTTAAAAATGGTGCTTTAAGATGTAACATTGGTCTTGATATACTTTTAAAAATATTAATTTTAATGGATATCTCAAAGGCCTTTCATGACATAGACCACAGGTATTTCCTTGGGCAGGAGCAATTGTCTGGCAGCTGTCAACATGCAGTCATGCAAAATTCTAAATAACATTGTCATTCTCAGTGTGGTGTTTCACAGAGGAATAAACTGGACCTTCAGTAACATCCTTGCCATATATCTTTGGTAGTTCTGGTCCTGAGAAGTTTATCACATTAAATGTAAGCTCTGGGCACAATTAAAGTAAAAGGACCAGGGACATTTTCTGGAAAGTAAGAGAATACATCATCTGATATTGAAATTCAAAAGGATTGTCACAGTGGAGATGTTCTTGGCTTCTGACCCTGTTGGTTTTGAGGGCTTCTTCAAAGGTGGGCACCAAATGCATTCTCTGCCCAGTTCTGACACTGTGACTGGTGGCATGCATTGGTGAGGTGGTAACTGAGTGCCACCTTTAGTGGGAAAGAGTTATCACAGAGCAGAAGGTCACACCAGAACTGGTTAAGTCCATGCCATAGTGTCCTCACTAGGGCCCAGGGGCAGTTACTTTTTTACTGATAGCTTCCTCTTCATTCTGCATTGAGCTAGATGTGCTCATGTTGACTCGATCACTAAGGCCTCTAGTGACACTATCATAGGATGGTGGGAAAGATGTGGTAGATGCAGTTTCAGATTTGTCTGGGAGTGTGCAATTTTCATTTGCCATGAATGCAACAAAGGCTTCATCTGGGGGAGACATAGCCTCTTCCTCAGCCCTTGGCACATCTCGGGGGTTGGAGATTGTCATGGAGCGGTGTAACACATAGCTCCGATAGGCCTTTTGAATGACAGTAGCTGAAATGTCTTCCTGCTTCCATCGGAGGGTAGTTGCTATTGGTTCATAGGATGTTTTTGAAACATTAGTTGCCATAAACTTCTCTTCAATATTTGCCTTCAGAGAATCCAACTCCCCAGATTCTCCCAGAACATTCTTAGTGAAAGCAAAAAGAATGTCCAAACAGTGAATCTTATCTCCAGGGACCAAGGGTAGGTCCATCTGGATTAATATATTCTGATTGGGTTTTGGAATTCGCAGGGGGCCTGAAAGGGTGTCTGCAAAGTCTGAGAGGGCAGAAAAGGTAATAAATTGAGTGGCCTCTGGGTCGAACTTCTCCCAGGTCTCATAGAACATGTCAAAGTCATCCTCACTCAAAGGTTCACTGCTTTCCTGCGTGGCCACATTGAAGTTCTCCAGAATCACTGCAATGTACATGTTGACCACAATGAGGAAGGAAACGATGATGTATGTGGTAAAGAAGAGGATGCCCACGGCGGGGTTCCCACAGTTGCCCCGGGAACCATTGCTGTTGGGCAGATTGGGGTCACAGTAAGGGGGTCCTGTGTTGAGGATAGGACTGAGGAGGCCATCCCAGCCAGCTGATGTGGTGATTTGGAAGAGGCACAGCATGCTGTTGGCGAAGGTCTGGAAGTTGAACATGTCATCGATGCCAGCCTCCCAACTTACATGGGGGAAGCTGGCCATGCCAAAAATGGAGTAGATGAACATGACGAGGAAGAGCAGCAGCCCTATGTTAAAGAGGGCAGGCAGGGACATCATAAGGGCAAAGAGCAGTGTGCGGATTCCCTTAGCTGCTCGTATCAGCCTGAGGATGCGACCAATTCGGGCCAAGCGGATGACTCGGAAGAGTGTTGGGGAGAAGTAATTTTCAAGTGACGTAAGAATTGCAGAAAATACCAGGCCTTTAGAAGAGAGGGAAATGATCTAATTAGTACTTGCAAGCTTGAGCCCTGACAAAGCTGGCTGCAATCATACTCTCCAATCTCTGCTCTGTATGGATCCCCATGTGAGCATCTGTATTCAAGGACTCTGGGCCTTCTGAGTCTTGCATGGTGGCTGGCATAAAGTGGGGGCTCCGTATATGCTCATTGCATAAGTTTTTTCTCTCTCAAATAGGTCTCGTGCTTCCCACCATGTTCTTATGTTTCTTTCCCTCCACCCAGAATGTTTTCTTCTCAGTCTATGGTCAAAGCCCTGCCTTCTGCAGCCTAGTTTAATTGGAAGTGACTACACCATATTTTGCATGTACACAGCCCTTGTCTGCTTCTGTCTATGACACAGGCTCTACTCTTGCCTGAGAATTCAGCCTTGAGACATGACTTTTCCTCCACCTTTTCCTGGTCCTGTGCTCTGCAAAGGCCAGGATCCCCTGTGATTCATCTCCTCATCTCCTACTGTGAAGATTGACTCAGTTCCTGGCACATGGTCCTGGGAATAATTGTACAGAGCTTGGTGTTAATTATAAGGGGGTCTGAAGAGTCGGGCAACTTGCTGACAGCTAAAGTAGACTGGCTTTGAATGGCCAGCTGTCTGCATAATGGCTTTTATTTGTTTCTTTCATCTCCAGCTGTGTTTGAACTCTATGTTAGGGCCTGGAGATGGGCTTGTTTAGGGTCAGTTATGGTCCTCCCAATCCCCAACTATGAACAAAGTTGGAAAGATGAAGAATGTATATGTCTCTCTATATGATATTAACTTGAAGATTTGTTAAGCTTGATCTTGGGGCTGTGGATCCCTATAAGGACCATGAAAGATTAGGTGAAGTTAGGTCAAACAGGATTCAAAACCTCTCAAGACAAATGGTGAGGAGCGTGGTGGCAAACTCTCTCTCCTTGCCAGAGTTCCCTTGACCCTCTTCCCCTACTTGCCTTTCATCATATGAATATGGATGGTCATAGTATTGTGTTGGAAAGAGGAAGGAAATGGGAAGAGATTTTGGGAGTAATTATAATATTGTATTATTAAAAACTTTATGAAAGCCCCTCTCTTAAAGCAAATTTAATTAGGATGTATATGTCTATATAATCTACTAAGATTCTGCCAGCCAATGAGTCTACATAATACCTTAAGGGAGTATGAGTCTTTATACTTGTAATAAATTGTTACTCAGTACATGTCTTGCTAGTGGGAAGGGAGAAAGGGAGAGAGGGAGGGCAGAAGGATTAAGAGGTGGGTTCTTTCGCTTGTTTTCCAGCAGTCTCTATGACTGATTTCTATCCAGTGGATTGTGTTGCTGTGTAGGTCATTGGAACTGGTAGTTACAGTGTCGCCATCATAGAATGGAGTACTCTGAGTGTATTTTATTTCTATAGTGTTGATATGGCAGTCACATAAGCAGGCTCTTTTCTCTATTATAAAGTCAAAATGATCTTTAGAGTTTCTCAGTTTGGAAAGCAAACACACAAAACAAACCTCCCACAAAAAACAGCAGCAACAGGAAAACAAAACAAAACAGAAAACAAAAATAAACATAAACTTCCCAAACGAACAGTCCAAGGCTGTATTTCAGCAGCGGGGTGGAGAGATTAAGTTCTGCCAAGTTGTATTTAGATGCTATTAGCTCTTGATGGTAAATCAATGGAAAATTAAATCTACAGCAATGTTTTGACATGAAAATTAAGCAGGTCATGATATAATAGGTCAGGATATATTTATAATGCCAAGTAAATCCGGTGCACTGGGATTTGGCCTTTGTAGGGCCAGACTGTGCCTAAACTACAAGAGGGCTAAGGACATTCTTTTGGTTGTTGGTAGAAGGCAGCTAACTCATTAGAAGAACATTAGCTAGGTCTAAATTCAGCTCTATCCTTTACAAACTATATGACCTTACCCAATTTTATTAATCTGTAAGGCTCAATTTTAAAATGTATAAAATGAGGATAATGACATTCCTTCAGAGAGCTGTTGTGAAGATCCAAGGAACCCGGTCTAGACCTCAGAAGTCAGCAAACTCTCAGTTGTGGTGGCTCCTTTCCCTGCTTTAACATCTGACTTTATGAGTTTTCTCTGAACACCCATTGGCCCCCACAATACCGGGTCTATTCAACACCCAGACTAGGCTCTAAGAGCACTGATCTCTTGGCATTGATTCTTTGACTTGTCAAAGATTCTTTGACTCACATTCCCTAAGTAGATAGTTATATAAAGATTTAATTGCAGATTCTTGACTTAAGAATCTCCTTTGAATAGTTTTGGTTGAATACTCTTTGAATACTCTTAGTTTTTACTCACTCTTCTGGCAACCACCTTCTTTTCCAGAAAGCATTTAATGACTCACCTCAAATCATACCACCCATTCTCCTCTTTGAAGACCATCAAGATAAGGCCCACTGGAAATTCCATCATATATCATCTGGAGGAGTGATTGTCCCTATCAGCCCCAAAGTTCAGGCAATGGGGTATGCACACAGTGGGTGTCTAAAAACACTTTGTGATAGCATGGAGAAGGCCAATGGAAACTCTCCCTTTCACAGAGAGGATAGGGACATTTTAAATCTGCCGCTCTTGGAAAGCAGCAAATACTGGGCTCCTCTAACATATAATGTATATTGAAAAAGTTTGTTGGTTGTCCTCTTGGTTTTGAAAAAAACAAAAAACAAAAAAAAAACCAAAACCACCCAAACAACTCAAGCAGAGTTTGGGTTTCCCCACCACCTGTAAGCCCACTTACTTCCAATGGAGAGGACCACGACAATGAAGTCAAACACATTCCAGCCATTGGTGAAGTAGTAATGCCGCAAGGCAAACATCTTCATGACACATTCGCCCGTGAAGACAGCCACAAAGAACTGATTGATTTTGTTAAGGATTTTTGTCTTTTCTTCACTCTGCTCATCAGTCTCCACCATCATGGTGATCATGTTGAGGCAGATGAGGACCATGATGACAATGTCGAAAGCTTGTCTGGTCACAATGTCAAAGACAAAGCCCTGGTACTTGTTCTGGGAAAACAAGAGATGGTCCATCAGTGCCTTTCTGGCCAATATACAAGGGGCATCTGGAGAGGCTGCATTCTCCATAGAAGGCTTTCTGAAACCTGTCTCTTACCTTCTTCACACCACATCCAAACAGAAGCCAAGTCCTGTCCTTACACCTTCCAAAATCTTATTCTTAGTTGATTCTACTTCAACTCTTCAAGTCAAGTCCTCATTGCCTTTCCCATCCCCTTGAAGTCACCAGGCAATTTTCCTCATTGGTGGACCATTTGCAAGCTCTTCCCATTCCATCACTTGGCTATCTGAATTCCAATAGTCTTGAGTATCTATTTTTCTTAAGCCCCACTCCTTCCAGGGAGATCTCCCTAATTTCCTAATCACATCGCACTACATTGCCCATTTCCTCTCTCCCACAGCCTTTGGTCAGACTTGAGTTCTAGCATTTCGTGTGTGTTTCTTTTCTTCTCTACTAGAGAGTGGGCTCTTTGAAGATGGGACCATGTATTATTTAACATTCAGTTCCCATAGTTTCTACATAGCACAAGTTCAAGAACTGCAAACCCAGTGGCTGCTCATTCTCCCCTACCCTACGTATTCTAGGGCAGGAGGGTAGGCCTGGAGTCCTTCTTGTTTCCCACTATAACTTTCAGACCTTTGCTCCTCCTGCATCTTGCAAAACCCTTCCTCCTTTGAAGCTTGTGTCATCTAGGTAGTTTACCTTCACCTCTTCTTCATTGCTGCCACTTACCAACCTCCTGATCCTCTGGCTTCATTACTAAGGAATGAGGCTTTTAGCCAGACTTGCCCACTATTGGTTACTTACTCTTGGTTCCTTAGATAAATCTCTAATGACCTAGCTCTTCCTAGTTTAAAGAAAAAAACTTCCTGAACCTTACATCTCCCTCCAGCTACCACCCTACTTCTCCCCCCCACTTTCACAGCCGAATTCTTGAAGGCATTTTCTGTAATCACTGTTCCCACTCATTTCTCAATTCACTCCCCACATGGCTTTTGTCCACATTCTGTTACTGAGATGGTTCTCATTAAGATCACCAATGACCTCCAGAATTTAAGTACAAGGACACCTGTTTGGCATTGCTTGCCACACCTGCCACCCTGAAACTCTCCTTTCTTAGTCTTCAACATGCCTTACTTCCTTGGTTCTTTTCTTGTCTTTCTTTTTCTTTTTTTAATTAATTTATTTTCAGAAAAATAGTATTCATTATTTTTTCACCACACCCAGTGCTCCATGCAATCCGTGCCCTCTATAATATCCACCACCTGGTACCCTAGCCTCCCACACCCCCGCCACTTCAAACCCCTCAGATTGTTTTTCAGAGTCCATAGTCTCTCATGATTCACCTCCCCTTCCAATTTACCCCGACTCCCTTTTCCTCTCTAACACCCCTTGTCCTCCATGATATTTGTTATGCTCCACAAATAAGTGAAACCATATGATAATTGACTCTCTCTGCTTGGCTTATTTCACTCAGCAGAATCTCTTCCAGTCCTGTCCATGTTGCTACAAAAGTTGGGTATTCATCCTTTCTGATGGAGGCATAATACTCCATAGTGTATATGGACCACATCTTCCTTATCCATTCGTCTGTCGAAGGGCATCTTGGTTCTTTCCACAGTTTGGCGACCGTGGCCATTGCTGCTATAAACATTGGGGTACAGATGGCCCTTCTTTTCACTAGATATGTATCTTTGGGGTAAATACCCAGGAGTGCAATTGCAGGGTCATAGGGAAGTTCTATTTTTAATTTCTTGAGGAATCTCCACACTGTTCTCCAAAGAGGCTGCACCAACTTGCATTCCCACCAACAGTGTAAGAGGGTTCCCCTTTCTCCACATCCTCTCCAACACATGTTGTTTCCTGTTTTGTTAATTTTGGCCATTCTAACTGGTGTAAGGTGATATCTCAATGTGGTTTTAATTTGAATCTCCCTGAGGGCTAGTGATGATGAACATTTTTTCATGTGTCTACTAGCCATTTGTATGTCTTGATTGGAGAAGTGTCTGTTCTTGTCTTTCTATCTATTCTTTTTTGAGTCTTCTTCATGCAACCCTTAGATGTTGGAGCACCTCAAGGCTCAGTCCTAGGCACCCTTTGCTCTTCACTCCATTCTTTCTCTCTTAGGAATCTCTCCAACCTGTGAATTGGTATCTGTGTGATTTTTGCTAATTTTATTTCTATGTCACAGGACTATAGTCTCTGAGGGAAGGAATTTTTTATGTGTTACTCACTGCTCTTTCCTCAGTGTCTGCAGAGTACCTGGCATGCAATGGATGTTCAATAAATAGATGAATGAATGGATGACAGAATGGACAGCTCTGAATTACCCACACCTCATATAAAATTAGAAGATCACTCTATTGTATACAACAGGCACTTACTGAATGTATACTATGTGCTGGCCTCTGTATGAGTGGAGGCAGAGAGGACCCTGTTATGTGTCTCATCAGGGAGCTCATAGGAGCTGCAAAGCAGACATGGGAAGAAGGGCTGAGACAGAGAATGGGTCTCACTTTATTTTTCCTGGTGAGGAGAGGTTGTTACACTGTGGAGTTAGAGCAAAGAATCAGACACAGGTAGGCCTGGATCTGGGGATAGCTGATGTCCCATGTATTTTCCAGAGTAGGAAGGGGATTGAAGAGCTCCTAATAACTTCAATTTCATCACTGAAAATGGTGAAAAAATAAAGCCCTTTCATGACCACACAACATCTAATTAAACAGAACAGGTGACAACATTACTAAGTTGTGGGCATCCTGAGTATTTGGATGCTGGGGAATGGAGCAGCTTGCTGGCTGCTCTTGGCTTAACCTGTGAGCAGGGTTCACTCCTTTGCAACTCTCAGTGCTCTCAGAGATGTTGAAGTGGGTGACTGATGATGTGAGCCTATTATTTTCCTATATAGTGAAGTACGTGAAACCTGCTTTTAGTAATTTCTATAGCAAGGAATGTTATAGAATAAAACTTCCCAGTTTTGTGGAAGCTGTAGCCTTTGCTATGGATGAAGCATACAATTTAGAACTTGAGCTTTGCCAGTGGTGAGGTGGAGTGAGTATGTGTATGTGTATCCCAAGTTGGCCCTGCTATGAAATGGCACCTATGCTCCTGTGGGGCAGAACTCTTGTGTCAGTGCTCTGTTTATCTGACCAGCTCAACCTATTGGGGCCGCTAAGGGAAGAAGGTGAGTATTTCAGTGCCAATAATCTAGTGAAAAGAGAGCTGGATCTGGGAGGGTGAACCTTAGATAGGAGTGGGAATTTCTCTTTTTGCTGGTGTTTCTTTCTTGGCTCTGGACTTTGAGGAAGGCAGATGATCAGGCTTATCTGACAGGGTGGTGGCTGACAAGATGTGGCCTGCCATATGGCTGCTCTCCAGGAGCAAGGATGGGACGAGACTTGTGGACCCTGGAGAGCAGCCATATGCAGTTGCTGCTTGGGCCCCTGATCTGCTAGTTTTTTCTTTGGGACCCATAAGACTTTAAAGCCTTGTTTAAATGTTCCAGCCTTGTCTTGGCTATGATAGGGGAACAAAGGGAAAAAAGTGTTGGCTATGCTTGGAACAGAGTGTTAAGGAGAGAGCCACGTTCTTCCACTAAAGCTAGGGCAGTACTGATAGTTAATTAATAATATACCCCCTTCCCATCCAAAGGGATGATGACTCTCAGAAACACAGTTAGGTTGTGAGGTCTCACTTCCCTTATCCGTGTGGTGGGCCTGTCTCACTGTCAACCTTGGAGGGTCTTGGTAATGGTTTGATTAGGAGAAATGGTGACTGTCATGATTTTGCCAAGGGATGTCCATAGCACAGACTCCTTAGTGTCTGGTTCAAGTGTAGATTCAGCATTAGTCCAGCCACCAGTGAAGGCCAGCAGGGACTCATCTGCTTGTTTCTCTGTAAGTCGCAGGATTTTTCTTTCCTGAATTGATGCTGATTGGCTGGGCTCAGCCACTTACCTACATCTTTTCATTCTGAGCCTGTTCCTGCTCATTGGACTGGATGACTAAGGGGTACTTCCTGAGACTTAAGGCTCACTGAACCTCAGTTATCTTGATTTGATAGGGATTTGGAAGGAAACCTCTGCCCCTACAGAGGTCTGAACATCCTATCACCCTTCATTATAACACTTCTTATCGGAACCGAGCATACCAATACATTTATGACCACTGTTTCCAAGTAAAGTATATCCAAAGGTCATAGAATTTTCCCCCCCTGCGAATGTTTTCAAGACTATGTGCTCATGAAGTTTTTAGCAATTTATATAAATCCCATACCTTGACTTAGAAATCTTAAAGCCTTGGCCAACAGAATATGTCTCCTTAATTCTAGAAAAAGGTCCTCTCCTTTGTTGTAGGTCTTTAGGCTTTGCCCTGGTAGTGGTGGTTGGAGGGGGTGCCAATGGCATAGTGTCCTAGACACAGCTGTAGTTCTCTTCACAGATACTGCATCTTATCCACAGAAAGGTTATGTAAGTGAACAAGATGTCAATTCCATTCTGATGGCTCAGAAACTCTTGGAAGAGGTTACTGTACATTTCCTACATAATAATACTCCCACTGACAAACCTGTTCATCCACTCTCAGCAGAGGCTAACTAGAGGTTTGACATTTTCCATCTTCTAGTGGAGGACTGAGAGGAACTTAAGTGATAATATGTATGGTTTGGGTGTTGTGTTTCATGGGGTAATGGAGGGCATGTCTCTTAAGGTTTTTGTGAATAAAGAAATCAAAGTGGAGTATAGCTCTAAGTTTTGGTCAATCTTTAAACACAAGGATGGGATAATTTTTGACTCCTATTGACCATGACCATGACCATGACTGGGGCAAGGATTCTACGGGCTTGGGTTTTGGCCATTTCCTATCTATGTACTGTAGGCATGGGGTGGGATGTAGGATGAGGCTGGAGATTCATTGCCACCTAGATCCTGAAGCATAACCACAAAACCGCTTCATCTCAGGACTCTTACCATCTTTAGTATCATTTAGCCTAACCTGCTCCCAATCTTGTGAGTGAACCCTAAACTGGTTGGGGAACTCAGTACTTCCTTAAATAGATATATTTGGAGTACCTATGGAGATATACTCTCTCCAGAAGACCAGAGTTTTTTCTTTAATGCTTCTAATTCCTTGGGCCAGGGAACTCTCATTACATCATCCCCAAATTCAACCCAGTTTTCCCCGTTCACAGAGAGCACTGGCCAACCCCTACCCACCCACCATAGGCATAAGCTATTGGTTGGACTTCCAGACACATTCTGCTCCGGGGCTCACCAGGGGCCGTGGGATGGGCTTCTGGGGTTTCTTGGAGCCTAGCTTCTTCATGGCATTGTAGTACTTCTTTTGTTCCTCTGTCATGAAGATGTCCTGGCCCCCTAAGTACAGGAGAGGATAACAAACACCACTGTTATTAAAGTTACAGGAACTCCCAGGGCTACCAAAATCAGAGTATGCTGGAAAAGAACAACATCTCCACATTCTTCCTTCTCTGCAGAAAGACAATGTCAAGGCCCGAATCAAGCAGTGACCTGCCTAGGTGCCACAATCGGTGACAGAGTGGGTGGGACAGAGCCCCAGCTCTGTCTCCCTGCCTGAGTCTCTGGAACAAAACCTGTTTGTTTCTCTTCCATAAGAACCCAGAGGGGATGCTTGAAAAGAGGGTGGGAAGAATCTGGAGGCAGAACCTAAGGAGAAAGTAAATATTGTTTAAATCTGAGCCTTGCATCCAGCCTGACCATTTTAGTCAAATCCACTGGGCTTCTGGAATCTTAGTTCCTGCCTAGGACAGGATATTCTCTCAGGGCCTTCTGCAGCAAAGACCTTGAGATCCGGCCCCTTAACCCCTTCCTGGAGAGGAGGAGCTAAGGACAGTTACTGCCTTATCCAAGGGTCCTTGGAGAACTCTTTATTGGTTCTCTTGAGTCCCACCATTTGCATTGACTTCTGCTTTACAGTGTCAAAATTTTCACCATCAAAAATGCCTTCCTCCCTTAGTTTTGGGTTTTCTTTGAGGACCCTCTAGAACCCCTTCATTCAATACCTCAAATTCCTGGCCTAATTTGAATTCTTCCCATTTCCATACCATGTTTATGTAAAGTAGTTAATGCAAATGCTTGGGAAATGGTTTGAGATCTCTGGGATTTGAGAGGAGATTTTAGAAAATCTATGGATACAGAGAGCCTTCAGGGAGAGACCTCTCAGTGGGGCAGGGGCAGAGGATTGGGAACACTGGGTGGAGCACTGAAAATTCTGGGCAAGGAGTCAGCATATATAGCCCCAACCCCCAAATTCATCATTGGTTTATCTCATTCTGTTACCTAACATGACCCTGTCAAGGTCTCACTTAGTTTCCTCACCTATAAAATGGAGAATGGGTTGTTTGAGTGGTCTCAAAGCCCTCAAGGGTGTGGATGACATTGATCAGCACTTCATAGCTGTCTTGCTGAGCCCCTCTGGGGTGGAGAAGGGCTGCCCACTTCTTATGCCCAGAACTCTGGCAAGGACTTCCTATAGGTGGGAAGCCTATGCCATTAGTCTTTTATTCTAAAATATAATATAGTACAGTAGCTCCGTCCTAAACTAGGTACTTTTTTTTTTTGAAATTTGATTTATTTATCTGAGAGAGAGAGAGAGAAAACAAGCGAGCAAGAAAGGATGGGGGGGGAGGGGCAGAGGGAGAAGGAGAAGACTCTCCACTGAGTGGGGAGCCCAAAACAGTGGCCTGATCCCAGGACCTTAGGATCATGACCTGAGAAGAAAAGCAGACACTTAACCTACCTTCTTGTACAGGCTTTTACTTTAACCTCACCAGAATCTTATGAGCAGGTATTATTAACTCCACTGAATAGACAAGAAAGCTGAGGCTCAGAGAGTTTTCAGTAATTGCTAGGATCAGCCATCTAGCGAGTGGTTGAACTGGGAATGCAAGCCCAGGTTTGTATGATGCCAAAACTAATCCTGGGCTCTTGGTGCTATACTATGTGACTTATCCATAGGACCCTGTTTTTTCCTCTTGATCTCAGCTTACTTTAGTCTAAAGTGGTGCTTTATTTACCTCAAGGGAATGGAAGGTGTTAAATGAAAGGGTAAATAGAGGGTAACAAGAAAGCATCTTACACTTTTAATGCCCTAACATTTTAATGTAAGTATGAGCGGTTATTTGAGATTCAGTTCCTATTCATCAGAGTCAGCATCCATGGAGGCAAGGGTCTTCCTCCCCATCCCAGGGAGGATTGGGATTCTGCCAACACTGGATCTCTGGCCCTTGTGGAGGCCTCCTGACTTAGTGCTTCTGGGGGTCAGAGCTCCAGACAGAGGCAACAAGTTTTGGAGCCCTTTCTTTACCCTTTGATGTTTCCCAAGGGTTACCTGGGGCACACTCAGCATACCTGGTTCCAACTGGGAAGAGCCGGGCACTCTGGGAAAGAGGAAGGGGACCCGGACAGAAGTGGGGATGTTGTTGACACAGAGAAATGCAGCTCTTCCAGCAGCAACCCCAGGACACCAGGCAGGGGTGAGTGCTACAATCGGGGTGCAAAGGTGGATGTTGGTATAAAAGGCCCAAACTGGGCTTCTGGTCAGACATGAAGGCTAGGGAGTGTTGGCTTTAGTCATGAAGTCAGGTGACAGGGAGGGAAGGATTCATGGAAACACCCGAGCCCCACTTATCTTTTTTTTCTGTTGATTGAAGTTGTCAATTATGACCCCAACAAACAGATTGAGTGTGAAGAAGCCACCAAAAATGATGAAGATGACGAAGTACAAGTACATGTACACATTGTCCTCCCACTTAGGCTGCAAGTTCACCTGTGAATAGACAAGGGGAGGCATGGGGAGCAGGTGGGTATGTTTGTGTTCATCCCTGAGACAAGGACCTGGGTATAGGTGGGTGGTTTATTTGAGAGTCAGGAAGCAGGACTGAGGGATGGGGAGGGTAAACAGGAGATAAACCAAATGAAGTGTTGTTAAGCAGGCCATCACAGGGGGGCAACTGGTACTCTATCCTGTTGGGGTTCTCCAGTGAACTGCACAGAATGAACCTCAGAATTGTACCTCTAAGGGTCTGGGAAGCTGGAGCATTTATCTGCAGATTCCCCAAACTTATCTGTGAAGGTTGCCCCTGTGGACATTCAATCCTTTACCCTTGGGGGAGGGACTCTGAGGCATTGAAGAAAGTCAAGTCTTCGAGAATCAGAATCAGGGCATCAGCTCTGCCCCAGCAGCAAAGTGTCTTTCCTCAGCAGCACCCATCTCCTCCCCCTGATGCCATGACAATATCCTTGTTGTGGCCAGCACCCCACTCCTGCCTCTGCCCAGGGAGTGCTCTCACACACAGGCCTGGAGAGGTTATCTGATATTTTCCTCAGTGGTAAGCAGGAGAACTTGAAAAGCCTAGGGAGTGTGCCCGGTAAGGGAACAGGTGAGGTTGGCTTAAACATTCAAGAGAGGGCCAGCTGGACACTGCTCCAGGGAAGGATAAGGCCAGGCTATTGGGGGACTGCCGTTTTTGGTACCAAAGCCACCTTCATTCCATTTCAAACAGACTGATGTGAGTAGGATGGACCAAAGGGAAGGCAGTAGGCATGGCAGGCTGAGACTCACATCTCGGGCATCAACAGCTGCATACATGATGTCCATCCAGCCTTTAAAGGTTGCCTGGAAACAAGGAGCAGAGGCCACTCAGTGTCTGACCATAGTCTATGCTGAACTTTGTTTTGATTCACTTATTTGTCTGTTTTTCTCATAGAGCACGGGCCCCCTGGAGGCAATTCTCTATATCTGCTGGGGCTAAGCACAGCACCTGGCCCACCACAGCCATTCAGGGATTATTTGTTGAACCAATGCATGAACAAACAATGGGATGTAGGAAGGCGTGGGTAACTGCATGACAAGTGTATAAGCAATTGCATCAAAAACTGATGGATGAAGGCAAGGTATGAATGAATGAATGGCAGTGTGGATGTTTTTGCCTGTCATCGCCACCAACACTTTCTATCACTATAACAGACCTGGAATACAATTTATTACTGTCTAGGAGAGGATCTTCAGTAGAAGACTGAACAGGTGGCTATATCATGTCTATTTTGTACAAAGAGTAAATTCTCAGTTATCACCTGATACAGATGCATTGCAGGCTCATCCCTTTATTCTAGGCTGCCAGCCCACACTTGTCTAATTGCACCACTGTGACATCGCTTTCATGGGTAAGGCCCTGCAGCCTCATGCTCGTCTGTAGGAATGGGTAGTGACTTCAGCTCACACTGATTTCTACCTCTTGCAAAGTCTCTACATGGCAACTTCTGGAAGACCCCAGACCCTCCACATTATAAAATAGTCAAAGGAAGAGACATGGTTGATCTCAGAACTTACCACCTGCAGAAGTGCTAGGTAACCCATCGCAACATTATCAAAGTTGACTTTCACATTGACCCAGAAGAAGCTGCCAGTGTGGTTCTGATCTTTGCAGTCAGATATGTTATTCACAATAGACAAAGGCACAAGAGAAAGGTGTTCATTGGTTTTGTTGATGCACCGCCCAAACTTCCCCGCAAAGAAGTTCACACCCATGATGCTGAAGATGAGCCAGAAGATGAGGCAGACGAGGAGAACATTCATGATGGATGGGATGGCACCCACCAGGGCATCTACCACCACCTGGGGGGAAACGCAAAAGGATTTGCAACCCTTCTTGCTGAATCCTACTTCTGTCTACACTCACTCTGCTTCATGAACCAGTGGTCTTTGCAAGCAGTACGGGAAGTAGGTTAATTAGAGCCATAATTCAGACTCAGAAGACTGAGAGGTACTGGGTAGCTGAAGATGGGTTTAGATCTTCTCCCTAAATGTTCTGGGCAGGTTTTAGGTCTTTCCCCAGGATTGAGGAGATGGATGAACTTACATGCTCTTTTAGGGGTGTGAGTGGGTGTGTTGTGCTTGTACATACAGACCAAGGTGTGCCTTGGCCAAGAATCAGTGAAAATCAAAATCCATATTCACAAACATGCTTATTTGTAAAGCAGCAACCTAGAAATAAAATAAAACAAATTTCAAACTATTTCAATCATAAGTTTCTAGTGTTTGTGAAGGTACAAGTGAATTTTTATAGTCCACTTTTGTTTTTGAAGATACGATGTCTTCTTTGAGTCAATGGGGGAAGAAAACAAAACCTTACTTTCAGTACCTGGAGCCTTTTATAATTAGGAGGAAGGGGAGGGGGACAAAATAGCAATCCCTTGTCCCCCCAGTAATTCAAAGGCCTGGCTTGTGAGCATTCCATTGTGAGAAAGACAGTGAGGACACAGTGGGGGTGACAGTGATGGGCAAGGAAAAGTTTGGATGAAAGGGAAGAATCCATAGGAACCCATGACTACATTGTGTTGGGGAGGATGCATTCCAGTGGATGACAGCCATGGTGCTGAGCTGATGGTGCCACCACATTCAAATGGAGTGTCAGAGGAAAGATTCATTTGTCTTGGAAAAATGAATCATTTGGGGTGTTCTGGAGATCTTGGCAAAAAGGACATTAGGCAGGTTAGGGAGATCGAGGTAAGAGATGTTAAAGCACACTTCACTATAAGCAGGAAAGTGTGAGTCTGAGTGCTGATAGACATGATCTTTGAGTTGAGACGGGGGGGGTGTTCACAAAGAGACACGAAGGAAAACCAGAGTGTTAGGGTATGGCAGTGCTACCAAAATCCCAGTGGGAAACGAGTACCAAGAGCCCACCTGTTGGGGTAGGCCTAGAGCTCAGGTTCAGGGGCATGTGGGGCATGGGAAGCAGGGAAGGGGTACCAAATGCTGCGGACCAGAGCAGTCTGGAGATAGGTCTTACCCGCATGCCTTCGAATCGAGACAAAGCCCGCAGGGGCCTCAGGGCACGGAGGGTCCGAAGGGCTTTGATGGATGCCACGTCAGAATACTGCAGGATTTTTGCTATAAGGCTTGTCAGGGAGATCTGAAGGCAGGCAGAGAGCAAAAGCATTACTCTAGGTTCCAGAGGTCCTGGTAGAAGGAGACAGGAAATCCCTCCCAAACCACACTCTATCCAAGCCATCATCCTGGCTCCCATCTTATTTTGAACTCCAGTGGAAGTTCTAGGGACAGTTCCATTTCTTTCCCTTATTAAAGATTTCATTCATTACTTCTTGAACCTCTGGGAAAGAAAACCTCGGTCCTCCACAGCACCACGCTGTGTTGTGTGGGTGGTCAAGCTCCCAGTGTATTATATCAACCTTCTTTTTCCCCTCCAGAGGCACCAGCCAGACTTCAAAAGCATTGAAACTCTGACTTTCAGAGACTTGGAGAGATGATTTCCTTTGTGGAGGTGGTGCTGAAAGTCTATTTTGAAGAATGCAAAGTGAGTCTCAACTGTATTTGCCAAGAAAAGTAGATGGCAAAGAGTCCTGGTCTCTTTCCCTTCTCAACCCCTGATTTTATTTATTTATTTATTTGGCTTTGGGTCAGTGCTTTGCTAGTCCAGGTCACATTTTCGCCCTGTATAAAATGAAGGAGTCAAAGTTAGAGTGAGTGGCATGGATCTATGAAATCCAGCTTTGACAGGTGGCTGAGATACAAAGACTAGGTTGTATGATTCCCTGTTGGGGTTTTTGTTTTGTTTTTTTAAGTGTTGGACCGAGGGACATAAATCAACATGGACAAATGACCACACCTTCCAGGAGCTTTGAAGGTCCCAGCGTGGTACCATATGCATAGGCTTCAGCTTGCTGGATACTGTAACCCAATTCTGGAAGACCCCAACTGCACCATGACTGGTGGGCTAAATTCAGGCTGAGCTTCTTCTGGCAGCTAGGTCGGGAGATACAACAGACCTTCAGGAAGGAAGGGGTCTCCATTTGGTTGCTAGAGCCTCAAACAATGCCTATTCTCTAAATGCTTATTCCATTGGGACAAAGACAGGGAATGGAAAAAATACCTTTTCTTCATCCATGCAGGGCTCCAGACACCAGCATGTGGCACCCAGCTGTCTGGCTGACAGAGGGAGGGGAGGTTTGAAGCCAGTTTTATGCTGGACCCTATTCAGTCTTTTGCTCAGCCTCCTGGGAAGGCTGCCTCATGTGTAAAATCTATAGCTGGAGGAATCAGGGTCTGGGGTCAAAGCTCTCCACCAAGCCCAGCTCCACTCCCACTGCTCAGGCTGTTAGCCCCCCAACTGGTCTCTAGTATTGCATCCATTCTCCACTGCAAATTTGATTACAATCATGTGTGTCTCTTACTCCCAGAATTCACTGGTGTTTTATCATCCTCAGGTTAAGTCTTAGATTTTTTAGCCTGTATTATTTAGCTGCATACTACTTTTTCAGTCGTATTTCACTCATATATTCTACCTAAGTAAAATTGTTCCCTAAATTTATCTGTGTTTGTACTTTTGCTCAGGGTCAACTTTTAAATAAAATTGCCCCCCCATCCCGCAGTCCTCTTTGCATTTCAATGCTCCTGCTCATTTTAAACCCCACATTTAATGTCAGTTCCTATACGAAGCCTTCCCAACTACCCCACCCCCACAGGCTCTTGTCTCTGTGTCCCTAAGACAATAATTATTTCCAGCAGTGCTCACCACATACCACCCTTATAATAGGTTTATTTTTCTCTGTGTGTCTTATCTGCTGAAAGATTACCGCACAAACTCTTAGAGATAGGGGGTTTTTACTTCTTGGTTTCTGCTCATCCCACAGCACTGCATAAGACAATCCTATGTTCAGTAGTCAAAAATAAACATTTGATAAATTGAAGAAAGTATAGAGGCATGTTGGGATGGATGAAAAGAAGAAGAGAAAGAAGGAAGATGGATGGAAGAGTGTTTGGATAGAATAATGGATAGGACAGGCAGTTGAGAGGAAGGATGAAAGAAAGAAGGACAAAATATGGAAGTATAGCACACTGGATGGATGGAATGGATGAAAGGGAGTAGAACAGATGGCTGAGCGAAATGCCTGATGGATGAATGGAAAGAGATTTAGATAGAATAAATGAATAGGAGAGATTAGAGAATGGATGGAAGGTTGATTGGTTGAGAAGTGAAAGGAAAATGGATGAATGGGTAAATGGGTGGAAAGAAGGAAGGATGGGGGCATCTGGGTGGCTCAGTCAGTTACGGGTCTGCTTTTAGTACAGGTTATCCTGGGGTCCTAGGCTTGAGCCCCACATTGGGCTCCATGCTCAGCAGGGAGTCTGCTCCTCCCTCTCCCTCTGTCCTTCCCCCTTTTGTGCATGGGCTCTCTCTTATAAATAAATAAATAAATAAATAAAATCTTTTTTAAAAATTTTTTTATTTTTTATAAACATTATTTTTATCCCCAGGGGTACAGGTCTGTGAATCACCAGGTTTACACACTTCACAGCACTCACCAAAGCACATACCCTCCCCAATGTCCATAATCCCACCCCCTTCTCCCCATAAATAAAATCTTTTTAAAAAGAAGGAAGGATAAGTAGATGGTTAAAGGAAACATGGGAAGATGGAAGAATGAATGGCTAGGATGATGCTTGTATTAAAGATGCATGAATGAATGAGTAAAAGGTTAGATGATCAAATAGTCAGAGAGATGAACCAAAAGATAGAAAGACAGAAGGATTAATAACCAGTTGATAGATAGATGAAAGGAAGGTTAGGATGAATGGATAAGTGGAAGAGAAGAGAGAAAGAAGAATGAGAATGGATGGAAGGAAGGAGAGGACTGACAGGATAAATGGAAGAAGTAATGATGAACGGATGTTTAGAAGAGAAAAAGGAAGGGTGAATGGCTGGGTAGATGGAAGGAGGGATATGTGGACGGAAGGATGGATGATCAGAAGGAAGAATTAGGAGGAGGATGGATGGAATGAGAGGGTGAGCATTGAAGGTGATCAGGACTTAAATGAGTGAGACGTATGTAGGTAAGAGTGACTATGCCCCTAACAGAGGTGTGAAGCCAGAAGAAAACACTTTTCCTTCATTTGTGCATAATTATTTTATATGCACAAAGTTATCACCTGTGACTCAGATTTCAGGCCTCCCAGCTAATCCCTGCGGTACAGTGTCCTGATGTTGCCAGCGTCTTGGTATCAGGCAAGAAGAGAACTGAGTACACAGACCTGCTGTGGGGGACCTGCCAGCACAGGAGGCTGGACAGAATGTTCTGTACTGGACCCCATCCAGCTTCAGGAGGCGAGCACTGAATACAGACACATTTCCTGACACCTCTGATGTGCAGCCCTTGGTCCTGGTGGCTGCTGGAGTGTGGGAGGCAGAGACAAACACAGCATGAGCCTCCCCCTGCCTGTGGGGACCCTCAGCTGCACCACAGTGAGCAAATAACTCAGGCAGCCATCCTGCAAAGCCTAGAGGGCAAAGACCTGGACAGAGATAGAGGATCTTTGTGGGTAGGATGAGAGAGAGCGACCACTCCTGGCTTTTGGGGGCAAGGAAGGCTCTTAGGAGATTTCACTGAGAAAGGTCTCCTCACAGAAGTGAGGAATCCCAGGTCTAGCATGTGGGAGGCACTTGGTCAATCCCCTTGTGCAGTTGTAAGTGGCCCCAGGTTAATGTGAATTTGAACACATGTGCTTCAACTCAGCATCTCTCCAAAGGACCCTCTGTCCCTTTTAGTGCCACTGGGGAGAAGCTGGTGGGGCAAGCTCGGTGATTCTCCATCTGGCTGCACACATATTGGACGATGCCTAGGAGCTCCTATAAGATGTTGATGCCTGAGCTTCACCTAGGACTGGAGAGATCTGAATCTCTGGGAGTAGCAGTACTGGTTCACTGTACTTTTAAGAGTTCCCAGATGATTCCAAAGTATAGCCAGGGCTGAGGACCACTTAAGCAGAAGATGGGAAGATTCTCTGGGTGATGCAGTCATTGGCTCCCATTTGCCCAGAAGCCCTGTCAAGGGATGCAAGGTCCTAAGACCCTTGAATTCCTCCAGTGTCATCTTGCTTTGGATGTCAAATACGAAGGGCAGTCAGTGGTCTTGTGGGTGGAGGCCTAGGAACTGAGGACTTGACTGAGCATCACCACCGTGCCAGAGTCGTGCACTGTCTGATCTTACCATTCCCCAGTGTGCAAGCTATTCTCAGAGGCCTTGCTAAGAGCTCAAGACTATGGAGTGGCCCATGAGGTGAGGCCATCACTTTCTTGGTGCTAGCAACAGCTATCCCTCAGAGGTGAGGATCCCAAGCTCCATGTGTGCCCATGAGCCACTCACATTCACGATGAGAAAGTCCAGCCAGCACCAGGCATTGGTGAAGTAATTTTTGAAGCCATAGGCCACCCACTTGAGCAGCATCTCGAATACAAAGATAAATGTAAACACCCTGTCAGTATATTCCAGCAAGACCTTCACGGTGGGCTTCTGGTCAAGGTGATAGTCTTCAAAGGCCTGGAGGGAAGAAAGGGAGCAGAATGGTAGGCTGCCTGGACCCACAGCACTAGCGTCCAGTGATAAGGAAGGACCCTACCAACCCTGTCCTCAGCCCCTGGGAGGCTGAACCAGCTTGCCTGTATCATTTTGTTTTTCTGCTTAGGGTACATGTGTGTGGGGTAGGGTTCCGAGGGCCAGTGGAAGAGGCACTGTGTGATACAAACCAGGACCCCCTGGAGCCAATGAGGACTGAAGCCTGGCTTACTCTTTGCAGGGGAGCTGAAAGCAAAGGAGAAAAGAAACCTTCTCAAATTGGGGCTTGGAAGTGAACCAAAGGGATCCTAACAGCAACTTGGTTTAAAAATAAAAGCATCAAAGGATGTTCACAGGCAGCTCACAAAAATGAAAGTAAGAATTGTCCATGAACCTCTGAAAAAGAATGTTCTAGCTCACTGGTAATTAAGGAAATTCAAATGGAAAGAAGATGTCATTTTTCTCTTAAGAGATTGGTGGAGAGAGAAAAGAATGAGGGTAAGGCCAGGGTTGCTATGGCCCTGGGGACGTCCCTCCTCTCCTGCCTAACTGGGAGCTGCAAACCAGCTCAGTCTTCTGGGAGACCAATCTGGCATGAGGGCTCAAAGGTTTCGGGAGCCCAGCAATTCTGCCTTCATGGATTTAGCCTAAGGACACTCGATGTTCTTGGTGCCCCACCCAGACGCCCGTGGAGGGTCCAGGGCAGTCGTCCCCCAGCAGTTGTGAGGTTGGCTGCTAACGGCTGGTGGATGCCCCCTTTTCCTAAGGACCTCCCTGGGCTGAGGCAAACTGCTTCCTCCTGCAGAAATGCCTGGGAGGCCAAATGCCTGGTCTGGGGGCAGCCACAGCCAGTGACTACCCCCTTTGCTTCAAGGTGGCACAGCTCTGTGACAACTTTTTTGCTTCATAGCTCCCGTGGGATCAAGCTGAGGTGGACTGTGTGGGAGCCCTGTCTTCTACCTCCTCCCTTGGTCCTGCCTCCCTCACAGGCTTCCCCTCAGAACACGCCCTCCCTAACCTGCTTGCCCAGAAATCCTTGCTGCAGATTCTGCTTCTAACTGGACCCAAGACCGGAAAGAAGCCAATGTCCTCAAAGGAGTCGACATAGGCTATTCGGTGCTTTTTGGAAGTAAACAGCGGGATTATTTACATAAATGGTGGTGCATTCCCGTAATGGAAAGCAGTGCAGCCACTAAGTCAGATAGTAGGAGTATATTTACTGTGAGAATTTACTGAGAAATTACAGATTGCATAAATGTGGTTTCAGCTTTGTAATATTTATGTATTATATGCATGAGAGAGATGGGAAGGAAGTATACCAAAATGTTTTCAAAGTGAGATTCTCTTTGAGTGATAGGAAAATGGGTGATATTTTTTCTTTGCATCTTCCCATGATTTCCAAGGTTTTTTTTTTTTTTTTTGCACTTTACTTTGTCAGATGAAAACTCCCGTTATTTATATATTTATTTATTTTTTTAAGTACTCAAAGTAAAAGCATAAGGAAGACTAAATTTGGTGCCAGCCTGTTCAGTCCCTTGGGGAAGGAGATGGGGAGGTGAGGGCCCAGCAGCTGGTGCAGGATCTGTACTCCCTGCTGGGAGGGAAGGGAGCAGCTGGGGTGAGTGGAGTAGGGGAACAGAAAGAAAGGAAGGAGCAGGGGAGCATGGAGAAGAGAAATGAGGAGAGGAGGCCCATGGGGAAAGACAGGAGTGGAGGAGGTAATGAGGAAAGCACCTTCTCAACAGCAAATGTGACTATTGTCCTCGTCAAGGAGGACAGGAAAGAGGGGAGGGTGGGGAGAAATCACCCAGCCCCCTCTTGCCCAGCTATGTGGCCGGTGTACCAGAGCTGTACAGAGCCAGCTGGGGCCATGGACAGTCACCACCCTGTGCCCAGCAGTGGACCCTTTCAGATGTTGCCACACCCTCCCCTTCTCCCATGCCAGAGCAGCCTTTGTTCCAGAGACTCTCTTCGCCCTTCAGTCCCTTGGGGAATGGTGTAGTGCTATTGCCGACCTGCCCACCCCCTACCCCAGATCGTGTCTTCTCACCTGCCTTTGCTCCTCCCCGAGGCTGAACCTGTACACAGAGTGGCTTTGGTACCCTTCCTGGGATATCTGGTGTTTAAGTAGGTGCCCAGATATCCAATAGATTGTTTTTAGGGAGTAAATGACACAGGAAGAACAAACCAAGTGAAGACACTTGGAGCCATGAGTCAGGAGAGCGGGCTTCTCGTCCTCCTTTAACTAATTAGCTGGGACCCCAGGCAGGCCCCTTCATGTCTTTGGGCTGTGCCTTCCTCAACCGTAAGAGGCAGACACCTGGGGATGGCGAGTTCCCTCCTGCGTCTACAGCTATTTTGGTCCACTGGGAAGATGAGTTGAGACTGTGCAGGGAACAATCAGAGCCTCCTTCCTTGTCCTCCTTGGCCATTCAGCAAGGGGCTAAGGAAGTGGCTCCTGAGTCAGTATCTCTATGCCTGTAAGGCATAGAGTTATTTAAAGTGTGTTATTTAAAGTGTGGTCTTTGGCCCACGGCCTCAGCATCCCCTGGAGCTTGTTGGAAATGCCAATTCTCAGGCCCCACCCAGCTCTGATTCAGAATCTGCCTTTTAGCAAGCTCCCCCAGGTAATTACATTATGAGAAGTGTGGATATAATGATGTACTGTGAGCCTAGAATAAATAATAGTATTTGCAAGTGGCTTGATAAGACAGGAGGATGGCAATCTTTGCACTGGGCCTTTGGAGAAGGCCGGTGTTTGGTAGGCCAAGGGGGTGGAAAGCCAGGGCTTTGGGATCAGATGGGGGTAGAGGTAGGTTTTGCTACTGACAAGCTGGGTAAACATGAACAAATGCCTCAGGCCCTTTGAGTTTCCATTTCCTCATCTATAAAGTGGATGTATGCCCTCACTGCTTGAAATACTTGCAGCCAGGCTTCACAGGCCAGGACACATGGACCACAAGCATCTACCCTCCCCTGCGCCTAAAGGGAGCCCGTGTGCTGGGCTGCAGCTTCTTCTGCCATTGATTGGGGACTTTCAGGCTAGGAATCAGGGGGAGCTGCCTGCTTCAGCTCCAGGCACTTGGGATTGTGGGAGACCTGATCTGGAGAGCTTTGGGGCAGGGACCCCGCCTCCCCTTACCAGAGACCCACTGCTGAGCAGGATCATGAAGATGATGAAGCTCTCAAACCAGCTGTGCTCCACGATGCGGTAGCAGGCCTTGCGCACCTGCCAGCCCATGGCCCACGGAAACTTGCTTGTGTCCACTTTACAGCAGGGACAGTGGCGAAGGCAGCCTGTGGGGAGAGGTAACTGATGGAGAGGGATTTCCCCTGGGGAGAAAGGAACATTTTTGGTCTGGCCATGCTAGGAAAGCACTCTGCTGGGAAACCCACTTGCCACCCTGTAGGAAAGGAATTCTCCGGAATATGAGAGAAGCTGTACCCCTCTCAGGTAGCCTCTCAATCCTGCCCTTTGGGTGTTCCTCCCTACCACTGGTGTCACCCACACTCAAGTCCTCCCCAATTATCAACCTTCTTGGAGAAGATATGTGTGACCCCTGTCCTATGCCCACCCATTTCTGGAAGCCTGACAAGTCATGGGGCCTGGGTCTGGTACTGTCTGAGGGGCTATGCCCTGAGCCCTTGCTCACCTGAGAGGCCACCACATGGTCAATATGGGGCCTGGGTCCAGCCCAGCGCAGGCCTGTGTGGAACTGGAAACTCAAGGAAGTGTTGTTGCTTTTTAGTTTACAGATTTTTTTGTATTATTGAAGCCACAATGACTTTCATAGTGTGAACTATATGTCTACCCCCTTATTGCCAGCATATCTAGTGAGAAAACAATGTGCTTCTCTATTCTAGACATGGAGGGAAACAAAGAGTAAGATGTGTTTTATACCTTTAGGACAAGATGTGGTGCGTTCAGAGTGCTATGGTCGTGGACATTTGTTCTGCCTTTCAGAGCTACACCGAAGACTGAGGGACATATACATGGCCTGACCCTCCTCTGGTCCTTTATATCCACAAACAAGAGTATTTACCCTTTTCCTGTTCAACCTCAAGAGGCCTGGTTTATTACTCTGAGGTGTTTTTGAGGGTGAGGAGGAAGGCCTGTGCTGAGGTGGCTGGGTCTGACGTGGGCCCACTAGGCTGCTGTGACCGTGGTGCTTGTGTCAGATGCCGGCCCCCGACCCTGACTGGGGGAGGAGGCAGCAAGCAGTCCTGTGTGTCTGTCTTCCATGGACCCCAGGCCATGGCCCCGGACACACAGGTACCCAGATGAGAGCTTGTCGAATGTGATTCTGGCCCAAATGAATGTCAGCACAGGAGTCCTGTGGCCAATGCTTTACCTTCTGTGAAGCAGTCATCTGGCTCCTCAAGGTCGTCTGCCAGCTCAGGGATCTTCCTCAGGATCTCTTCAGGATCCAGGCAGTCCACCGTGCTGCCTTCTGAGGAGCTTGTGTCGTCCTCTCCCTGCAGGGCAGAAGCCCAGGGCAGCAAACTCAGCTCTCTGAGGGCCCCAGTGAGTCTACACATGGTTACTGCAGGTCTGCCCAGCCAAGGGCTCCGAGAGGCAGGGAGAGCCCCTTGGGGCTGGACCCACAGCAACCATCTTTGTGTGTTTGGGGCCTCGCCAGCTGAGGCCCAGAACAGTGATGCTCTCTACGGAGCCCCAGAGGTTTAGCTGTGCGAGGCTTTAAACCTCCAGGCCCCTGATGGAGTGCTGGCGAGAGCCCGAGACACCGTAATTACACCCATAAAGACTCGTGGCATTCACTGGGCTTGAATATTTAATCAGGGAGCAATGCTGTAGGGGCCCTGCTGCCCTCCTGGCAGCTCCAGCCCTATAATATCTCCAGATGAATTCAATTAGGAGTTGAAGCTGCTCTCATATTAGTAAACCTGATAGCTTGGCTAATGGACCCAAATGGTGGGGTGGGTCCCCATCTGTCACTGTCAGGCCCTTCTCTGCCTGGCCGGGGTCATGGACAGAAAAAACCAAACCAAACCAAACCAAACCAAACCAAAACCGATACCCAGCAGCTGTGTGCTGAAAACACTGAGTAGAGATGACTAGCCAGGGAAATCCTGAGAATGTTCTGAAGGAAACAATGATGTCCACATGTAGAAGGTGGCAACCTCACCCGGCAGGAACCAAGTGGCTTCTGTTCCGCCCTGGTCCCCCAGCCCCAGCTCAACCCACCTTCTCCTCTCACCCTGCTGTGGTCATCCCTGCCCAGGGGCACACAGCCAGTGGCTGACATTCCTCAGACTGAAGGGCACGATAACTTTGGGCACAAATGATGTCTTCCTTATCTTTGCCCAGCCCGGTGCCTGTCACGGCGTCAGCTCTCAGAGGCTAGGTGTCAAGTTAAATTCCTGAATTTAATGCCGTGGTACGAACGACACTAAACCTTTCTAGATGCCTCTTCCCTGTAGCTTATTTTCATCAAAGATTTGTAATGAAACCACCAAGTTTCCTTTTACCTCTTATATGACATTCCCAAACCCCAATTTTGCTTCCTGCTCAGGCTGCGTAAGGCTGTCAGTACACTACTCACTACGGACAGCCTCTGCAGAGCACCAGAATGTTTTTGGCTGGAAAAAATGATGTGGACAAAAGAGATTGGGGGTGGGGGGAGTCACAGGGAAGACTTCCTCACCCACAAGTGACTCTGACTTTCATCTGCTGTCTCAGAAAGACACTTTCTCTGTGCATTGTCTTTTGTTCCCTTTTCTCTTGGCTGTCATTTTCTGGGCACTTATTCCATCTCAGGCAGGAACTAAACACTTGACAAGCAGCATCTCATTTAAGCTTCAAAAGAATCCTCTCAGGTAGGCATTACCATTCCGTTTCAGAGAGGAAGACAAGAAGACTCAGAGAGGTTGAAGATCTCATCCTCATCACTGCCTACCTCCTAACTGTGGAATCCCCCTTCCTTCCACTGAAATCATGACGACCAGCCTGGAGGTGAGGACAGACCTTAATAATTCTCGCGCTGAGACGTGAGGCTATGTGCTGACTGTAGTCTGAAACACCACTTCCCCAGCAGCCCCATCCTCTGGCCCCTACCATCCCACCGGTCAGTATCTGGTGGGCTGTTCAACCTCCCAGAAGTTCACATACCTACCTCTGCAGGGACCTGGGCAGCAGCCTCATCTTTCCACTTCTCACCCGCGTGGGAAGCCAGGTCCTCAGAGGACATTCCAGAGCCTGGGCTCCTGGGTGCCATGTGACCCTCGCATCTCCCGACTTGCTGCAACTGCTCCTGCTAGTGAGAGAGGGTCCCATGTGGGCACCTGTGCCCACCCTCAGCTGATTGCTTCTCAGTTTGAAGAGATCTCTCCCTCATAGTCTGCCAGAGATAAGAACCTAATCTCTGCAGCAAAAATACTGGCATTCATACACACGCTTGTGTGAAGTCAGCCTGGAGTCTCTATAACTCTATAACAAGAGTCTTTTTAACTCTTGGCTCCATTACTTCCAAGCCATGTATCAACCTGATCTCCATTTCTCCCACCTGCAAAATTGAGAAGGCAAGATCTACTTTATTCAGTGATTTTGCTGACTAAATCCGTGAATGCTTGGAAAACACTTGGCATGAAGCGTTTGGCTCAATAGATGTTAACCACGACCATTACTACTTGTCCAGAAGTCAGAGAGATAGAGACCTTGGCCATCTGAAGTCCCCCACAGACCCTAAAGTATCTGAAAATGCCTTTGAGTGGAGACAGTCATCATGAAGTTCATGTCGTTTATTCCGGGGATGGTGATGCCCTGCCCTCGGCTGTCACCCACACAAAGGCATGTAAAATATGGCAGCTGATAATAGCAGCTGCTGGAACACAAGAGAAGTGACAGCTGCAGGGGAGGAAGGCTGTGGTAGAGCTACAGACTCAAAGCACAGCTGTCTGAGGCCACTTAGTGGCCTGGACAGCCACCCTGCCTGCCTCTAGACCCCACAGGACCCCTGCCTTCCATACCGTGCCAAAGTCACTGAGAAGAGGTCAGTGAGAGTTGATACAGCAGCTTAAGGTAGTAGGGAACTGTGCAAAGTATTTAAAATTATATATATTGCCAAAAGGCTTAAATGTGCTTTGAATTCTTTGGGGCCCTAAAGAACAAGTGTCATTTCCCTGTGACATCCTTTGTCTGGAAAATCTGGATAAATGAGTCCCATGATGATCAGGACTCCCTATCTGATGAAGATCAGATGAATCTCAGTCTTGGATAACATTTGTTCTTTGGGGAGTCTTGTTAGTTCTTAGAGGAGTCTCATTAGCATCTTAGGCACAGAGCCTGAGTTGGACAAAGTAAGAGGGACAGTTGCACAAAAGACAATCCCAAGAACCTCAAAGTGGTCTGAGACTAAGGTCCTGCCCCTGTTTTCACTTGCCTGGGGGATTCTGACCCTTTTTTCCAGGCTCTGCTCAAAGGCCACCTCCTCCAGAAACTTGGCATGGTATTTGCTTCCTGACATTGGGTGCCCATAGACTTGATTTGCCTGGGGCTCATCAATCTGTACCAGTCTGGATGTTGGGCAACCTCCTTATTCAAATTTTCCTTCTGCCCCTGTCACTCCGGCCTTCAGGCTGTCCCGTGGGAGGACTCTCACCTGCCCTTGAGGGATCACTTCCTGCTGGGAGCTCCGAGCATCCTCCTCACCATCCTCCTCCAGGTCATCAAGGTCAGATTCTCCTTCGGCAATGGGCACAGAGACCCATATGTTAGGGTTGGTGATGAAGTCGTTGTAGTCGTCTTTGGGGCCTCTGGACACTGGAAGCCCTCTGGGGCTCCCCACAGCTGCATCAGCAGCAATGTGGTTCTCAGCTTTGGAGCTGGAGAGTGGGAGTTTCACCACCAGCTGGGGCTCTGTCTTGGGCCAGGGCAGCAGGCAGGGCCTGGTGCAGAAGCTGCAGATGGCCTTCTTGGTACGATGGCCAAATGCCTGGATCCGTGCCAGGGCAACCTGTAGGTTGTTCACCTCCCCATCTTCATCTGGAGCTGCAAGGTTGTCAGCACTGAAGGAGTTCAGCAGCAGGGCGATGAACAGGTTGAGTACCTGGAGAGTAGGAGTGCAAGCAATGATGGCTTGACAAACAAGCTGAGTTCCTCCATAGTCTGCCAGGTTGGCAACCAGCCAGAGGGCAAGACAGCCACACCTGGGCCTCTCTCTGCCTACCCAACGTGCTTTCCTTCTGGGGGGGATGGACAGTTTGAGAGCCACTGAAGGGAGTCCTGGGGATGTCCCAAGCAAACTGCCTCATGTGGACAAGGCTTGGAAACACATTGTCTGCCATAGAGAAGGATCAGCCCTGCTGACCCCAAGGGACATTCAGGCATAGCAGAAAGGAACACGTACAGGTCTACCCTGGGACTGCTGTCATCTGCCAAAGCCCTGGGTTCTTTTCTTTGCCTTGGGGTCCTGGGTAATCTCCTTGCTGTTTCTAACTTCATGTTCTTCTCCAATGAACAGAGAGTGGGGACTCCCATCCTACTGGAATGGTCGTGAAGAGGAAACTACTTGAGAGCTCTAAGAGTGCTCAGAAAGAGAAAATTCCTGCCTGAGGGTTAGGGGCCCCTGTAGCTCTACAGGCATGCTGAGCTCAGCCTGGAAGAAAGGATCTTCAGCCAACCCCCTAACTTGGGAATTGTGGGGGAAGGCATCTTTGGCTCCAGGCCCCAGGTGGGAAAGACTGAAAAGTTTGGGTTTGTTGTTTCATCTCTTCTGGTTTAGCTTTCTTGTGTCTGTAAGACTCTCATAGAAAAGAATCCAAATTGGTTGACTTTCAGGGCAGTAAGAAAGCGGCTTCTGAGGGTCCACATGTCCCCCTACAACAGCCAGCACTGGTACAGCAAGGGTGCCCAGAACCGCAGTGGGTGGAGATAAGCTGAGGTCATGGAGCCAACTAGGATAAAGAAGGGGGGGGGTAATGCGGGCAATTGGCAGAAAGGTCTTCAGTGAGGTGCTCCCAAATGTGGGAGTGGATTTTGTTATTGACATTATGGCATTGCTTGTTGTCCATGACCCAGCTTCTCTCTTTCACCTTGTCTCATCGTGCCCGCCCTCCTGCTCATAGCTAGGATCAGTGTAGCTCAGAGAAATCAGTCAGCTCTCATGGCCCTAAAGAAAAATATCTCCTGAGATCCACTAGAGTGGGGAAGGAAATTTTTCTTCAACAAACAGCTAACAATTACTGAGTTCTTGTTGTGGCCTAGACAATGCATTAGGCAATTTGCATATGTCATCTCCTGTAATTTAATTCCCTGGGTAAACCTATGAATAAGCACTATCTTCTTGATTTGAAGAAGATTAAAGCTTGAGGAGATTGTCTCTTGTGCTGGGTCATCCAGCTTTACTAGTCATAGAGCTGGGATTCTAAACAGGTCTTTCCATCCTTCTCCGATGTGCTCATGCCAGTAAGTCAGGTTACCTTCCTATGGACAGTTCTTAGAACATGCCCCACATGACTTTGCAAAGTTTGAAGACTTACAGTCAGGGAGGTATGATGGGGGCATAAAAATGTGCAGCTTCAAAGCTTTTTAGGACAACCCAGAAGTCTTCTCCATTGTCCCCAAGACAGTGCCCCCAGGGAGGCTCAGCACTTACCACCAGGTTCCCCAGCACCATCACTGTCAAGAAAAGGATGAGGCATATGGATTTCTGGCCAACTTCCATGCAGGCCCACATGTTCTCGATCCACTCTCCACACAGGATCCGGAAGACGATGAGGAAGGAGTGGAAGAAGTCATACATGTGCCAGCGTGGCCATTCTTCATTGGGCGCGGAGATATTATGCCGATTGTCACGGTAATTATCCCCGAGTAGCTGCTTGCCAACCAAAGCGAAGACAAAGACAATGATGGCCAGGATGATGGTGAGATTCCCCAGTGCCCCCACCGAGTTCCCGATGATCTTGATGAGCGTATTTAAGGTTGGCCAGGACTTGGCCAGCTTGAAGACCCGTAGCTGCAGGGAAACAGAGACTGTCAGGTCCTGGCTACTGTTCTCATCCCTTTTACTCAAGCTTTGACCTGAAACCAAAGGTCAGGAAAAAGTACAAGGCAGCTCATTTTATTAAGATGGGGATGCTCCCAGGAAGCTGCTTTTAGAGACCTTTCTTTCTGTCATCAGTTACTTAAAAATATGACCAGCCTTCCATGGGTCCTTATGTATCAACATGCTTCAGCAACTGTGGAAGTTAGGAGTTTTATACTGAGGCGATGGTCTTACCATAGATATTCTATTCTGTAGCCACAGGCTTCCTGAATGTTGACCTATTCTATGTGGCATGATGGAGCTCACAAATAAGTGAGAATGACCCACTTTCAACCTGATGTAAGCTTAGCCTTTTGCAGGGAGGTCAGGACCCACTGTATTTAAGAAGTACTGGTGAATCATATCTTAGGGCAGTTCTCATCTTGGGGCCATGGACAGCATCTGCTACCACCACCAGCTCTGAAATGGCAAGTATATGATTTCATTGCATGTTTGTTTGTTTCACGTTGTTGAATGCTAGCCATGCAGGTGCATGGTGCTGTGTGAACTTGTGGGGTATACAGAGAGAGGTATATGGGCTCTTGCCCTCATGGAACTAGTGGTTTAGTTATGAAAAATAGGCAAAGACCCAAAAAGATTTCATTGTAAACCTGAACATGCTAAGTCCCACAAGGGAGCATAAACACTATGCATATAGATGTGTAGACTTTTAAAAAAATTTGTGTGTTTCTTTAATTTGTTAGAAAGAAATATCTGGGTTCTACTGTCATGGGTATTTATGGAGCACCTAGTAAAAATCGGACTCTGGCGTAGGGGTTAAGATGCAATGCCAATCAGAACAGTGCAACAATAACTTCAGCAGCCACACAACAGTAAGGCCCAAGGGAAGTTTAATCCTCTTATGCAGGAAGTTCCATTCCTATGGGGGAGGGGCGTGCAATGGCCTATGTTCACTTTAGACCCAACCTGAAAGTTATGCTCCTTGTACTGGAAGCAGAGCCTAAAACAACAGTTTTGTAGACTAAACACAGAGGCAGCATATAAGCTCAAACAAACACTGGGCACTGGAAACTAGATGGAGCTGTTTTGTGGAGGGTATTGGGAGAATGCCAAGTTTCCTTAGCAACATCATTGCCGCAGATTTCTACTCTCACAGTAAACTCTGGACAAGTGCAAAGGCAGAGACTGGAGTAGGGCCCTTGCGGGGCACCACTGGAGACAGTGAGGGACACACGGGCATGCTCACTGGCCATAAGCTAAGGACCAGACATGACTCTTGCCTTAATCTAATCCAAGTTTCCACTGGTTCCTTAGTTAGTTGGGGTGGGGGTAGGGAGTTTAGAAATTAATATTAGAATCCTGTTAGGTAGGAATTTGTAGTCCATAATTAAACTTTTGTTAAACTGCAAGCAAATCATGTGTAATTGTCATTAGGGGGCATGAATCGAGTGGTCCTCTATGAGTTCTTTTATTGTCTTTATGGAAGGCAAGAGAACAAGAGCCCTTTACTTGCTGTTCTAAAGATATCTGAGCTTGGGGGCCCTAGTGTTAGCTATCAGTCAACACACATTTACAGAGTGCCTGCTGTAGAGCCCCTGAATGAGCTGGCTGGCTCTTGCTGGTGTCTAGAGTGAGGGGTCCAGGAAAGCAGCCCCACATGTGTCCACGATTCCAGAGAATCTCACCTCTACCTCCATGCAAATGCTTTCTCTGCACTTTGCCCAGCTTAGCAATACATCAAAAATAATTTTTTTTTTTAAAGACTTTCTTTATTTGGGAGAGAAGAAGAAGCAGACTCCCTGCTGAGCAGGAACCCTGAGGCAGAGCTCCATCCCAGGACCCTGGGATCATGGCCTGAGTTGAAGCCAGACAATTGACTGAGCCACTCACGTGTCCCTCAAAAAGAATTTCTTTATAATATCACATAAGATTTATAAATTGTTGCTTTTAAATGCTGCTGAATATTGCTTTACATTTAATTAACCATTTCTCTAGTTAATCTCATAATATAAAAACATCTATTTAGAGGGGAAAAGACTAGAAGGAAATATACCAAGTTGATAACATAGGCATATTTGTATGGAAATATATCCAAATATCTTGGATGTTAGAGTTAAATTTTTCTCTATATTTTCAATTTACTTTAATTAGGATGCTTTACTTTTAGAATAGAGTGAAAAATAAGTCTAAAGGTAAGTCTGTCCTCTACCGGGGAGGTCACCACTTGATGATGAAGTGGACCTTATGACAAATATCAATAGACAAGGTAATATGGTAGACTACACTGGATTTCCCTTGGGTTTTCCTTTCCATCAAAAAGTTCTTTCGTATGCTGGATAGGGATGCCTGGGTGGCTCAGTCAATTGTTAAGTGTCTACTTTTGGTTTGGGTGATGATTCCAAGGTCCTGGGATGGAGTCCTGCATCAGGCTTCCTGCTCAGCAGGGAGTCTGCTTCTCTCTCTCTTTTTGCCCCTCCCCCTCTGTTCCTGCTCTATCTCTGGTTCTCTCTCTCAAATAAATAAATAAAATCTTTAAAAATGCTGGATAATAAAATCTAAAGTGTGTTGATGGTCTATCAGTAATGTAAGTAAATTCTTTAGCCAAAAATTAAATAAATATGGGAATTCAGATGTAGAAACAGATTGTTGAAGTTAGCTTTTTCTCTAAAGACATTTGCAAAACCGAGTGAATCTAGCATAGGTTTTAATGGTCTAATGAAGCATGGAGAGCAGGAAACTTATCTCTGTCTACCATAGAAGGTCTAACAGGAATTTCTTCCCCCTTTTAAGACTAGATCCCAAAGAGCTCTAACTTCCATGTAAAGACAAACCAGAAATAAACCCAGGGGAATGCCAGTAAAATTAAATGTCTAGTCCAGGTAGAAAGTGGGAAACTGACACTGAGAATTTAGATCCCCAATGTGGTGCTCACACAGGATTTTGGCTAAAATTCACACTACTAAGTTGTTTCAACCTGAGAATTTAATTTAGAGAAAAACTACAAAGTGCCTTGCAGAAGTGAATGCAAATACTTTCTGAAGAAACCAGTCTGCATCCCAGGTCTCAAAGCACCTCCATCCAAAAGTGTCAAAGAGTTGCAGTAAAACAAACAAATACATAATAATGAGGCATCATGAGGGAGAGAGATCCAGGATGTGTATGTGGAAACTGCCACTCAATTTCCTTAAGTAATAGAATTATTAGCCAGAGACAACAGTATAAGAAGATATAATATGTTTAAAGAAATAAACCACAAACTGGAAGATATGGTAATAGAACAAAACATTATAAATAATAAGTCTTGAAAAATAACCACATGGAACTTCCAGAAATGAAAAATATAACACAACATTTAAAAACTCTAGGAGGATGGGCACCTGGTGGTTCAGTGGGATAAGTGTCTGCCTTCAGCTCAGGTCATGATCCCAGGGTCCTGGGCTCGAGTCCCACTTTGGGCTCTCTGCTCAGCGGAGAGCCTGCTTCTCACTGTCTCTCTCTCTGTCTGCCTCTCTGCCTACTTGTGATCTCTCTCTGTCAAATAAATAAAAATCTTAAAAAAATCTATGGAGGAGTTTCACATAAGATAGATACAGTTTAGAAAAGAATTAATGAATTGCAGATATACAGAAGAAATTATCTAGAAGGTAGCCAGAAAGACATAGATGGAAAATTTCAAAAAGCCATAAAAACACAGGGAATAGAGTGGGAGAGTTTAATACATCTAATAAAAGTCCAAGAGAAGAAAAAGAGTGGTGTGGAGGCTAGATTTGCCCACATATTGTCTTGGAACTTTCTGGAACTGAAGAAAAGCACAAACCTGTAGATTCAAGAAATCAAAGAATCTTAAGCATTATAAATGAAAAAATAAATAAATGCATAGCTAAACACATACTAATGACATTACAGAGCAGCAAAGACAAAGTGAAGTATCCAGAGAGAAAGGAACAACAGTTAAAATCCAAAGCTTACTACTCATCACTGAGGAACTACTCACACTATGGAATAAATAAATCTTCGATGAACTGAAAAAAAGTAACTATTAATTATCAACTTTCTTTACATTCATTAAAAATTGTGCTTAAAGACACAGGTAAACTGAAGGGCCATCTGTACCCCAATGTTTATAGCAGCAATGGCCATGGTCTCCAAACTATGGAAAGAACCAAGATGCCCTTCAACGGACGAATGGATAAGGAAGATGTGGTCCATATACACTATGGAGTATTATGCCTCCATCAGAAAGGATGAATACCCAACTTTTGTAGCAACATGGACGGGACTGGAAAAGATTCTGCTGAGTGAAATAAGTCAAGCAGAGAGAGTCAATTATCATATGGTTTCACTTATTTGTGGAGCATAACAAATAGCATGGAGGACATGGGGAGTTAGAGAGGAGAAGGGAGTTGGGGTAAATTGGAAGGGGAGGTGAATCATGAGAGACTATGGACTCTGAAAAACAATCTGAAGGGTTTGAAGTGGCGGGGGTGTGGGAAGTTGGGGTACCAGGTGGTGGGTATTATAGAGGGCACGGATTGCATGGAGCATTGGGTGTGGTGAAAAAATAATCAATACTGTTTTCTGAAAATAAATAAATTGAAAAAATTAAAAAAAATGAGTAAGTTGGGAATTATTTATGATTGATTGAATCATATAGCTTGTTAAAAACAAGATAAAATTAAAATGCTTAGCACAGTAGTAAGTCGGGAAGGGGTATATGGAGTGAAAGTGGTCTTGGAAAATAGAGGTTTTAGCTAACTTTTGACTTTAATTAAATAATTCCTAAGGTAACCCCTCAAGAAATACATACAGAGAGGTTCGCAAACTAATAAAGGAGGAAAATGGAACAGGAAAAATTAAACAGTCCAAAATAAATCAAAAATTGAGGAAGAGAGGGGGTACCTGGGTGACTCAGTGGGTTAAGTGTCTGCCTTTGGTTCATTTCATGATTCTGTGCTCCTGGGACCAAGCCCAGCAGGGAGCCTGCTTCTCCCCATCTTTCTGTTCCCCCTCCCCCACGGCTCATGTGCTCTCTCTCAAATAAATAAATAAAATCTTAAAGAAAGAATTGAGGAAGACAGGGAACAAAAATACTAGGACAGATGAAGCAAACAGAAAACCCAAAATATGATAAGCACAAATCCAAACATATCAGTATGCATGATAAAGTAAGTGAGCTAAATGTTTTGGTTAAAAGACAAAGATTGGATTGTCAGAGGTAAATAAGAATCCAAAATCTGACTGTATTCTATTTATGAGACTCATATTAAAACCCTAAAGGTATACAAAAGTCATAGAAAAAAGGATGGGTAAAGATACATCATGCAAATTCTATATCAAAGGAAAACAGAGTCTTTTAATTTTAATATGAGGCAGATGAGGTTTTTTTTTTTTTTAGGCAAAAAACATTTTTTAGGGAGAAAGAAGGTCAATTCTTACTGATAAAAGTTTCACTTTACAGGGAAGATATAACAACTTAAAATATGTATGCATTTAATAACCCAGCTTCAAGATAGAACCATAAGGAGAAACAGACCATGCCATAATCATAGTGGGAGATATTTTTATACACTACCATCTCAGTAATTGCTAGAACAGGCAGACAAAAATAAGCAAGGATGTAGAATATTTGGACTGCACAATGAACTTTCTCTACCTGATGGATATATGCAGAGTATTGTACCCTACAACCGCAGAAGACACCTTTTCAAGTGAATAAGGAACATTTTCAACATGCTGGGCCAAAAGAAAATTACAATAAATTTCAAAGCATTGAGCAAGCTGTGTATGTTCTCTTAAGTGTAATACAATTGAGCTCAAATTTGATGGCATGAAGATAACTAGAAATTAAGAACTATGCTTCTTATTAACCTTTGAGTCAAAGAAGAAATCAAATTTGAAATTAGAAAATATTTAAAACCAAATAATAAGGAAAATTCTACATATTAAAGCAGTTCTTAGAAGGAAATGAAGTCTTCATTGAATATATTGGAAAGGAAAATAGGTTGAAAATTCCATCTTAAGAAGTTAGAAAAGTGTAAAACATGTAGGACGGAGGATGTAATTAAGATAAGATGCAGGATTACTTGAAATAGAAAACATCCATGAAGGAGAAGAGACCAATGAGCTAAAAGTTGGTTCTTTGAAAAGACTAATTAAATTGAGGACCTTTGGCAAGGCTAATATAGTAACAGATGAGAGAAAGCACAAATCACCATTTTTAAGGAAAGAAAAAGGTAACATAAGTGCAGGTGATATAGACCCTTAAAATATAATGGCATAGCACACACGACTTTATGCCAAAAAATTTGAAAATTTAGATAAGGGAAATTTTTAGAAAACTATAACTTACCAAAACCAATTTGAGAAACAGAAAACCTGAGTAGTCGCACAGCCAGTAAAAAAATTAAGTCAGTCATGAAAAATTTTGACCTCAAATGGCCTCATTGGTAAATTCTACCAACCCTATCAGGAGTAAGTAATTTCAATCTTATCCAAAGACTGGGTATAGAGGAAGAGGACTTTTTCTCACCTCTTTTTATGGAAATTAGTGCAACCTTGATAGCTAGTTGCTAACACCTGGCAAGTGCAATGTAGGAAGGAAAATTATAGACCAAATATTACTCATCAATAAGGATGCAAAAATTTTAAGCAAATTATAAGAAAACTGAAACTTCCATTGTATAGAAAAATGTATCATAATCAAGTTACGTTCATCCAAGGAAGGCAATGTTAATTTTACAGCAGAAAATCAATTAATATAATGCACCACTTCAATGCATTAAAGGACAAAAATCATTTGATTATCTTAATACATGGAGGACAGTTGTCTGATAAAATTAAATATCCATTCCTGATAAATATACTTAAAAGAGAACTTCCTAAACCCATAAAAGTTTTGTTCTTTATCTTTAAAAAAAAATAAACATTATACTTGGTGAAATATTGAAAGCAATCTCTTTGAGATCAGGAAAACAGCAAGGATGTCTGCTATTAACACTTTCTTTCAACAGTATACGGGTCATCTTAATCATCACAATAGTGTAGTTAAAAGAACCAAATGGAGAGGATGTGGAGAAAGGGAACCCTCTTACATTGTTGGTGGGAATGCAAGTTGGTGCAGCCACTTTGGAGAACAGTGTGGAGATTCCTCAAGAAATTAAAAATAGAGCTTCCCTATGACCCTGCAATTGCACTACTGGGTATTTACCCCAAAGATACAGATGTAGTGAAAAGAAGGGCCATCTGTACCCAATGTTTATAGCAGCAATGGCCACGGTCGCCAAACTGTGGAAAGAACCAAGATGCCCTTCGACAGACGAATGGATAAGGAAGATGTGGTCCATATACACTATGGAGTATTATGCCTCCATCAGAAAGGATGAATACCCAACTTTTGTAGCAACATGGACGGGACTGGAAGAGATTCTGCTGAGTGAAATAAGTCAAGCAGAGAGAGTCAATTATCATATGATTTCACTTATTTGTGGAGCATAACAAATAGCATGGAGGACAAGGGGAGATGGAGAGGAGAAGGGAGTTGAGGGAAATTGGAAGGGGAGGTGAACCATGAGAGACTATGGACTCTGAAAAACAATCTGAGAGTTTTGAAGGGGCGGGGAGTGGGAGGTTGGGGGAACCAGGTGGCGGGTATTAGGGAGGGCACAAATTGCATGGAGCACTGGGTGTGGTGCAAAAACAATGAATACTGTTATGCTGAAAAGAAATAAAAAATTAAAAGAAAAAAAAAGAAAAAAAAAGAACCAAATGGTATAAGCACTAGAAAAAAAGAAACAAAACTCATTATTTGCATATGATATGATTGTGTTAAAAAATTTGAAAGACTGTATAGATAAATCGGAATTAATGAGAAATTTCTGGATACAAAAGTACTATGTAGCAAAATGTTAATAAAAAACACTCAGAAAAAGACATTTAAAAAGAGATTTCATTTATAATAGCATAATGAACTAGAGAATATCTAGGAATAAATCTAACAAAAGATGGAGAAAATTCCTAATGGAAAAAAATTATAAAACTAGGGAGAGATTATACAACTATTGAAAGGTTGAAAAAAATGGAAAGTGTGCTGTTTTCATAGGTCTGAAGACTACATAATGTAAAGGTTGCATTTCTTCCTAAATTGATGTATAAATTATTACAGTCCCAATAGAAAAGAACAACAGTTTTGTGTGTATGTGGGGATGTAATTTGGCAAGTTGATTCTAAAATGAATACAGAGGTGCAGGGGCTAAGATATTCTTGAAGAAATAAGACGGGGTGGGTGACTTGCCTTATAGACACAGACATGCTCAAGGCAACTGCAGGACTTAAGACATGTGGTATTGCTAAAAGGACAGACCAGTGGATGCATGGAGCCAGGATATCAGTGATGGGAAGGGAGGCAATGCTACTTTGAAGGGAGCAAAAAGCAAAAAGGAAGACACAGCATTTTCATTTCTTCCTTCTGTCCTTATTTTCCTCCTTTCTTTCAATCAACAAGTGTTTACTGAGTTCCTACTATGTGATGGACATTGTGATAGAATAGTAGACAAGGAAACCCTGGTTTTTGTCTCACAGATGATTGCAAACTGTGTAAAACAGATTAATTTGCTGGGAGAATCCAACCTAAAATAATGTGGTCAGGAAGAACCTCTCTGAGGATGTGATGTGTGGGTTGAGCCAGGAGAAATGAGAATGAATGATCTAAGTAAAGACAGGGGAAATCATCCTGGGCTGAGGGAGTGAATGTGCAAAGGACCGGAGGCAGGAATAGTTCTGTTAAGTGTGAGGAGAGGGAGAGGAAGTCTCTTTGGCTGGAGTGAAGTGGGCAAAAGGAGATTGTTTGCAGAGGTAAGCAAGTCTTGATTTTGCCAACCTTGGAGACCATCAAAAGGACTCTGGATTTTGTCCTCAGAGCAATGGGAGACCACTGAAGACTTACTTGTAAGCAACAAAAGATGATAATACTAGGATAAACTGTGTGTCTGTGGTTGGCCAAGGGAGGTATATGGGAACTCTGTGTGCTGTCTGTTCAATTTTTATGAACAATCTGAAACTGTTCTAAGAAATAAAGTCTATTAATAAAAATGATGAAACTGACGATATGGGTTGTGTGAATTTTCTATGGTAATGTCCACAGCTCAGGGTTAGGCGCAACAGAGGGAATATTGGGTTTCAGCTTCAATATTTGATAGGGTTTTGCCAAATACAAAAATGTGAAGGGCTAGAGCCAAAATATTGGTCCTGGCCAATATTACCTCATTAATAAATAATAGCCGTTAAACTAGAGCAATAATAATAAATTTATTTGGCTCTAAATCACTAAAAAAATTGTTTTAATTCCTAACTTCTCAAGTTTCCACATTATGAGTACAGGGCTCTGTAGGCCCACTATGCCCTTCTTTCCATAGGACAATGAAAGACGTCATTTCAGACAGATGTCACCAACTGGTGGTATATGACACAAATGTGTCCCAGGATATGCTTCATTTGACTTTTAGAGTGCCTTTTAAAAAACTGGATTAGTAGCCCACATTAAAGTATCGATTTCTTGTTTCTTATGAAAAGCTGTAAACTAGGACAATAATGGATAGGGACACTTCCTTGGCATAAATCTCCGTGACTCCTATGTAAATGCCCCTCCCTGGAGTCAAGCATTGTGTTGGGTCTGCCTACCTGTGTATGTGGGACAACTATTCAGTGCCAAGATCTCTTGCTTGGCCATCTTTATATCATCATCTGCTTGATTCCTGCAGGCCTTTGAGTTTGCCATCCCAGTGCAGATAAACCAAGCCGGGGAGCTCAGTGCTGCTTTGCTGGCTGGCCCCAAGCAGACCTTCTGGCCTAGAAGTGGATGTTGTGAGATTGCTGGACATTCTCTCTTTCACTCTGTCCTCTCTCTCTCCAAAGATGGACACTGGACCTGGTTGGCTCTAAGAGAATACTGAGGATGTAATTAGCCCATCCTAACATGCCATGGTATGTCAAGGGGTTAGCTCTGTGCCTGACACATTATCAGTGCTCAAGAAACAGTAGCTGCTATGATTATCACTGTTATTGTTATTTGATAAGAGAGCAAGAGGGTACAGTTGAGGGGGACCAGGCCCAGAGTTGAGAAGTCATACCCCACTTTTGAGTAAATAAAAAGGACCGAGTCTTCAGCTTCCTGGAACCATGCCCTGCCTCCTCCACACAGGGACAGGAGAGAAAGAGATTGCTGGCTGCTGAGGTCCCCGAATGACAGCATCTGTTCCCAGAGGTGTGGCTCCATGAATGTGGAGGGAGTCTCCCCAAGTCGCCAAGAGAGAACATTACCAAGCGGAAGGTCCGCAGCACTGACAGGCTCCCCTTCTTGGCCGCACCCAACTCTATCAGGCTCACAGTGACAATGATGCAGTCAAAGATGTTCCACCTCTTCTGGAAGTAGTAGTAGGGGTCAAAGGCAATGATTTTGAAGACCATTTCAGCAGTAAAAAACACAGTAAAGACCTGTGGTTGGAAAGAAGAATCCATCTCAGTAGAGTCTGTGGAGTTAGGGGACAATCACAAGTAGGGCAACAGGGAAATGTCTAGTTTAAAATAAAATAACAAATTACTTGACTTTGTTTTCACTTAGGTTCCTAATACTCTGTGGGCTCTTGAATGACTGCGGATGGAAACACTCAATGTGACAGCACAGAGAGACTCTGGACCAGTGTTCAGGAGCTATGCATTAGAACCCAGGCTTTAGTGTTTTCATGTGAATGGTGGTAGAGGAGGAAGATCGTTAGGATAATAATTATTACATAATTATCTAAATGAGAAGTCAATCTGGTTCAGTTAGTTAAAATCTGGGATTGTGGGGCAACACAGACCCAGAGAAAAATCCAACTTAGCCATGTCCCAGCTTATGAAAGCAGACAGAGTCAATTTCCTCATCTGTATAATGGGCATAAAATGAGAAAATGCATACACAATTCTCAGCAAAGGTCCTGGCCAATATTACCTCATTAATAAATAATAGCCGTTAAACTAGAGCAATAATAATAAGTTCTAAAAGTCTTTCAGCTCCGGGTATCTTTAGTTGTAAAAAGGGCAGGGTTCTGACACTGAGAAAGGTCAAGCCCAGGCTCAGGTCGTGGGAAAAGCAGTAGGAAAGGGAGATAAGTAGGGAAGAAGGATCGGGTGCTATTCTCTCATTTGCTCTTAGCAATGTCTATCACTGGCCTGGGAAAGAGGTGGTTGCATTGCCTTTACACAGAAGGAAAGGCTGGGAGTTTAAGTGATCCGCCTGATACCACGGACTGCAACTCTCTAATTCAAAGCGCATGAACTGAGTGCATTTTGCAGACAAGTGAGGCGTGGTGGGGTGGGCTGAGGTCCTGTGTCCTACTGGGACTGGGTCAATGGGCTCCATCCTCATGGGCTGTGCCATCTTGGGCAAGATACTCAATCTCTCTTAGTCTCAGTACCTTCTTTGGGGCTGTGAGGGTGGTGATAGCCTCACAGCATTGTTGTGTTGTAGAGATAACACTGACAAAGCACCAAACTCTGCCTGCCTTTCTTGCTTTCTTTTTAAAACATGTCACAATGCTCTGTCCCAATGGTGAAGACCTTTTTCATTTCTTGTTACAGTTCTCCAGCTGCAAAATGAGAGTGTGGGCTCTGAGGTCTCTTCTGAAAGACCTTCTGTGGTTTGTGCTGACTTCTCGGAAATAGGATTTTCCTTCTCTTTCCACTTCCCCTCTTCATATCAACTTTAAAGTAGAATGTGGCCTCTCAACCCAGGTGCTGCCAAAATATAATGGCTAGCTATGATGGTTCTATAGCATCCCAGAACCTGCTGGAATCCTTTTCACATCACTGGATTCTGGGAGAAGGAGAGCTTTCTAAGGAAGAGTAGTCACAT